>NC_142101.1:12400000-13000000 GCF_054644295.1 Miniopterus natalensis | reverse complement strand
GGGACTATGTTTCATCGCTGAGCAAGAAGAGGCCGGGGTCAGGCCTGGCCAGCGCCTGAGCCAGGCTGGAGGCAGGGGGAGAATTCAGAGGCCACAGCGGGTCCCTCCTGGTGAGCGCTGCTACCAACCTGAGCTGAGGTGATGGGGTTGAAGGGACCCAGATGCACGTGAGTGGCAAATAAAATCCTTTGCTTAGCGCTGGCTGCCTGAGCCCTGGGTTGAGAGAGATTCTGAGGATGCAGCTAGGCTCAGCTAGAAAGATTTCACTGCAAAACATTGCGCGGAGGAAGGGCGGGGACAGGGTGGAGGTGTGCAGGCCACATATTTCCCCCTTAGACTGAAACGTCTGTTTCTGTTTCATTGATACTCAAGACGAAAGTTTGGCCACATGAATTTCTTCTTTGCCGAAAGATGCTTAAAAATGAAAATTTCATTTTGTGGGATTTGCTCACATCTGAAAACTCTGAAGAATTCTGTTTTTTTTAGGATTTTTTTTTAACTTTCTTTCTTAAATATGCCTTTTTTGATTTCAGAGAGAGGAAGGGAGATGGAGATACAGAGATAGAAACATCAATGATGAGAGTCATTGATCGGCTGCCTCCTGCACGCCCCCTGCTGGGGATGGAGCCTGCAACCCAGGCCTGTGCCCTGACCAGGAATCGAACAGTGATCTCCTGGATCCTAGGTCGATGCTCAACCGCTGAGCAATGCCAGCCAGGCTTTTCTCCCTCTTAATGGCAGGAAGTGGGAGGCACATCTGGGCATTTCCCCAGGCAAAGGTCCCTACCTTCGAGCCCATTCTGCCTCCTGGAGGAGGAAATGATCAGAGATGGGGCACTGGAGGGGTACCTGTGCTGAAGACCCCAGGAGCCAGCAGAGTCCCAGGGGCAGAGGCACAGCCTGGATGGAGCGGCAGGAGCCTGGGCGTGGGCACCAGGAAGGGCCTGGGCAGGACATAAACCAGGCACCTGCCGAGCATCCCGTTAACTCACAAGCGCTGAAACAGCTCCCGGGGCAACCTGGGTGTCTAGTGACCTGAGTGCAGAGGGAGGCGGCGGGTGGAGGTGATGCAGGTCGGGTGGTTCAGGGAACACGCGGGCCCAGGTGGGACAGGAAGTGGGATCTGAGAACCACGGTGACAACACTCGGTCAGCCCTGGCCCAGGGAAGGAAATACAAAACCTCATTGTGTTCTGGGCGAGCAAGGTGGGCATGGCGGGGTCCTCCCGGCCCAGTGTCCACGCAGAGGGGCAGGGAGGGGTTGTGGTCTGGCCCGACCAAGACGAGTATCACTTCCTCTGAACCATGGTGTCCCCTCTGAGACATCTTTGGCTCAAGCGTGCAGATGGCTGGGAAATTAACTGTCTGCCCAAGAGGAAAAAATGAGAGGAATGCTCCCTCCCCCACCCCAGAGGGACAGACAGGCCTTTGAGTTCCCAGCCAGACCCTGGGGGGGGGAGAGGGGCGGTGTGTGAACTGACTGGGCTTCAGAGGCTGCCCAGGCCCCCAGGGGACCCAAGACACAGCAGGGAGGGAGCCCAGGCCTTAGGCTCCTCCAGTGGGAAAGGCCAGACTGCCCAG
This sequence comes from Miniopterus natalensis, assembly GCF_054644295.1. Classification (NCBI taxonomy): domain Eukaryota; kingdom Metazoa; phylum Chordata; class Mammalia; order Chiroptera; family Miniopteridae; genus Miniopterus; species Miniopterus natalensis. The sequence goes on along the minus strand of NC_142101.1, from coordinate 12,998,420 downwards.
GGGACATGGCGTGGGCCTTGGATGAGCCCACAAGGCTCCCCAGTCTCAAGAGCAGTTTGAGGGGATCCCATGTGTGCCTGTGGCCGCCAGGAAGACCCTGTGGGGACATCTCAGAGCTTCTGGAGGTGGGGGCAGAGCTCAGCTGACAGGAGCTATGGTGACTGCCCAGGACCATGGCCCAGGCCTCGCCAAAGCCTCAAGATTCCCGAGGAGCCCATGGAGTGGGGTGGGAGTCCCTAGAAACTGAAAGTGGATGATCCCCCCACCCCATCGGATTCATTTAGGAAATGACAGTGGTGTGTGGTTTCTTATACATTCTAGTGTCATGGAGTGGTCACGTGCTCGAGTGAGCAACAGAGACCCTCACTTTTACCAAACAAGGCAATTCCTTGAAGAGATGAGGAAGCAGAAAAACCTAACAGGGCAGGTACAGCACGGGGCTGGGCACGGGGACACCAGCAGGAACCCAGCAGCGCCCCTTGTCAGTCTCTGCTCCGCTCCCCGGAGCATGGTCTGGCTTCGGAGCTGCATACGAACATCGTTTAACCCTCACGACAACCCCATGAGGTAGGTATTATTACAATTTTGGCACAGAGAGGTTGAGTAACTTGCTGAAGGTCACACAGCCAATACATGGAGAGCCAGGATTCTCTCCCCCCGCTGCTCTACTGTGCTTCCTCCAGAGAAACGGGACATCATGAACTGGACGGACACCCCAAGTGTGTCCTCTCCCCCTTGCCGAGTCCCCTGCCAATAACTTGACAAGTCACTAGCGGGAAGAAGGCAGATGGGTTGTTATGCAGCTGTGTGGTTTACAGTTTACATGACTATTTCACACATGTTTCAACCTCACCACAACCCCCAGAGGAAACTGAGACCCAGCAAGTAAGTGACAGGCCTGGGGCCACTGCAGCTGCTGAGCTGGGGCATGTCCAGGGCCTTGGGTTCTCTCTCACCTTGGCCTTGGCCTTGGCTGGTGCAGCAAAGGCTGTGGGTGTCTATTGCTGCCCGACTGTCGATGCACAAATGCCAAATAAGCAACACGCAAGGCCTTTCTGATCAAGTCCTGTCCCAGTCCCCAAGTCTACACTGTGGAAGCTACAAGAAGGGGAGGGTGGAGCTGGGAGCGAGGCCTCCTGCTTTGGGAACTCAGACTCACCGTAGGACCTTCAGGGAGCCACCCTCTCTCTCTATGGCTGAGGCCACTGAGCTCATTTCCTGTCTCAGTTCTCTTGGTGACAGGGACAGGCATCCTTCAGAAGAGAATGGGCCAGGCCCGGCGGGCAGGAGTGTGTGCGAGGCCAGCTAGGGCCCTGGAGGCGGTGCTGGGACAAAGGTGGTGGCAGAGAGAGGCCTGTGGGGTGAGGCTCTCAGATGCCCCTGGGGCTGGAGCACGAGGCTCCTTGGGAAGGTCAGAGGCCAGGGCTGAACTGTCCCACTTGGAGAAAGAAAGACAAGGCGCTTGCTGGGCCATCGCTCCAAGGACAGCTCGAATTGTTCTTTCAAACAAGAAATGAACTTGAGCTCTAGCAAGGGACTGGCATTAGATCTGCAAGCCCTTCCCAGAGGGGAAGGGGACTGAGCGCTAGAAGGTAGAGACCACCCCGTGGGCCCTGGGAAACAGCACAGCCCAGCCGGGAGTCTTGGGGGAGTGGGGGGGCCTCCCCTCTCCCAAACCGCTCACCTGCTGCTCAGGCTCCTTCCAGAAACACGCTGGCACCGAGACCCCTGGAAGCGTGGAGGGATCTGCATGCTCGTATGGAAAACAGTATAATTATTAAATAACAAGAATGAACTGTTTCGCATACTCACAGCTGTAAACCTCCTTTTGCCCACCCTCTATTTCTGTTGGTTAAGCCACCCCAGTCAGTGGCACCTGGTTACTGGCAGGGGGCCTAGGGCTGGCTCCGCCCTCTCTGCCCACCCAGGAGGGCATCTCCACAAGGACAAGTTTGTGAAGCCACAGGTCACCCTGGGCCTCTTGGATCCCTTAACTCTTGTCTGAGCAACAGGCTTGGCTCAGGAAAACTGCTTGGTGCCACCCAGGTTGGGGGCCCAGCTCTGGTGGCCAAGCTCCACTTGGGGAGCACGGCTGGTTTTACAACAGTCTTACTGGGGAAATTTGGGCACTGGCTACGAAAAGCTCACTGGGAGCCAGAAGTGAACATGGTCAGGTCTTGTAGCTGAAGGAAAAATTCAGACCAGCCAAGTGAGAGAAGGGCTCGTGGGCACATAAATAAAACAACACGGAGATCGACTTGCTTGTTTCCAGACCTGTCTGGGCTCAGGATGACCCCCGAGAGCCAATGCTGAAGACTGTTTTATTTCTCTTTGTGTTCCCAACGCCCGCACAGCACCTAGCACACAGTAGGTGCTCAATAAGTGCTAAGCACTTCCTAAAATAAAACTTAAGCATCCTACTCCAGGCGACAGAGAAAGGAGATAAATCGGCCAGATGGGAAACAGCCTGCCTGGTGGCGGGCAATTTGAGCTGGTGTTTGAAATACCCAGGCTGGGTGTCAGGGACTCCTGATTCCGGAGCAGATATTTGCTGCCGGGTGACCTCAGACAACCCTCACCCACATTTCCGTAAAATGGAAGAGCCCTGTCCCTGGTGGGGCAGCCTCCAGCCCCAACAATCCTTCCTGGGTTTGGGCCAGGTAGATACCGCTTGGTAACTAAGAGACCTCACCAGAGATAAAGACTGACGGGTGCCAGTAGCAGGGAGCCCTGGGGAAGGTCGCCCAGCTGCTCCCAGGGGCCTCCCCTATCCCAGCACCCCAAAGCCAGATGGTCATTTTCTAGCAGACTGCTCCAAAGGCCCACCCTGAGAGGCCACAGCTCTCAGAGGCTGGATGAAGGATGAGAGGACACCCCCGCGCACCAACCGCCTCGTCAGGGTTCTAAGGGAGGGAGGGCCACATGGAGCTGCTAGGGACTGAATGTTTGTGTCCCCCCAAAATTCAGAGGTTGAAACCTACCCCAATGCGATGGTATTGGGAGGTGGGGCCTTTTACCTCATGCCTTAGTTTTCTTAACTGTAAAATAAGGATAGTAACAGCAACACACACACGGCCCCCCCCCACATGCCAAACCAAGATGCAGGAAAAAGAACGGCCATCGACCACCAGGGGACACTGTACACCCGCGTTGGAGTGCGCTGCCAAGTGTGACCACCAGGGTCACCCGAGTTCCAGAGTGACCCCACCACCACCTCCACCAGAGGGCTGGCATCCCTCTGGCCCAGGGAAGCTGCCTTCACCCACCCTGAGGACTGGCCACTGCTTCCCTGTTCCCTTCTGGAAGGTTCTCAGTAGTTTGCTGCAAACCCCCACCTGACGTCCATCCAAACCCCAGGTGCTGTGGCCAAGGTGCAGGTGTGACCAGGAGCACAGTCCTGGTGGGAATCAGGATGGGTACCCAGGAATGATGTAAAGCCTTTGAAAGGTGACAAGGACACTGCTCAGATGCAGAGCGTACTCTGTGGGCCAGGCCACACCCCAGGACGTGACAGGGCCGAGTCTGGCTCTGCTCTCCAAGTCTCTTCCCGTCACCTGCTCCTAAGGCCTGTGTGCCTGAGGTGGTCTCACCTCCCGACTGCCCCCGCCCCCTAGGACCTCCTTACACTGCTCAGTGTATTTAGGTGTCCCCCCTCCAGGGGCCTGCCACCAACCAGGACAGGGTCTCCTTCACAGATCAACCCCAGCGCCCACCAAGACAGGTTAGCCAGACAAATGAGAGGATCTGGGGAGTGACAAATGGGATGTAGTAGCCCCCCTATCCCTGGGGACAGGTTCCAAGACCCCCAGTGGGTGCCTGAAATCACAGATAGTACCAAACCCCGAATATACAATGTTTTTCCTATACATACACACCTATGCTAATTTATAAATTAGCACACTGAGATGAACAGTAACAAAACAGACCAACAACATGCTGTAATAAAAGTTATGAGAATGCAGTCTCTCAAAATACCTCACCATACTCTACTCACCTTCTTGCGATGATGTGGGATACAGTGCCCACATGACGAATGAAGTGAGGTGGATATACCACAGGGATGAGTTATTTCTGGAACTTTCCATTTAATACTTTTGGACTGCAGTTGACTGTGGGCAACTGAAACTGCAGACAGCAAAACCGTGGATGAGGGGGACTGTGGTATGGAGGGAAACCGTGCATGAGTGTATGTCCTCTGGCGTCTGTCCTTGGGAACCAACTGCACGTGATGAGGTGTCCTGCGCACACAGGTCTGTGAGGACGCCAGGGTTACCTCCCCTCTCCCCAGCACCCACTGCGCCCCTGGGAAAGGGGCTCTGATCCTGGTCAATCAGAGGAAACAGAGGCCTGTGCGCACAGCTGTTCACAGAGTCCGGACCGTGGCCTGGGACGGCTCTGGCGAAGGTGGACCAAGTTTCCCGTGGACACTTGTAGGTGAAGATCAGCATCTGGGAGATGAAAGCAGATGGCTTGACGCCCTCCTTGGTGACGGGCTGAATGCAGAAAAACGCCTGTACAAAGCTCCGGGTTTTTAGAACGAAGCGTATTTTAAGCTCGGAATCACAATCAAGCATGCGGAACACAGACACTCTTTTTTCATGTCATCTACCCTTGGCAAATCCAGAGCAACGGGTAAAATAAAAACACGTCTCCTCTGAGTGAAGTATTTCATCTTTTTATTTCAAAAGAAGAAAGGATACCAAGGAGCAGAAGAGTGAAGCAGTTAAAACCAGCAAAGCTGCAGGGTAGGAAATAGAAAGGGAGCAATGGATTCGACGATACGGTTGCTTAATGCAAACACAGGGGTCCGATGCTGCAAACCTAAGTCACGTTAAGTCCAACGACTCCTCCAGCAGCCTCGCTGATCATCCAAGCGACAGGGCGAGGCCCCCTTTCTGCAGAACCTTAACTTTACACATTCTAGACACGCCATGCACATACAGGTTACACTTTATGGTTACATGAAATCGCATGCAATTCACACGGACAATCATTTTGAAGGCACTGTATTGTGCAGCACAAGCTGCTACGTTCTGGCAAGTCCTTCCTACGCTGCTACGTTGTCTTACACGTGGTCCTCCTTTTATTTATTCCTATTTGAAACTTTGGTACAAAACCCAGGTGCCTCTAATCCTACCCACCCTGCCATGCTTTTTGGTTTCATGCCTCACCTTCTCTTTCACTTCCCCTTCTTCAAGTTAGATGCTGACCTTAGATGATGATGTTTCCTGACAATAAGATCCGTTTTTTATTTTGATTATTTGCCAAATGATTTGAAGTCAAGCAGCGATTTACAATGTGTTGCTTTAAAACAAGTTGCTACCAGTTTCCTTTCCTCCTGGGCCTCTGTAACTCAGGGAATCCGTAAGACATGAGGTTCTGTGTGCACATTAAATAATTTCTGATTACAACGTGGCCTTGGATATGTTTACACCAACCTTAACTTCAACTCTGAAAGTGTTACTTCAGTGCATGTCACTTCAAGAGGTTAACCCCCCGGTGAGAAAGCCCCCGATTCCTGGGCTGCACATACGTGCATCCTTAGCAAAGAAAACAGCTCTGCACCTTCCGACCTTGAGAAATTCACCTTTAAATTGTATCTGTTGTGCAGTTTGACTGCATGCTTTTGGCCTATCCACTGGGTGGGGCTGTCAAGGAAAACATATTTAGCATCTTCAATCTCATCGAGGAAATTGGGTAGGCTGTTCTCTAACCAGAAAGCTTCATCGCTGACTCCCTCGCCCCTCAAAAACAAAATAAAAATCAGTAAGTTTTCCTGCCACTCACACACACGCTCGCTGTGACTCCGAGAGGGTCAGCAGAAATCGCAAGGGAACCGGTTTCTGTTCAGGTCAAGTAGAAGATTTTGAAACTCGTCCCAGAGCCGAGGCAACAGAAAGCTTCAGACTTGAACTTGCAAGAGGCGCCCCCGGGCCTGCTCTGCTCCCAGCACAGACAAGGTTGGCCCTGACCCTCCCACTCTCTCCATCTCCCTGCCACAGACTCAAGACTCGCAGTGTTTCCAAAATTACAGACTGTGGAAGGCTTCCCCAGTCTTCTCAAGCGAACCAGGAATAGGAAATTTCTATGAAACTATGTAAACACTATCATCGAATATTATAGAATATCTTGCATCAACTACAGATGTCTCAAGATAGAATTCTCTAGCTCACTTTTGTTAGAAACACTTCATTTTCCCCCCAAAAAAGAAAATCCACACACACATAATGAAAGGCATGTCTTACATCTAACAAAAAAAAAAATGAATTCACACACACACACACACACACACACACACACACGCCAAGAACTGGAGTAAAAGGCTGTCCACAAAACAGAACTCGTCTTTTATAACCTCTGGCTTTGGGACAACTGTCTGTCTTCTGAGCAAGGACTTCCGAGCAAGTCGCTCCAATGGCACAGAAGAGTCACCCGGTCTTCAAGAAATTCCTGCGACAGCCTTTCAGATTAAAATCAGGAACTGGGAAGGAATGACAGCTTATAAACTTACATATAAAAGGGCGGGCTCAGAGTGGAGGGTCAAACTACCCTTTTCCTCTCAAGGACAGAGAGAGAAAATCAGCAGCACAGCAGGTTCAGAGGACGTGGGAACCACGGAGGCGCCTTCCCTCCTCCCCAGGAAAGACACGGGCTTCGTTCCATCCAGCCCCGGAGGGTCTGTTTACTTAAAAACAGCTCCTGGACCAGAAAGAGTCCAAAGGCTCTCCTGTCACTGAAGTATCAGAACTGGAACACGGGTCTCAGGTCACCACGTCGCATGGTTACAGCTGGTCTCTCTGAATGGCCGAACGGGCCTCCAGGTTGAGGACCATGGACAGAGGGGAAAGGCAGTGACGCCGCTGACCCTGGCACCCCACCTGTAAAAGCTCCCGATGCAGAGAGGAAACTCGTTTACCCACCAACCTCACTAACTAACACCTTCTCGCTGCTGACCTCAGAACCGCCATTCCACTGACTGTCCCTGTAGTGGCCACACACATTTTTTTCAGCGAATGGAGTCCCAAGATTTTAAAATCACTGAGATCAGAGAGTAAAACTCAGGCCTTTCCTTCTCTTCGATCAAAAACACAATAAACCGACCAGGAGGCGCGCTGAAGGAAGGACCCAGCGAAGTGTCAGAGGCAGAAGGGAGCTCAGACTCGAGGCCCAGAGGACAGCTGGCGAGCGATGCAGCCCAACTGGGTGAGCCGGGGGTCCCAGGCCAATGGCCGCAACCCCACAGCCCCCCCCCTCCCCCCCCCCAAGGGGACAGCAAAGCAGGAGACACAGAAAGAGGGACCAAGTCTAAGGGCGAAAAGTCCATTTAATAGGACTCTCTCCACAACGTTTCCTTGCAGAAACAGGCTCTTCTAGGCGAAGACCAAACACTGTCCCCACCGAACTCAATTTTAGCCATGGACACGGAAAAAGATGCGGTATCCATGGAAACCAACTTGTCAATTCCTGCCTCGGACCTGCAACTCCCACCCCCTTGCTAATGAATCAAAAAAAGGAAGGAAGCCCCGGGTTTTCCCACGGCTCCAAGGCATCCTCTGCGCGCACCCTCCCCGCACTCGCAGGGACCAGCCGAGGCGACTTCCACCTGCACAGGGCCGCTGAGTGGCGGTCACGGGGTTTGCCACCGATTCACAGGGAGTGAGTCCCCCTGCAAGAACGGGTGACTGTCACACGAGTCCGGGGAGCCAGGGACACTCAGGAACGAACACACCACCCACCACGGCAGGCAGATCAGACCAAGTTTACACCCGAGTTCAGCCTGGTGGGGACCACGGATCCGAAGTTGGGATTCTCACCTGAAACTTAAATTAAGCCGATTCGCACACAGATCCTTGGGTGCAGATTTTTTTAAAAAGTGGGGTAGAGGAGGGGACTTTCCAGGCGGCTTCTCTCCTCCGCTGCCCACCTCTGGCCGCGTTTTCTCCCTCGCCCAGGAGTCCCCAGGTCCTGCACCAGAAGCTTCCAGAAGAGCTGCTCTCCGCCAGTTTCTGGGTGCTTAACATGCTTCATGGAAGCGGGGTCCGGCTCACGAACCATGACATCTTCCGGCACAAACCCTTCAAGGAGGCCCCAGCTCTCTATATTCTCCACGTTAAAGTAACCGGCAGGTCACTGGAGGCCCGAGCGACACACGCGAGAAATGACGCTCCCATTTCAATCCGGAGTTTACATGCCACAGACCATCTGTGATAACTGGAAGGACGTCATTTTTCGATCTCTCCATTTTCACACATTGATTTCTTCAGATTTAAGAGAAATAACCAATAAACAGGGCAGTAATTCTTTTAACATCCTAGATCACTATGACCAAGTCACTGGTTTACCCTCTCACAAGGATTACTCCTTTATAAACCATTTAGAAAGACAGAGAAATGACACGGTTCACACTTAGGCAGGTCTCAAATGTCATCTTCTCACCCGCAGACTCGATCTGCCTCTTTTGTGACTTCGCCGTTGGTTTTTGACGGAGGATTTCCCCTAGAACGCCACTTGCGTTGACGCTGACCATCCGCAATTCACTGTTAAGGTTTTTTCTTCTCAAATCCATTTTTAGACTTTTAAATGTGAAGGTCTCACTTTCCCAGTGTTCTTCACATATGTAAAAATTTCGGCTCTCAAAAATTACCTTGAGACAACGTGAAGAGAACCGAAGCCACAGCCTACCTGGGGGCTGGGGAGGGTGAAACCTGCACTAGACGCCCAACAGGAGCTGACTCGCACGAGTGGCCTTTCTCAAGGGGTGACCCGCTTTGGGTTCTTACCACTCACGAGAAACCCATTCCTGAAAGTGAACGCTCCCCACTGTCCTCACGTAGCCAAAAGCACCTCGAACAATTCTGTTCACGCGGATTTGCCAAGATCCCTTAACACATACTTCAAGTTTTGACTTCAAAAGCAACTAAACTTATTAAATGGCTTTTCAGTGGAAATCAGAGGTATTAATAAGCATCGCTCACCGCAACATACTCTTGGGATAGCGGTCGCTTTCCTTAGAGCTTTCAAGAGATGCACAGATACGAAGTCTTCTATTAAAAACAAAAAGGGTGCCGCCGGATCCGGTTGGGGCTCTGAAGTGAGCACCGGGGTCCACGTCCTCGGGAAAGCAGATTTCACAGCAGCTCCATAAAGGGGTTAAGGGCGCCTAGAGAGCTCTTGCACTCGCCATGCTCCGCATGATGTCATTTTTATGCTTCTTGTGGACAGAATCTAAAGGGTAAGTTACGGTGGCTACAGAAAGGAGCTCCAGATCCCGTCGCGTAATCTTTGTCAACTGTGCTTCACGGAGCAACACTACTTAGCATTTAAAGGCTAGTTCTTCACAATGGCACTGAAAACATACACACATTTAGGAGACACAGAGCTGCAGCAAGGCAACTGTAAAAGGTTACCGTCTGTTACTTAATCCACCCTTGAAAGGAAAGCGGCTTTCAGTTTGCAGACAAACATGCTGGTTTCTAGAGGAAGGAGGCAAGAACCTGAGACAGGACAGAAAAACAACTCGGGTGACATTTTTGGAAGCGTGGACTGTGTGAGGGCTGCAGATATCACCAGAGGACAGGAACACTCGGTCCGTGAGAAGTGGAGAGGGTGGCGGAGGGGAAAACGGGGGCCGGCTGAAAGAAGACAGACGGATGTCGTATTTCTAATGAAGACAATGGAATTTTTCAATGGAACTCAAAACTAATACTTTATAGGAGGCCAGGTAAAAAGCACTGCTGCTTACAGGTTTCCAGAAATTGGCATTATGTATAAACACTACAGATACACAGGTTTTACTCTATATTTAAGACTCAGTACTTGATAAGGCCCTTTACCACACAATGTCCTTTGCCCTGCAAACTACATAAAGAAAAACTTTTAACTGCATAAATGAGTTTCAGCATCTACGGTGTAGGACAAACATGGGGTAAAATTAAACATTTATCATTCTCCTGACCGTAAGAGTAAGGGCACTGTGTGGAGCGGGGCCGTGATAAAGTAAGAACAAACAGGGAACAGCCAATAATTTCAAACAAAAAGCAGATACATTACACACATTCCCTTTGTCCACCCTCCTTAGTATTTACGACTTTTATGAACTCTTTCAAGAATAGTGACGTGATATGTAAACCTTAAGTAGTGAAGTCATGGACTTTAAAAAAAGTGATTTCCCACATTCGACAGAACTTATGTTAGAACCGACAGATAACTTTAGAAGGTGATCTTAAGTGTCACAGACACGCAACAGGTACATACCGCAGTTTTATTTCAACCGCACAAACGAAAAGTTAGCGTGTAGGAAATTTCAATGGAACAGGACGGTAGAAACACAGGAACCGCAACCTCTGAGGAGGAGGGACACCTAGAGCGTGGGGCCTCGACATTCATTAGCGTTTCATCTTCAGTTCGGATTGACACTTGACGCTTGCGAATTTCGAACACAAACCTGGGAATCGGGGTGACTTGTTTTGAAGAGATTTCAGCACCAGCACTAAGATGTGTACATTCAGTTGGTTTGCAGTTGACGTGTTAGCCACTTACAGAGTGTATAGTACAGATTTGTCACAGGTCAGATCACAGTGTTGAGGAAAGAACTACCTCCCCGCGATGAGAAAGGATCCCCGAAACCGCTTAAGACATCCAACATACGAGAGCTGGAAAACCACCGTAATAACGTGGATCCAACGCAGTGCGGGCGAGGGAAAACAACGTAAGCTTCCGCTTCCCACTTTGATCACTGAAATCTCTAACAAGGACGGTCGCGTGTGACAGTGGATGTGCACAGAAATTCAAACGCGGTGGGAAGGACACGGTTAGCCATCTGGGAAAATGCAAGATGTTGGAAACTATAGCATGGTTCAACACTGGTTCTTTTTGTCGTTTTACACAAACATCACGTTAATATTAGACCAAGGCACAAAACGTTTAGTGCATAAACCAGTTTCTTTTTAAGATCTAGCATTTTTTTTTTTAATTTTTGTGTGTGTAGTCTATCTTACTTTGGACCGCTCGTACCCAGAGTCCTCTACCCTACTACAGACTATTCAACTTAACCAACAAAATCAAAAGTTACTTTTCTGACCAGATTTATAGGGGACATAAACATTTGTATCAGGGCTGTTTACATAACCGAAAGAACAATTATAAAGATGAAAATGCCTCCTATTTCTTTTAGAAAACAGTACTTTATAAGCTTGTTGCATCTTTAATGCTTTTACTACTACTAATTAATGTATGACAATGAACAGCTGATAGAAAAAAGAACCGTATACTTGAATTATGATAGCCCATCCATCACAGATTAACCTAAAAATGAAGTTTCTACAGAAACTGGAGCTATTTTAACAAGGAAAAACAATTCCCTCATTCAAGCCTCTCTGGCGAGACAGTGCTGCGCATCGGCAGCGATCAGAAAACTATGCTTTCGACAAGCCCTGTCTTAGGAACTAAGGGGTACGCCATCTAGAAAGCGGACGGATGGATTATTTCTCCAAAATTTTAGTAAAACTTCTGATAATCAGAGATTTCAAAGCAAATATGGCACATAACAACTCAAGCATGAATCAAGGTGGAGAGCCTAGGGATTTTCTGATTTCCTAAATTTTCAACAACAACAAAAAAAATCTATCATTGCAACAGGTAGGATTTCTCCCCTATTTTAATCTTACAAATTTCCAAGAAAAGGGAGTGGATTGCGTACACACGTGTGTGCGCACACAGTGGTAAGCAGAGGACCTAATTCCTTGTTCCCACTCCCCAAGTCTCACTCGATGTGTTAAAAGAAAACTGTGCAGAACTCATCGGTTTCCCCCTTCCCTAATGATTGCTGTGACCTTAACTGCTGCCACCGTCGTTAGTTCTTGCAATTCAACGTAACAAAACTCGACAGCAGCTTCACAGTCAGGAGCATGTACCCGAACACCTGTATACCTGCAGGACACCTAGGTTCTAGCAACTGCCGAATTCGGGGATCGAGCTTCCGAGTCCCACAGGAAGACAGACTCCATGTGAAGCTCAGCATCATGTTTCAGACCGTTGACGTTACCGAAAGTCCCAATACAAAGAGCTGAAGACATGATGTAAGAGGTTAAGTACTTGGTTCTGTTAACATATTTACCAATTAAAATCACAAAATAGTCCTCATTATTTTTCATGCAGGTAACCGAGGAAAAAGATAGTGCAGAAGTTAACTTTAAATAAAAAATTATTCCTCCCCTTCCTCCCACTCCCCTAATATGCTACAAAATGTTTTCCCTGGGACTAGGCCTTGGACAGGCCACTACGTTATTACTGTGACATGCATTACTGTCTGCAGTTAGAAAAGCTAATTTTGTGGTGGTTGTAATTACATTATAAAAATGTCCACATGCATAAGTCTAAAAAAGGTTGAAAACCTACAGGAAATCTACAATATAGTGTTTTACATTTGACCACTGGTTTGTGTTATGTAGGAGTCCTAGATTTGGTAAAGCATCGTAACAATTTAGGAAGGCATCTAAATCTTTAAATTCTGGACGCGTTTTATGTCTTAATCTACAAAATTGCAGGAAGGCTAACTCGAGAGAGGCTTCCTATCATTCTAAAATTCCTCAAGCTGGACAAGTCATTTCTTTAGGACACTTTCTGATAAATCCCACCCTCTGGAAAGCACAGAGCAATTCCGTCCGCTCCACAGCCGACGGTCTTACCCTCCACAGGGCTCACCTCAATATTCACGGAACAACATGATAGGAAGACGAACCTGAGAGGAACATTTACAATACGAAAGCACGACCTGCGGAACTCTTCATCAGCACGCTCTGAAAAGAACTTCTTAAGCCTTTCTCTTTATTTTAGCAACGGGCTATGGAAAATGTGAGATTCTGTCTTGACGCGAAAATAGTTCAATGCACGGTGATCTCGCCTGGCGGGCCTCGTGTTTTCTGCCTTAACCGCGTTACAGGAACGCTGCACAGCTCTTCCATCCTGTTGAAAAGGTCAGAGGAAAGCAGCAAACTGGGAGGGAAATAGCTTATCGCCAGAGTAATGATGTCTGAAGGCTTTCAGAGCAGGCTGGTTTCTCCCTCCTTCCGACGGTCTCCATCTTCTCACGGCTCGCAAAATGCAGGGGTTCGCTGTTGTCAACAGTTGCTGTTTGTAGGTGTGTGTTCTTCTTTCTCCAGATTAAAGTCCCATCTCTCCTTAGTTTGTTTCTCTATGCGCTATTTGACTTGCTCAGTTCCTGCCTGATCGCTGAGTAGGAAAAGGAAAGTATTCGAAAATGAACATCGTAAGGTAAAAACGAGTGACTCAATCTTGAGACATTCTAATGACTGTGTTCGAATTCACAGTAAGAAAGAAACACACTGATCCTGCATGTTTCATGGCACAGATCCTTGAATTTGCTTCCTACAAACGACCATTAATTTCCATATATGTATATTTATTTAGTCTCTCTCTTTTGTATACCAAGTGAAAACACTTATTCTGTAGGCTCAAAAACAAGAGGGCAGTGCTATGGGATGAACAGAGGTAACCTAGAGAAAGTCGGTTCACCCCCATTTTCTAGCAATTACTGAAACTTAGGAATCCTGTTTAATCCCTATTTTTACTCCATTATATGAAGGAGAGAGAGCTCCTCCCACAGGCCAAGCAAAGAACAGGACACTATGGAAAAGTGATTGTTTTATGCCCTCAAGTATTAATAAACTGGCGATTTCTTTATTTGCATTTTCTTTAAAACGCTCTATTCTTAAACATCACTCTAGAATACCACCAGGTTTGCTTAGATACTCACCATCAATGAGCTCTTCTTTTAGCTTTGTTAATTCTTTTCTCATTTCATCTAAAATGTCCTAAAATATGAGAGAAAAGCATCAGGAATACAGAAAATAAATTACTGCCCAAAAGATTCTTGCTCACATAAAACCTTAAGAACGTATGAAATACGACGCGTGGCTTTTGCTTCCAGAGTCACGAGCTATGTGTTGGGAGACGAGCCTTGGTAAATTTTGTTTTAGCGGTTTTCCTTTCCCAATCTTTGCTTATTCCGGCCTACCAAGATATGAAACAGAACGCTTTCTAAAACCAATATAATTCCTCCGCCATCCAGTGGAAGGTCTGATTCCGATCATCTCTAGAAAAGGTAAGAACTCTGGTTTCGGGCTAGTCTTCGGAGAGCGGTGGGGGGTGAGGTCCATGACGCAGAGGAGGCAGATAGCAAAGCGGACAGTCGGTCAGCTCTTGGCAAACCCGTGCTCTGCTCTGGACTAGGGGGACTGCTTGGGAACCATCGCAGCTGTCAGACTGTGCTTCCAGGAACCTCGGGGTCCCCGGAGGGCCTTCAGGGGCTGCCTCATGCGGAGACGAAGGTGGGTGGGACCCACCGAGGAAACTGAGGCACAGAAACTATTAGATGAACTAACAGGTAGCCTTCTTCAAATCAATTTAATCGGTACTAAAATCATATCTATCCTCTCCGCCACTCTTCAGCTGGCCATGGACTTACCGTAAAGTGTATGCAAGTGCCCTATTTTCAGATGTTTCAAGGAAACAAAGGTGTGTTTAGCACACAGGACAACCAGCACTTTGTCAATCGCCACGCGCCTCCTTTCCCAACTGCACAACTCAATCCACCTCCCAAAAGGCTCTGCAGGACAAAAGCTAGACGTACCTGAAATTCCTGTTAGGCTTTCTCTCTTCAACCCCAGTTAACTTCCATTTGAACTCAGATTAGTACCATACTATTGGTCCCTTTCTGAGCCCCACTCACACGTTTGCTGGCATTTAAAAGATGAGTGACAGCCTGGCTGGGCGTGGCTCAGCAGTTGAGCATCGACCTGGGATCCAGGAGATCGGGGTTCGATTCCCGGTCAGGGCACAGGCCCGGGTTGCGGGCTCGATCAATGACTCTCTCATCATTGATGTTTCTATCTCTCTCTCTCCCTCTCCTTTCCTCTCTCTGAAATCAATAAAGATACTAAAAAAATAAAAATATAAAAAAATATAGAAATAAATAAAAGATGAGTGACAGAGTGGGGAATGGGGCCGGAAAGGAGCATGTGGGTTCTAATCCCGACTCAACTGCTCACTCGGCTGTGGGACCGAGGAAACTGAGCCGCTCTGAACCTCGGGTGTGCAGAATCTCAGTACGAACGTGACACGACACAACTGCTAGGAGGAGCCGAGACGCTGCCGGGCTGGGAACCTAGCGCGTGCCTGCCACGAGGTCAATACACCCTACGCCAGCGATGGGCACCATCGTTACTTTCCGAGGGGACCCCGCAGGGCAGGGCAAAGAGACCAATGTCACACGTTCCATTACAGGCCCCTCCGGGCTCAGGTCTGCGAAACAGAGTCACTTCACGAAGACGCACTGCCTGCCACACTGACTCTTTTTAACGCTACCAATGTTTAAGAAAACATTTTACGCCTTCCAGGAATGAAACATTTTACATCTTCTGGGAATAAAACATTTTAAGCGCCACGATTTCATCATCTATCACTCCGCCTGCTTTCCCCCTCGGAGAACATAGGTATTAAATATACTGCATATGAATCCAAAATATGGACAGTAACCTCTTTAAAAAATAAAGCTGAGATGCCTGTTCACACTGTTCGGTTACCTGTGTGTTCCACCTAACGTGGGCGTGTGTTCACAATTCACTGTTAAACAGTCTCGCAAGTGTGACTGATTCCTTCATAGCTGCAGAGCGCTCCTTCGTGTTACGTATTTACACACTTATTTTCTTAGCATAAACTCTTAGAAGTGTATAAATCGCTGCGTTCAAAGGTAAGACCTTTTATTTATTTATTTTTTAAAATCCTCCCCCGAGGATATTTTCTCCACTGCTTTTTCAGAGAAGAGTAGAAGGGGGAGAGAGAGCGAAACATCGATGCGAGACACACCGACTGGCCGCCTCCCGCACCCGCCCCGACAGGGCCGAGGATGGAGCCTGCAACCGAGGTACATGCCCTTGGCTGAACTCGAACCTGGGACCCTTTGGTCTATCGGCCGATGCTCTAACCACTAAACAAAACCCGCTAGGGCAGTAAGACCTTTATTTTTAAGGCTTTTACTTTCTCAAACTGTTTCCTAGAAAGCAGAAGTACACAAAAAAGTGCCCATTTTCCTCGCATTCTCACTAAAAAAAACCAGGTTGGCTGGGTCCATTTTTGCCAATATAAGTGAAAAGTGGGAGGCCCTTCCCCCTCTTAAACAGCAGTAAGTGGGCACATATATTTAAAGTCTATACTAACTATATCATTAGGCCACTGCCCGGCCCCTCCACCGCGCTGAATCTTTATGGAAACCCACCGAACCGAAACATGAGGGTCTGAAAACATAGTACCGCACTACGGCCACTGTTTAAAAATATCTTCACTCTACATGCTTTTCAAGTACATTCCCCATCTGTCAAACGCATGCCCGCGAGACTTTTTTAAAAAGCAGCGCGTGAAGTCAAGGCCGGCGGCGGCCGGCGCCTACCTGCTTCAGTCGGTCGTAGTCTAGGCCCTCCGTCTGGACTCCGTTGGCACTGGGCTGCGATGAGGGTGCGGATTTTGGTCTGTGCAAATGAAAGACCCAGGACAGGTAAACGCCACTTCGGATGCTTAACGAGTTCACAAAGAATTGTAAATTTACCAACCCGACACCAGATTTCAGTACATTTCTCGAAACACATGGTGTTAAAAAGTTAATTGTCAAAGTTGTAGGGCTGATTAGAACATAACACAGAAAATGTTTTGCACTGTTCTCCAAAATTTTCAGTTATTTGTAAAGAAATTAGAAGAAGGTGCTAAGAGGATGAGACTCCAGTTGAGAGAAGAAGACAACGCGTTATCTAGGCACAAGGCGGGTCACCAGGGCACATGTGACATGTTGATCAAGACGGAGACGTAGAGGCCCACATGACACAATCCTGTGTGCACCTTCCCTTGAAACTGTCCATGGTCTACTAAATAGCTGACAAACCAGTGGAAGGGAAAATATAAAAACAAGTATTTTACTCTCATATGAATCAATTTACAAATTCTACACCTTGGCTTGTGAAAAAACATTTTACTAAGCACCATTTCTTTGTATATTTTTAATTCCATTTCAAGCATCAAAATAAATTTTAAAACGTTGGGGAAATGATTATTAAGTTAAAATTATATTGATGTGGCTATTTCCCAATGAAGTTTTTATGGAGAAGGCATCTGAATGGTGTGTTCTGGCTAATCACTTCTATAAATTTATTGTTATGTTTCGAGGGTGGTTTTTTTTTAAAAGGGAAATGCCAGATAGACGCTGACTGTCAATGATTGGACTTTCAAAAGTTTAACTTCTATTAAAATTTTCACATGACAAAATAAAGCCTTTGGGATTAGGTATATCGTAAGCAAAAGTTTCAGATTCAAATGAGTCAGTCACGGCTCCCTCTCCAATTCTGGCAATGAGAGAAAATCCCAAGTGGAAAAGCCGGACATTTAACTGGGTCCTTCTCTGTCTGCTGGTTTAGTACCTGAGGTGGCTGTTCTTTAAGGGCCACAAGTCAGTGCAGAGTAAAACCATCAGTCAAAAGTCATGTATTTTCAGTTTTGCAGAGAATCAACGTTAAGCCATCTGAACCTAGACTCAATAGGTGTAACAACTTTTACAAAGCTACAACTGCATGACTCTTACAAGGCACATTACACCTCAAACCCATACGCGTTGTTTGTGAAGATGAAATACTGAGATAATTTGCTTTAACATCAAACATACGATCGTTGAAAAGGTTGTTGTAAAGCAAGTCAACCAACTTTATTTTATCAGATATCTTCATATGCTTATATGAAGAAGGAAAATAGTAACTTTCAGAAAACGCCCCTAAATAAGCACCGAGGCAGGCACTGCGGGGGGAGATTCATATGGCGTACTTCTTTCCTCTTGTGAGGATACACTTTTTTACTCTGCTGAGGAGACTACCTGATGCCACAGCCCCTTCAGATGTACTGAGTTCCACGATGTGCAAGTCACGGTGCTGTGTGTAGAGTCTGGTCTGATAAAATATTCTTAAAGGTCAACACACTGTGCATTTCATTCACCCACGTTACTCAGTCCCGCTCTCCGGAATGAGATCACTTCACTACTCTGCTTTCCTTTTACTTTGCATGTGAAAGTAGGACAACCAGCTAAGTATTTTCTCCTAAGTTCTATAAAGAATACCCTTAAGTCCACGTGAATAACTGCAGTCTGCTACTGAATCGGCAGCATGCTATGAACACACCCGTATCTGCTAAACAATGCAATAAATTACTGTTGTTATATAATAAACAATGGTGGAAACATGCAATTTTTAAAAAACTGGATTCATGCTAACATGCAACCCATCACCGCCACCGCCACCACCACGATAGTTAACTAAAGGGGGGAACTTTTCATACTGAAGGAAAGAAGTAATCACCACTTTGTAAAACTGGTTTATCAACAGCATTGTCCCAGGAGGCTTATGTGTGAAAGCAGCAAGGTAACTGAGAAGGCTTACTCGCAACAGAAAATCTCACTGTTAAATGCTATTTTTCTATCTACTAGCAAATTTCCTAAGTAAGTCTTTTGGTCTTAAAAATAAAATCACCTCCAAAAAAGCAGGAAAAAAAAATTTCACTATTTTAATATAATCATTTTAGGCAGATGCAACTGGCTGACAAAATAAACTTATCATCAATGGCATGAAAATAATTTTAGCCAGTAACAATTTGGCCGAGTCTGGTTACAAAACTCCTTTCTCACCCCACAAACGACCCTCCATATACTCCCCAGAGTTCATGTGCCCAGCAGACTGGATGTGCGTTTTTAAATATAGACACATATAATAATATGGGTAGATCTCAGTTATTTCTAATCTATGGGTTTTCACCGTAACTGATAACAAAATATAAGGGTTTCTCGGAGGTTTTTATTACTTTATAATGAGAGTGTTGCCTCTAGATACCTACCTGTAACTGTACAATATCCAAGTCCCTGTTTTGTCAAATTAACTCTCCATATAGCTTAAGCATTTGAGGATTTTTTAATTGCCTTTTTTTTTTTAATGAAAGAAATACATGGGTCACATCTTAAGTTTTCTTAATTAAAAAAGGGGGTAATAGAACTCATCCTAGAAAACAAATAATATGTTCAGGATATCAGGTGTTAGGCTGTTAAAGATACTCAATATGCAACAAAGTACCTAGAAAACAGAGATTTTCCTCAAAGAATAACTTATCCACAATTGTGGTTGTAATACTGTCCTGTGTTCTAGTATCAAACAGTATAGGATCTTGCATTCCACTTTTTAAAAGCCTTGTCCCATACTTATAGAGAGAACAGCCTTTAAAAGAAAATGCAAAAGCCACAAACAGCCTAGATGTATGTGGCCCTCAGATTCCCATTCTAGTATTTTGGATATTTTTACCATGTATATTTATCCTAATCTAACTATAAAGCGATGGCAGGGAAAGGAATACCATTAATTTTTCTAATTTAAATCTCTTAGAATTTGTTTTTTAAAGTGCTCTAAATAAAGCTAAACATGAAAGATTGAATCTTCCTAAATATCTCCCTTGTGGTGATTACCGATCCATGTAGAAAAAGCTCAGCCCTACCCTGAACATCATTTAAAAGTCTCAAATCACAGTCACATCAGGATGATACCTGTATAATGAATCATAGGACCTGTTGTCAAAAACAATCTGATTTCTCCTTGGAGAATCCCGTCTATGAAGGGGAAAAACCATTTAAAGGGGTATACAATAGAACTTTAAAGGATAATTCTCATTATGTTATTACTTTATAGGTTGTTTTTAGTCTTAGCAAACAAAGTAAGGACTAAAGGAGACCATTAACCTAAAAGTACGTTTTTCCAACAAAAAAGAAGGTATTCGGGAGACTAATTCTAACTGTGCGAGGATACTGTTTACATCATCACATAGAATTTTTAAAAAATCATTATTTTTATAGACGGCAGACACAGTAAAATCTACAACGCAAAGATTCCACAAGTATCAAAACACAAAGACATTTCTATTTAGAGTGGATATAAAGTCTCAAATAAAAGCACAGTCAGAATCGGTGGAGGCTGAAGTATACAAAGTTAAACTCTTCTCTGGAGGCACCCAAACAACATTTTTCCACTTGAATACAAGATCTGTAAGTTCTTAATAAAGACCATAGGAAAAAAAAAAAATCACAAACTCCCCAACATTACACTCCAGTCTAGTTTAAAGCATTTTAACTACGACACTCTTGCTTTTACTCTACTGACATCCTCACTTAATAAACACAGCAAAGCGCAGTATCTCCTGTATTATTACAGGAGAGTAACCCATTCCACCATTGACATAATTATCACGTGGATCTTCAGATGAGAAATGAGCATTTTCATCACCATGCAAGGATGAGGCACACTTAAATAAAAACATAAAACTGGCCAATGTACTTGCTTCCAGAAGGAACAGGGTAGATAACTTAGGAAGAAAGCAACACAGTTCTTAGTCTTTTCAACATACATATTTTTTCCATCACCATTTATCCTTTCTACGCCCTCCACCCACCTTTGAAACTTATTTTTAAAATCATTTCTGGTTTAAAAGCGTTTGCAGGGAAACTTTAAGACATACATCACTCACATCAGTGGTCGGATCAAATCTATCGAAAGGTATGTGACTGGTCAGGAAATAATTGGGCCTTTCAGAATTTCTATTTTAGGACAGGAGAGGAAAACCATCTACCAGAGTCTGGACGATAGAAACCAATAGTCCGTTAATCTACATAAAAACACTTTAAATGGTGGCCTTCAGAACACTTATTAAACTTCCTTTAGAAGTCTGAAAATCTTTCAAGGAATGTTTTTTCCAAACACATCACGACACACACTCCATTTGGAGGCCTCTTCCATGCCCCTTCTAAGATACTCGGCCGTGAATGCGGGTTTCGCTGCAGGCAGGCTCACTACGAGTTCCCGTCACCGAGGGAGGGGTGGAGAGTAGTGGCAAAGAGGACAGAGAATTCTGTCCCGTCCCAATTTACAGCTTCAAAGGACAAAGAGCACATCACAGCTCTGCTCGCTGACAAATGCGGCCTCCTGATGCCGAGGGAGGGGAGGCGGGAGCCACCACTGGACACGCACTCAGAGGCCACATCAGGAGGCGTCTGAGACACACAAGCGGGCCATTTCCCCCTCTACTGACAAAAACATGTCCACCAAAAACGATTTCTGCATTTTCCCCTAAAATAAAATATATTCATCTTTTTAAAAGCATTCAAAAAGGCCCGGTTTCTTTGGGTGCTTAAGTAACAGCGTCCTCAGCAAGCCTTGTGCACCACCAGGAAGAACCACACGAAAAACAGATGCGAATTTAGATTTGGGCTAACACAGAGCAGATTTGTGGCAATATGAGGTCTATCCTTGTATGGCTCTTTATTAGATTTCAGTAAGTACGAGCCAAGTTTGCTCTTTATGAGGCAAAAATGAGGCAACTAATTCAGAAAGAAAAGGCAAGAAACTCTTCAGTCTCCAGGAAAATAGCTTTTGTCTCTGGGAGTCCTTTCAACTATCTTACGAACCAAAAATTAAAAAAAGTTTCATCTACGTTCAAGACCCGAAATTAAAATTTAGCTATGATGATAAAGTATGCCTAGCTCAGGAATACTGAATTTCTATGACCTGGACATATGGCCACTTGAAGAAACATGAATTAACTAGTCTTGTTTCTGGGCACTATCTTTTCTAACTTGATTAAAATTAAGACGTTTCAACTGAGAGAGCACTAAATCTTCCTACTTTACAAATTCAAAATTTCAGGGTTTATTTTGCTTTCTCGTAAACATTGCAATCTTTTCCCTCCAGCTGCTTTTCAGCTTAAAACATCAGTTTCTTTCAAAAATTACATTTACAAAATACAGGATGTCACTGAGACTAATGGGAAAATGTGAATATATTATGTAACAGTATTGTTCAGTGTTAAATTTCTTGAGTGTGATAACAGTATTGAGGTTACACAGAAGAATGTCCTGGTTCTCAGGAAAAATGCAAAAGTATTAAAGTAAAGCGGCAAATGCTTGCAAATCGCTTTCCAACTATTCAGAGAGGAAAATGTGTGGATGTGTAGACAAGACTTCAAACAAATGTGGCAAAATGTTAACAACTGGTGTATTTAGGTGATGGGTGTTCGCTGTGCTATTATTTCCATTTTTCTGCAGTTTCAAAACTTTCAAAATAAAAAAATTGGGAGGAATAAAAGCTATCTTAAATTTCAGACAACCTGGCTAGTAATAAGCACAGGACAGAATTTAGACGATCGCTAGTAACAGTACAAAGGGGCACAGTGTTTGTCCAACAGCGGTGGGAAGACAGGTGTTTTATTTACTCCCCTGCACAATTTCAAAACTACCATCCATTTTTTCTACAATAAAAATGTAGATGTCAATTTCTTTTTAGATAAAAACGTACTATGAAACTTAGGGGGAAAAATTGATACCTGGAGATAACAGGCGATTTGCTGCCATTCATTGTATTTGTTCTTTCCCAAGGTTTTCTTGTCGGTTCTTTAAAAATAAAGAATGTAAGTTATTAAATATCCTACATGATCCTAAAGTTATTGTAAAACAAATAATAAAATAGTAAATACCATTATATAAAGTTAAGGTAGTAATATAGATAAATAAGAAAATTTTCATTTCAATTCTGAACTTTAATTAAAATCTATACGGATTCTAATTTGAACAATTTCAGACCTTAAAATGAGAGTAAGCAAGTGTGACACATTTCCCTAGGACATACTGAGATTGTTAAATCTAAAATACCATAATTCTATACACAGATGGGAATACATTTCTCTAATAAAGACAGGATAATCAGAGTAAGAGCAGGACATTTTTAATTAGAATGAAACTAATTAAAGTGTGAACAGAAACTAACATTTCAGTGACCAAGCAGTCACTTGACTCACACTTGGGGAAATAGAGAGTATTACTATAGAGAGTAAGTTTATAAAGGTTAAAATATTATCTCTTGAACTTACCAGGTGTACTTGTTGAAGAGGCCTTAGTAGGTGCAGGCTCTGACTCTTCCTAAATATACAGAAACAGGTATTAACAATATCACAAACCTGTTGTAAATAGTGTTTATACATCCGTTTCCGATATTCTTTCTGCCCTTTCCCGCTTTTTCCTTCATCGATCTTTAATTTCTTCTTCTCTTACCTGCCTAGCTCCTGCCCTCCTGCACCCTGCAGCTCCTTTCCTCATGTGTCCCCGCTGGGAACTGCACTAGCCAACGCGACCAGGACAGACGCAAGGAACAGACTCGGGGAATGGCATCAGAGGAGGCCGGGCGCAGCGGGAAGGACGGTGCTATTACTTGTTAGACACCAACCCACAGACCCGGGGCGAGGGACACCGCTAATAACCACAGGCTCCGAGGGGACCCATCTGGGCGCTGCGGAGTGAGCGGGACCGCTTCATTTTACACCCAAGGAAACGGGGACCCTCAGGAGGAAAAACCAACAACAAACCAAACCAACAAAAACACCTAGTAAAAGAGCATTCGCTCATTTAATGGTAGACTCAGGCACAGAATTAAACCTCAGTAGGCCTGACCTTAGGGCTTTCCCCACCACTGCACGGCTTCAGCCCGGTTTCCCAGGAATGCCACTGGGGGTGTACAAATACTACGCATCACCAGCTACTTTAGTATCGGAAGAGTGAGAAGCTTGGCAGCTTTAAGGTCCCGCCAAGTGCAAGCCCGTCTGACACCACCTCCCGAGTGGGCTGTGCCCGCTCCCCATCGACTCACATTGTTGTCCTCTTTTTGCTCTGTTTCTACTGTTGACCCCTTCTCAGCAATTCTTCTCCTAAAAAGAAAGTAAATTGGATTAAAAAAAAAAAAAAGAAAAGAAAACCACCTCTCAGTATAAAACCCAATGAAGACCCGCACCTAGGAAGGCTAAGCAAAGGCCCTCCGCGCCCGCTCACCTCCTGGCCAGCAGGGCGCTCATCTCCTCCATGAGGCCGCTGCCCCCCAGGGGAAGGGGCCCGTTCCCGCGCCCCGCGTCCGCTTTGCACGAGGCGGGGTTCACTCCGCCAGCGCTGGCCCCGCTCGGGAAAGAGGCATCCTCCATCTTAACGAAACACACACACGATAAACTCCTACATTCAACAAAGCTGTTTTTATTACAGATTATACTCAAAACGGCATAATGTCGATAAGAAACACCTATTTTTAAATCTTCTTAAGAACCAGCGGGGTGAACAGCACTGGCCTTGTGGCAATAGGGGTTTTCTCCAAGTTCACGTCACCAATAATGGGAAAGGCTATATCCCACGTCCTTGTGTGCGATACACCACAAAGGGCTTATTACTTTGGTGGTGTAAAAAAAAAAATTAAAAAAAATAAAATGTATAACCTGACCCCAAAAATGCATAACCTGCATCTAATCTTAAGGAAACATCAGATAAACCAAACTGAAGGGGGAGCTATGAAATAATGGTTTTGTAGCTGTCAAAAATGTCAGTATCGTGAAAGATTGAGGAATTGCTACAGACTAAAGCAAGTTAAACAGACACAACTACATAAAATGGGTGGCCTTGGGCTAGAAAAAAATGTGCCATAGAAGACATTGGACAACAGTTATTAAAATTTGAATAGATTTGTAGATCACAGTGTTCTACGGATAAAATTTCCTGATTTTGATAATTACACTGTGGTTATGTAGGCGAATGTTCTTGTTCTTATAAAACACACAAAGAAGTACTTAGGGGAATCGGGGCCTGGTATCTCTGATTACTCTCAATTCAGACAAAAAGAAATGTGTACATGTATGTGTGTGTTTATGTAAAAGAAAACACACACAGAGGAAAAAGAATAAAAGAAATGTAGTAAAATGTTACTGGTGAGTCTGGGTGATGGGATCACAGAAGGTGTATTATTCTTGCAACTTTTCCATAAATTTAAATTTCCAATTTTTAAAAGTCAATGACATTATTAACAACAAAGAATCCATAAAATTAGAGCACAACAGAGTCAGTATTTGAGGTACTGAGAAAGAACGAGATATACATAATAAATACAGTAATTTGGAAACGCATTTACCCGTGACACTTTCCTAAGTTTTGCTCCAGCAATTGCAGCTGCCAGTCCAGTTAGGGGGCGATTGTCTTCTGGCATGGATCCCGCAAAAAATCCAGGTGCAGGGAGGGGAGGAGCAGGAGGTGGGGGAGGAGGGGGTACCTGGTTAGGAAGAGGGGGTGGAGGAGGGGGAGGGGGAGGCCCTGAGGACGGAGGGGGCGGGGGCGGGGGCGGGGGTCCTGGGGGAAGAGGAAGTGCCCCTGAGGCCTGGGCAGGGCCTGGCGGGAGCGGAGGGGGTGGAGGTGCAGGTGGTCCCAAGACAATGCCTGAGAGAAAGAAACGTAAAACGAGACCGTCAGCAACGGAGCCGAACAACAGTACCTCAGGCGGAACAGCAGGTAGGATGTCATGCGAAATTACACTGGTGACTCAACCAGTTGTTACATATTTATGAGTTCAATTTATTATTACGTTCAAAGTCTAGGTCAGTATTAAAAAGATACTAAAATGTAAAGCCAAACTGTGTATAACT
This sequence comes from Miniopterus natalensis, assembly GCF_054644295.1. Taxonomy (NCBI): domain Eukaryota; kingdom Metazoa; phylum Chordata; class Mammalia; order Chiroptera; family Miniopteridae; genus Miniopterus; species Miniopterus natalensis. Next base: position 12,972,839 of record NC_142101.1, on the reverse strand, counting down.
ACTTGCTTTAATGTTAAGAGTTTTATTAACAGAACTACAAAATAGATCATCTAATAAGAATTTCTTTGTTGTTCATGGGGATTTAGCAAATAAACAAAATAAATGCTTATAAAATTTGGAAGAGACGGCAGCCTTAAAAAAAAACAAACCAGTGTATCTGATGGCAGTTAGTACAGACCCCAAATAATCTGTGTAAACCTTAAGCGTTGAGACAACAAATCCCACACTAGCGAAGACCTAGATTTACTTGTTCATAGACAGCCAAAGTGGCGGGACTGAGAGCATGAAGGATGGTGGGTCCCAGGCATCAACATCTCAAATTATTCCACATCGAATTCCAATGTGCAGCGAGAACAGAGAATCACTGAAGTTACCGAATCTACTAGTACAAAGTAAAACCTCAAAAATAACTACCAGAAATCATTAAATGACACAGAGATTGAAGTACGGAGGTGTTTTTTTAGCCTAAAAGACAGGGCGTAAGGAAAAAATGTCCAACTCCTAAAATCACAAAGAAAATGAACAAGATCTCAACAGCAGGAAACTGACTGAGTAGCTGCTCCCTTCCTTCAGGCTTGAAAGGGGTGGTTTAGGACAAATAAAATGCTATTTGCACACTGGGAGGTACGTCTTTTAAAACTGCTACCTTTGAGCAGCTACACAAGCTGAAAACATAAGCTGCTTCCAGAAAAGACTAGAGTGCTGGGCTGTCGATCTTCCAGGTTGTCAGAGCTCTAAGGATGCAGCCGGGGGCTGTCCGACCCGGTCAGGCTAATCGCGCCTCTCTAGCCTGGTACTACAGTGGTGCCTCGGTTTTCGAACGTCTCCGTGGACGAACATTTCTGGTTACAAACGCCGTAAGCCCAGACGGAAATGCTTCGGTTCTCGAACACGCCTCGGAGGTCGAACACGCGACACGGCTTCCGCAAGATCCTGAGGCCCGGCTGTGGATCCCTGGATCCCTCGGTTTTCGAATGTTTCAGAACCAGCACGGGCTTCCGGAACGGATCACGTTCGAAAACCGAGGCGCCGCTGTACTGTTGCAGTGATGCTGAACTGGAATTCTGACTCAAGATGTTTATGCAAATCTGAGACGTCAACAAGAAAACTGTATGCACAGCAGTAACGGGACTTACTACTTTATCCTGAGAACTGAGATTTTTTTTTTTTTAAAGGTGTGTTGAAATCCAGACTTGCCTTTTCTGTAATTCCTGCTAAATCCTATTTTAAAAGGGGCGGGAGGTTTGCTAACGTCATCTTCCTTCCTTCCAGAGCCAGGTCCTTCTGTACTTAGAAATAACCCACACTCGGGAGACTGCGTCTTCCTCTCCGTGACCGTGGCAGCAAGGTCCACGCGAGGCGGTGGGAGGGGAGCACAGCTGTAGAACATGCCCCCTCTCAACTATCCCTCTAGCCAGCTCTTCTTGTCATCCTGGACCATGGAGGCCTTTGGGGCGGACACCGGGCCTGCCATCCTCTCCTCTGCCGCCTGCAAAGTCAGGCTGCTCCTCAGGGGTGAGGGGGGACACCACCCCTGGAAGTGCAATCGGGAAGCCCAACAGAGGAAAGGCAGGCCCAAACGAAACAGGGTCCGAGACTGGAACTGGGCAGAGGAGACCCTCTAGGATGACGTATGTGATGACTACGGCTGGGCACTAAAGAGATCTCTAAATTTTCCAGAAGTGAAAGGAAAACAAGTTAGATCGCATATCTATTGTGTAGATAAAGTGTGTCATGTAATGTTTTCTCAGTGAAATGGAAAAGAAATGTATGAAGGAGGCCATTAAACACTGGAAAACACCTCCAGTTACGATGCTGCGGAGGATACCAAAATCTAGTTCAATCCGGAAATTCCTCATACTGATCCTCCAAATGCAATTAATCCAACAGGACACTAGGACCACTTTAATTCTGTAAATTAAAAAAATACGGCACTATGGCATACAGATGTCCCGCTATGAAAACACTGCCCTCCCCGCTCTCCTAGGCGATCCGGGCTGCTGACAGGTAATGTTTTCGGGCGATCAGCTGTCGGGGGACGGAAGCCTTACCCGGTGGGGCTGGAGTCTCGGCCGGCTGAGAGGCTGCCTGCAAGCCTGGCTCAGAAGCAGAGGAGTCTCCCAGCACAGAGTTTAGAGGAGTCTCCGCAGAGGCGGGGGCAGCTGCAGAGGGAGAAGGGAGAACACTAGGCTTGGATGAGGGAGTTGAGGCGAGAGGGGCGCTCGGAGGAGGAGAGGCTGGAGGTCCGCAGCGTGATGGTGGCGCGAGGGGAGGCGGCGGAGGCGGCGCTGGCCCTGAGGTAGGCGGTGGGGACACCGGGTATGTGACAGAGTCCAGCAGCCCGTTGGGTGCTGTTGGCGACGGAGGCATTGGGGGCACAGGAGAAGAGACACAAACAGGGAGGACAGGCCTGGGGCCGGCAGCTTTGCCCGGGGGGCTGCTAATCATTACTGGAGGAGACGGAGGCAGGGGCGAGAAGTTGGAAGCGGACCAGGCACAGGGCCTGGCGGCCGCAGGCTGGGAGGGGGGTGCGCTCACGGGGGAGGAGGGCCGGGAGGTTTTGCTCAGAGGCCGGGGGGCCGCGGCGCAGTGGGGGAGCACGGGGTGGAAGGCCGACCCCAGGGAGGTCGCGAAACGGGTGGCGGAGTGTCGAAGTGGTGGTGTGGGGGGGGTGGAGGGAGGTGGCAGAGCGGTCACTACGGCATAATCAGGAGTGGCCTCTGACACCGCAGCTGAGATGACTTTAGCGTGGGATGGAGGAGGTGCTGGAGGAGGCTGGCAACTGGCATAGTCGGGAAGTGAGGCGCTATACGGGGAGCTGTCGGAAGGTGGCGCTGGACAGAGCGGAAAGCGGCAGCGAGAGACAGGATAAAAAAGGAGAGAAAAAGGGAGCTAGTAAAGCCACCAAACCAGCATTCAGACAAAATGTATAAAAGTAGACTACAGTTAGTACAGAGAATCAGGCACGTGTGCACGTAACCGATGCCCACCCGAGGATTTCACTCATGAACGCTTCTGAGATCCCGAAGAGGGTGAATTAAGTTTTCTTTTCTATCTAAAGAGTAGGCTGATAATTAAACTGATTAGCTTATCCTTTACAAGAAAAACACAGCACTTCTCGTCTTAATTTTCCTTACTTAGTCCACCAAAAGGACATTAAGATTATACAAATAAGGACCACAAACAGAATAAGAAGCTCGGCTGTTTTTTAAAAACAGCAAATAGCCAAACTGGCAAATGTTTATTACAAAGGGCTGGGAACCCCCTAGTCAATGCTTATTTGTGGGAAAGTTTTGTTCTGTTGGCTATAACCCCAGAAAATAATTAGGCAGGTCAAGGCAAATAATTACTTCAAACAACAAACCGATCAGCCAATACTGAACCAACCCACACTGAGACTTCTCATATAGGCCATATGGAATAAAAACTAATTATTAAGTCCTATAATAAATGTTAATTTTAACGAATGTAAAAAGACTGCAAACTTTCAGTCGTATCTTACTTAACCTGTGGGTCTCTCAATATATTCCATCACTTAGTAATTTTCACAATACTAAAAAATATACTGAAATAAGTAGTCAGTTTTTAGGATATCTTTCACCTACTGTTTTTAATTCCTCCTTCAAAAGCTTGGGGATACGATCTTGCTGAATGGCACTAAAATATTCAAGACGATTTAAGGAGCCTCAAAAGGGAAATATAGTCCAAGTTCCTCCCATATAAAAAATTTCATAAAAACACTTATACTTTATAGCCAATTTACAGGGAGTTGGACGAATTGGAATGCCAGAATAAAAATTTCCAAGGGCTTTCTCTAAGTCTCCAAGCAATAAAAGCAATACAGAGAGAAATAAAAAGAAAATGTGAAAGTAGCGACTGCTGTGTACTTTTCCATTTCCAATCGTACTGCTTAATCCCAAGCATCTCAAGTGTGAAACATTCTAATATACGACTGCACCAAGTATCACCCATCACCCAAGCTCAGATTCCAAGGACACGGAACAGCGTGTAAACGTCTTACCAGCGTTGGATATTCTCCGCTCGCGTTCCCATTCCAGCTGTTCCCTCTCTAACTGTTCCTGGCGCTCTCTCTCTTGTCTTTCGCGGTCCAGTCTCTCCAGTCTCTCCCGCTCTTGTCTTTCCCGCTCCAGGCGGTCCTGCCGCTCCCGCTCCCGCTCTTGTCTCTCTCTCTCCAGCTGCTCTTGTTCTAGGCGCTCCCTCTCCAGCCTTTCCCTCTCTGACCTCTCCCTCTCCAATCTCTCCCTTTCCATCCTTTCTCTCTCCAGCCTTTCCCGCTCCAGGTCCTTCTGTCGCTGCTGTTCTTGAAGTTGCCTGAAATTAAAAATATATATATTTTAAAGTATGCAGCTGTGGCTACTCGTGAAAAACTTATTTCTTTCTCAATGAACTTACGTGAACCTCATTTCTGATTCAAATATAAAGTGACGTAGGGCATGCAATTGGCATCTCTCCCCACATGAAGAAAGGCTACTTAGAATAGAGGTGACTTATCAGGCTGATATAATGAAAACAATTTCTCTTAGTAGGATCATTTTTGGCTGGCTGCCTCTGCACATTATATTGATGTCTCATTTTATTCTGTATTTTTCATTAATAAAGCATGCAGATAAATGGATTTTCCAAATAACTGAACATACCACTTTAACTGACCAAGGATTATTTTAATCAATGAAAAAATTTCTCAATTTTAATTTCCTTCCTAAAACATGACACCAAATCTTCATTGTACAAGTGAAACATTATCATTTTAGAAAATGCAATGGCTGGTCAAAGGAACAGCTTGGTAAAAGTTTCCTAAATGCGGAAAAAAAAAAGACCCACAGTTAAGTAAGAAATTTTCTGACGTTTCTCAGAAAATAAAACTGAATAAACGTTTTGGTCATACAATGTGGGCATTTCACATCTCTATTGATAAACAAATGAAAACGGATAAAACTAAAGATAATTAAGTTTCATATTAGAAAGCTCCTGAGACCAGGGACAATACTTACAAGAGGAGGCGGTCAACTTTCGGTCCATCCTGCCTCTGAAGGCTCAACTGAGACCTGTACACTTTCATTGCTCCGACTCCCTGTTTCGATGCTGAGATTACTACTCCCCTTTTATAACTTCCAGGTAGTCGGGGTGATTTGTAAGCTATTTATAGGCATTAACTACATTAAGTTCTATGTTGAGACTAACATAGGACTGACTCATGTTTCTCAGAATGTGTTTTCTCATCACAGTCGGCCAGGCCAAGGAAGCCAAATATTAACACGTAGGAATCAAAAACGGATATCAGTAACGATACACGTATGAACAGAAAACTAAACTGTACTATTATCATGTTACTACTGCAAAGGTATTAGACTAGAAAGATTTAACATCTAAGGTAAACATTCATTTGACCAACTCAATTTCACTCTCATTAAAAATATAAAAAATTTAACTTATAAAAGACACATACCGCTTAAAAAGTCAAATCATATTACAAATCATACTGTAACGAAACAGTAACCCTGTTCCCCACCCTCACCACTTCTGCTTTTGCTCCCCAGAAGCAACCGCTTTCAACACTTTGGTATTTATCTCATGTTTCTAAATACAGTAATTTGTTTACAATACGTCTTAGTTTTTCACACTTAGGTGTTATCTACTGACTTCCTACTAACACATGATTTAATTCCTACATCCACTAAACCCCCCGATACAATCATAGCAACACTCTGGGTACATCAACAATACCCACTGGCATTACTCATGGCTGACCATACATACCTTTTAGAACAATTTTTTTCTTACTCTGGTGTTAAAAATTACTAATTTTATTTTTTTATACATCTGCTTCTTTTACTAACTCTCGATCCCGAGTTCACCCCAAACCCTCCATCAGAAATGTAACCCCTCTCAGTGTGGTCAAATGTATCAGGTGATGTACATTTTGTTTGCTTATTTTATTTTCCCCCCCAGAAACACCCCTCAGAAGCCCTGAGGCCTCCAGGCCCCACTGCCCACTTCCAGACCCCCCCTCGGTCAGAGAGGAACACTGCCCACTGGAAACAAAACTCCACGAAGGAAGAAGAAACCCAAGGCAGGTGCTGAGAGCAGCCAACCTAATTTTTTTTTTTTTAAGAAATAAATGGACCACTGAAGATTACCAGGTATTTCAGGAAAACCAATAAAAGACAAATAATACAGCTCTATAAGATATTTCAAGCAAAGGAACAAAACGAGAGACTGATAATACAATTATGAATTTAGAATAAGCTATTATGAAAAAAGAAGTCATTACCCCAAAAAAAGGCTGCTAGAGATTAAAATTAAATTTCAACAGAAGGTCTATTACTGTGCTGTCCAGTTAGGTGGCCATGAGTGGCTAAGACGGGCTCTTAAGCACTTGTAACATGGCTAGTCTGAGCTGAAATGTACTCTAAGTGTAAAACATATATCAAATTTTGAAGATTCAGTATGAAAAATAGAATGTAAAATATCTTAACATTTTTATACTTCTTTCATGTTGAAATGATAGTATTTTTGTAAATGTTGGGTTAAATAAAATAGGCTGTTAAAATTAATTTCACCTATTTCTTTTTACTTTTGCTAATATGGCTACTAGAAAACTTTAAGTTACGTATGCAGCTCATATTATATTTCTATTGGATAGTACTACTCTAGAATATATGGTTAAAGATATCACCAAGAATACAGAACCAAAAAAGGCACAAAAGAGAAGAGTATCCTAAGGAAATAATGCAGGAGGTCCCGCATCTGACCAGTAGGAGTTCCCCTGAACAGGGAACAGAGAAATCAGAGAAGGAAATGGTGAAAGAAATTTTTAAAAATTTTAAGAGGTGTAGATAAGTCATCAAATGGAAAAAGACCACTAAATATTAAGCTACATAAATGGGATAAAAATCCAAAACACTAAAAATTGCATCTAGTCGCATCTTTGTGGAAACAGACTATCATGGTTAATGCGAAGGTTTAAAAGGATTCAGGGGCGAGGGGTGAGATCATCTACAGACATGAAGACAAAGATTAATGCCGGTGTGCAAAGTACAGCAAGGAAATATAGTCGTTAATACTGTAATAACTACGTATGGTGCCAGGTGGGTGCCGGAAACACTTTGTAGAGTATATGATTGGCTACCCACTCTGCTGTACACCTGAAACTAATACAAAATAACAGTGAATGTAAATATTTTTTTAATTAAAATTTTTTAAGTTTAATGACAGTTATAGAAAGACTGCAAATGTCCAAGGGTAACACTGAAAATAGAGAAACGGTTCATCTGCCAAAACCAGGTGACAGAGCAGAAGAAAAGGGACAGGAAAGTGTGCTGAACTGCTGTGTTTCCCTTACAGAGTGAGGAGTTAGAGATACTGTCTGAAGTTAAGACACAGATTCAATCTGAAAAAGAAACCAGCAGAGGCCCTAAAAATAATAACCCCTTAGAATTGGCAAGGGAAGGGAAGAAACCTTCATTTTTCATTGGGGAGAGTCAATAGCTACTGTCTATAACTTGATTAATCAAAAATTAGAAAAACATAAACATATCAGTTATTGCTATGAGGAAGTCATCCTAAATACTAAAAGTAAAAAATGCTTAAAAGTGCTTCACTCATTCTGGGGATTAAAATGAGGGGAAGAACACGGTCATGTAGCAGATTACCTGTCCGTTTTAGACCCTCTTGTACTGTTTAAGATATTCTTTGCTGTGTGCAAAAAAAGTTTTTAGAAAATTAACCTGGCTGCAATGAAGTAGGAATAGCTGAAAAGGATCTTGGTGAAAGACAGAAAACTCACCTAGAAAACGATCACAGTACATAAGAGAATAAATATTGGAGAAAGCTATTAGAGAAAAAAAATAAGGTATAGCTAGAAACTGTGAGTAAAGATACTAGCAAACTTTCTAAGCTGAAAATTTGAGAAAAATAGGAAAGAGAAGAAGAAATGTGCCTTAAGGATGAAATCACAAGAGTTGAGGTGTCAGCAGGACCCCCAAGTGGATGAGCTCCACACAGGAATTCTCACTGAAGATGCATGTCGGAAGTTAGGGGGTCTGCGACCTTCTGAAACTATACGCAGGTTTGCCTGTAAATGCACGCCTGTGTGTGCACACACAGACACAGATATCTGAAAGGTGGGGAGCTGGATACAAGAGGGCAGCAGTCCACTGCTTCGATCAAATTCTCAAAAGGATCCATGACTCTGCTGCATTTAGCTGGAAACAGGGGCCTGGACCTCATGCGCATGGTCACAGTGGGAGCTATAGATTTGGAAGCCATCAGCATAAAAGGGCCGAGAGAAAACTACAACATCCAACCAAATCATTAATTTTTCAAAGGGTATACTGTGTACAGAATGAAAAAGATAGCTAAGTGCAAAACCTCATATAAAAAAAAAAAAAAGAGGTACACAAAAGAACTAGCAGAAAGGGGAGACACTACAGTATAGAAAGGAAGGTAGAAAATTTAAGCTGGAAGCGAAGCAGCATGTCCAGCAGCTCTGTGGAGACACAAAGCAAATTTTATGAGATTAAAAGGCAAATGGGTAGAGAGGGAAGGAATAGAGATGGCATTAATATTGAGAAAGAAATGGGTCTGGAAGGTCTGCCTAAAAGGAAGGAGAGTCTGTGCATGACTATGGACAGAAAATAATTTTAAAATTCATACCACTTCTTCAGAAATTTGGATTTCACCCTTCAAAATGACTAAGTTAAAGTCTTCCACTAAACAAGTAAGTAACATAAACAACATCCCCACTCTTCAAGCCCTGAAGTATCTACTTACACACAGACAGAAAAACCCGTAGTCCAGATGAGCACTTTGATTGGAGAAAAAATATCTAAGAGGCATGGAGTTTTCATAGCAACTACTAAAAATTCACTCAATCCTCATTTCCAACTGAAATTGCATGCTGCAAGTTCTTGGCAACCCTTTGTGCAGTGAATCACCCATCTGTGACCCGTAACAAGCCAGCAGTCCCTTAGATGGTGTCTGTTTCTATTCTGCATTGTCCTGCCTCTAGCAACTGTCTCAGATTACTTGCTTGCCCACTGCGTATTAACCGAAATTATGTAATAAGTTCTGGGTTTTCTCCTGGTTCCTCCTAGTTTTCTGTAAATGGGTTAGTCCTAATATTACCATGATCATTCTTTTTATTAATTACATCCTGGTGTGTGGGTGTGTACGTAGCTATGTGTCTCTATATGTGTGTCTACAATATCATTACAGTTTCTAACTCAGAATTATTCTGCTGTGTTTAAAACTCTCAATATGGAACTGAAATTATTACATCTTTTAAGCTTTCCTTATTTTTACAGAAACTGAATTTTATTTATAAAATCTGGTCATTATAGCCTCACTCAAAAGAGATAGATTTTCACCAAATTTGGAGGCTATTTCAGGAGAAATCTACCTGAATATAAAGGCTATGGCAAAAAAATAAAAAATCACTTTGGAAGATCCCGGAGGGCCTTCCTCAAGAGATAAGCAGTTTTACACCAGAGCAGCAAACACAGAACCATGGCAAGAGACTCCTTTGAATCTCATTTGTAAGGGAAACAGGACACGTGTATTAAAGACAACACAGAGAATGTGAAGAATGGTTCACATATAAGGTCCAAATCAAAGGTCACAAGAAGAAATGCTGGCTTGTCGTGGAGCAAACGCTTCTCAGCTGGAAAAATCCATCCACGCAACAGTTTCCAACTCTCCAGAACGGGTGGCCTAATAGTGATAGGTCGAAAACACCTCTAAAAAGTTTTCATTTGTTTAAAACGGGACACCTGGTTTGACTAGCTCAGTTCTGTTTGTCAACCATATCTGAATTTTAAAAACTATTCTGTTACAAACTAGCTTATCATTCTGAGGTTCTGCCAATTCAGGAAAACTACACCTAAATGAGGCTATATTATAATTTCAAGTATATTTATAAACTGCACTAAAATAATGAAGGTAATGTTATTGATCTCACTCAATCAGCAGTTTGGTCATAAACAGAATGATTTTGTATTCCATTACTACACCCAATGGTAGTATCTCAAGATCAAGGCCTTATATAAATGGCCGGCACTATTTCAACTTTCTAGTTAAGTTAGTCACGTGAAAACCATAATCATCACATATTAATCTATAAAAATAAGACTCCTTGAAGTATAATGACATTTTTATGCTATTTAAAATACTTAAACTTACATGAGTATGATTTTTTACAATTAAGCAGATACGAAATTTTATTAACATCTTTTGTCCAGCATAACAAGAGTCTATTCATTTCTTAATGGTGATTCCAAAACTTAATAATATAACAATAAAAGTTCTGACTTTCAAAACAATAAAAGTTCTGACTAATGAGACATAATCTATTTTCAATATTAGGATGTTCATAGTTTGGTCTTCCACAGTAGAATGAAAAAGCATAAACAATAAATAACTGGCAAATTTACCTTCTTTGAATTTCCAATTCTTCTTGTGATGGTCCATTTTGAACTTGGGCAGGTAGCTGTGAATTTTGTCTAGGCAATGTTGGCCCTAAAAAGGGAGGAAAACATTATAGATAAACATTATCTTGATATTTAGCTGGCCAGAGACAAAACCATAAGAATAACATAAAACCATCACATATTTACAAATGTATCTTCTTTTTGTTTAGCAAAATAAAAGATAAGCTTTACATAACACAACAGCAAATGAAAGACTGCAACATAATACTGTCGTCATCTCCAAAGCCTTACTCGAAACGAATGGAAAACGTCCACAATAAAGGAAAAATGAACATTTACATATGAAGAGCTTGAGTACAAGTGTTCGATGGGCACCTGGATGGGCACCTAAGCTTGACATTTTCTAAGACAATGAGACATTCTCTTAGGGGTGTTTATTCATGAAGTGGAGAGGGAGAACTTAAATGAAAAATCAGAATTCAAAAACTCACCTAAATAGAACACTGGAAATGAAAAACAGGAGAGAGAGAGCATGAGAACCTTATTACTAGACTGATATATGCCAATGCATTTATCAAGGTTGCTCAGTTTAAGCTGCCATTCTTATTTAATGGTCTGGCATTGAGCACTGGTAAAAAAAACAAAACAAAACACAAAAAACAAAAACAAAATAACATTTGCTAAACTTAATATATAATTAAGCCACTTATCTGAATTTTTAATGTAACAGAGGTAACCTTAACTTTTCACCTAAGGTATAAAACAAAACAAAACCCTGCATTCAAATCAACATGGTCCTGTCGTGAGAAACTAAAGACCATCCATCCCACATATCATTACAAAAGGCAGGCCTACTGTTAGCATCTGATGAAGAATGCCACTAAATTATAGGACATTTTAACGTCACTGGATATATAAAAAATGAATGTGTCATAAAATGAGATAAATACTGGACCTAATATGCAATGCCAAGGGTTACGAGAGAACAGGTTTGAAATCTAACCCAGGAGACAAGAAAATAAATAGTTACCTTCCTCTCTTGGAGAGAAATATGTGAGTAATGATGTGCTGTACATATCTGTGAATCCTAGTGCCAGCAAATGCCCCTAGCACATATTTTAAAAGTATTTCACAGACCACTAGTAAAAAAAATGGTCAATAAATAACTGCTTCTAAAGGAAGTTCTTCTAACCCACAAAAGTAACAGCACAAAGTATTTTATACTAGTGGAGTAGACTTCGCAACCCGAAAAGTCAGATTCATTCAAATGTCGATATAGAACTGGTTGATCCCAAGTGTAAAAAAAACCAAATAATTTATCTGAACTTACCTACTAATTTTTCCCTCATCTCTTTACACATTCTTACATTAATCATTTAATTTGTCCTCTAAAGACAAATTAGATGACAACTGCGGTGATATATTTCATTAGATTTCCTAAGTGTCTGCTATTTTGAGAACCATATAAAGGAAATATAAAAATGTGTTAATCCTACGTAATCAGTAACAACAAAAAAATCAAAAAGTTTTTAAAATTAAAATTAAATACACGCTTAAATGTTTGCATAAATGAAAACCTATCATGTGGCTAGTGAACAGACTAGAATTCTTGGCCTTCTTTAGAAAATTAGCACAACTGGAAAAAATACAGTCGTGCTAAGCCATACACTAATGTTTAACACTCTACAGGGAAAAGACATCTTGTCTTTTTTGGCAGAAGGTAGGAGGGTAACTGAGAAAACAGAAATTATTTGGGGGAAATATTTTATATATCCAAAGTTCTATTTATCTAGAGGTTAAATGGGCAACTCACAAGGCTACTTTGGTTTAACTACTTCTATGAAATGCTGTTTATGTATTTAAGTAAAACTCAAGCTGCTGAAATAATTAAATGGCTGGGTGTCGGGAGGTTACACTTCTTGGCGTCCAGCTCAAGATGAAGGGGACACACTACTGGGCCGAGGACAGGGCAGGGCAGGCGCTGTATCTTCCACGATATTAACAGGCTCAACTCGCCAATTAAAGGCTATCGCTGCAAGTTTTAACTCCAATATATAAATTCAAGAGAAAGACTCCATTGGCTTTATTAAACGGGTTTTTTTTTCAAAAAAACTAACCAAAGTTGATGCAACTCACAAAAGAATCTCAATGAGAAAAAATACCTTTGAACAATTCATAGAAACTTTTTTTTTAAGTTAAAAGTTTACTCAAAACTTTTTTTAAAAGAAGTTTTATTTCCTGGTTCATATCATTAATTATAAAAATAATTTGCTACCGTTTATTAACGCAGCTGAGAAACAAAAACTTCATGGAAGGTCCTTTTTAAACGGGGGGGGGGGGGGGGGGGGAGGAGTTTAATCCAAGGACAACTCTTAAAATTCTTTCTACGCGGTTCTTTGTGACAATGGCCTATTTGTCCTTCCACAGACTTTCCTTAAATGGGGGGCAGGGGAGGAGAAGCGGTCCCCTTGGCGTCGCCCCACATCTGCATCTAATCTGGTGGTTGTGTCTGCTTTTTCATCAATGTTGTCGAGTCACAAAAACGAGCACCCTGAAATGGGTGCGCGTTAAACAGATAGTACACGATGGGTCCTGGGGACTCTGAACGACAGGCCCGCGGTCACCTTTCTGCTTGTCAAGCCTTCACTGGGTCAGACAACGGGCGAGTTATACCAAAGGCACCACACACAACGTGACGCAGCACCTAAGACCGGGCAGGGCTGCCAGCTGCGGCCGTATTTTCTGGAATATAACTCGCTTCCTTCATATAGGTCGTTCTCCTCTAGGAGCGTCTGTGCTCCCACCGAATGCAAGGTGGCAACACCACTGGGCAAAATATCAACATTTTATGAGCATCATGTGGTGGTTAACAGTTCTCTTTCGGAAAACAGAGAAGAAACAAGTAAATCTGCTTTGTTCCTACTATGTTATCATAAAGAATAGCTGTGTGAGGGCTAGTTGGGTTAGTTTTCTCGGTTTTATTAGCACAGCCAAAAACAATCAATGGTGGACCTTACTTTGTCCTGGCTAGAATTCAAAATGTGTGAACTACCATTTCTAATAAAGAAAATGTGTCTTGTAAGTGATGGAAGGTAGAAGAGAATCTCTCTCTAAACCAGGAGTGAACGGCAATTCGGTCTTGACTTCAATATTGAGTTTTGGCCAAAGCACATTTCACTTACTATAACATTTTAATTTTCACAAATATCGTTTCACACTTAGCCCCAGACTATTTAAAAACACAGGACCAAAAGACAAATAGGTGTTATTATACACAACACAATCAAGTGTAAACTCAGCAATGTGGTAATTATTGTTTGTACAATTCAAGATAATCATGGGGGAAATTTGCTTTTTAACACGTAATTTTACAACTTGGAAAGTTAAGCTAAATCAATCTCTTCTCTGCAACTGCGTACAACGTACTATTATTCTGCAGGTGGGACTCAACATATTCAGTACTAAGTATAGAACATGAAGTAGGTTTTCAAAAAGACTAAAGAGTCCTAAAAACACAAATACGAATAATCATTCACGGCTAGTTCAAACGAGGGCCTGGAAGGACCTCCAAGAGGAGGCAGAAAATTCAGAATTAAAAGTTACTCATGAAACACTTAATCTGCAATGATTAACTGTGGATTCTGGGGAGGAGAGGGGGGATCTATAAAGAGCCGAACTGTGTAACTGTGTCACCTGGAGTAATCATTAAATATAACAAGAAATACACTAGAATTTTCATTTTTGGAAATGTATAACGCGTGCTTCTTTGCCTAAACCAGCAAGTCCATAAATTTTAAAACAATTCTCTTTATAGGTAAAAAAAAAAAAAAGCAGCAATGCCAGTAATACTGAAGAATCATATAAAAAACTGAGTCATGTGGATAAAGTACTTATACACAGCTGAACTGTTTATATAAAATTTTAGCAGTATATCATTTTATAATTTTATCTGTCATTTAAAAATCTGGCCAGGTATATAGGAGTCAAAAAAAAAAGTATATATGAGGTTTTTTTAAAAGGCTTTTAAGATTTGAAAGTTACTTTCTGAACTTGGGTTTTCAAAACAGAAAGTTTTGGAATCAAATGATGATAAAAGAAGTCCGACAGGGGTGTGTGTGTAGATACAGCCTCGTGTCAGGATAAGTGTATGCCCTAGCGGATTAACCGGCATCTGGGGTGGCTAAGCAACAGATCTGTTGTCTACACAAAGAATACCTACATGTGCACACTTGTGTAGTATATGAGCGTGAAAGAAAACTCAATAAGCCTAAATTCACTCCTAAACCACAATAAGCCTAAATTCACTCCTAAACCACAGACACCTAAACTACTGAATAAAGGAGGCTGTTGATCAGAAGTCAACCTACCAAAGCAAGGAAGAGCCTACGTGCGCCTGGCCACGTGCACGCCTACAAATTAATGCAAGTTAAGCAAAAGCTCCCTTCCAATAAGGCACATTTACACTCCCCAAATCATAGTAAGATGGATGTAATTTTCCCCCTTAAATTCCAAATTAAAAGATTGTTCGCAAACAAAATAGTTAGAAACAAAAAGGAAGAAACAAAAAACCGCTCTCGTTCGTGTTGAAAACAGGGATTAGTTTTAAGATCCTAATTCTAACTAAATCCTCACACTGAGACGCCAACTCAAAAGCTGACCAAATCGCCTACATGAACCACGACAAATATCACAACATAAAACGGTAGCTTGCTGTGTATATCCCAAATACCACAAACCAGACTATGGCCTAAGGAAACAAAAGTTATGGAAATGTGCAATTAGTATGTACCACAGCTTGAAAAGGTAATGGAAACAAACATAATGTTGCTTACCACAGAAAATACATCGCAAATTAGTGCTGTCCTGGGTAGCAGTAACCTTGCTCTGGGCTGCAACAGACACCTTGGTGTTAGAAGCTCCAAAGGACAAGGGGACCATCTGAAGAACTTGACATAAGCTAAAAGGTGCTTTGAAAGGTTCGAAATGTACTTATACATACGTCCTATCTAGATCCTCATTCTGGAAGCTCTGTAATTTAATAAAAACGTATCCTCTTTAACATTCGCTTTATAAAAAAAGTTAGGTGTAATCTTATTTGTGGAAAGACCCTGGAAGCCACAGTTCAAATGATGTACTTTTCTAGCTTAATTATTTCCTGAGTTATACAATCACTGCAATCGATTTATGTATTACAATTATATTTTTAAAAGTAAAAAAAAAGCTGCAGGACAGGAAGTCAAGATCTATGGCCATTAGAGTTAATTTCACGATATCTACCCTCTGTTAGTACTGCTCATTTAGGAGAATTTGCAGCTGAAAAAAAAATTTAGGGGAAATGCTTAAACTTATTGTGAGAAATACTCATTTCTATTAGTTGGAAAAGACCAAAGCCATTTTAAACAGCCTACAGCAAGTAAAGTGCTTTATATCCACTGATGTATAAAATATCTTTATTTGGTTTCCACTTTGAAAAACATCAAAACTATTCATTGTTTCACCAAGCCACATTTTATGGTTCCTTTTTTCTTCAATTAGTGTATCTGTACACATATTGGACAAATTATCTTATTAAAATGTGTGGCCATATCAAATAGCCATTTAATACTTAGCATGTCCACATTAAAATTTACCTTAAGCATCAATAAACTCTATGAGACAAAACTCAATAAGAAGAGGTAATAATTTACGAAAAAGGAAAGGGCTTATATAAAATCAAAGTGACACTCAAAATTGGGGTGGAAAAAACATTAGATTTTTTTAGTATTATATTATTGACATTCAAAACTTTACATCAAGCAATTAAAATTCAAAATCCAATAAAAAAAAAACAACTTTACATCAATAATTTTTTATAAAATCCTGAAGAAAACCTTTTCGGCATGGGAAAGATTTTCTTTTTCCACTGGTACTAACCAGAAACAATAAACAGGTTAGAAATGTATCGACTTAAAAAAGACTACATATAAAAGCAAACAAGACAGTATTTTAGATTTCCTCTAAAGCTGTATTCTTCAAATACTACAATTTATGCTAAGTTTGCACAAAATCTGAACCAAACCAATTTATATTTAAAAAATGCACATCTGACAATGGTAATCAATCTTAAAACTCAAGATTTTTTAATCACATTTAAAATTAGATTTAATATAGCCCAATGAAGTATAAATCTAGTTTTAAACATATTACATTCAGCAGATATTTTCAGGCAAACGAAATTGATAACTGCCCCCTTTGCTAAGTACTGCCAACCACCCAACCTATTATTAAAGTCGCATGCACAATATTTATAGTAATGACATAAAAAAGACCACAGGCTACCGAGCTAATTAGATATTCCAAAGGAGATAAACAATTTAGAAATTTTTCAATAATCATATCTTAAGTTTAAAACCCTGTTTGTAAAAGGCTTCTTCTACAAAGCCTTTATTAAATAAACATGCCTGGTCTTCAGGTTTTACCCTTCAGTTCCTTTCATTCACATTCAATGGGAGGTGGGGAACAGGGGGCAAATATAAAAACTTACAAGAAAAACCTGAGAAATCATCTCGTCTCTGACAGCAAAGAAGCGACCACGGTCCATCGCCAATCATTTTGGCAAAAAGTCATCTGACAACTGCCACAATGCAATGCAGGTAAACCATTACTACTGCGTGAGACAAAACACTTTTAACCAAAAGCTCCCAGTCTTGCCACAGTTTAAACGATCGTGCACCATTCTTGGGCCCCTGGTATCTTTAAGCACCGTCTTCCTACTGACTTTTACTTCTTACCATCACGAGAGAAACATACTGATCTCAATTCTGATTTGGTTGCTTGAATTCTACTGCAGTTTGCATTTCCCAAAGATACTAAATTATTCATTCCGTCACATGCATACTGCTAACAGCGTTTCCTGCTTCATATTGATGCTCTTAACTCTTTTTTTTCACTCAGCCAGGGAAAGAACATTCCCTGGCCAGACTGAGTCAATTCAGCAAGGTGATGACACAGCATAACTGGTTTTCGTACTCGCATCGATGCTCTGTGTATCTCACATTTCACCCAGGAAAGAGCATTTCCCTTTAAGTTAGCCCTATTATAAAATAGGCTTAGGACAGAGATACATTAGGATGGGCCCTAAAGAAAAGCATGAACTGAGGAGGTTCGTGTATAAAAAAGCAACATTTATTTAGACTTAAGAAAATGGCCATTGCTCTCAGCTTCTCTCGCCTTATAATAAATAGTATCGTGGCTGCTCATTTATCTCCAACGCAGTCTGCGAAACTGCTATTTCCCCATTTCTCAGGCTCCTGCCCCTGCCTTTTAACACTCTTTACCATAAAGCGTTTTGTATGAGCAGGGACATGCAGAAACTTGGGTGACATATTAGCAGCAGAAAGTGACAGGCTGTTCGGATGTGATCAGCATCCCTCTGCTTTATTGCCACCCATAATTACCCGAGTAGGCCCTCAGCATTCATGCTGCGGACATCAGAGGTTTCCACTATTAGCAGTCGGTCCCAAGGCAATTTGCAATGGGGATAGTACCCATCTCAGCATTTTTCCTGAGGACCAAACGAGGCGATGTTTGCTCAAAGCTGGTTACAATTTGATCTGTCCTCTGGAAAGCTGGTCTGTTCAGTGCACAGCATCAGCATCCGAATTAGCAACGCTCACACTTCTGACGTCAGCAAGGCCCCCAAGTATTGCCCTCATGGTTGCAAAGTTCTACTATACGCTTTCTGGAGAGGGAATGAAAGCGAATGTGTTTGTTCTAAGGTATCTAGACTAGAGGAAGACACTGCAGGAGTATGGTTGCCTGCGTTCAAAAAAATAAAATAAAATAAATAGGTATTATAGGCATGTAAATTGGTACAGTCACCGAGAAAAACAGTACGGAGGTGCTTCAAAAAAATAAAAATAGAACTACCATATGATCTAGCAATCCCACTTCTGGCTGTATATCCAAAGGAAATGAAAACAGAACCTCAAAGGGGTATCTGCACTCCCATGCTCACTGCAGCATCATTCACAATAGTCTAGGTATGGAAATAACCTGAGTGTCCAACAGATGGACGGAGAAGATAAATGTATACGTAAGAATACTTATAGTGTGTGTGTGTGTGTGTGTGTGTGTGTGTGTGTGTGTGTGTCTGTGTCCATCCTGAGTCCTTAGGTTTACCTTCTGGTAGAGACAGAAAGTAAATGAGTGGCGGCCGGGGGCTGGGAGGCATGGGGGAATGGGGAGCAGGTAAGGGTGAGGGGGTGACAATGGCTTAAGGGCCCAGGGTTTCTTTCTGGCATGAGGGAAACGTTCAAAAACTGATTGCGGTGATAATCTCACAACCCCGTGGGTGCACTGAAAACCACTGAATTGGACACTCTGAATGAGTCAACCGCACACGTGTGACATAAAGCTCAACAAAGCCGTTCCGGAAAAACAAGCGTTGTGCCGTGTTCTTCATCTCCAACGTGATCACAACACAAAGCTGAAAAATATCTCAACGCCTGTCCCTCTTCCATTATGGAAAAGATTACAAGGAATTACCTCTGGGCGGTGGGACTGTAGGTAATTTTACTTTCTTCTTTATGCTTTTCTGTTCTGCCCTGATTTCCATAATACGCACAATCAGACAGACAAGGCTTATTCTCACTTGAAAAGCAAAATGCTCTGCTGGAAATCAGAGTCCCTGTCAGGCGGAGCGCTGACTGGCTCTAGTTTCGGACGAGAGAACTGAATGTGAACAACGAAGGAAGTGACTCCAGATAACACGGCGTGACCCGAGTGCGGGCAAGGACCCGGGAGCTCGCCTGGGCGCAGCGCAGGCCCCGCCGCCAGGCTGTTTTTCAGGAGGAATGAAAAGCAGAGGCCCGGCGAGGTCACGACTCTGAACGCACAGCCTTTCAGGGCGGCCCGTGGAAAAGCGGGGCTGTCCTGGTTAAACGGGGACAGCTGTCGGCTCCTCCACGGGAAGCCCTGTGGCCCTGCCCGTCCTCCGCGCAGCAACTCACGACAACGCAGCCGGCCAACCGAGGAGCAACTTCTACCTAGAACAACAACGTCCCGGCTTACTGGGTGAAATTCAAACTAACGTAACATTTTATAGTGAAATCGTTTAAAAAAATAGTTCTGTTGAATACATAAAAAATTAAACGGGGCTGGTTTACTTCACAAGGAGTTTACTAAATAAAATTACATGTAAGTAAAGTTACTGGTGTGGGCTATCAGCAAGAACATAAAAATAAATTTCTTCTATAAACTTAAGCATCATTAACTTCAGCCTCAGAAATGTAATTATGTCTCCAAAAACATGTATTTTATTTTACTACTCTTTAAAAAACTATACCCTCACAGGTAGTAGGCTGTAAATTTGGTACGCCAATTCAAACATGATGGGATGTTGTTTAGATGAAACATCAGTATATTCAAAGAAAATGGAAAAAGGCCATCATCTAAGTTGCCAAACATATAAAAATCAAAGAAACTTTAAGTCAGGAGTGTCATGTTCCCACTCTTAAGACCCAATAAACGTTACTCAATAAAGTACTTCTTCTTCAGGAACACCATGCGCAAAATACTTATTGCCATATTTTAAGTGGTATTTTTAGTATTTTAGTTCAATCTGTAGGCCTGTATTGTTCCACTTTCTTCATTAGATATTTTCCATGCCAAATCTTAGTTTTTTACTTACTCATCCTCTGAAAATAAAAGATACAAAAGTAACAGCAATTCACTGTTATATAAAAAACAAAAAACAGGGGGAGAAAAAAAGAAACCTCAATACCAGCAAGAGTACAGAAGGAAACACATTATGGAACCCCAAAATCAACTGGTGGAGCCTAAGGTCTTTCCAACTTATTGTGTGGTTGCTAAATTATTACTTCGTGTTATCTATTTAGAGTCAGCTGTCACCTCACTAGGCTTCAAGTAAGCACAGTGCTTGGTACACAGGAGGTAACTAATACATTTTTTAAAACTAAATTGGAGTTTTACAGAATTGATTCAACTTAAACAAAACTCATTAAAAGTCTATTATGTGCCAGCTGTATACAAAGTATTTTTACATGTATCAATCCACCTAAATAATGCAAATGGAGAGACTAAATATGGGAATTAATGACTCTGTATAATTTATAATGAAGGGGCAGGAGAAACATCCACGGCCAGAAATATTTAAACAAAAGTTAGGAAAATACAAATGTCTTGCTAAAACATCACTTTTATGTAGACAGGGAGGCGGAGGTTCCCGTACAGCCAAATTCAGTATAATGTCAAGAAATAACCCAGAAAATCTTTATCCCAAGTTTTTAATGGACTGTGAAGCTGGGATCCCACAAGCTTCCAGGAAAAAAACAAAACAAAACTCTTTAAAAAGCGAGACAGCGGTCTGGTCCGCCGCCAGTTCTCAGAGTGCAGAAATCCAAGTGAAGGCAAGTTCTTTCCCCAGGCCGCACACCGAAGGGTTGTGGGTTCGATTCCTGGTCAAGGGCATGTACCTGGGTTGCAGGTTCGATCCCCAGCCCGGTCAGGGTGCGTGAGGGAGGCAACCGATTGATGTCTCTCTCTCACATCGATGTTTCTCTCTCTCTCCTCCCTCCCTCCGTTTCTCTCTTCCACTCTCTCTAAAAACCAATGGGAGAAAATATCCTCAGGTGGGGACTAACAAAAAAATAAATAAATGGAAAGTACTAATAAAGTACCCAAATGGGCTGTGTCTAGAATCAGTTTCGTTATATCCGCCCAATACGCCCACTCTCTTCCTCTCCACCTCCCACCTTCACCAGGGGCCCAAAATGACGCACCTCACTGCCACCTTCCGGGCCTGGCCATGACATCTCACCGAGCTATGGAAATAGAGTAAATTGTAAAACCAGACCTGGGTACAGATGCCAGTTACGCCGCTGTCTAGCTGTGGGCCTTAGGGCAACTCCAGGGTCCTTCCGTGAGCCCCGATCGCATGTCTAAAACACAGGTAATACCGCAAATACTGCACAACTGCTACCAGAATCATCAGCAATACATGTGCCCTTTTAGGACCTGGCACACGGCAGGTACCCGGAGACAGGTTATTCCTGTGTCATTTCAGGCTTCATCCTCCTGGCCGGTATTATCACCGCGGGGTCCTAACTGATCTCCACGCTGGTACCCACGTTCCGACCCATCACAAACCTGACTGCTGCACCCCGATTAATCTAGCGCCTTCCACGGCTGTGCCATGCGCGCTCCTCGGCAAGAACGCGAGGGCCTTGCCCACCTTCCCAGTCCTATCTCCCGGGGTGCCCTCGCCCCGACGTTCTCATGCCCACGGGCCCCTGCGCGGCCCATCTGTCGCTTCCCCACCGCCCGGCGCTCTCGGACTCCAAGCCCACCCAGCGTGTTCCCGAGGCTACTCATCCTTAAGGCCCAGCCCACGGGTCAATCGTCTCCTCTTCAGAAACTTCCTCAACCCTGGAACTTTCTTGAGTATTCCGAAGGCCCTTCACAGCATTTCACAAACTATGTTCTCAGTTAGCGGACCTCGTTTCCAGCAGTTCCGGCTGGAGAGCAAGGAAAGGCCTTATCATGTCAGTATGACTCCCATGCCTAGGGCAGTGTCTCCACCAAAACACGGCTGATGGGTGTGTTGATGTAACCTTAATACAGCTCTCATGAACACTGGCAATCTGGAAAACAAAAGGGCCACTACAAACAAGAGGGATTTCTAGAGAAACTTTGTGAGATTTCTTAAAATTTAATTAATTTCAACAAGATTTTTAAAATGCTGAGATGAAATTTAAACAAATGCTCGCATTAGAAGGCAATTCAGGCTGAATTATCAGTAAGAAAAAATGAATGGAATCTCAATATTTATATTTTTTTATAAAACCTAAAGAAATTTTCAAACATGAGGCTATCTTTGAGTATGTTTCATTTTTAGTAGGTTTTTTTTTTAATCTAGCCGAAGCAGTTTTACCAATGGCAAAATATTAAGGTTTCCCTCTTATAAAGGTATATGATAAAGGTATGCTTAATGTTGGTTGAGTAGAACACAAGCAGTAGAATAATCTTACTGGCTATGCCTATGATTTTCCCTTTTAAAAATGAATTAAAAAAATTATTTCCTATTTTCAAATGACTTAAACCTTTTCAAAATGAGTCACTGCAAATTTACCTCTATCAATCACAAGGACTGACTTTATATTTTATATAATCCATAACTATTATCTGCAAAATTGCTATACATGTACTTGATAAATAATATAGAAATCCAAAATAGTCTGAATAATGCATTTTGAATGAATTTGTTTAAAATCGAGCCCATTTCCATTAGACAAACGGAAACAGATACACTGCAGCATTTGATATAAAAGGAAGCAGCGCTATTTCAAACTCCGTTTCAAAAATGTTACAACATGTGATTTTTGTTTCTTAAATTCCAAATATAACTCACTGTATTTAGCACCTCCTGTACTTTCCAGTATATTAGATAATTGCACACCAAGTTAAAGCAAAATAAAGGAAAACACTCCTGCCACCCACCCTTTTCCTTAGAACTGGAAATATTAAACACATATAGAACACCTTGCAAAGGTCGGCATGCCAAGTCCCAAAGGAAGCTATTTTTTCTTTTAATTTAAAAAAATTTGTTTGAGGATTTAGAGAACTTAGGAAGCAAGGGAGGGGGAAGAGAGAATTGTGTAATTATTGGTTTTGGTTCAAAAAATAGGTTAGTAGTTTTCAAATCCAGCTCTGGAGAACCATGGACGTGCCTCAGTGGCTATGGTCTCCCAACCCCCCACATTAACTAGAGAAGCTTTTTTCTTTTTTTTTCTCTTTTTGGGGGGGTGTCTGTTTACGCACTGAACTTCTGGGGGGGAAATTTTTTTGAATACAGGTGTCTATGACTTTAAAAAGTCTGAAGATCACGAAAAAGAATTAACCAATATTCAATGGATAATACTGACATTAACAATAAACAGAAGTATTCAATATGAGAACATGGTTTTAAAAAGTGACGAAACATTGAAGAAGTAGGAAAACCTACTATCTGTGGTTGCTTTATCTTCATGAGGGCATTTGCTTCTGATCACAGATTTATTGGGTACACTGTTTGTTTAGGGAGGAGACGCGTAGGTTAACCTTTTTCAACTTGGTTTTGGCAGAAAAACAATGGATGGTTTTAGCAAGAATCTGGCTGCGAACCCAAAGCAACAGCTGTGGGAGGGAAAGATGTTGGAGGTGAGAGGCGACATTATTGGGCATGTTTGTTTAGGTGGGTGGGAGGGGGCCTGAACATAAACCCGGGGTAGGGTACACACCTATCCTGCTTTGGTGGAGGTTTACAGAAAAATTAAGTCCTTCCCCAGGGACACTTCTGATTCTTCACAACTACCTCCTGCCATGCCTCTGCTTCCAAACCAATTAACAGCATCAAAAATCAGAAATTAGTGTTTAACTGCAATAATTTACGAAAAGTCACTTTCTACATAAATCAGACTGTGAAAAACACCAACCATGTTACATGCTTTGTTGTCACTGATGGAAGAGCTATAGGCCCCAAAGCCTCTCTGCCAACGACTCGTACCGTGATGCAAGGAGATGACAACGATGGACCAACCTCTTCCCCCGACCTCTCCCCCCTCAGCCCCTGCTATTACCGGCTGAGACTGTGACAGAGAAGACAGTTTCAAAACCATCTAAGAAGAACCTACTGAATTTTTTAGCCTTTCCAAAATGCTTGTGCAGCTAGTGAGATGACGGGTGATTTTCCCACTTGCCAAACTGCCTATAATGCGGAAATTGCAGAGAACATAACTTGAGTCTCTCCATATTAAGACTCATTAATTTCAAAATATCAAGATCAAAAGGGGAAAAAACACATTAATTAGCATTTTGAAAGCAAACTGTATGACTACACACTGATGAAAACAATCCTTTCCATTTGGTTAAAAAAAAACCCTGATGACTAGATGAATGACGATAATTTTTTAACCACTTTAAATTAGTAACGTTTAGCTCCTACTATCAGTAAATGCTCTTTTGAAGGTTTAGAAATTAAAATGCTAGTTTGTTCCAAACATGGGAAAGCCAAGTATGATTGTCATACATATACTGTCTAAACTTAGGTCCTTCGATTATTTTATTACGTAGTTGACCCACTAATAAGATATTAAGAACCACAATTCTTGTTTCTTTCCTATGATAAAATTATGGTGACAGAAAAGCAATTTGACACCTACAACAGAATGCCAATAAAATACTGACGCCTGCTAAGTAAGTACAATGACTTAAATAATCTACATACAAGACTGTATACATGGAGACTTTCCTATGCTATTTTCTGCACTTACTGAAAAACCAGAAGTTCCAATAATTTTCTCAAAATAGATAAGATATGAGAGCTATGTACAAATTATTTATAGAGATATTAATTCCCTCAAAGGAGATCTAACAGAAACCATCTACAGGCATAATACTGTGGCTTCCAGCAAGATTCCAAAATGCCTTCTTGAGCTGAAATTCACAGTTGAAATAAACTAACACATGGGCTAGGTGTTTCAACCCTTTTTACAATGAGAGGAGGGATAAATAAAATTTAATGTATCTGTAAAAGGTTTTAAAATTCTATACCTTCAACAAAATATCAAATCTTAATCCGACTACGTAAGTCATTCCTCTCAAAATTATAAATTTTGTTTACAGGATATTTATATCATATGGGTCACTACTAAATACACACCAAAGGCAAGAGTAATCATATTTGTATTATTTTATATATAACATTTATTTTCTGATTATAAAATCTATCTCCCCAGAGATAACAATACATTGGTGTACTTTTCTATTTTTCAAACAAAACAAAACAAAAACAGAGTTCTTCTCTGACACATGTAAGTCTTAAATCCTGGGTTTTGGGTTGTTGTTTTTTTTAAGTGAATTATTTCCACATAGCTGTCTAACCACCGCGCAGTGTCAGGGAGATGCAATTCCTAGCTCGTACCACCTGAGGGCACTCCTAAAATCTTGAAACGACGTTTAGAATCAAATTTTTATTTACTAAGGATGAAGGAGACCTAGTCCTACTTGAGGCTCAAGGCCTCAGTAGTGGCTTAAAAAGCATGTTTCAGAAACCATGTGCATCTTCATAAAATCTGAGATGAAGACCAATGTACATAATTTCTACCTCCTACAAATTCCCTGGGCCTCCTATCCTTGCAACAGAAGTTGAGGTTCTAGAGCAGGATGAACAGAACTAAGGAACATCCAACGAGAGCGCGTGGAAATTACTAAGGAACCGATCTCATACGACTAGCGTCTAGACGACATATTTACATCAACAAATAAAAGTTCACATTTCTGTACAAACAAGAAATTCAAGAATAACTTCAAACACATATGCGATTTAGAAGTTGGTCAGAAAAGATTTCTTTTGACTTATGCACGGCACGTCAGTTCAAGGGAACAAGTCAACCGCAGGCAGGCACCTTACCTGCTTCCTGGGAGTTCAGCACTTCTAGGGCATGCATCATGGCACTCGCAAAGACATTGGCATCCTCTTTGCTGCCAAAGTTGAGACCATACACCTGTCTAGCATCTCGCCACTGGTGGAAGGTCTGTGTAGCTTGATTGTACTTCAACCCTTTAGGAATGGCACAATTTATCACCACCTAGAAGACAGTAATCCTTTATAAAGTCGAGCTGGTAATTGGCAAAATCGCTTCTGAAAATTCCTGCGACCTCTTCAGCCACTGTTCCACCCACCGTCCCTCCCCCTCGGGGACTCCCTACCCGCACTCCCTTTCCCGCTGCATCCCCTGATGTCTCTGAGGCTCCTCCTGCATTACACCTTCTCTCTCTGATTATCTCAGCCGCCGTCTGAACTGATTTTCTGACCCATACTCCAGCTTACTAGGTTTTTTTCAGCTGTTTCTAATTTCTTGTAAAAACCCATCTCTGAGTTAACAGCAGTTATTTTATTTTCCAGTTCTTAAATTTCCATTTGGTTCTTTATTCAAGTATCCAGTTCTCCGCTGCCGTTCTCAATCTTGCCTTGTGTTTCCTTGAGTGTATTAAGCACAGTTATTTATCGGAAAGTCACTTTCTGATAGTTCCATTACCTGGATTCCCAGTGGGTCTGTTCCACTGCTGCTCCTCCTGATTCCTACTATGCCTGGGTGTTTGGACTGAGTGCCAGACGTTGCGTACGGACAATTTTAAGGAAATTTTGAGGCCTACGATGATGTTATATTTTTTCCAAGGAAAATTTACATTTGCTTCTGGCAAACAGCTAAGGGAACTAACAGTCTTAAATCACCTTAATCCAAAAGTAATTGAAATGATTGAGGCTGGGCTATAAGGGCCAGTCTAATGCTGAGTCAAACTTCCTCCAGCGTATGGGGCTTCTGGGCCTGCGAGGCGACCAAGACAACCCTCCCTTGCTAGCGGGGCTTAACTTCCAATTTTTGCTCCACTAGTCCCATGACTCCCCCAAATCTGCTTAGTTTCTCAGTCTCCTCTCAAAATTGACACACGCCTCTAGTAAACACAGGTCCAAAGCTGGGTTCACTTCTATGGTTCTATCTTTCAGATCATAACAACTTACTGTATTTCTTTCCTCACATGCTTAACACACATTCCCATTCTCTATTTCCTCTTTCCCTCAAGGTTGGGAACTTTTTCATGCTTATAAAACCTAATCACAGTGCCCAGAACATAACCACCACCTAATAAATGTAGAAAAATGGAATATTTTTATATAATTTGTATGTACCCCATTCTACAAATAAATGGTGGGTGAATTCTACAGGCCTCATAAAATACTATTCTTTAAAACAGTTTGTATAAAACAGGTAGTGTTTTGAAGATTTTTAGGGTTTGTTTGTAAATGTTCTGGATCCCCTCCATTTTATAACATTTTAGGTTATATATTAACTATTGATATATTTTATGATTATGGGTGTATTAAGTTTTTCTACTTTTCTGCCAGTTTTAGTAAACTGTATTTTTCTACAAGATGGCCCACTTATTGGCATAAGTCTGTTCATAATATTACCTTACAGTAATTTATTTTTGTGCGGTATTTCTTTTCCAATCCTAATATTGTTTATTTGTAACTTTTCATTTTTTTCTATTTGAGTCCGCCAATTTTTCTATTCCATAGGGCAGTTTTTGTGTTAATAAGCTCTATTTATTTTTAGTATTTCCTTCTGTTTCCTTTTTAAGCTCATTATATGTCATTAAGATTTGTCCATCTAAGGACAGCTCAGCCGTCCCCACAGGTTTCTAAATACAGTATCTTCTCACCCAGGTCTAAGTACTTTCTTACCTTCTAAACATTTCCTGATCTTCATAATGATTTCATTTAGTGTCATGAATTATTTAGAAGCGTTTTCAAATTTCCAAGCATTTTTAAAACACTCCACTTGTCAAAAGCTAGAAGTCACAGGATAGTTAACTCCTCTTATGAATAAAACACTCAGTGTTTCCTTTGGAAATCTCCTGACTTGTACAGATGTCTTTCTAATTATTTTTAAATATTCATTTTCTTTTTTTTTTGCCAACACTGAGCTACTTTTAGTTCTTCGGTACTACCTAGGTTTTCCCCATAGAGACTATTCTGACGACAGTCTCAAACCACTGCTTTATTTTACCGAAACACCAAGTCCTTTTGTAACACAAGATGGCTTTAAGAATGTAACGGGCCCTTACCTGATGGTCCTGAATCTTCCTGCCCACCACTCTGAACGTGTTGTTCCCTGTGTGGTGATATATATGAACTCTGCTGAAGCCAGTTGAGCCACCAGCTGGCACCCACTTCTTATTGGCATCATCATAAACCATCACAGCAGCTCTTGCCTGACAGATACTCTGTTCACTGTTAAAACAACGAGGGGGGGAAAGCAAACTTGAGATATTTAAAATATGCTAAGTTGCCCGCATTGCCATATAAATCAGAGTTAGCCAACCTAGCAGTCAGTCAACAATTAGTGATTTACTGGGTGCTAGAAACAACAGTGAACAAGGCAGAAGCCTCCTGCCCTTCGGTACCGTCCAATGGATTAAAAAATAAAGTGTAACGAGGGACCATAAGGAGGAGATCAGGACCCATGAGCAAACAAGCGACACAAAAAATGTTTTCTTCTCAACTTGAGTATCTAACACATTCATTAAACTGAATGCAACTATAAGTATAAATTAATCATTTGTTTACTCGTTTGTATGTTTAGAATGCTGGTGATCTGTCTGGGAAGCCCTTTTCACTGAAACCATTTCTATCAGGCTCGCTTCAAGGTCTACACAGCAAGTTCTGATAAGCTCTACCTGCCCCTCAAGACATGGAGTGGCCACTAACAGTCAATGGACGGCAGTGTGACTCAGTCCTCCACTCCCTCCCCTGGGCCAAGATAATACCCTATGTTTCAGATTTCTTCACTTAAAAATGAAAAAGTAAAATGAGATGCTCTCGAAGGATCCTTCTAGATTTTAATTCTAATCTAGGCATACTAATCTAAACATTTTTAAGAGCAAGTCTAATATAATGTCTTCAAATCTCAGCTTCAACTGAATTATTTGTTACCAAGTGAGACTGAGATACATGAATAAATGAAATGAGGGGAGTTGATCTTAATTTCATATTAAACACTGAGTTTCATCTTTCAAAAATTCTCTAATGTCCCTGGGGGGGGGGGGGGATGATTTGATTTTATTTCATACCATATTTTATTTTTTTAAAACTCAAATACAAAAAGTGAGCAACAGGAGAAAATAGGTACATTAACTCTATGCTTTAGCCCAATTAGCCCAATCCCCACACAGAAGATGTGGCTCAGGCTTAAACTGTAGCTGATGCAGATGGTCCCAAGCGCATCCAACCCCATCTTTAATGAAAGACTTGCTCACTCCACCTACTTTGGCCTCAAAGATATTAATAGTAAATCATGTGGGTTCCTCCCCGATGTCCTCAGGAACAAAAAGTCACTTTCAGGACCTATTCTCTTACCAACGCTTCTGCCCCATCTCTCAACACTATGAATGTTATTCGACTTGCCAGGTGATCTGATGACAGAAGATCACGGGAGACGTGAGGTCACAGCACTGAGCAATAACGTTGCTTCAGGACAGTGGGGTTCTAATTGTTTATAGTTTTCCATTAGAGGGATTTTACACAAGCACTGAAATAAACCCAGTGATAGTCTAGATTTTTTTGCTGCACTGAAATTTTTTGGTAAAACACTCCTGGGAATAAAAACAAGCCAATGACTAAAGCTTGAATTATGTTTTAAAGTCGGATCAAAGAGCACTTGTCAGCACACCAGTGGAAATCTCTTTATCACTCACAAGACAAACACTTAAGTGACAACATTTACATAACCCTATAGAATAGAAAGATGACATGAAACAAGGTAAAGCAAGGTGCCTCTTACAGCGCACAATCCAAGAAAGATGTTTACTACTAACTGCCGTCACAATTCAATAAACAAATCTGTAAATGAATAAAGAACAGTATTTTCCAGTTTTCAAAAATTATTATTTTTGGACATACAATATGATTCCCACGGTTCAAGACATGTCATCTCTCCAAGAAAGTCCCAGTGGGCTCTCACAAGCTAGGCAACAATAAACCCCTATTTTGTTAATTGGGTCATTCCATGCCTCAAAAATGAAGAAAAAAAGTTTTCAAAAAATCCAAAAGCAGTAGAGTTAGATATAATGTCCCGCCTTCTCCCTCTACCTTTTCTTCCCACAGCTCGACAGAGGGTACCTGAAGACATCCCAATGCCTGAAGGAAGCACACAGTTAACTGAATAGCTTTTTACTGGTGCTTATTTTACAAACCACTTAGTCAACAATCCGATGTCTGGTCACCCGGACCTCCTTGGGAAAGCTACAACCACTGAAACAAAGACACCTCCAATGAACACACCCAAGTAGCCAGCAAAGGCCAAAAATGCAAAAAATCAGTTGATTCATTTTCTAATGAAAATGAAATGTTCAAAATGAGATGCTCAGGGTACAAATCTAACTCTAAACAAAGCCAAGGAGCAAGGGGAGGAGCCAAGGTTAAAAGGAAGAAGAAATAAGATGTGGGTAAGAGCTGCGGTGCTACTGGAAACGTAGTAGTGGCCACGTGGGTATGTGGCCAGCTGTGAAGGGACAGGTTAAGCCCAAATAACTCTGCAGTCCCAGGGGACATCGGCACTCAGAGAAGCCATATCAAGGCCCAGCCAGGAAGAGATGGCACTCAATGCCCACTGGGGTTCCTAGTAACAAATTCAACTCAAGTCTTTCCACTACTTTCCATAACATCTGAGGACCTTTCCTTACTAGTGATAGACATCCTGTGGTATAAAAAATATTTGGTCTCTGTCCCAGTTCCTGGCACAGAGTTCCTAAAACCCTTGGCATCTCCTGAACAGTAACAGAGTCTTTGGCATGCTAATGAGATGATTCTAGGCTTCGGGATGGGGGCTGGTTACCAGAAGTACTAAGCCATGATTAGAGGGTTGAAATGTTCAGTCCTACCCCGCCCCCCGCCTCTGGAGAGGGTAGAAAGGCCAGAAATTGAGTTCACTCACCAATGGCCAATGATTTCATCAATTATGCCTATGTAAGGAAACCTCCATAAAAACACCCAAAGAAGCTCACACCCAGGTGCTGGGTGGGTGGCATGCCCAGGGTGGGCATGGGAACTGAGCCTGCCCAAACCTTGCCCTATGCATCTCTTCCATGTGGCTGTTCCTGAGCTGCATCCTTTGTAATAAACCAGCAATAATACGTAAAGTACTTTCCTAAGTTCTGGGGGTCGTTATAGCAAAGTATCGAACCTGAATTTGTAGTCAGCAGGGTGTAAGTGGGTAGCCTAAGAACCCCACTGGCAGAAACCCATGGGGACAGTCTTGTGGGACTGAGCCCTTAACCTGTGGGGTCTGTGGTAACTCCCGAAAGTGTCACGATTGGACTGAACTGTTGGGACACCGAGCTGGTGTCAAAAATGAGAGAACTGGTTGTTGCTGGGAGAAGAAAATCACTCAATATACCAACTCCAATGACAGGGGTGCACAAAATAAGCCAGTGGGTATACACCCAGCTTTGAATTTCATGGACCCATGAGCCTCAACTACAGACCGGATGAGTCAATACAGAAGGTTGACAATTATTTCGGCCTACTTGCCAGGCAGGAGATTGGAGGTAGGGGAGGGATCACCGTAACTTAATAAAATGAGGATATTTTGGAACTTAAGAAGCCAGCAAGTGAACTTCTGAAATGCTGGAACTGTACACATATGGCACAGCGTACAAGGGAGGAAGACAAGATGTAAGAACCACAGCTACTGAAGAGTAAAACGGAGAAAAAAAGAAATGACGATCGTAACAAGCACAGCAAAAAAGACAAACATTTTATACTTGGTATACGACCATTCCCTCTGCGCTGTAACAAGCCTCAAAAGGAACACCTCGTCAAAGCCTTCAACATCCTGAGTCAGTAAAGGAGCTGCTATGCGAAGATTAAATCAGTAAACTAGTTTTGTGAAGAACAGACACTAAATTAGTTTTAAACAAAAATTTCATTTTACCATCAAATGCAGTTGGTATATATAGTTCGATACAGTTTTTCTTCCTGACGTTCACTTTGGTATTTTAAAATAAAACATGGCATTAGAAGGCTAAAGATAGCTGCTATTTTTTAAGTATAAAAACTGTAACACTACATTACAATTCTGTGGCTTTGTCAAGTAATTCATTCCTGAACATAGTCAAATTTTCTTGAACAAGTTCTACATGATGGCAGAGAATGGTTAACAGATTCTATTCTCATAGGTACTAGTGAATGAAAAGCTTCCTGGCATTCAAGCAAATTAAGGATTGCCCGACTATTCTGGTATATTCTATTTATTGAGGTTGCAATAAAGCCACCAAGTCTTTGAAAATAGCAACTTCCTTTCAAAGACACCACTCATTAATCACTACTTGTCAAGGAAAGAATGACAATGACGGTGCCTAGCACATAGTAGACACTCTTTAAATAACTGTTCATTATGTAATTTCGTCTAATGAAATCCTACTTATCGAGACCTGGATCAAACACCACTTCTCTGTTAAATCTTCCTGGGGTCCCCAAAGCCAGAAATAACTGCACCCTCCTGAGTTCCCACAGTACTCATTAATCTCTCAACAAGGGAGGCCCTCTGAGGAGGCACACCTGAGCCACAGGAGGACGTGGGGGGCGTGACCTCAAGTGCACTGGGAGGCCACTCGAGGCCTTAAGCAGACCATGACTTACATTTTCAGAAGATGACTTTAGCTACCACGTCCATAGAGAAGGGATTCAGGAAAGTGGCACGGAAACCAAGGACAGAAGCATGAAGACCAGAGTGGAAACGGGGGAGCACGGCTGGAACTGGGGAGAGGGAAGCATATGGGAATATACGCTGGAAGCACAGCAGGCAGGACCTGCTAGGGCACAGGCAAGAGGGGAGGGAAAAGAAGGGGACAGCCGGAGGCAGGAGAAACACCACGGATGTCACGCAGCATGCTACCGATACTCCCAACGCATGGGTGACAGGCCTCCTCTCTAAGTCCCCAAGGTGTGCACAATAACCTCGATGACACCACCCACCCCGCCCCGCACAGTGCGCTCTGGAAACGAGCGCCCCGGCTGCCGGGACACTGAGTGTTCTCTGAACGACGACGCAGTTTTTCAGAAGATGAAACGGCAAGGGAGAGATTACACACAAAAGGGGGGGGATTTTAAAAGCAGGGTTTCCGTGTCATTCTCCGGTGGCGATTTTTCTGCTCGAGCCTGCAGGTCTGTCGCACTTCGAGCGCCAGGGCTCAGCCCCACACCTGCCCCGCCTGTGCCCCAGCCGCCGGAGGGCGGCGCTGCCAGGCGCCTCACGCACCGCGGGCAAACCGCAGCAGGCACGCACCCTCCTCCGACAGGAAAGCACGCAACAAACATCACGTCCTGTACTGTGTGCCACCAGAAGGGTCACAGGGAGTGCTTTTTCTCGCAGTTCAAACTCTGGGCTCCAGTCACCCCGCGAACCCCGGGGTCACTCCAGAACCCTCTGCCCATCACCACCGCCTGCCAGTTCCA
Source organism: Miniopterus natalensis (assembly GCF_054644295.1). NCBI lineage: Eukaryota > Metazoa > Chordata > Mammalia > Chiroptera > Miniopteridae > Miniopterus > Miniopterus natalensis. The sequence goes on along the minus strand of NC_142101.1, from coordinate 12,939,335 downwards.
CTCCCCGACGCGTCTTCTCACTCATGAGTTCCCCCTGCTCCCAATGCTCCAAAGCTTTCATTTGGGCCCTCCCTCGTTTCTCAGTTGGATTACTTCCACAGTCTCCTAACTGGTATTTCTGGTGCAATTTTACTCCCAACTCCCAATGCTTCCGGAGGGTTATTTTTCTAAATCAAATCTAATCGTGTCACTCTTCCGGTTACCACCCTCCTGAGACTCATTTCAGGGCAAACTCGGGCTGAAGAGCCTGGCATACAAGGTGCACTGTGACCTGGCCTCCGTCTCTGACATTTCCCCTTTCTCTCAAATACTGAGAGCACGGAAAGTGTGCCACACACCATTCCCCCATCCTGCTGCTGGGGACACACGTGTTCAAAACAGTTCAGAAGTCCCAACACGACAGCGAAGCCAATTAGGCCAGATGTCCTCAGCTGTGAACGCGCCTCTCCCTCTACCTGGCCTCACTGCACGTGACGGCTTCTGCCTAATACCAGCTGTCCTGCAAAATGTAGACTCATGGGTCACACCCTCTTGAAAGCTTGTCCTCTCTCCCGCCCCAAACCGGGACCCATTCTGTTATGACCACACACTATGCATATCATCTCTCCACCAGCATCAGGTGTCAGGCCCCTGAAGGGTTGCCATGATAATTTTTCATGTCCCCTAATTAAGATTTGTTAAAATAGTGACTTGAAAGGTAGTGAGAGGTTAACTGTAAAAAGTAAAAATCTGTAACCTGCAAGACCCCTCAAATATGCCAGTGAAAGTTCCCTTTTCTGACTTCCAATGCCCAGATGCACCATCCGTCAAGTCCTCTCCTTTCTGTCTATAAAACACACCATCGGCACTGGAAACACTCAGAGCGAGGAAGCCACTCTAATCCCCCCGCACCCTTCCGCTGCTCCCAGCAGTTGGGCCGTGCACTTCTCAAGAGTCAGCTGTGTTTTGTGACCATACATTCATTCCAAATGTACCTATAATTATGCAATTTAAGTATTATATAAACTGATACAGCCTGAGTATATAGAAATTCTATGAAATTAAGTTAAATGTGTTGGAAAGTTTCTATAAAGGCGAGTCACTAAAAACTTGTGAGACATATACAGAGTGTGCCCCAAAAATGTATAAGCACTTTGATTATAAAGGCAGTGTTTACTAAAATACCTTTCATTTTCAAAATGTAATAGAATCTACAGACATTGTGTGTATGCAGATATTACATACCTGGGCTTCCACTATAGGGTACATTTATGAAATACTAAATAGCTTTTCTCCTTTCATATTCCATTAAAAAAGTTTTTAGACTTGTTAAGAATGGTGGGGGGAGCTGCTTGCTAGTAGCAATTAAGTGCTGTCATGCTCACTGACTGATGGATACAGAAAAAACATTGTGAATGCCACTGACAAACATACAAACTTATTTCCTGCAAGGCAAGAAAACCATCTGGGAGGCAGCAGCTCCAAATATGTAGAAAAGTGAAATTTCCCATCAAGACCACACACGTTTACATCATTTATGTTTCTAAGAAACACCAGAAGTTTTGTTTTTTTAAAAAGGTAAAAAGATCAATGTCACTACTAAATTCTTTATCCCACATCTGTAGTCATACGTAAAGGACAAATGCAATCTAGTATAATAACTGATCGATCCACAGTCACCAAAGAAAATAATCAGTATATCTTAAGTAGAACAGCATGTGTCAGAAAACAAATCTGTTGGGTTATCCTGTGGAATGAAAAGAATCTCTCATGTTGTTAGGCTAAGTAGTAAATAGAAATAGTACCCTAAAGGGGGTGCTTACTACATGCAGTCATGTGTTTAGGAGTAATGAGAAGAATCTTTTCATACGTCTTTGTGACACTACTTGACTTTAATTATGAATACCTCTCACTTGAATAACACAATGTGCAAATTCTATAACTGCAACTTGGCCAACAAAAAGAACCTGCCTCTCCCAACAATATACCTAAAGAAATAAATGAAAATGCACAATTTCACTATTCATAGAACCACAAAAGAGAGGGGACAACCAGGGTGGAATTTATCAGAGTTTGTGGAGACAAAAGAAAATGAAATCTATTGGGCAGGAAGTAAAAAGAAATATTAAGAAACTGGTAAGAATGAAACTACGTTGGGTGGGGACCTGCCTCACCTGTGCAACTCTGGCTGGGCACATGCTGAAGGAGATGCCTGCTGCTGAAAAGCACAGATAAACTCACGCCCTCCTGCCTTTGGCCTGTGCCCAATGGTCTGTGCATGTCACTGAATATATTTTACCACCAAAGGAATAAAATGGTATACTGAGCCCTAGTTAATGATATACATACTGAAATACTTAGGAAATAGTGCGCTGGTGGCCCCAACTTATTTTTTGAAATGCATCAAAATAAATAAATTACATATATGGTTAGATATGTGATAAAGCAAGTATAGTAAAATGTGACTGTAGAGTCAAGATGGTGGGAATACAAATTTTCAGTGAATAATTCTTTCAAATGTTCTGCCTGCTTTCAATTTTTCATAATAAATTGTTAGGAGTGGGGTGGGGAGGTAAAGTCACCAAGGGTTCATTCCTGTACAGCCTTCTCTATAAAGGAGCTAATTTTTCACTGACTTCATACCCATAATAAAAATTATGTAACACAGTACATTTTTATAGCTTCATTAATAAAAAGACAAAAGACTGGCATATTTTATTTGTTCCAATCAGGACTCTAAAATTTTCAGATGAATGGGCTGAGGAACAGTGTAGAGGGAAATGATCAGTTTGCAAGTAGCGCAGTGACTAATCCCTTCCCCCAATCGCTCAAAACACACCCACCCTAGATCAACAGAGTCCAACAGTTTGCAACTAATACCTGTTAAAAAGTGCCAAAAAATTCTTTACAGCCCATACTTGTCTCCTAAGCTCCAAACCACCTAGACAACTGCCTACTATGTATTTCTACCTAAATATCAGAAACCTACCTCAACAGGTGAAGGATGCCAAAAACCCTACCCTCCAGCCTCAGCTAGAAACCCGAGTGCCACTCCGCAGACGGCTCCTCTGCAGTCACCCCCGATCAGTCGCCAAGCCCTGCCCATTCCACCACCCAAGTCTCTACAGTGGCCCCTCCTTTCTGTCCCACTGCCAGTGCATTAGCGCATTATTTCCTTCCTGGATTACCACAGGGACCCCCAAAGCAGCCTTCCTACCTCCACCCTCTCCAGCTAGAGGCCCTACCATCAGCGCTTCCTGAACAAAGACAGCATCTCAATATCGCCTGGAAAATACAACGTCCCACACTCTCTGCAGAGCGGACTCTAAGAGTATTTCAATCAGGACCTTTTACATAACAGATTTACATTTCCGCTGGCGTCACAAAATCATTTTCAGGCAAACTGATAAAGACGAGTTTATTCGCGTTACCGCATCACTTCTGTCATTATGACCAGGTGAGAAGGAGGGCCTTAGATTTCACTAAAGAACAGTTGCTAAGCATGTTATCGAAATCATGGATACGTGGACTATAATTCCCCCCATACACCCCGAGCCTACAGTTCCACAAGGCTTCGCGTTTCTTTGTGGGATCTTCATTAGCATCAGTACTAGAGCCCACAGAGCACTCAGTGGGTATCTTCAGGAGCCCGGAGCCTGGGGGTTCAGAGCAGAGACTCTGGAGTTAGGCTTCAGTGAATTTCAATCCAGCTCTGTCGTTGTTACCCGCACCCATGTGACCTTAAACAAGTTATCTAGTCCCCTAAGTCTAAGTGGAATAATAACAGTACCTGCCTCGTAGGACTGTGTGAGAGTAACACCCTGCACATAAAGCACTTCAAGGTCTGGCACACAATGCGCACTGAACGGTGTTGGCCGTTACCAGTAGCAGCAGCAAAAGCATTTCGGTAGATGAGGGTAACAAGTAAATGGGGCTCCAGGCTCACAAGTGAGAGCAACACCGCCCAACAACTACAGCGCACCCTATCTGATGTGTTGACAAGCCAACCTACAGAGCCGTGGCAAGCACGCGGTCAACCTTTGACCAATACGAGAATCACAACTTCCCACGCTGCCAGTCCAGCGCGTGAGCGAGCTTGACCTTGACCCCCTTCCTGGCACCTGCATGGCAACGGGGCTTCCTTCATTTCCACTCATCCCTGGGTGCTCATTTTATCTGGTGGCTATTACAGGCTACAGCGGTTATTTATGGGTCTGGGAATTCATAATAACCTTGAAATGTCACAAGTACAACTCTACCAATGGCTGTTGCTTAGCACATCTCTGGCTTCTAACTTTGTTTCAATTTAACTGCTACTGCAGATGACTTAATTTTTGTTAAATTTGTTAATTTTTAATACTTGAATTGAAAGGTCGGCTTAAAGATATATATCAATATGATATCCAGGTACACTGGATGCTTAGCCAAACTAAGTTTATTTCAAACTGATGCTTCTCATGTTTAAAAATAACCACTTGAGGAAAGCCTGATTTTCCTATTATCCTAAGAAAACCCTTAATTTTCCAAGAGTATTTCTTGGACATTCATGGTTCCAGACCAGATATTTATATAGTTTGGCAACTACAGTCAACTCGACAGCTGCCAACTCCTGTTCAAAACTACTTTATAAGTTGTGAAATTCTGTCCTGAAAAACAGTCTGTCCACTACCTCTGGGAAAGCATATTTCTCTCCTCTTTTTCCATATATAGCTCTTCCAACCAGACCAGGAACTCAGCCCCTAAATGTGACATACCAGATCCCCCTTGGCACAAATTAGCCAAATCAAATATGGTCAGCATACTTGAAGCTCTGAGGGCTAGACTGTGATGACTGCCACAAAACAGAAGTTCCAGGGAAAGCATGTGAAGAGCCTGTGAGACGGCACACAGCAGACCTTGAAGGTACAGGCCCTAAAGAAGTCGAGGCGCTTGAAGAGCCTACAACACATTTCTTAGAGGTTACATGTTTTATATTAAACTCTAATGACTATTTGGCAATCAACTCCATGAGACAGCCTCTTTTAGTAAGATGTTCTCCCAAAAAATCTTTCAGGAAAACGGATGCTCCAGGTAGATATGCCACGTTTGTCTTATGGTCTCCGTACATATCACAGCACAGTACGTCCCTGAGGGGGTCCACAGGTACCCCAGCAGGAGGAGAAGAGGGGAGAGGGCTGTAAGTGCTACAAGAGGAAGCCTGAATTTCAAAGTGAACACCCACACCTCAGGCAGGCACTGGGAGGTGGAAGGATACGTGTGGACAGCCGGGAAGTCAGGAGCCATGAGATTGTCACTGACAAGGGAGTAAACAGGATGGAGGCTAAGAGTGATTTAGGAACCGCGAACATACGCTGTTTTGTTCACACACTTGGGCAGCGTGTTGAGAAAGTAATTATAGCACAGTAGAACCAAAGAGAATTGCTAGCCGGAATCTGAAAGGCGGCCTGCTTTCACCTCCGTCCTCAGCGAAATACAAACTGCAAGACATTCAGGAAATCCTGGGGGTTCTTGTCCTGTACTTCTGAAAATGTTCAGGGGATAACGGTAATTATTACCTTTTTTTTTAATGGTAATTATTACCTTTTTTTTTTTTTAAAGCTGCTTGACTAGAAGGCCTTACTGCTTCAGTTTTCTAATATTATCAGCAAAGTGGAGTTATTAGCAATCAATGGCGCCTTGCAGAGGAGATGGTTTGCTGGAACCTGCTTTAAAAGAAACCAGACGAATGGGCCCCAAGAGTACACCTAATATTCTTACACGGTATCAGCCGTAAAAATTCTCTTTTCAATCTACCTTAAGAAGCTGAAATGAGTGTGCATGCAATAGAACTTAAGGTGAGGCTAGAAATGCAGAAATATTACAGTGCTTCTCTGACCCGTCGCTAGATTCAAAGTTTAAGGCCAGTTGCTCTTAAATGGTTGTAGAAAGTGATTAGCACATGCAATTGTTTTTATTTTTTTAATCTGAGTGAGGACATCTTCAAGCAGCGCATGAAGTCTCCACTCTGGGACTGCTTCAATGACATCCTGTCATTACAATCTACTTTCGTTCCCACTGGGCCAACAGCCTGTCTCCTCTCCACCTCTTTAAAATCATGCTATTTCTGAATATCCATCCAGAAAGCCTTCTTTGCCCCACTGTCTCAACTGTTATTACTCAATGTGTATCTCACAATCCAAATCCAAGCAGTCTTCTCGAACTGGCCTCTTCCCACACCCCCCGCCAAGTAGGCCTGCGAGCACCACAGAACTCCTGGTGTGCTCCTATCCCAGTGTGGGTCCTCCTGAATTATAACAATTCGTTTATCAGGCAGTGCACTTCCTAGTGTAGAGAACTGTAATACTTGGGGCATATTCAAGTATTTGCTGAATATCAAATGAGCAAATGAATTACAATGCCCAGCATGAAATGTGGACAACCACTATTTAATCTTTAAAAAAAAAAAAGATTTTTGTTATTTTTAAGAAATCCCCTCCCTCCCTGGCCTGGTGGCTCGGTTGGAGCATCACTGAAAAGGTTGCGGGTTCAAGTCCCCATCAGGGCACATACCTAGGTTTCAGGTATGATCCCCAGTCCATGCACTTACGAGGGGCAACCAATCAAGTGTTTCTCGCATTGATGTTTCTCTCTCCTCCTCTCCTCCCCCCTTCGTGTCTCTCTAAAGTCAATAAAAGCATATTCCTGGGTGAGGGTTAAAGAGAGAGAGAGAGGTCACCTCCTACAGAAACAATATGCAATTTTGTATTTGAAGTCAATGGAGAAACTTCTCTTATTTTATGGATATCTTTGCCAAAAGCACAAAATACTATAATAGACAGCCTTGCTTAAAGTATCATCAGTAAAGGTTAGAAATTTTATATGTAAGATCTGATATAATTGAAGGAAAACAGGCATATAAAAAACTCAACACATAGTGTCAGATCTCTTTAACTGAAGCTTGGGAACAATTTAATCTTAAAACTACCAAATGAATCATGGCACAAAGATTCACACTAAACATTTCTACTAGTCAATTAATTTTAATCAGATGAAGCCCAAAACTAAAGGTGATTTAATGAAATGTATCTTGACACGATTAGCTGGTCACAGTCACTCTAATTCCTAACAAAAAGGGGAAAATACTCCATGCTTTCCAACAGAAAACTTAACGCCAGTCTCCTAATCATGACATGCGCTTTGTCATGACAAAGGGGTACCTAAAACAAGGCGGAACCACTCAGAACATTCTAAAGCACGATGTTTATACCCACATTCTCATGTGTGAGCTTAATCTTTTATTTTTCTGGCAGCTGACTATCAGCTGGCATAGGACCTAAATAATGATCCTATTGCTCAAAGTAATTCACATACATCTTCCGAGCAACAGCTGTGTAATTTTTATAGTATATCTAAAAATATAAAGTTCCAAACATTCAGCGAATTTCATCTAACAGGGAGAGTATGGCTGAACAAAATACAGTCAACTCAATTCACGTTTAAGAAGTACTTTAGCAGAAGGCAGCATTCACAATGATGAGCGATGCAATTCAAAAAATAAAAATGTTTATGAGCTGCGCTTTAATTTTAGAAGTGTCTTTTTTCCTCAAGATATGTAATGCCTGCAACTGTACTTAAAGTATTCTTTTTATTTTTATTTCCCTACTGCTAAAGAGGATATTCTTTTTGGCTAAAAATGTAGAAGCCATGGTTTTCTCAATATCCTGACATAGTTCTATGCCCTCCCACAACTTGAACTGAGAAAGATTTTTCTGAAGCGGCTTATTCTGTCTTTCCTTGACTGACCTCATAAGCCACTTAGTTGTAAAAGGCTCATGCTAATTTAATACGCTGTCCCAGAAGTCGCACTGCCAGCGAGACAGACAGCTACGTCTAACACAAAGAACTCCTCACTGGAAAACCCAATTTTCAGATACCTTTCTCCCCTCGATGACACCGCTATACGGATTTATATTCTACTTAGGGCAAGCCCACCAGGCAAACCCACCGGACTGATCCATCAGTAAAAACTTGGCACTTGATCTGCAGAGAGTCTGGGGAACTGAGGTTGAGTTCAGCCCTTTTGCATCTTCGATTTCCTGATCGCTAGAATAACAGGGTTTCTGAAATTACCTAAACCATATTACAAAGCTAAACAGCCTAGAGGAGGAAGCTACTCAGCTTCAGATGAAGGCAGGGTGTCGGGTGGGAACTGGTGTTCAAAAGTATTTCTTCAAAAAGTTTATTTATATTCATCAAATAGCACTTAAATTATACAACAAGAAGACTATGAATACTTTTCTCCAATTATTAAGCCTGAAAGGAGTTATTTAGCTTATGTATACTGCCGTAAATCAGTTGTGAAAGTTTCTAGAAATTTTTACTTACTTGACCTAGGAATACAGTTGGAAACTTGGTCTTAAAGGTCAGCCATTTCATTTCAAAAGCCACAAAATAAAAACATCATAATCAGGTGACAGAGATGCAACTTGGGCAGCAAAGGGTTAGAAATTACTGCTTATCTTGCAGTTGGATAGGCTATTCTTCACACACAGCTGCCACCTTAAGACTTCAATCTTTCTCTACACATTCAAATGAAAATTAAAATAAAACATCTGACCAGTGAGATAAAAATGGTAAGTAAGTTCAACAAGTGGCCACAGCTGTTAGTTGCATTATTTCTGCCGTTCTGATGAGAGCTCTAGGACACAAGACCTAATTAAATGCCCTTCTCATCTCCCCCCTCCTCTCTCCCACACTCTTGAAAAAGACAATAAAAGCTCTCCAGTCAAGTACTAGACACCATTCCTACATGTGGGACATATACCAATGGCTCTCGATCATTTCAAATGAGGACTCCACCACATAAGTCATTTTCCCTAAGTAAAAAAAATAATAATAATAATTTAACCAACATTTAAAATTACATGTGGGACTTCTTGAAACCCAAACTATATGTGCAGTTTTTAACGACACATATACCATAGTTCTTTATTACTGTTCAAGGTATATGTTGAAAAGCTAGTTTATTACTATTAAAAGACTAGTCCCTGAAATTATTTAAGATATGTCAATTTGTGGCTTCTATAAAATTAATTTTAATGATACATACTCTAAATTGAATTAGAGACAATTGGGGAAAGTATACCTTCAAATATAACCTTGGCTTTCTTTCTCCGAAACTGCGGCTCTGTTCATCTTTAAACTTAACACTAGTATCAAGTTCAGTTTCAAAAAGGAAAGGAACTGCTGTGTGTCTCGGGATGTACAGAAACATTCATGGCAGACACGCTGGCTACCTAAGTGCTAGGGGTCATGTTTCTTTTCAAAGACAACACATAGGGAGTTCCACAGAGGTGTACGGGGTCCACCTTATCATCAGCTGTATTTATTCAACTACAAACAATGTAAAACTTTTTGTGAGTACTGTTCATTCCTGCTAGAAACGTCAAATAAGCAAAAACTCGTGTGTATGCCAAAATATCTCTAGGAACAATACACACTGAGTGAAATAACAACACTGTTATTCCACTAAATAAACTGAGAAACTTAAAAACAGGTCATTTTTAATGGTAGACATAAAACCTGGAATTCTTTGTCTCTTTCCTTTTCAAAACCACCACCACCTCTTAGGGGTAATCCAGGCACTTTTACCATTTTTGGCCAGTGAAAGTTACTACTGTTGCTTTTCCTTCGGATTAATGTCAGTGACTTGAGGGACAGTGGACAAACAGAGCTGGGGAAAACAGGACTTAATCTAAAAGGGAGTAAAATTAGTAAGTGGAAAACTATGCACTAAATGACTCAAACAAAGGAGGAATTCATACTGAGTGACTTACCCATGAGAAATAAGTATCGGTGTTTAAAAATTATGAGTTAACATGAAACACTGGAATATATTAATAACAGTATTTAAAAGACCAAACAGTAGAAAGCCTCGTTTTTTAATTCAGCTACGTATCACACAAAAAAAGCAACAAATATTTGTAAGTGGGGGGAAAACAAGATCTGAATATAAGCATGATTCCAACTGTTTAAGCCCAAAGAGAAAAGTAAGCTGCAAGCATACTTTAGTCAACACAAATTAGACATACATGGGGTTATGAAGGGTTAAACAGTTGACACACAGCAGGAGTGATGTCAGCATATAGTGTGGATTTCTCACGGGGCTTGTAGAAGAAAAATCTGCACAACAGAAAAACGATTCCGAAAACATGAACCCACAACAATCAAGTTGCTTGTTAATCTCTGAAATGCAAATAGGAAATTCCAAATTACAATCTAAGAAAACACAACTTGTAAATAGCTAACGTTATTTTTAAAAGACAATAAGGACATTACAGACAAAGCTTAAAAACATGTCAAACATGTTTCTACATTAAAAGGGTCCATATGAAGGGCCTAGCATAACTGTTGTTTTTTCTACAGACACTCTAAGACAAATCACTATAAAGTTTCAGAGCAACAAAAATAAAGAGAAGATCCCAAAGACTTCCAGAAAGAAAAGCCAGGTTTCTTCCAAAAAAAACTGGAAATCAGAACATCAAATTTTTTTCAGCAACGCTGTAAACTAGAAGACACTGGAACGATGCCTTCAAAACTCTGAGGAAAAATCATCTAGACTTCTAACCACAGACACATCATCTCTTAGGAAGCTACCGGTGGCGGCAATACAGAAAAAAGGCAGAGGGAATTCCCACGAGGACGGTGAAAAGTCTGCAAGAAGCTGGCCAAGGCCATCCGAACTGGAACAGAGGGGTTAAAGGATCCCAAGAAAAAAATTTACAAACACAAGGATTATGTGATGTGTTCGGCTGTGTTGAAAGGGGAGTTAAACATTAGTAGGAGAGTTTGGAACTGAAGGGGTGATGAATTTGGGGGAAACTAAGTAAATAAACACAAGGATTCAAAATCTAGATAAAACAAAGTCGTTTCAAAAGAAAATGTCATCACAGTATGTATGTAACATGGCTCAGATATAATATTTATGTGATCATAATAAAGTAAACATTTGGTTAAACAAAATGTTACATAACCATATCTAGATGAAAAGAAAAATACAATGGAGGCAATGTTAAAAACTCAACCCCTATTTTCCATTGTGGGAAGTCAAGAAAGAGATTCTAAAATTGGAGCAAGAAATGTCGATATAAGCAAAAAATACAAAAAAACCTGCAGAACAAGTAAAAGGTGACAGTGGCTCCTCTGGAGAGCCAGAGTCTAGAGGAGAAAGGAACAGGGCTAGGGACTATATATTATTTTTAATTCTAGGCTCTGTAGAACTATTTGACTTTATAAACTATATACTACTTCAATAAAAATTAAACTTTAAAATTACACTTTAATTTTTTTAAATCATGCTTCAGAATAATATTTAATTACAGAGGAAAGTATTTAGAGTGCATTAAGGGGGAAACCATATTATAGAACATTATGTTCAATTAAAAAGGTATAAAAAACAAGATGTATACACACAAATAGTATCATTATTTTCATTTCCTTATATAAGCTTTTCATATTTTTTAAATTTTCTATTATATATACATTATCTTGTAACTTTAAGAATAATTTAAAGAGTAGAAGGTCAGTAGAGCTCAAAGACCAAACAATTACAGTAACATTGCTTCCTGCCCAAATAAGTCACTTAGCTCCCACTGTGCAGTTAAAAATAAATTTGTGATTTTTATAATTATTATAAAAATACTGGGGACACTCTTAAAATCTGATAAGAAAACAAAATAACACCAGTCCCCAAGTCAGATGATATTCTCATTTTTTGGAAATTTTCCAATTTCAAAACTAGACAGAGCGATCACTTTCTAAACTTAAAAAGGAAAACACTTAAAACTTCTCTATGTCCAAAAAAGAACACCAATTAAAGGGAAAAAAAACACATGACCAACACAGTAGAGGAAATATTTATACTAAAGGCGACATTGCAAAAATACTAAAACTCAAGCCAGTGCAACCATTACAAAAGCTGGATGTAGCCCACACGCAGGAGCAAAAAAAGGGCAACTACTGGGATGTTCATGACATTGTAATATCCCTGAACTACAAACAATCCAGATGTTCATTAATAGTAGAATGGATTTTTTAAACTAGCATATTTCACGCAATGGAATTAGATGAATGATATGAACGGTGCAAGCCCAATTTAAGCCAAAGAAGCCAGACGCAGAATATATCCTACGCGATTCTATTTACGGGAGTACAAAACATGCAGAACTAATTATGCTGTTACAAACCAGACGGGTGACCTTCTGGGGAGAGAGTGGCACTGTGGAGGGCGGGGGGGAGCCGACTGTTTCTTGATCTGGACTAAGCTGGTTAACAGGGGTCTTCTGAGTTAGTGAAAACTGAGTTGACCACTTTGGATAGTTGTACTTTTCTGTGCCTGTTATACATGTTATACTTCAGTAAAAATTTCAAGTAAAAAAAAAATAATATTCAAATGGCCAACAAGCACATGAGAAGATGCTCCACGTCACTGGTCATTAGGGAAACACAAATAAAAAATTACAATGCAACACCACCTCACACTTACTAGGATGGACATGATAAACGTGCGCGCACACACATACACACACAAAAATAGCAAGTGTAAAATGATGCAACTGCTGTGGAAATGAGTGCGACAGGTCCTCAATAAGTTAAACACAATTACCATATGACCCAGCAATTCTAACCCTCCCTATATGGCCAAAGATATTGAAAGAGGCACTCAAACCAATACTTGTACAAAAACGCTCATGTCCATAGCACCTCTGTTCACAACAGTCTAAAGGTCAGTATATACCCAAATGTCCATCTATATAGATGAGTGGACAATCAAAATATAGTACATCCAGACACACACCAAACAATGAAACAAAAGGAATGAAGTCCTGACAAGTGCTAAGACATAGATAAACCTTGAAACCTTAGCTCAATGAAAAGCAGCCAGGCATGTTCTATGATTCTATTTATATGAAATGCCCAGAATAGGCAAATCCATAAAGTCAGAATGCGGATTAGCGGCTGCCAAGGGGGGAGGCGAGAATGGAGTGACTGCTTAACAGGTACAGGGCTTCCATTTGGGGTGACGAAAAGCTCTGAAACCACACAGCGGTAACAGCTACACAACTGGTGAATGAACTTAATGCCACCCAATTGTACACTTTGAATTATGTTATATGTATTTTAGCACAAAATTATTTTTTCAAAAAAGATACTGTAATACTTAAATGCAGGCCAGGATACAGGAAACACTCTCCAAACACTGGTTAATTGGAAAATAAACTAAAAACAATCCATTATGCAAAGTATTTTGGTAATAAATAATAAAAGGAAGAAAGGAAGGAAGGAATCTAAATGCCAAACTATCAGAGAATGGGTTTGAGTGAATCATGACATATTTACAAAATAAATTAGCTGAAACTAAAAATGTTTACTAAAGGCATTCATTATGAAACAGGAGAACGTTTGTATTATGAAGCAAATGTGATAAAAGTAGAATATAAATTCTATAAACAGAAACCAATATATAAAAATTGGAGAGAGAATATCCCTTTCTGAAGAGAAGAGCTAGATGAGATGTTCAAGAAACAAAAGTGACAGCACCCTTTGGAGGGGATAATTCCAGACTCCAGTAAAATATAAGCATTCAAAATTTACTGTCCTTAAAAGTTTCTACTAGTGATTGAAAAACTGAGCTCATCCACGAAATCAAAGTTTGAAGATGCCCAGCTTTTAATTAACTGCTAAAAATCTGCTGAGCTCAGGCCAACAAATTTAACCTTGGACATCAGAAAGAAAAGGACATTTCCATCTGTCATTCTATAGTCGGGTGAAATTTGCCGGTCCACTGACAAGTGTGCCATCGATTCTAAATGTGAAAGTAGGCTCTCCTCACAACGATACAACTCAACTAAATATGTAAATATACCTCCCAATCTTGTACCTTATCTTTCCAGACTCAGAGACACCACAAAAAACCTTCCAGATAAAAAGACCCGTCTAGATAACACCAAAGACCTAGCCTGCTGATTGACAGTTTGCAGACCAAGCCTAAAGAGAGACTGGGGTTCTTACAATCCTGGCTCAGGATTCAGACACATTAGCTGATACATAAAAGGTCAGTATATACCCAAATTAAAAGCACCCAGCGCAGGTTCTGATTTCTGTAATATTAAATAAGCATTCACTCAGATAATCAAAAGGATCTTAACAGAAGTGCTAAGTGGGCCACGGTCGTAGGCTGGCAATTAATTTAGTTCTGCTATAAACTCTTGACGTAATTAGTACCATCAGAACTGACCCGATATAGAACCCATGTATGCAACACCAACCAAACTAGCAAGCTTAAGATTCAACCAGCTCAGTAAATTCTGCTAATGCTTCCAAAGGTTATTAGAATTTAAATTCCTGCACAAAATATGGGCAAACCTTGCTTGGTACTGCCACCCAATTGTAAGGCATCTTAAAACTCTAGCAAAATTATTAGATATTATAGAGCTAATTTTTTAACTCAAACTTTCTGCTACTATCAACTTGTAAGTACATTCTGTGCAAAAACTAAGAGGAAGGCAGAAGCAACATTTTTAACTTGCTCGTAGCAGCTGTCAACTACTCTCAAGGAGGCTCCCTTAAAGAGAAAGGCAATCAGTTAGAAGCATTACCAGCCAGAACTAAGTGAACGTAACTGGACTGAGCAGGAAAACATTTATCCTGGAGGCAAAGGAACATCATCTCGGGAGCCGGGAGGCAGATTTCAGCTACACAGCGCCTTGCACCTAATCCCCAGACAGGCTGTTCGGCAGCCGCCGTCCTTGCCAAAGTCATCTTCACGCTCAAGCAAACGTTCCCCTGGAGGAAAATGACAACTCCCCCAATGCAATCCCGCCCTCCTAGCAATCAGCTTGTCCAGTAACTGGGGAGAGAGAGAAAGTGAACCATGGGCCAATGTCCCTAAAAACTAAAATCACCAGCAGCTCTCATGCAAGGCCTGCCCATGTCCCTTAGGAAGGAACAGCTTCCAAATGACCCCAGGGGCTGCTTTTACTCAACCAGCTGCCAACTGGGGATTCCTTTCTCCTCTCTCCCCTTCTGAGAGCGCAGCACAGAAATGAGGGGACGGTAATCCCCTCTGCTCCCACTGTCACTTCTGCTTCACCCTTCACTGATGAGTTCACTGACCCCCAGACAAGGGCCCAGGGCTCTCTCCCCATTCATTCCTTCAGTCAGCCCCAAATATTTACCGAGCGCCTACTAAATGCCAAGCACTGTTCTCTCTTGTTTTCCGCTGAATCACAGATGAATCCTCAGTGATTTCCATACAAAAACTCAAGAAGTTTTCTGTTCTATCTACAACACAGAAGAGAAAAAGAAAGGCAACTCTGTGCCTTGGGTTTTCTGTTTGTATCTTTATACCAGCAACTACTAGGAAACCCCTTTTTTTTTAAAAAAGACCCCCAAAGGACTCTGCCCTGATGCTAAACTCTACTTCATTACATAGCAGGTAAAGGAAAAACCATGAGTCAGTGTAGAGGAGCCTGGTGGACCAGTGAAAGGAGAGGCCTATTATGACCCCTGCCCACAGGAGAAAGGGAGAAGGTAGGAGGAGTCCCAGGATCCCCAAAACGGCATACTTTAAATCCCCGAGATTCCCAACCAACGTCAATTCATCTCCCAAAACAGCACCTGCCCGATTTCTGAGGCAGTGCTAAGCACACTGAACACACTACAGCCCGGTACATGCCTACAGAGGACTGACCAGGCTCAGGACCAGCGGCCGTCACCGCGCAATGCATGCTGACACGTTCACTTCTCTTCTTCCACTTTCATAAATGCCGTGAAAAACCCAGTCTGAAGAATGTCACCCCCAAACGCCCCTCTCTGCCCTCTTCCCCTCCCACTCCCTAGTCTTATTCTGGGGCCGGAGGAAGAGAGGATGCCCGTTAGAGTGAAGACCCACCACAACCTGGACACTAAGGAGAACTCCCCTTCCCGAAGCAGGTGAGGGAGCAACATCAAGGCAAACGGGGAATCTTCAATCTTGGGTGTCCAACTTTGAAGCTCTAAACAGATGATTCCAAAAAAATGTTTTTAGGACGTGTCTGTCACGTCAAGTTTGTAGTCCCGGTGTTTGTCAAGGAAACAAGTAAATTATAGGCATCAAAAGTGATGGTGATACTTAAATGTACTGAGTTGAACAATATTCAACTGTCACTATCTGATAGTTTTTTACCTCAAGAAAACAGCATATTTCACATAGTTGAACCTAAGAGTGCAATACATATCTCAACGACAGAGATGAATCACCAAATCTGGAGCTTTGACCTCTGCCCGCTGCTTCTATCAGCCCTAATTTTCTGAAAGCATGTTCGGCTCAAACCAGCAGGTCTTAAGCTCCTTAATGGTGGAGACAATCCTTTTAATCTTTGAAAATCTACTTTTTTGCGGGGTCTTGTACTATCAAGCAATAAAATGTGTCCTAAATTAAAACAAATCTTCTCCAGGAAACCCTTGCCCCATTCCAACCTGCCTAAAATCTTCTCTGAGGAAGGACAGTGCGGTCATCTTACCTATTACCAAATTCCAGAACACTGGGGTAGCCTTTCACACCTCATGGGCTTTCATCTCACCCTGCTCCAGGCAGTGCTGTAGCAGTGCTGCTTTACCCACCAAAAAACCTGCCCAAACATTTCTTCATATTCCTGCGGATAACCTAAACTCGTCCCAGCAACCATTTCCATCACACTTACCACTCTTCTGGCCCACTCAGTGCGGCCACGAGAATCCTCTCTTTAACCTACCTCTTGGCATTATGCTGAGTGAACTAAGTCAAGCAGAGAAAGACAAATACTGTAGAATCTAAAAAAGTCAACCTCATAGAAACAGAGAAGAGAATGGTGGTTGCCAGGAGCTGGGGAATGGAAGAAATGGGGAGATACTGGTCAAAGGGTACAAAGTTCAAGCTATAAGATGAATGAGTTCCAGGGATCTAATGTATAGCATGGTGACTATAATTAACAGTACTGTTTTAAATACTTGAAAATCGTTAAGAGCAGGTCTTAAATATTCTCACCACACACACACACGAGAGAGAAAATTATGGTGTGAGGAGTTGGAGGTGTTAACTAACCATATTACGGTCATTTCACAATATAGACACCTATCAAATCATCACACTGCACACAAACTTATGTTATACGTCAACAATCTCAATAAAGGTAGAAAAAAATGTGCATGTGTAAGAATAAATATAAATAAGCCTACCTCTTAGTCAACCATGAAGATTATCTTACACGTGGACCACATGGCTCCTGTCACTCCACCTGCCAAATTCATTGGCTTTTCCTAAAGTTCGAACTTCCCCCCTGTGCTGCATGGGCCTTTAACAACTGAACACACGTCCCAACTAGACCCTCTCATGACCATGTACCTCAGCCCGCAGCTTCAGTTTCACCTGAAGCGAACACGCTCCCCACGCCTAGGCCTGTCCTCCCTTTCAAAGCTCTGCTCTCAGCCCGTGGAGAACTGGAGTGTTTTGGGGACTGAAGTACTTGCAGCGGAAGAGGGGGGACCATCCAGAACCACTTACGCTTGCTGTTTACCCTCTCTCTCTTCGTCTCCCTCTTCAAATCCTTCTGTCAAAAGAAGCTGGAAATCTGTTTCTGCCCCCACATGAAACATTCTGTGCACTATCCTGTTTGATGAGTAAAGAGGGTGTTAGAACATGTCCCTGGTCAACTCTTGAAAAAGCCTTGCCTATTATTAAGACCATGTAACAACACGGAAAAGTGTTCATGATACCGTGTTAAATGAAAAAGGACACCAAAGGTTATGCAGATTAAGTGGCAGCGTTTATGGGTGACTACATCCCCCCCCCCCCGTATTCCAAATTTCTGTTGACATGCTTTTAATTTCAAATTGGGGGTGGTGGATACGTTCACTAACTTGATTGTGATGATGACTTCATAGGTATATACATGTCAAAACTTACCCAACTGTACACTTCAGATATGTGATTTACTGTGATTTACGTCAATGAAGCTGTTAAAATACCTGAGTTGTATTAAATGTCTGTGAAACGATGGCAGAAAGACACACCTACAGAGTGAGGACAGCTGGCAGGAAAAGGGTGGAGGGTGAAGAGAGTAATCTGCTCCTTATTTAAAGGATGAATTTCAAAAGGCAAAAATCACAATCAGAAAAAAGAAGAAAAAGGTAACGACTCTACAGAGAAATTCCCAACACATACACGCAGTTTACAGAAGCCTTTTCTACCTGAAGCAAAAAAAACCCACACAAACTGACAAGTTAATATTTTAGAAGTAGCAGAACTTTTGTATTGCAAAGATGATTCTGGATGACACTAAAACCCCAAAGAAAAGCAGCCACGAACTTTCAAGACATCAGGGTTCTTACGGTAGATTTAAGAGATCTCTAAAAAAATAGGCTTAGAGAAAGGAACAGGGTAAAACAGAGACTTTTGTTCTATGTTTTTTAGAGATATATGCTTCTTGTGCTTAGTTTTTATATTCTGTTGCCCTGGTTTTTGTATTTTATCTACACTAGCAAAGTAAAGTAGGCCCTTTCACTTGTTTTCTAAACTATTTTTCCCAATTTTTCTTTGTTTTGCTTAATATTAGTAAAAAAAAAAATCCCCAAAGGCTCTCAGGTTAACCCTTTTGTGCTGGTTAGCTGTTCGGAAAAAACACCTATATTAACCTGGTGACTGAGAAAAAAACAATCAAAACCCCTGAAATTTCACCTGTAAATCCAAGTACAATGATGCTTCCATTAACGAATGTCTTGGAAAATACAGAAAGTTTAAATGTTAAAAGCTTCATAATTTGGTGGAGGTTAGATAATCTATTCTAGACAATGAATGGATGCTCTGTTTTCCTCAACATTTCTCAACGCAAGGTATTTTCTCAACATCTTAACTACAGAGGATGAAGCAGCCAAGATTAAGGTTCCCTGAAGGAGAAATACCCAGGATACTGATACCTGTGGTACCTGTCACAGGGTCATTCCTCCCAGGCCACAATCTTACTTGATCTGTGCATCAATGAGTCACCTAATAAGTGGGAAAGCTAAGGAACAATCGCCCGGTGCCCTGATGGGATGCAAAGCAGCAACTCCCTTAGTCTGACATCTGGTGGTGGAGAACCACGGTCCACAACGTGGACGGGGGACACCCGACATGGAATCCCAGCATCCCTACTCTCATCCATGATCCATTCCTGAAAAGCATATGAAAATAAGAGCTGACTGAGCAATCATAATCTGAACATAAAAATGAGTTTTCAATCCGAGAGTCAGATAAAAAAAAAACCTAGGTTAAGAAATGAATGATTAGTTTTAAAAACTAAGATATAAGCAATCATTACTTAATCAAGATAGAGTAAATATATAAAATACAGGTAAGGTAAAATTGATTTTCTAAATCTCACCTCAAATTCTAGTTTTCTTGGCTTGCCTAAAGTAATTATTTAGTAGACAGAAGTAGTTTTTTACAATTGCTCAGAGACTTCACAAGAAATAAGATGTGGTCGGACAGGCATGGTTCAGCGGTTAAGCATGGATCTAGGATGGAGATCAGGGTTCAATCCCTGGTCAGGGCACATGCCCGGGTTGCAGGCTCCATCCCCAGTCGGGGGCATGCAGGAGGCAGCCTATCAATTACGACTCTCTAATCATTGATGTTTCTCTCTCTCTCTCCCTCTCCCTTCCTCTCCCTGAAATCAATAAAGATATATTTTTTTTAAAAAAAAGAAAAAGAAATGAGATGTTATCTTACCAATTTTCTTTAAAAATTTTCTTAGGATAAGACTGAACTCCAGACTATTACTGTTAAGGAAAGGAGTGCTACAAGCTACATTCCTCAATCAGCTCTGTAATCTGCAAATCTAACAGATCGCTAAAATATTAATCTTCAATTTCTTCCATCGTAAGACTTCACCTTTTAGACACGTTTCCTGTTTTTTTATATATAGTGTAATTTTGCTATTGTCCTTCCCAGCTGACTACCATAATGAATAGCTGCTGCCAGAATTCCTTCTCTCACTTTAGAGACGCGTTCATTCCCCGCTCCCCACTGGTGCTCATCATAGTAGCCCGTCCCCACTGAAGAGGGGACAGTGATCCAAGCAGAGCTTGTCACCAGTCTTAATCCAAGATTTCTCTACCTGGAGCTTACAGAAAACAATCTGTGATATCAATTTACAAAAGCTGGAACAATGGAAATCTGGAGAAACCATGAAGACAGACTGCAGTAACAAAGAAGAAAGCCAAAAATACGATGGGGTAACTCCTGGTCAACCAGAATCGCTGGCTGTTCTCACCCTGAGATCCGAGAGCAGCTGCCCCGGGTCCAGTAGCTCTCACTTTGATTCCAGAAGCTGTACTCGAGTCCTTCTTAAAAGCTAACTTCCGTTTCCATCAGTGTCACCAAAATCATGTGGTCTGACATACAGACCTAGACAACTAGCTTGAGTACAAAGGGGGTCCAGTTCCACTGAGACTGAGGAATTACACGTTTGGAATAGCTGGCGACTTGCACAGTTACCTCAACTGCCATTAACGCCCCTTATCTCTATAGAGGCAAAAAACACAGTAATAGTCAAATAAATGCTCACAAAGCAATGATATTGACAAAACTGAAGTGTTGAGTAGAAAGCTGCACCATCACGCAACAGTTCAAACTACTGTCTGTCTGACTACTGTCTGTCTGATGGCACACGAAATAACTAAACTGAGGGAAAGAAATGGTATTTAATGACACATAAGTGAAATCCTTTAATAAGAGTTTCTGTACTCGGAAGTAAATAGGTCAATTTTCTTGTGGCCTGTCAGAAGAAAAATGATGGGATCTAAAGCTTATAGAAGGAGAGCGGAAAACACTTGTTGCAATATTTCAAGTCTTATATTGATATTATTTATAATTTTGTCCCGTGTGTTCTTTTTATGGTTGAAAATCTGCGGAAAAATTCTATTTATCAGTAAGTATAAATTTGTATGAATATACTGCACACTCTGGTCTGGAAACATAATATTTAAGGTGCCTATTAGTTGCACCAAATGAATTAAGCTGTCAGCTTATTATCTGGAGCTCACAAGAGAAAGCTAGTCAGAAATTTAAGTCTGGGAATCAGCAGCACACAGCAGGTAAACTCAGGGCTGGATAATGTTGGGGAAGAGAAAAGGGGGGAAAGGACTGAGAGATATAGCCAATAGAATAAGGGGGGAACCAAGAGAGCTTAACTTTCAAGGCCAGGATGGTCAACTGTGCCAAATGCTGGTATAAGGCCAGAGGCAACCAGTTTTTAGGGAAAAGGCACTTTATCTCCAGAGCTGTTAATGATTTTCCAGCTAACGAAGTCACAGCGACTCAGGGAGAAGCAGACCCTGAACAAGGTAGCTACAGGACCTGGTTTCAGGCGCCTCCACCCACAGAGGCCCCTGCGGGGTGAAGGAGAGAGCCACGCCTACATCTGCCCCTGCGTTCAAGGGGAATGGCATTTAAAACACACACTACTTTGTCCCGCACAGCATCAAGCATCCACAAGACGTCAGATGAAACCCTACCTGGGTAGTGACTGCAGCAACACAGAATTTAAAAAGCAGTTTAAGGCCCAGCCGGGGGCAGCTCAGCGGTTGAGCATAGACCTAGGATCCAGGAGATCGCCATTCGATTCCCGGTCGGGGCACATGCCCGGGTTGCGGGCTCGATCCCCAGTCGGGGGCGTGCAGGAGGCAGCCGATCAATGACTCTCTCATCACTGATGTTTCTACCTCTCTCTCCCCCTCTCTCTGAAATCAATATATATTTTTAAAAATAAAATAAAAAATTTAAAAAGCAGTTTAAGAAGCAGAAAACTGGTAGCCAGGCCTTCCTTCACTCAAACCCAATCCCAACCACAATTATAATTCTAGGTATAATTCAGGCTAAACGTCCAGCAGAGCCATAAGTCAGTTCTTCTTAGATGGAAAGGTCACCATCGAAACATTCTCTGCAGCTACCGGCTGCGGTGAAATAGACACTCCACGTATTTGCTAGCTGGCATGAAAACTGGTACAACACTTTTGGAAAGCATTTGGCAATATGACTCAAGCGCTTTTAAAACTGTTTCTATTTCTTCAGAGATCTAATACTATTTCTGGAAATCTAAAGGAATTAGTCTGCAATTAGGAAGGGGAAAAAAACCCTTTGGGTTCATGAAAGCATTACTCATTATACAAAATCACTGTAAACCATGTAAATAGCCATTCAAAAGGAAATAGGTAAATTACAGTGAAATATGCAACTAATAAAATTCTAAGCAGTTTTTTTGAAAGCACAGAAAATGCAAAACGTATCATGTGAACAAGGCAAAAAATGCACAGAGTATAATCAAATGCGTATATAAACACACAAAAATAAAAGGAGGAAATATTTTTTTTAAAGATGGTGCAACTGCAACGAGAAATGAAAAGCAAGCTGACGACAGAGTTACTCTGGTTGAGCAAGACAAGAATGTATAAATTCAGGAAAGATCAAGGCCCAGGGTTCTCAAGGTAGAAGATCTACCAGAATACTGGGGGGAAGGGGAGAGTTCTTTAGTTAAAAATGGGAATAGAGATCTGCTGCCTGGCAGAAAGAAAGAAGAGGGAGCAAAAAGCCATCCCTCTGCATCAACTGCAAGTTCAAATGACACCTTGTACTGTTTTTTTCTCTTTTTCATTCGTGACTACTGCTTTTTATTCTAGATTGCCAATACCACAAATAACTCCAAATTATCCATGAAAAAGAAGAGCATGAACTTAAGTTACTGGTTGACTGATTTTGAGAAAGAGAGGAAGGGGGAGAGAGAGAGAAACATCAACCGGGGCTGCCTCCCGCACGCACCCCGACTGGGGGCCAAACCCTGACCAGGAATCAAACCCGCCACCTCTTGTTGGCCGTGACGATGCTCCAACCAACTGAGGCTCCCACAGCGGCCAGGGCCAGAGAGCATGAATTTAGAAAATTCTAAGCAGATGATCCAATGCCAACTGGCTTTAGACTTCTGATGGGGTTCCATTACAATTCTCCAATAACAATGTACCTTCCTATATATTTGTATTAAACTACGAGAAAATAATTGGCATTCTCTGTATACTCTACTGGAAGGATCAGCATGGAAAATGGCCCAAAAACAAACTGAAAAAGGGAGTTAAATCCTTTCTATATGATGAAGCATAATGTATATCATATCATATACAATTAACCATAATATAAAATACAAACTGTACCCTTTTAAAATCTTTAGAAAACATGTCTAAAATATTGCAGGCCAAACAAAATTCATTAAAAGTTCTAAACATAGTTAAAGTATGTTAACTTTACCTGACAAAACCACAAAAAGCAGTTTTTAAATCATTGTTCTTACCACTAAACAGAAAAAATAATTCCAAAAGAGGGCAACGTAACAGTGGCTGAGAATTCTGGCTCCACTCATGGGACTAGTGTGTGTTCCTCTCAGTCTTCTCATGTGGAACATCACGAAAGTACTTACCTGACAGGGTTGTTATGAAGATGAAATGAGTTAATTTATCTAAAGCATTTAGAAGACAGCCTAGACTAAGTTACCAAATGGGCATTAAAGGCTATTTAAGTTCTGGAGATAAACAGATGATAGATGCACAACAATGTTAACGTCCTTAATATCACAGACCTGGACACTTAAAAATGGTTTAAATGGCCCTGGCCAGTGTGGCTCAGTGGTTAGTCGCCCTGCACACCAAAGGGTCTCGGGTTCCATTCCCAGTCAAGGGCAGGTACCTGAGTTGAAGGTTCGATCCCCTGCCCTGGTCGGGGCTTGTGCAGGAGGCAACCAATCCAATCGACATGTCTCTCTTACAACAGTGTCTGTCTGTCTGTCTGTCTGTCTCTCTCCCCCCCTCTAAAAATCAATGGAAAAATATCCTTGAGGATTAATCCCCCAAAAAAATTGTTAAAATGGTAAGTTTAATGTTATATACATCACCCATTTGCTATTAAAACATTTTAAGTTCTCCTGGAAGAAAGTAAACTATCAGATTCCACATAAGGCTCTACACAAGTTTAGGATTCCTACAAAAATAATCTTCACAGTATGTTGTGCTGCGGTAAAGCTCTGATGTTCAAATTACTTAACTTGAATTTTCAGACAAACTGTACTTGTTGGAAGTTGGCAACCTCGCCCCTCTTACAATAACAAAATAAAATTAGTGCTCTAACCTGAAACAACTTGGAAACAGATCTATAAAACCCTTTCTCTGAGCGCAGCATTTTAGTGTACCTTCCACATCAGAACAGAAAGGCTTCACAGACCCTTAAGTGTAGCCAATTACAAAATGCAACGAAAATCTTTAAATGCCCGTTTTCAAATAAAGCCTTGCAAAATAGCTCGAAACCACCCCTCTCGGATTATCAAATGCGCGTGCGGTGCCAAGGGACAGAGAATACCGATTTACTACACCCTATACTGACCGACAATGTCTGCTGCATAGCAACAAGATCCTGCCGTGAGAAGCAGCACAGAACTCCCTTTCTGGATCTGCCAGGCCACGGTTAACCCCCTCGGGGCTGCGAAAGGATGAAAACCAAATTCGCACAGACTACTCCGAACGTCAGAAGTCTAGTGACGTGAATTCTAAAACTATAAAATCACAAGCCCCAATTCCAGCCTATTTACAACTTGAATGATCCATTTTGCCTCCACCCTCAATGTTTCTTTATGTACTAGCAAAAAACTGTTACTCAGTTTTGGGTACCCTTCTTTCAAAAACATGTGCAAGAGTTGCTGTTTTTAAAAATCCTAGGTAACAGCAAAACGCGTCTTTTGTTTCACAATTCCAAAATGAAATAATTTGATTCTTTCAGCTTATTTTCTAAAAATCATAATTTATAAGCAAGGACTATAATTTCCTAACAATTAAAATTTCCTCCCACTTAAAATTTGAGCTATTTTTATGAATTGCCTGTAGAGGTAACTAGTAAGCAGAAATCTACATCTAAGGAACAACAAAAAAGTTTGCGGTGATTCCTGCCATAACTTTAAATACTTTCATTGTTTTGGGACTTCCCCCTTTCTTTTGAGAAAGTTAAATGGCTGCCAAGCCCACCTAAGAAATAGATTAACTACAAAGAAAATCAATTTACACTGGTGATTCTCAACCTTTTGGAAAGTGAGAAGGCCCCTTAAAAATTCATTCATTTCTACTTTTAACATACGTTGTCTGAGAAAATGTGATTTAAATGCACTCTGAATTTACTAGCTTTTACATTAATCTGCGCATTACCATAACAGCAGCTATATACCCTGGAAAAATAACACATATGAAAGCTGGCATCTTTGGATTAAAGACAAAGCTTGGTGAGCACAGGGGTTCAAGTACTCTTTAAAACAATGGCACAGCTGGCTCCAGAGGCCACAGATTGGAAGTTATTAGACTACACGAAAAGTTCAGATCATTTAAAGACGTAGGGTAAAGCACTTACAGGTATGCAAGTGAGACAATGCTGGGTTCGGGTCCAGGTTCCATCACTCACTAGCCTCGTGTTCTCCAGCGGCAAGGGCATTAATGAGGATACCTACCCTGCAGAGCAGCTGTAAGGGTTAGAAGAATAGTGTGTAGAAGTATGCAGCACATTGAGTTTCATTCATTTACCTGTCACTCCAAGCCTCCTACAATCCAGCCCAATCTGCGGTATTTCCCATTACTTCCTACACGAACTCCAAGGGGAGAGTTGGGACAGTACTGGATGGAATCTTAAGGACGGAAAACGAAATTTGAGAAGCAACATTGAAAGGTAAAACAATTAGAGGCCATGTAAAGCATTAAGAGCAAGGTCTCTGGAATTATACAGGATTTGATTTGAACCTCAGCTGTCATTTACCAACCATGGGACTTGAGCAAAGTCACTTAAGCATTCTAAGCCTTGCTTTCCCCCCTATAAAACAGCAGTGATGACACCAATCTCATGGCTTAGTCTAATCCATTAAATGAAGTGACTCACATGGAGCCCTTAGCAATCAGCCTGGCCCCGTCTTTAAATGAGCAACAATAGCTAATATTTATCAACTGTCTACTTATTTTACATAAACAGAGAACATTAGAAGTTGTCGTATGTAACTGGCGAGCCCACTAAGTATATACCCAGCGTGAGCAAAGGTTACCCCAAGATTAGGCTTAGAGATACTGCAATCTATAGCCAGGGACTTGCACCCTGTGCCAGACATGTGTTGGATCTTCAGGACTGGGACCTCTGGATCAGTGAGGAAAATTTATCAGCTCTTTGGGACACAAAAGTTAATAATGAAAATATATTTAAAAACAATGAGGTAAGTGTATTTTAAATACTTCCATGAAACTAACAATGAAATACAATTTTTTTGAAAGTGGTGTGTTTTTTTTCCATTTCAGTTATGTTAAAATTCAAAAACTGGTATTTTTTTATCTTCAGGTAACTTAGAAATGGGCTTTTATCCACTAATTTCTCAGGGTAGATTGTCCTTTCTGAAACACTATTTATAAATTGTGGCTGAGTTACCAGGCTAACATCTAGATAAACAAACAGGTATTAAGTCTTTTGTAATAAAAGCCGGAAATAGCATGTGTGTCACCATTTTTCCGTATAAACATAAACGTTTTAAATACTGAACATACATCTCTAAAACTAACCTAAAAGAATATATTAAATGACATAGCAAATAAAGTTTTGAAAAAGAAAACCAACAGTAACCTCTCCTACTAGATGTTTAACAAATTATAAAGTTAGAGTAATTAAAAGAGCAAGGTACTAGCACAGAATTAGATAACTAATAAGTCCAGGAACAGAACTAAGTGTGGGAATCCAGTGCACAGTGAATGCTGCATTTCCAATCAATAGGAAAGGATGGATTACTGAACAAATGATGCGGACAAATGCCTATTTGCTATTTAAATACTAACCTCCCATCTTATTCCAACATAAATTTCAAGTGACTTAAATTTAAACATAAAACCATAAAAGTAACAAAGGAAAATGTAAGTGAACACGTGTAATTTTAGGTTGGAGAAAGTATGACACCAAAGGCAGAGCTGTAAACATAAAGGCTGAGAGGTTCGATAAGAAATTTTAAAACTTCTAAACCAAAACAAACAAGAACAGGTGACAAATTTACAAGATTTTTGCATCACGCCCCCAATGAACCACACCTCTAGATCCGTCCTTGTGTCGTCTCCTGCCACACTGACCTTGTGACTTGCTTTAGCCAAGACGACATAAAGGGACAGCACACAGAGGTTTGATAAGCGCTTGCACAGTGGGGCTCGATCTCACGGTAGGCTGCTATTACTAAGTGACAGACAGACAGACAGACACACCACGTGTACCTGACCAAGGAATAAACACATGTCTGAGTCCAGGTGAGACCAGCAGAACTGCCCGACCAGCTCAAACATGTTTTACTAGGTTCTGAGGTGTTTGTTACACTACAATAGATAACTGAGACAATATATCTGCACTCACTTATTTAATATATTATAAATCATTACAAAAACCCTCAACATCCCATTGAGAAAATAGACAAAGCACACGAGCAGGTGACTCACACAAAAAAAGAGATGGCCAAACACACGGGGAGGAATGTTCAACTCGACTAGCAATCAAAGAAATACAAATTAAAACAATGCGATAACACCTTCTGCCTATCAGATTGGCAAAGATTAAAAAGGCTGATAATGCCGAGTTGGCCAGAGTGTGGGGGAACTGGCACTTTCATCCACTGTTGCTAATTTGGTAATGTGTATCAAAAGCTGATAAAATTCCCTTTGATCTGGTAATTTCATTTATTATTCACTCAAATGTTTATTGTGCGCTCACAAAGGCCTGTGCTGGGAACTAGGAATACAGCCAGATGAGGCAGGACCTTAATAATTTGGGTTATTAATTTGGGCTTTATCCTAAGAGCGCTCAGATGCCATTGAAGGCTTTAGCAGGGGAATAACAATGTCTGATTTCCACTTTAAGATCATTCCAGCCGATGCGTGGAAAACCGAGGGCAAGAATGGAAAAGAGGAGACACCAATTGCGTAGGTGAGAGTGACAGTGGCCTGGACTTGAGGGGGGGCAGTGAGACGGACAGAAGTAAACGGAGGTCGACCTGACAGAACCTGCTGATAAAGTGAAAGAAAGGAAAAAATTAATACTTGATTTTCCTTCTAGGAATTGATCCTAAAATATATGTGCAGATATAAAACATCAAATATGTGCACAGAGACATATATCCAAAGATGTTCACAGTAGTGTTTTTTATAACGAACACAATGGAAAAAATCTAAAAGTCTATTGCTACAAGATTAAATTAAGGTCATACAAGGCATAGTGAAAATACTATGCAGTTACTTAAAACTATACAGATCTGTATTTAGTGACGAGAATTAGAAGTTACAAAATAATATAGTACAATTTCACCTTTACGTAGTAGGACCTCACTTTTACTTAAAACACTCATACACATATACAAGCACATTTATGGCTGTATATATGTATTATAAAAAGTCTAGAAAGCTACACATCAAAATATCAAAATTGTAGATGGTTTGATTTAACATCTTTATACTTTCCATATTTTCTAAAATCTACGCAAAGCCTGTACTGCTTTATAGTGGAAGGAAAAAGGTAATTTAACCACTGATGAGACATCTGAACAGTCATTGGTTCATTTTCTTAAAATACAATGATTAAAAGAAATAAACAAAGAAATAAAAATTCCAAGTTTTAAATGAAAACCTACAATTCATAAATCTTAAATGGTTAAAAATTGAACGGTCACAATTTCACTTGCAAGACTAGTCTAATATGAGGTGAGAATTTGGGAGAGGAGAGGAAGGGACATCTCAGGATTGCGGAACAAAGTAAGACACTCAAATATAGCCACTATTTAATCATGATTAAACCTGCACAGAAAGGTCCCTTCACTGCACCATAAAACCACCAATTTGGACTCCGTTGAGATTTGACCTAAAGAAACATTCGTTTTATTTCACTTATGTTCTGGGTTTCTTTATGAAGCTGCTTCCCTACCAAGTTGACACATAAAATGCAGATACCAAAAAAAGACCCAAAAAAAGGAGATTTGAGGACCTGGGGAGCACACTTAGTGATAGCCGTTTTCCCTTCATCTCATCAGATGTACTATTTGCCAAGACCAAGTGTTCCAGAAGGCTGTTCCCCCCGAGAAAGTGATGCGGGCCGTGTAAAGACGTCATCAAGGCTACCTCACTCTCCAAAGCCAAAACTTCCCTGGGATTTGAGATTTCTGAATCTCACCGCCCAGGCTAACGTTTCCTGAAGATTCTGCTGGATGTGCTCGCTGATTTTATCAGTGACTTTAGGCACCCTTACTCATAACAGGGCCCCAGAGATGTCGCCCCACCGTGAAGACAGCGCTCCTCCAAAACTTGTTCAGGCCTCTCACAGGCAGAGCTAGCAGTGTCTCCACTTCAGCAAGCCCTTCTGCCTGGCTCTGTCTTCGCTCTCTCTTCTTTAGAAAACATGAAGATGTTCATTTAAAATACGAATCCAAAGTCAGAAAAATGTCAGAAGCCACGTAAAGCATACGAGACCTTCTTCTGACTCTAGTTAGTAAGTGAAAATACTAGTCCAAGGACAGGGGAGTGCGAGTTCAGATATAATTCACACACCAAAAAATTCACCATTTTAAAGTATAAAAATCCAGTGGATTTTAGTATATTCCCAAGGTTGTGCAACTATTGCCACTGTTTAATTCCAGGACATTTTCACAACCCCAGAAAGCAAGCCCGTATGTACCCATAACGACATTCACTCCCATCCCTCCTTCCCTCTCCCTGGACCCTGGCAACCACTCACCTACTGTCTCTCTACAGATTTGCCTATTCTGGACATTTCCCATCAATGGAATCAGACAATACGTGGCCTTTTGTGTCTGACTTCCTTCCCTTACCATGTTTCCATCTATTCCTTCTGATGGACTACAGTTCGATTCTCCACTGATCAATCGATGGACATTTGGGTTGTTTCCACTTTTTGGCTATTACGAATAACGTTGCCATAAACATTTGTGAACAAATTTCTGGGTGGACGTATGTTTTCATTTCTCCTGGGTCCATACCTAGGAGTGGGACTGCTGGGTCAGACAGTAACTCTATGTTTAAGTTTTTGAGGAACTGCCAAACTGTTTCTAAAGCAGCTGTACCATTTTACAAGGCTCTTTATATTCTTAACATAAACCTAAGAGATGTCAGACTTTCGTAGAAGTAGGGGATTTATTCTTATCAAGCCCAATTTATGTGCCAAGTGTTATGCCACAGTTTAATATAATTTCTGATTTAATTTTCCCAACAACTCTGTAATGCAAAAGTTTATAACCATTTTACAGAAGAAATTCAAATCTCAAAAACTATAACTTAGTCAAAAATCAATTAGGAAATGTCAAAATAGGGTTCAAACTCAGGCTGACTTCAAAGCCTACACTCTTTACCTTCCACCATGCAAACTCTACACTTACTGCTACACATCAAAAACATTCTTTGGAAAAGTTACATGCTAATTAAACTTATTAGAAACGTTCTAAAACAAAAGCTTCCCCATGTACAGAAATTTCTAGAAAATACGGATCTCTTGTGTAAATCCACCCACTCACCTAAATCACCTAAGCATTATACAGATTAGCTTTTTCCATCAAAACTGTATGCACTGACCAGAAAAAAAGACACACCTGGAAATCTTCTGCTATGGACTGGAAGGTGCCCCCCCATTTATATGTTGAAGCCCTGTTCCCCAACAGTCACTTCATTTGGAGATAAGAGTTTTTAGGGGGTAATTAAGGTTAAATGAGATTATAAGGGTGGGATGTTAATCTGACAGCGTTGGTGACCTTGTAAAAAGAGGGAGATCTGTCTCTCTGCAATTAGAGGGTACACCGAGGAGGAGCCAAGGAGGCAGTCTGCAAGCCAGTGAAGAAAGCCCTGTGGAACCCACCCATCTGGCACGGTGGTCTCAGCCTTCCAGCCTCCAGACCTTGGAAAACAGAAGTTTCTGTGGTTTAAGCCACCCAGTCTATGGTGTTTTGTTATCGCACCCCAAGCTGACTAATACAGCTTCCTTCACGAGTATCGTGAACTATCCAATTTAATATTCATAGCAGCTTTATTTATAATTGCAAAAAATAGGAAAAAAGTATTGGTATTCTAAAGACTTGACAAGACTCAAGACAAAGCAGGCATTAAAATGGAATAGAAATAAGCTAAACCAACAGATAGGCATAAACTTACTGCTCAAAAATATTTACAAGTCCCATGATCAAAAAGAGTAAAAAAAACAGAATGATGGCCTTCTATTAATTCAGGGTCTAATGAGAAAAACCAAGAAAACATGGTACCCTCCAAAGGGCTTTGCAGTTACACAAACCTGAATGTGACTCTTTTTGGCCACTCCTTGGCTTTGTGTTTGAGTAAGAACCAAACTCTACACCTATTCCTGTGGCCAAGATGCTGTTCTTGTTTGTTTGTTTGAATTAAATAACTTTATTAACATGGTCTATATGGCAAACTCTATCTTACACCCCCTAATACGCAGCACAGCTTCTAGAACATTGCAGGTACTCCAAAAATTGTGGTTGTTACCATTAGTGAACAGATTCTGGAAAAGAACACTCTAGTCGAAGTCAAAAATTTACATGAGCACCTACTATTTGCCAAATATTTTGCTGGTACCATGATTACAAAAATGCAGTCCCTGCCCTCAAGGAGCTTACAATGAAGAGGGACTGACAGATCCAGGTAATTATAAAACAATGTAATAAATGCTATAGCAAAAAATATACAGAGTGCACAGGAACACTCGGGAATAGCTGGCAGATAAACCAGGGATGGCTTCCCAGGTCTGACAAACTTCCCTTTCTGTCTTCTATTCCAGAAAACATCATAAGCCCTTGTTTGGGGAAGCACCCACTGAGGTCCGGCCTCAATTCAGATTCTCTGTTCTTAACTTTTAGTTCCACTCAATTTCAAAGACAGGAAAGGGAAAGAGGGGGAGCAACTTTAAGTTGGCAGAGGAAGAGTTTAAGTATCCTTTACCTCCCCACAACCACATAAAAATCGAAATCACATCTTTCCAAATACTTCTTACACTCATGATAAACACTGGGTGTTTTACAAGTTATACAATCACCCCAGATCTAAGCTGTGAGTAGGATAAGTAACCAAAACCATCATCCGAAGCCTTGAGTAAACTTCAGCACATTTTCTCCACTGATCCACACTCACTCAAGATTTATCCACTTAATACCTACAATGCAAAACGATGCCTACATGCAAGGCAATGACAGTCTTAAAAAATACAAACTTGGTTCCTGCCCCTAAAATAAACCTCTGTGGGAAAATCACACATCCAACAGCTACAAGTATAAATGAAGACCCAGGGAAACACAGACAGTACTCTCTGTATCCTTTCATGGCCATCTCACTTGACACAACTATCCCGTAAAATAATGGAATTATCTCCACTTTTACCAGTTTGCTCAATTCATGAGTCAGCATACAAAACCTGGACCTCCTGAGCCTTGCTTGAACCACACTCTAAAACGTCCAGTGTATCTATCACTACCGTACACAAAGGTAACAAAAATCACAAGTATTTCAAAGGCTCTAAAAATACCCAAGAAAGGAAACGGTAATGGTCGATTTCCTCACCTATAAAATAAGAAGGCTGGACTAGATCTCAGATAATTAAATAAGTGGCATTCCAGCAAACACTGTCCAGTGCTTGTCAAACATTACTAACCACGGCCCTCTTTCCCACCAAGCCCAGAAATGCATCTACATCTGCATTAACATGGCAGCCACTACCAACTATAAGCAAAATGCAATGAACTTGCCATCCCTGAACTAGATGAGACCCAAAATGGTAAAGCTAACTAACCAAAAGTTTTATATAATTAAAGCTCAAAACAAGAGGAGTAACAGAATTATATAATACTTACAAGTATACAAAGCACCTTCTCTTCTATTACCATTTGACTCTCACTACCAGGTAAACAATTATCCTAATTTTTATGTATTTTAGACTATGAATCAGTAACATAAGGTGACTGGCTCAAGGTCATCCAGCCAGTAAGCCACTTGGATGAATCCTCACAACCCTACACCTTTTTACATGAGGAAGTCACCAAGTAGTGAGTGGAATCCTGGACTGTTTACTATTTAATATGGACCCAAGAATGTCAATCCAAAATCATCTGAGCTCTTCTCAGCCAAATGCAACTATATTAGATCAGACCAGCTCCTCTTTCTATTTAAAAAAACAAACAAGCAAACAAACAAGAAAAAAACTTGAGTAACTAACCACTTGATTTAAAAAAAAAAAGCAATTATTTAAAAGGCATACACTATAATAATATTTACATATGTGTACCTACCTCAATCACAGACCATCCTACACACCTTTTGAAACATTACATAAATGAAAAACAAACACAGAACCAAAAAAGTTGGATGTTACACTAAAAGTACCAGTTTGGATGGTCTCAACCCTTCCACTATTTTGTCTACAAAACACACTTTCTCATATTTTAAATTCTCATCTTTAAGCAAAGTATTAAGAAGTAACTCTATACACTGCTTTTAACTTGTGTAGAAGGCCTTTAAGATTGTTTCGGGAATGTAAAGTATTACTCAGTTCCCTTTGTATAGGACTACATTACATCATAGCAGGCACGCTATTCCTAAAATTAAAGTTATCTAAGAGATCTTATCCTAAATACTTAACATATTCATCACACCCTCTCTTCAGAACTCTGACCAACTTAAGCGGCATTCCTATTTCTGGATAGTCTTTAACAGAACTACTCCTTACTGTAACTAAAATAGATTCGATTTCATAGTATAACATTTATGTCCTACAGTGCTTGAAAGCATTACTGAGACTCAGTCAAATATTTATATAACCTGAAAAGCCCCATCATAAGCACCAAAATATCCCAAAGCTTTCTGCCACCAGCACAAGAACCTTTGAACCCCCAAATCAGACCATCTTACTTTTACAGGTATGGAAGGAAATGGGTACACACCTTACACAAACCACCTACCAAATAATCCAATGCCTTCCAAAGTGAAAAGCTGATCCTCTTTTCTGCTTTTAAATTATTCAAAATTAGCCTACAAAGAATTACTGTCGACTGCTTGAACAAACTTTTCAGACCTGTGGACCATGTTCTATATTTACGCTACTGGAAAGCATCAGTCTGATTCCTCCCTCTCTAATAGAGCAGGAAAAGAGCTAAAAAGTGCAAGTTACTTTTTATCAGAAAAGGCACTTTTAAGTGAAGACATAATTTACCTTCACTTAAAGGTGACAGATTTGACAAGGATACAGAACAGAGATCATGCACTTCACTGAACACCCAAAACTTTAACTTTTTTTTTTTGGTTCACAACGTCTGAGTCAGAAAACTACAATCATTTTACTTAAAACATCCCAGTTTCACCGCTTTACACTGTTTAGTGTTAAGTTTATCCAAAGTTTGGAAAAAACTGATGGCCTCTGATCTGCAAGACCCCTATGGCATTAAATCTTTAAAGGAGAAATCAACAATATAGTGTAGTACCAGTTCTAACATTACATGTATTTTATTATAGTTTCTAAGTTTTCAATGACATTAGTAACTTGATTAAAAAAAAACACAAAAAAAAACACACACAAAAAAACCTCCAATGGCTCAAGTTTTCCAAGCCATATATTGCAAAGATTATGTTTTTTGGTTTGTATGGCATCATCACATTTTAAAGTGATCCATTACATTTGAAAATAACTCGTGTGAAATCACGAAGGAAAAGGGTCACTTATAGAGAAACAGCATTTAACACAGTTTTTCAGGCCACCGCAATCAAGATCTGTAACTTGGAATATGAGAAAAACATTCATTCAAGTCCACAGTAAACTGAAGTATACGGCTCAATCACAAAAAAAACTTATTTTTAAAAAATGGGAAAGCGTTCGACCGTGATAGGAAAAGAAAACAGAAATCTAAAGTTTAAAGGGGAAACTACTTAATTTGCGAAAAGAATTTCAATGACATGACATTTTCCTGCCAAAGCCAAGGAATTTGTAGATTATATCATTCAAATCTCATTGTATTACACTATAAAGGTCTTGGCAACGGTTGGCCATTAATCTTTAACACAAAGGAGATTCAAATCCAAATGAACTGTAAGACTATCTCTTCCAGGACCCAGAAATGGAGTAATTTACTTTATATCCTCAATTGTTTCACCCAAAAGGAAGGCCTACAGTATAACGCAGAATGGATCGGCCTTCAGTCTACCAAGTCCCATTTCTCACGAAGTCCTGCACCAACAAACCCCAAAAGAGGTGGTTATGGACACACCACAGGCTTAGGAAAGGCTGGGGGGGGGGGGCCTCCAATGAATGACACACCACACCAGGGATTCTTCCCTAACACAATTGGAGAAACAAAAAAGAAAAATGTCACACCATATGTTTCCTCGTAGCAAGGAAAAAGCTCGATTACGACGGTGCGTTCCAATCTTGCCTTTGGGGCGGAAAAAAAAATTAAGCTTGTTTTATTGATCACGGAGGGAAAGGGGGAAGCTGCTGCTGCTGCTGCTGCAATGCAACACGGGCTGCTACAGAGCAAGGAGAGAAAGGGTTTTTGCAAACAAATCCCCCCCCCCGCCCGCGTTTACGCACCGCAAACAACTAACTTATCCCTCGGTCTCCCCCTGCGCGCCCCTCCTCAACCCAACCCGGGCTCCCCCTTCCCTGCCCACCCGGGAATCGCCCCCTTCGGACCCCCTCCCCGGCCACTACCGGGGCACTTCCTACCCGCGGAGATGCCAGATCGCTCAAACTTTTCCCCCTTTTTCAATTAAACACGAGAGTCGTGCCATCGGAGCGCACGGGGGTTTTCACGGGCAGACGGGGAAATACCTGCTCCCGAGCGGCACGCGCGCCCCGGGTCTCGAACCCCCTCCCTGGCGCCCAGGGCCGGCCGGCGAGGCCGGGGGAGGGCGCGGGGCGCCGAGGGCGCGAGGAAGGGAAACCCCGGGCGCCGACGGGTGTCGGAGGGGAAACGGGGGCCCGTCGGAAGGAGGCCCTGCCCCCCACCCCCCGACGCGAGGGGCTGGGGAGCGTCGCTAGAAAGAAAGAGGAATGGGAAGGGACAAAAGGGGGAGGGGGAGCAGACCGAGGACCCCGGAGCCGCGCCGGGGAGGGAGGGAAGGCGGGTCCGGGGACAGCGGGGTCGCGGCGCCCGCGGCACAATGGCCCGCCCGGCCCCCGCCCCGCGCCCGCGCGCCCCTCACCTCATGGTGCCGGCGGCGCCGAGGCTTCCCCAGCAGCCGGGAGACGCGGGAGGCGCCGAGCCCAGGGGGGCCGTCCTCCAGGGGCGGGGACGCGGCGGGGAGACGCGAGACGAGCGGCCGGCGGCTGGCGGGGCGGCCGGGCGGCTACACCATCTCCGCGCACAAAGCCGAGGCGCCGGCCCGGAGGGCGAGGGACGAGGGCGCGAGAAAGGCTGCGAGGGGGCGGAGAGGCCGAGCGCCCGGCGGTCCCGCGGCCGCCGCCGCCGCCGCCGCCTGGTCCTCCGCCGCCGCCTCCGGGAGCTTCCTCGGCCGCCCTCCCAGGGGTGCCCGCCGGGGCCGCGCGCCCGCCGCCCAGGCCGTGTGCAACCGGCAGCTGCGGCAGCCGCGGGAGGAGAGTCGGCACCGCCGCCGCCAGGAGCCCGGGAGGAGGCGGGGCGCGCGGCGGAGGAGCACGCAGGCGCCGCCTCCCCTCCCTCCCCCCTCCCCGGGGGCGAGGGGGCGGCGCGGGGGGAGGGGCGGCGGGGGGCCGGGCTCCCCAGCAGCCGTCGGCGGGGCCCCGCGCAACTGCGGAGAGCGGGAGGGGCGGGAGCGAGCCGGGCGGCGCGGGGTGGTCAGGCTCTTTGTTGCTTCCCCACCCCGCCCCCTCCAGCCCCCGGGATTGGGGCTGCACCCCGCCCGCCCCCCGCCTCCGCCGGGGGTTCCTCGCCCGGGGTTGTCCTTGGCCGTGCGCCCCCTCCCCGCCGCCTCCGCTCCCCCCGAGGCCGGGGGACCTCCGGGGCCTCCCCCGCGGCCGGGCCGCCGGGACCTCCGCGGCGCATGGATCTCAGGGCACCCGCGTGGGGAGCCGGGATGCGTGACTGGGCACCGGGCCGGGGGCCCCCCGCGCGCTCGGGGCTTGTCCTCAGCTCGCCCTGTTGCTATCTCGGGGCCGGGCCCGGGGCCGGCGCGTCGGTGGGCATCCCGGCCGCCCCGCCGCGCCGCCGTGCCCAGCCTTTGCTGCGGGATGGGGGGCGGGCGCGGGCGTAGCCGCGAAATGAAACATGGTCGGCATTGTTCGCGGCGCTCCCTCCGCGCCCGAGGACTCCCTGCGCGCCGCCCCGAGGAGCCGCCGGGCCCGCCGGGCGCGGGGATGACCTCATCCCCGGAGCCGCGGGGAAGCGCGACGCGGCCGCGGGAGGCGCGCGGCCGGCGAAACCCCTTTCCCGCGTCACGAGCGGACGGGGGAATTCCTGCCGCGGGGCGGGGAGGGACGCGGGCTGACGGTAGCGGCTGTAGCTCCACCATCACGCGCGTTCCGTCTCGGAATCGCCTCCTTTAAAAGGCATAGAAGATGCCAACCGCTGGCGGAGCGCATCCGATTCAAGTGGGATGGGGGAGGGCGCAGGGGGTGTCCGGGGGGCCCTGAGCGCACCCAGTCTGAAAGCGCATCCAATAATCAAATAAAAAATTAAACTGGAACCCATTTCGGGCCTCTCCTAATCCTGAGACAGGAAGGGGCTGTGTTTTCTATTAAAAAGACGGCCAGGCGGGAAGAGGTCTGTTGCTAACCGGATTTTTACGACTGGAAGATCTAACCCCAAATGGAAGGCCTACGACCATGACTCCGGGGGAGGGGAAACGTGTTCAAAAGTTTCGGTGCTTTGCTTGAAGATGGGGGCACCGGCTGGCATGATAGATGGGACGACGGTTGGGATCGTTTATACTTCCAAGAGCAAGCTGCAGCCCTGCCTGGTCAACGCCTGATGCGTGGCCCAGTTTTAACTATAAAAAGCTTCCTGAAGTTATTTTCTCCTTGGAACCTGCAGCCTCGAACCAACAGGCCCCCTAGAAGCAGCGACCTGGCGCTTGGGCGCAGAACCAGGGTGGCCTCGGGTCCTGGAAAACGCACGGCGCCTCTGCAACGCCGTGTACTTAACGCTAATTTCCACCCACACGTCTAATTGCGGCTTAACCACCGCGCGGTATTTTTTATTCAAGGAGCTCCAGGCCCTGCGGAGAAAACGGCCTTGCCACTCAAAATGTCCTTGCTGCCCTGTGGCGAGTGGAGACGGGGAGGTACAGACTTCAAGGACTGGATGAGTTAGCGCAACGGGCACTGGAGAACCGCCTAACTACCCTGAGGTCCATTGTCTTCTCATGGATACTGTAATTTGTGTACTTCAAACACACGCACCTCCAATGTTATTCCCCAAATAAACCAAAGAACATTTGCTGTGGAGGCTTTTTTTTTTCTTCCCCTTCTTGGAAAAGCAATAATAAGACATATGGCACCATCTTGGGAAAAGTATTATTAATAAGACATGGTTGACCACAAAGAATTCTCACCAATTTGCCCTCCGTCCATTCATAGCAATACAGTAAATCCAGCGAAGCTTATGTTTCAGGGAAAAGTCTTACAAAGGGCCAAAAGGGGTGGGGATTTTGCTGTAATGACTCCAACTATCTCCTGCCAGAGACAAGAGGCAAGGGTAAAAATTCCTTACAGATGACTCCATAACCTACTTCTCATTTGTGAAAGTTAATCCATCCTGCGCTAAATAAGTGATATATCACATCATCTTTATCCTAACAGCAAATGTTCCAGTGGTACGTGTACCAAATTAAGCAATCCACGTGGAAAAATGCTGTCCTTATTTTCTATGTTTATTAAAAATGTACCAGCCAAGAATTTTGGCCGCCTCCAACCATTTCCAGCCTTCTGGATGGCAGCCCGCCAGCTCACAAGTTGGTCATACCATTGCCTTTGAATTTAGATATTGCCATGGGTGGCCTGACCTCCAAAGTTCCTTCTGCGGAAGGGCAATTTGTTGCCTGAGACAAAATGTTATTGCTTCTTGTCCGTATTTGGTTTTAACAATCAAAGAGAGGTCAAGAGGGAAACTTGAGCAAAGAAATCACAGGCTTATTCTGGTCACAAAGGAAACTTTGTGGAATGTGTTACCATATAGAATAAAAGAATTTTAGAGATGGAAGGAATTTTAAGGCCAACCCACTCATTGTTCAGAAAACGAAAGTGAGGCCCAGGGAGGTTAGGTAAATTACCCACAGTCCCATTGTGGTGGAATTGAAACTTGAACCCGGAATTTCCAATGATTGGCCCATTGCTCTTTCTACAACCTCATACAACCTTTTTTATGGCATAAGTAAGAGTGGATTAGAGGAGTAACAATGAAAGCTGATTCTCTTCTCATAAACCCTGTTTAATAATTAGCTGAGATTGTGTTGGCTTGGTGAGAATCCTTTGAACTTTTTCTCAGAACAGTTGCCGAGTCGGAAGCCCTCATGTAGGTACCCAGATGTTTGAAAGGGGGAAAAAGGAATAAATGAATGAGTGAATGAATGACTGCTCTAATCTAAAGTGAAGAAGAACTATTCATCAAAAGAAATAGACTCTCACTCGGCCAGCGTGGCTCAGCGGTTGAGCATCAACCTAGGATCCGGGAGGTCATGGTTCGATTCCCAGTCAGGGCACATGCCCGGGTTGCAGGCTCGATCCCCAGTTGGGGACCTGCAGGAGGCAGCCGATCAATGACTCTCTCACCATTGATGTTTCTGTCTCTCCCTCTCCCTCCCTCTCTCTGAAATCAATAAACATATATATATATTTTAAAAAGAAATAGACTCTCTTAACACTAAGTATATGGACCTGAACTTTTTGTCCTAGAACAGCACCCCAGTTTAATATCCCAGAAGGGGGACTGCTCCAGTCCCTAGGCATGCACAGCCATTGCAAGTGGGCCTACACATCTGCCAGCAGTGTGCACTCCGGCGCGGATGAAACAAAACGTGTTTGTGGCGGAGAGGGTTTTGCTTCAGGAGTGTTGTGAGTCTGGCTGGGAGGGTTCGCTCAGAACATGCCTTGTTTAAATTCGTCTGATAGCATCAGTGTGGGCTTGGCCTCCATTTATGGGCATGAGGAGGATGTGTGACTAATGGTACTCAGCAGTCAGAAAATCACTGCTAAGGATTGTAGGCACAGTCTCCCGTCACCCAAAAACAGGGCTCTCCCTTGGAAAATCAGGACTTAAGGTGAGGAAGAGGGAAGGTAGCTTGGAGTATATATGATTGTGCATTTTCTATTTATATGGAACAGTATCGTGTATATTTTGTTGGCAATCAGTATAATTTTGTTTGTCTCTCCGAGAATGGGGGAAAAAAAATAATGCAGAACATGACATTCCAGTGGGATTCAAGATATGTTTATTATTCATCTTCCAGCGCTAGCTGCCCATCTATAATCTCGGTTCGGAAATATTATCAGGAGACAGACATGAGAGGAAACTATTTGCCTCTCTGCCATTTGCATTTTTCTTCCA
Source organism: Miniopterus natalensis (assembly GCF_054644295.1). Classification (NCBI taxonomy): domain Eukaryota; kingdom Metazoa; phylum Chordata; class Mammalia; order Chiroptera; family Miniopteridae; genus Miniopterus; species Miniopterus natalensis. Next base: position 12,898,722 of record NC_142101.1, on the reverse strand, counting down.
TTTGTCATTTTTCTCCCTTCCAAATTAGGATTTATCCAGTTAATTTCATTTCCTCTTCCCCAGGGTCTCTTTTCTTAGTGCTACACTGTTTAAATTTTCCAGAAGATTCCCAAAGCCCGCCCAATATTGGAATAACAAGAATTGATAGAGGCTAGATCTATAAAAGGCAATGCATTATCCCCACGAAGCTCAGTCGTGGCTGCCATATAAAGAATACGGCAGGTGGGCTTTGTTTCTCAATGAAAATCAAATCACGGTGCTTTAGAAATTAGATTGAAAAGAAGAATCACCCTAATTTAATTCTGAACTCTTATCGCTTATAAAATCTACCTGGTAGCTTGGGAATTAAAACTGGTGGTTGCCCTCTTTCTTGCATTGAGTTGATTTACTTGTCCCATTTACTGTAATCAAACTTGAGAACACCAGTCCATTATCTTATGGGCATTATGATCAGGTGACAGCTCACCTTGGAGTATTTCCTCAAAGGAGATCAGGAGAAAAATTAATAAAGATAATTTTCTGGCTAATCACAGTAGAGAGGAAAGTTATTACCACTAGGATGTATCCTGGACAAGCTGTCTACAATGAATTCACACTGCTTAACACTGTGCCTTTGCTAGCTTTTGTCCACCTTTCGGGTAAGTTCCAAAGCTCATTAAAAAATCCCAATTATCTTGCTCTTTGAAACTCTTGCTAAGCACGGTGACATGGCCAAATTCCAGTTTGAGAAATTATCTTTGAATCTTCGTTTTCTGAATTTAATATCAAAATTCCATCTCTACTGAAGTCTTAGTAAAGTCGAAAGGAAAGAGCAGTTATCAGAAAACATAATCTCCTTGTGTGTCATTGGTCTCAATACATTCATTTGGCCTCACTTATCATTGATACCAACTTACGATGAAGTCGAATGGCGATGCTGAGTGGCCAAATACTGAGTCACAAATGAATTGAAATGAAAATCAAAAGTTAAGGCAGTTAAGGGCAGAATTTAGTCTCATTTCCCAACTCCTCTGTGCAGTGCTCAGACCTCCTTAGATGGAAACTGACACAGGCAGGCTTCACATTGAGAAAAGGAGTGTCCTTGGGTCACAGGAATGTAAGAGACGAATGGAGCTGACTAGCTAGCCAATAATGATATCTGCTAACCTCCTAGGCACTTACATACATTAACTCAATTAATCCCCACAACATTCCTAGGAAGTGGGTACCATTACGGTCATCCCTGCTATACATGTAGCTCACGAAGGTGAGGCACAGAAAGGTTAAGAAACTTGCTCAAAGCCGCACAGCTAGTAAATGAGAAAAGCAGAAAGACCAGTTCCACAAGTCACATGCAACCTCTGTACCAGGTGGCCTCTTCTATTTCACTTTACTTCCTCTGATGAAAAAGAGAAAGAAAAGCCCTGGCCAGTGTGGCTCGGTTGGTTGAAGCATTTGTCCAGTACATCAAAAAGGTGACGGGTTTGATTCCCGGTCAGGGCAAGTGCTGGAGGCAGCCAATCAATGTTTCTCTCTCACATCGATGTTTCTCTCTCCCTTCCTCTCTCTAAAATCAATTTTTTAAAAAAATCTTTAGCCTGGCTGACGTGGCTCAGCAGTTGAGCATCAACCTATGATCTAGGAGATCCGGGTTTGATTCCTGGTCAGGGCACATGCCCAGGTTTCAGGCTCAATCCCCAGTAGGGACGTGCAGGAGGCAGCCGATCAATGACTCTCACCATTGATGTTTCTCTCTCTCTCCCTCTCCTTTCCTCTCTTTGAAATCAATAAAGATATATATCTGTATATTTTAATCTTTAAAAAAAAATGGAAAGAAAAAACTCAAGGTCCACTTGGGAAATGGAACTAGCATAGTTAGAAACAAAAGAAACAAAATGCTCTCAAGTCACTTAACCCCTGATTCTGCCACAGGAGGCCACAGCAAGAGCTATATAAATAAACCCCTCCCTTAGGCAGAGATTTGTATCTCCAGTGCAAATGTACCTTGGGCAATGTGGGGACTCAATAAATGACGTACAGTGTGTTTTTAAAGGTGTTTCAGAGCCCGGCTGGGTGCGGCTCAGCGGTTGAGCATCGACCTAGGATCCAGGAGATGGGGGTTCGATTCCCGGTCAGGTTACACGCCCGGGTTGCTGGCTCGATCCCCAGCTGGAGGCATGCAAGAGGCAGCCGATCAATGACTCTCTCACTATTGATGTTTCTGTCTCTCTCTTTCCCTCTCCTTTCCTCTCTCTGAAATCAATAAAAATATGTTTAAAAAAAAAAAAAGCTGTTTCCAAGAAGGGTCTACATTCTCTTTCTTAATGTTCTAGTTAGTATCAGAGAGACTAGATAAAGAATGCCATACCCCTTAGGTGACTCGATTGTTATCTTGAGCTTTGGTTGTTTGCAAAGCAGTTGGGCATAAAAGTCTTAGTCTAGGGCCCTGGCAAGGCAGCTCAGTTTATTAGGGCATTGTCCTGATACACTAAGATTTCAGGTTTGATCTCTAGTCAGGGCACATACAAGAATCAACCAATGAATGCATAAGTAAGTGAACAATAAATCGATGTTTCTCTCTCTCTCTCTCTCCCCCGACTCTAAAATCAATCAATAAATAAAAAATAAATTAAGTCATAGCCTAGCAAGAAACTTACCAAATAAAATCTTTGAAAAAGAGCCATCTGTTTGTTTATGTTCTTGTGAAAGATTATTTTGGGACTTAAGTACTCATTGAAATTTTTCTCATCCGTGGATAGAGCTGTAATATTTCAGGAAAAGGCCTGACTAGAGCCATCTTACCTTAGCTTCCCATTCAGGCTTTCTTGTCTAACTCAGGCGGCCTTTCATATCTGCCATGTTTCTCATCATTACTTTTTCTTTAAATACTTTGTTTTGTGTGGTTTTTATAACGTTGCCTTCACTGAGCAGCTCATCGTATTTGATTTTATTCAGTGTCTCTCACTTGCGAATGATACTTCCCTTCAAAACTTCAGTCTGGTCGCTTCCTTCCTAATCGTTACTTTATTTTCTCTCCTGTTACTAAGAAGATGGTGACACCGATTCACTTTATTTGAGCTACTTACAGCTCTGGGCCTCTGTTGAGTGTCAAGCCTGGTTTGGCTTTCTTTTCCTGCCAAATGATGCCCAAATTAAGTTAAGGAACAATCCGTAAGAAGGCTGGTCTGTCCCAAGCACTGAACAGTCTGTTTAATTTTGAGAGTTGATGTAACTGGCTAAACTCAGAGTTTATGTCAAGGTTGACTCAATGGATGCTTTGTAGAGCAGCTCTTTTCTAAGACTGCATGGGAGGAATACAAGGAAGAATTTAAAGCAATCAAGGGGGTGAGCATAGATGCGTAAAAGTTACCGACAAGGGGCAATTTGGCCTCTTGGTAAAGGAGCCAGGCGTGAATTAGGATGAAACCCATATTTCGCTCCAATTTGAGAAAAACACTGAGGTCATCCCTCCGAAGGGTTTGAGAAGGTCATTCCTCTCAAAGGAGGGAAGAGGGGAGAAGCAGGTGTTCTTGGAGGTCTCAGAGCAATATCAAGTAACTGCAGGAGAGACAGAGTTTATCAGAGATCTGCCAAGGCTACAAGAAGGAAACTGAGGACTCAAGATACTTAGGTCTGACTGGAAGTGGGCACCTGAGTCAGGAAGGGGGAAGAATCCGAGCAAATGGGGGGGAGACCTTTACAAATATCGGAGTGCAGTGATCCTGAAGGGGCCCTGGAAATCAACATATACATGCCCTCACTGGAGGACCCCTTAATTTTTTTTCATTAGGGTCCCAAACCACCCTCCTCAGAGTAGATGCCTGAAATTCTCTCATTAAGGCTGACTGTATTCTCGTCCTTGCCACAGGGCAAGAGGCCTATATTAATTATCCTTCTTCAAAAGGTTGTAATGGACAGAAAGCCAGCTTGAACTAAGGAAAATATTTCTCATGTAATGAAGCCTCAGGAAAGGCAGGGGTGACCGGCATCTCAAATGGTCAAGGCTCTCTCTCTGGTCTTGCATTTTTACATCTTTGAGCTTCGTTTTCTCAGCTTGGCCTCTTCACAAAGCTGTAACCACAGCTGCCAGCAGCTCCTGGCTCACCTCTTAACTTGGCCACCAGAGAGGGACGTGCTCCATCTTAATAAACTGTAGGTGGGGAAAATGGAGAGAAGCCCTGATGGCACTTGGGTCCTTGGGACCTGACCCAAACACTGGCCAGGGGATGAAGGGCTTTGATTGATCTAGCTTGGGTCTCATGCCCAGCCTGAGAACCTCCTAGAACCATACCCAGAGGGAGCGAAGAGAGGCTCCTCAAAAGAAGGGAGTGAATTTTCCCTGAAGATAGAGATAAAACAATTCCAAATTCTTCTGGCTTCCTTAGAAATTCTGCATGTTGCCTTCTCCTCTCCCTTAATTCTAAAACTCCAAGTTTATTTGAGTGGGGAAGCCATGTGCCCAGCTAAAGTCTACATTTCCAAGCTTTCCTAGCCAATGAGATAGGAGAGGATGACTTATGTGCAATTTTCAAGAACTCTGCTTTTTGCCCAAGACCTCTCCATGGGCTGTTATCTCATATTTCAGTGGTTTTAATTTGCATTTATTTCCCTGATGACTGGGGAGATTGAATATCTTTTCATGTGCTTATTGGCCATCCATATATCTTCTTTGTTCTTCATTACTGCTACTGTTCCATGTTTAGGTTCTCATCGTCTCCCATTCAGAATGTAAATTTCTAACTCATCTCCAGTTTAAACCAAGTCATATCCTAACCTTTTCTATGAGCTTTCCACAGAACCCTATTTTCTCAGAATAAAGTTTACACTTCTTAGCATAACATTCAAAATTTTCACCATTTTAGCCACAGAAGATTTTTTAAGACCAATCTCCTACCATTTTTCTTCCCTACCTTTTTTCCCTTGACCCCCTTACCCCACACACACTTGAAACTTAGACTGTCAACCATACGTGTTCACGGGTTTGTGGCTCTGGTCATGCTGTACATTCTCCCTGGGTTGTCCTTTTCTCCCCTCTGCACATAAAATGTTCATTCTTAAGACCCAGCTGAAAAGTCTCCTCTTCTGGAAAGCCTTCCCGACCTCCTCAGGTTGAATTCACAGCTATGGGCCAATTCAACGCAGCATTCAAACGGTCAGAGGAAGAAAATCCCTAATTTGGACAAAAACTCCTAAAAAATCTGAAGACAGCCTGGAAGATCATTAATTGTTATGTAATTCCATGAGCAGCTTTTGTTTCAGGGTTAATTGACAGTTAACAGTAATCCTAACGAAGTTCTGGCTTTGTCAGACCTCTGGGCTCATGCCTTCATGTGTGTCTTTTCATGAAGCTATTAATAAATGTTGGCAGTGTGCTCGTGATCCTTCTGAAGCGCTTGGGAAGGATATTGTCGCTGCTGTAGCTTTGTGTATTTTGGGTCTTACAAATGATTTACCACTTACTAAATTTGAAATCTAAATTGTGGATTTGGCTCTTGCTATTGCCAGCCAGCAAATGCTGTAATACTGGGAAGAAATTAAGAAGCTACCAACTTCTTTTTCCAGGGTAATCATGTGGAAAAGAAATTTCTGGATTTATAGGTCAAAAAATATGATACTTGGCATTATTTAAAATTATATTTGTCACCTGGCTGGGCATGGCTCAGTGGCTGAGTATCGATTTATGATCCAGGAGATATCCGTTGGATTCCCAGTCAGGGCACATGCCCAAGTTTCGGGCTCGATCCCCAGTAGGGGGCCTGCAGGAGGCAGCTGATCATCAATGACTCTCATCATTGATGTTTCTCTCTCTCTCTCTCCTTCTCCCTTCCTCCCCCTGAAATCAATAAAGACAGCAATTAAAAAAAAAAAAAAAGATATTCGTCATATCCTATTTGGAAAAAAATTCCTTCATCATATATTTTCACTTGATACACTTGAGTAAACAACTTTTTTTAAGATTATAAATAGTGCAAGTTACAACTTCAGTAATAACTACTGGATTTCTTTCCTTGTGACTATACGGCTAAATATTAGGCTAAACTATCATTCTTCTTCCTTTTGTCTCCCCTCAAACTTGAAAATAAGAAAAAAAGATGATACAGAGAAACATAAAGACATAAACTTATAGGAAAAGGCAAGAATGTGCTCTTGCTACTATATTGTAGATTTAGACAGAAAATGGTGCAATTTTCATTATCACACCTGCTAGCAAAGTTAGTTGAAGCAACCCAAGTGTCCACCAGTAGATGAATGGATGAACAAAATGTGGCATAGGCACACAATGAAATATTATTCAGCTTTGAAAAGGGAGCAAATCCAGACACATGCTTCAATATGACCTTTGAGGATATAATGTTAAGTGAAAGAAGCCAGTACAAAAAATGGTAAATTTTATGTTATGTATATTTTACCACAATAAAAAAAAAAAAGTAACACCTGTCAGTGGAAAGTTTAGGGACCCCTAGTGACACTTTTTTTTCAAAAGGTCTAACTCACGACCAATTCAAATTCTCTGACCAGAGCATTAGAAGTCAAGAACAAGCGCTCACTAGCTCTCCAGAATATCCTGTTTTGTTCCACTGATTATAGCACTGGCTTAGCCAGTAAATTACATCTTTATTTCTCACTCACAAATCAACAGAAATTATGAGTGGAGAAATAGGATTTGGGCATCCATTGAGAGTGTAATTGCGTTGGTAACCTGAACTCCAGTGAATACACTTAGCAAGTCAGGAAACTGCTGGCTACTTTTTTTCACTCGTTGTAAAATGTCTGTTTTCAAACTTCTCAGGTGTCTTTGAACTCTTTTCGAAAAGTATGATACACTTTATTATAGACCCATCTATAAATTTATTTGCCTTCAAAGGCAAATAACGTTGATGGATGCCCCCCACACACCTCCAAAATTTTGTCATTTGAACCACCTATATACATTGGGTTGCAAAACAAGAAATGGAGACACATACTTGACTTAATTATAATGTTTGCCCAACACTCCTAACCTTGTTTGAAGGAGAGGTTGCCTTGCTCAGCGGAATGACTTCTTAACAATGAACCATTCATTCGCTGGTGATTGCACCAGAAGGAGAGAATTACCAGTTCATCAAAGTAGCTTTTTAAAGCAAGAAATTTGACTTTTGGGGGTGAGGAAGGCTGGGTACAGGTAGGGGGGGAAGGAAATTGGATCTAGATTAATTCAACCTGGGCCACCCAGGACCTAAAAGCCAGTTCTAAACTGAGGTCTTCTATCTGAGTTCTAAACTGATGGCCCTATTCCCGTCTTTAATAAACGGTCATCTCACCGAACAGAGCTTATACCAACGGAGGCTCAATATGATCAGCACAGCAGAAGGAACAAAAGCTGTGTGGGCCCAGCAACTTTCATCTCTCTGTCTAGAAGCCATGGTAGAGACAGGACCTGAAGTGGTTAAGGAGAACACACACAATCCTCTTCAGAAGACAGTTTTTTCTCCAGAATTGTCTACATAGCATTGTTCATCTGGGTTGAATTCTCCTTAAAATAAAACAACTCTGTTCAGGGAACTCTTAGAACAAGGAGAAATTTGTAACATTGCATAGAGTTATTAAGCAAAATTAGCCATGGGTTTTAAGGTAGGGAGAAATGAGCTTTTGAATGACAATGACAGACAGTTCTGGCAGACGGCCAACTAGAATGTCGAGTTGACCTTGGAAGAAGGAACACCGATGGAGAACAGCGAGATGAGCCCCCACGAAAGAAGGAATGGGCAGACCCCAGCCACTAACTCAAGCATTTCACCCACATTTTGTGAGGTGAGGACTGAAACCATCTCTCCCTGTTCCCACAGCTTGGACACAAGGACCCAAACCCCCTCCTGTCTACATTAGCATGACTTTATTATTCCATCGTGTTTATCAGAATTGCTTTACTCTTCCAGGAGGCACTTTCACAGGCAAATAACCTGAGCCTTCATTATAGGAACTTCCAACACTTTCAATAGAAAGTACCAACAGTTTCCGCCCAAAGACTCTTTGAAACCCTGTCTCAAAATCCTTACTTTGCTATCCCCACCATTACACGACAATGTTTACCAACTGCACTCAAGCCTCCAGTTCGAGAGATCTGCCTTAAACCAATCTTCAAAGTCTCAGTAACCTCTGGCCTGGCCTTTCATCCTCTGAGACTCTACCAAAGCCCTTTGGAGGGAGTGCTCTCCCTCCCCGAAGCAGCGATAAGCTCAGCTTTGTCTTATCAACAGGTTGTGCTATTTAGGGATCTAGCGACTGACATGCTAACTGTGCACACTACCTTAGAAGCTTAGTTGACCCTCATTAGTCACTTTAATGGGTGAAAATAAAATGTTTTACATAGCAATCTAGCATTTTACAATTTACAATACACTTTCCCATGTGTTACCTCATTGGGCCCATTTACCACTATGAGACTTAAGGAGGGTAGATATTGATATCCTGACCATTTCACACATGAGAACACAAGCCCAAAGAGGGGAAGTGATTTATTCGAGGTTAAGCAGCCAATTAAAGGGCAGAGTAGATTCTTTATTCCAGGTCCCCTGGATTCAAATGTTGACTATAAACCTGCAGAGGTCATAATTCCAATATTTAGCATTTAAATAGGAGATAAAGCATTTTCCTAAATCTTAAAGAGCCAAAGTATCTTCGTTTCCTAGAACTACTGTAACTAAGTGTAAATATAGTATTGATCACTATAGGCACGATGCCCTGCAGGAGATGGAGGTGGGATTCCCAGTGGGGGCACATGCCCAGGTTTCCGGCTCAATCCCCAGTGGGGGGTGCAGGAGGCAGCCGATCAATGACTCTCTCCTCATTGATGTTTCTCTCTCTCTCCCTCTCCCTTCCTCTCTCTGAAAGCAATAAAGACATATCTCTATTTTTTTAAATGTTGCTTGTGTACTAAATTTGTTTCATGACTCACTAACAAACCCATGTTTTAAAAAAAAACCTGATCTAGAATATATACCGAGGAGTGAAATTGCTAAATCCCAGTTATAGGCATATTCAACTTTACAGCAAAATGCCAGATTGTTTCCCGAAGTGATCATGCCACTTTACACTCTTACTAGGAACGTGAAAGAATTCCTGTAGTTTTACAGCCTCTCCCACGCTCGGAATTGCCAGAAGCCTTCATTCTTGCGAATCCGGCAGGTGTAAAACAGCATCTCACTGCAGCCTGCGTCTGCAATTCCCCGAGAAATAACACCTTGGCTATCTTTCTATTTATTCACCTCCGTGAAATGTCTATTCAGATCTTTTGCCCATTTTTCTGCTGGGTTTTTTTAAACATGGCCCTCGTCGCACAATTCGCATCACATCCTATGATCCCATTTTACAGCATAGCCTGAGTCCACTGTGCTTGGACAGAAATGGTCATGCCTCCTGATCCTGGCTTCTGGCCTGTTCTTGTGACACTGTTCAGATTCCTGCTTTCCTTCCAAAGTCACTGCCCTCATCTGAGCGTCCACTGTCTCCACCCTCCGGCACCCCTTCGATTTCCCTGCCCTCACTGAGCAGGCCCAGCTTTCCCTCCAATGCCCCCCTTGCCTTCTTTTCTCCCTTTGCCCACTCTTGGCACCAGCATGGAAGCAGAGAGTGGGCAGGAAACCCTTCAATGTCAGCCCATGAGACGCCAAGACAAACAGGACAGATCTCTTGGAAGCACAGACTTTCAGCAGCCAGGAATAAATGAGTGACAAACCAAAGGCTCCACATCTGAAAAGACCAGGACCATAGACACTCAGAGCCAGATTCTCAGGATGAATGACTGGAGAAAAGGGAGGAAATTCTCAGAAGCGGGCATATGCTCCCCTGTTCATACATTCTTCCTGTCAACACCTTTCTGGTTGAAAAGAAATAAGAAAGCTGGCCTTGAGTTTCACTCTGGTGCTTTGTAAGATCAAGCAGGAATCTCACATTCTTTCCTTGCCTTCTATATTTCTTTCCCTCCTCCCCTGCCCTCTTTCTTTTAAAATTCAGATCACTTAAGAGACAAGGGTCATGGCTAAAAATAAATCCTCACTTTCCTGAGCTACCTATGATGTTCTCTACTGTAGTCTCAGGTCTCCAGAGTCAACACTCCAGACACACACAACGTGTGCATGCACACTTGCAAAATAAAACCACAGTTGACCAGCAGCTTCCAGGAGCCTGGGGTATTGCTATGGCCTGTGTCCTGGACTTTTCCAGGGGCCGTTCACCCAGACTGCTGTTGTCCTTCCATATCACCTGTCATCCAGGCATCTCAGCCGGATTTGTAGCCAAACATTGACACACACCTCCCCGAGGAGGTCAGTATTAGCAACTCTGTTTTTAACAGCAGGAAACTGAGGCCCAACAAAATGAGGCCATTGGCTGAGTGTCTGGGGAAGTTTCTAGCCAAGTTAGAAATAAAATTTATTTTGTGTAAAAACCAGGAATGCATACTTTTATCTGTTTTTCTTTGGGCAGATGCCAAAAGACCATCAACAGACAGAGGGTAAAAACAATTCAATGGGCGACATAAATTCAGTGGTGCCGGCTCAGGACAGAGCATATTGGGAATGAACACTAGAAAAACAGTCCTCTCACCAAGCTTCATAACTCCAGCAAGTTTGTGGATTGGGGTTAACCGAGGCTGGAATTCCAGAACTCAAGCTTCCCAAGTGTGGTGGGCCCAGGGACTTTCTGTTGATTGGATGGGAAACCTTCAATATCAGCATTCACGTTCGATTCCACCCAATATGTAAGTAACTTTCTTTCCATTCTTATGCTGATCAGGAGGCCCGAGCCTGGATGGAACAGAAGAGGGAAGAGTCTGTATCCACTTGGGACCCAATGTGGCCACCAGTTGGAGAAAGCTGACTGCGTTTATTCCCAATCAGCTCCTGGTGCCGGACACTAGAAGACACTGGACACCTCCAGGACTGCAAGGCAATGACCACATCATGGATTTGTCACTTGATCCATAAGCTGCCATGAGTCCCCAGCTGGCTGTGTTAAAACGCTCCATCTCCCCAGTGAGCTGGAAGCCCCTCAAGGGCAAGGACTCTCTTTCGTTTCTTCTACAGCTTCCATGGCGCACCGTGTCCATTAGTCTATCCGTCGGGGTTCAATCGGGGAAGGTGAACCACCGTAAGAATTACAGAACATGTCAGGAAATTGTGGGAGGGCCTGGGAACTAGGGGTACCGGGTAGGGAGCTGGAGGGTCGGTCACTAACCAGCCCTCCTGAAACACTGGTGTGAACGGACCAGTCAAGGTCGCCAAGGAATACAGACGGCCAGGCGCGTCCCGTTGCTGGAGTGGGGCTGGGGAAGTAGAGCTGGCAGAGACGTCCCTGGGAGGAGCTGTCGCCTTTGCATGTGTCAGGGGGCCTGGGGTCCCTTGGTCATCGAACTAGCGGTCAGAAAGAATTGCTGGAGAAGGGCCAGTGGTGGTTGCCAGGGGCTGGTGGGGGAGAGGGCAACAGGGGGACCAAGCCAAAGCGTACAAAGTTTCATTATTCAAGATGAACAGGTCCTAGAGATGGCCTGTACAGCACAGCGCCTGCAGTGATCAATGCTATGTTCACACTTAGAAATTTGCTAAGAGGCAGATCTTGGTTTAGTGTTTTTATCACACACAAATAACAATAATATAATAAATAAAGAGGGCAGGAGTAACTTTTGGAGGTGATGAATATGTTAATGGCATAGATTATGGTGATGGTTTCGCTGGTATATACTTATCTCCAAACTCATCAAGTTGTACACATTAAATATGTACAGCTTTTTGTATGTGAATCATACTTCAATAAGGTGGTGAGGAAAGAAAGAAAGAAGAAAGAAAGAAAGAAAGAAAGAAAGAAAGAAAGAAAGAAAGAAGAAAGAAAGAAAGAAAGAAAGAAAGAAAGAAAGAAAGAAGAAAGAAGGAGGGAGGGAGGGAGGGAGGGAGGGAGGGAGGGAGGGAGGGAGGGAGGGAGGGAGGGAGGGAGGGAGGAAAGAAAGAAAGAAAGAAAGAAAGAAAGAAAGAAAGAAAGAAAGAAAGAAAGAAAGAAAGAAAGAAAGAAAGAAAGAAAGAAAGAAAGAAAGAAAGAAAGAAAGAAAGAGGGAGGGAGGGAGGGAGGGAGGGAGGGAGGGAGGGAGGGAAGGAAGGAAGGAAGGAAGGAAGGAAGGAAGGAAGGAAGGAAGGAAGGAAGGAAGGAAGGAAGGAAGGAAGGAAGGAAGGAAGGAAGAGAAAGAATTGCTGGATGTGGAATGGAAAGAGCAAGGACAAGCTGAATGCCACCTGCACCTGTCTGTGACCACATCAAACCACAGTGGCCTTCACAGAGTAGCGTCCACTGCTTTACTTCCACTTTCCAAATCCTGGTCCAATTTCTCTACCAACTCTAACACTAATCACACAGAGACGGGGAATCTGGGAAACATAATTCCAGCTAAACCAAGTTGACACGATACAGTTCAAGATTATCACAGGTATGTAATGCCTCTGGGCAGTTTCTAGCATCATGGGAAAAGCCCTGATCTGGAATCAGGAGATCTAGAAATTGTAGTCATGGTTCTACCTCTAAAAATGTGTCCATAGCTAAGTTGCTTAACCTCTCTGCACCTCAGGCCCTCAAGAGGTGACTCGTCACCTCCTAGAAGTCCATGCAGAGGTGAGGGAGTTGAAACGTTAGCAGTGCACTTTGATAACACACGTCTATTTAGAGCCGTCTCCTGGCTATCGCATGGCTTTGAAAATCAGAAATTCCAGCTCTTTTTTTGTCCAACTCTAATCTTGGTGTGCTATGAAATCTGGAGCAGGCCATTAGCCCATTTTCTGTTAACATTTGCTCTGCTCATGTATAGAAGAGAGATAACTATCCAACAACAGTAATTGCCCACTAGCTAAGTCCCTTAAAGAAACAGAGGCCCAGCAGAGAGACTGTGAGCTTCACCAGAGGCACGTTTTACAAGAATTCCAGAGCTTGCTCTGCTATCTCCTTCTTGGGACAGTAGATAAGATGATGCCACAGTTTACTTAGCCCGCACCTGTCCCATTTCACTTCGAGCTGATGCGACAGGGTTTGCTTCCTTTCATGGAGCACAGAAAAAACAATTCGGTTCCTGGTTCCAATCTAATCACATCTGCAAAGCCATAAAGAGGGACCTGTCGTCCTCCGTCCATGGGAAGTAGTGACAGGGACTCGAAGAAAGACAGAGGAGATGGACCCAGACCAGGGAGGAGGAAGCAGGGTCTGACCCAAGCAGATGTCCTCTGGTTGGAGGAGTGGGGAGCCCTGCAAGCAAACTCCCCCTGAGACCACAGCTCAGAAGAACATAAAACACCAACATCACCCCCTTGGATGTGGAGGGTTAACTTCATGGCAAACACTGGTTAAGAAAAGAACGCACAGTTGTCTTTTCCCCCTGATTTTTCATGAACAAAGCATGCCTTCCTAGGTCGGGGTACTTTAGCATCTATCTTTAATACCATCTGGGCATTAGCCAATTCAGCTCTTTCTACCGAGCATCCAGAGTGTCAACCAGAACTCACTAACAAATGGAAACATGTCCCTTTTGGACAGAGAGTAACATCTCTTGCCTTTACGGGTGACAGAGATAGCCACTTAGTCTTTAAGGACACGATATGAAGAAATCAGTATTTGAAACCTGGATGCTGGGTCAGCTAGAGAAGTACTTGGGGTAGTGCTCAGAGTTGCACCTTTCGTTCTCAGCTTCCCAATGTTACCCTGTTTATTTATATATAGAGATATAGATATAGATATAGATGATATAGATATAGATATAGATATAGATAGATAGATAGATAGATAGATAGATAGATAGATAGATAGATAGATAGATAGATATAGATATATATATATAGATAGATAGATAGATATAGATATGTTTTTATTGATTTCAAAGAGAGGAAGGGAGAGGGAGAGGGAGAGAAACATCGATGATGAGAGTCATTGATCGGCTGCCTCCTGCACACCCCCTGCTGGGGATTGAGCCTGAAACCGGGCCTGTGCCCTGACTGGGAATCGAACCGTGACCTCCAGGTTCATGGGTCTACACTCCACCCCTGAGCCCCGGACCCGAGTTTATTCCTACATGTGAAGCCTCCTATCGCACCATCCACATTCTTTCCCCCGCCTGATCCCGAGGCACCCTTCCATTCAGCAAGCTGGCTGATGGACAGTGAGTGAGGCCTGAGTATTAATAGAGCGAAGGATGATCAGATTCTGGTACTTTCAAAGCCCAGCATAAAAATAGCAGAGCACATATTTCAGGATAAAAATAGTCGGTTCCGAAGTCCTTTATGAGCCTCCCCCCCGCTTTCTTAACTGGAAGACTTTTATGAGACTTACAGCGTTTGGATCCCGGGTCAGGTTTCTTATGTTTATATAGTAACCCAAAACTCTGGATAAATATTTATGCAGTTACAAAACTTTTAACAGGCCCCAAACTTGGAATAATCCAAAAGAAAACCAAACACTCCATTTGGGGCAGTTGTAAATCCCCCGTTGTCAACGTGACTTGGACATCTGAAAGGAAGGAATAAGCCAGAATGGGTCCCATATGTTTTCGGCTTTTGGGGGGGGGGACAGGGGCAGGGCTGCCATGGCTGGTCTTTATTGAGTGCCCCGACAGTCTGGTAACGTGCGGAGAGAGCATCGTTTTGCACTTGTCAGCTGTTGCCCGATGGTCGCCTGCGTGATAAATAAATAATGAGCTCCCCGGGGCTCTTCTTACACTAAAAAATTCAGTGCATATGCTTCTGGCCAGTTCCCTATCCCGCCCTAGCTTTTGGTCATTGTGGAAGTACATATGTTCCCCAAGCCAGAAAAAAGGAGTATTGGAGCTTTTAAGGGAGAATTGAGGCCAACAACATAGAGATTCCGTCTGTAGGGACGTGATATAAAGAAACCGTATTTGAAGCCTGGGTTCAAGGTCATCTCAGAAAGTACTGAGTCAGTGAGCCGGGAGGGTGGAGAAAAGGAATCTAATGAGGGTTGTTCCTTTGAACATATAAAGACCCCAAAGTGCACATTTTGAACTATAATCATTTGAGAAATTGTGCGAACGATTGATGCTCCTAGGCATGTACCCATTGCAAGGGGCTGTAAGTTGGGGTCAAGGATCCATGTGTGTGTTAGGTGCCATTGAATCGGCTCTGACTCCTGGTGGCCCTATGAGTGAGTCATGTCCACAATGTCCTGTCCTCAGCAGCCCTGCTCAGCTCCTGTACACTCAGCCTATGGCTTCTTTTACGGAGCCCATCCATCTCCTATTTGGTTTTCCTATTTCCCCACTGCCTTCTATTTTTCCCAGCATTACTGTCTTTTCCAAAGAGCCCTGCCTTCTCACGATGCGCCCAAAGTAGGCCAGCTTCAGTTCTGTCGTTTTTGCCTCCAGGGGTGTTTCAGGCTCACTTTGCTCTAGGACACACCGGTTCATCTTTCCAGGGGCCCAGGGTCTCTGAAGAGCTCGCCTACAACACCCTATTTCAGATGAACCAGTGGTCTGTAAAATAGGAATAACTGTAGTTACCTCCACGATTGTTGCGAGAAATAAACACAACAGAGAAGTTGCTTAGCACAAAGTAAATAGTAATGAACATGCACCATTATTATTTTATTATTACCCAACTTTTGATATTGCAAGGAACGAGCAGGAGGATCGAGTGGAAAATCTTCACAAAGGAGGGAGGATGTTTATGTCAGGATGTCCCCTGACAGCTCTGGCCCAGGAGAGAGGACCCTGCCCTCACTGTGCCTAAGTTAGCAGAAGGCTGGGCTCCTAGGAATGGAGGCCGACGGGGCCTTTGGGGCCTTGAGAGGGTTCAAAGCATTTCTTGAAGCTTTGCAAGGGGGGCAAGGGATGCTCGGCGAAACCTGAAATAGCCGAGGGCTGGTGGCCGACAGCTGCAGCAGTAGCAGTTGCTGGGACCCACGTCACTGCACCTGACCCCAGGCATGGGGATCCCTGACAAATGGTCATGAGAGCCTCGCATTTTTGAACCGTCGTCTAGAAGCCAGTGAGAGGTGGAAGGGAGCCAGAGTCTGTTCCCCAACAATGGCATCTTGTCAACGTGGTCACATCCCCTCCTGTCACCCCTCTTCCTGCTGTGGAATCCATAGAGTTTTTTGGGGGGAAGGGGAGGATTCCTCTGCTTTAGAGCGACGAAAGGACTATTCTTTTATCCTATTTTCAGAACAGTTTTGTTTTTTTCACTTTGAAATGCAGGTAAATTGCTCATCAAAAAGAATTCTGCACCCAGGGCTATCAGAATATCTTCTTGAACACTGAACATCATTTGAGCAGGAATAATGATGCCACCTGCCATTTATTAAGCATCTACTGTATGCCTCGCAGTATTGTGGGTGCTTTATACATATTATTGTATTTAACCTTATAAAATACATCCCTAATACCAAGTTTATGCAGCTATAATGAGCAGCAAAGGCAGAATTAATTCACATTTCTCCTGTATAGTAGGCTGCCTGGTTTTCCAAGGAGTCTCTTGAAGCACTTTTTTCCTTTTTTAAAAATGGTTTATAAAGCTTTCTGGTTATAAAAATAATGTATTTTCATATCAGAAAGTTTGTAAAATAAGAGATGCATAAAAAAGTAGTAATTCTACGACCCTATATAACTGCTGTTAATTTAAAAACTTTTTTCCTAATGTATTTTTCTGTGTACATATTTATAATAGTCCTTTTTTTCTAAAAGTGGGATCTTGAAACTTTTCTGACTTTCCAATGATTTTTAAATTTCCTTGAAATACCAGAAAGCCTATTTTACCCAGTGAAGCAACTGTGGACTTCTGAAATTCAAATGAAGGTCAGAAAACTGACCGCACTGTTTCTAAGAGGGGACTAAAGTTTGCAAAATGCCTTTGTCCACCCCGCTAGAGGTATTAAGTGGCTGGTCATTTGTTCTTCTGGCAGCTGGACCAGTTTTCAGGGGTACCCAGTGGCTATTAGTGTCATTAGAAGTCCTTAACCCTCTTTAGGCATTAATCATGCTCCAGATATTACAAAAATTTAGTGACTGAAAATGAACATTCATTAAAGCCTTCAGCCGCTGCCTCAAGGTCACGGGGATCTCAGCTCCATTCTCTTCATTTGGAGTCTCAGCCAGACCCCATCAGTGGGATTTTTACCTTCATTATAAACCAGGGAGGCCTCGTTCTGCAAATATTTTAGCATTTTCTAGCTTCCTTTGGCTGCCCCAATAGTGCATGTGTCCCTGTAAAACATCTCTCCTTTGATAGATGGCCCTGCATGGGGTCCTTTTGTGGGCTGGGGAGCTTATCCTGTTTTGATTCTATCTTTGCCCCTGAGATACCAACCAGTAGCCTTCTTCCAACTTTGGCTGATCAAATGGAATTATTTTTAGGAGAGGCCGCTTTGCTCGAAAGACAAGCTTATCATCTTCAAAAGCCCTTTACACTGTAGCCATGTGGGCTCCTTGACTGTGTGTGTCTAGAGCTGGGTTGTCTTGGGGCTGCCTTCGAATGTGCCCTTTCTGCTCACGCAGGTCCAAAAAGAGAAATGAATCGGGTCGGTGCTGAGCTTAGCAGGGGTAACGTGCGTCACTTCGGACAGCCTCTTGCTGAACCGCACCCCCGAATGGGGCAGAAACCACTTCTCTGGGTTCGCAGCAGAGCCCCACGGTGCCCAGGGGGTGGCCGGCAGACAGCCGCGTGCGCCCTGCCAAGGCCTTGCCCGCTGCCGTCCAGGCCCGTCCCGTCCAGGCTGCTCGCGCACGCCCTTAGCAGCGGCAGGCACCGTCTCGGGCACCGTGGGACGAACGTGGAAAAAATGTGGGAGCGATGTCATGAGCCACAATGGTTTTTGCGTCCTGTGTAATCTGAAGACGAGATTCCTGAGCTGTGTGTCACTCACCGCCTGCGTTACCGCCGTCGCCCAATATTTCGTAACCGTCAACTCTCTGCCAGTGCCCACATGCAAAGATGGGTTTGTATTAAAAAATAAATGAGAACAGCACATTCTGATGCGGTGTAGTATGTCAGCATTTTCCACCTGGAGGCTTGTTCGGTGCCTGCCTTCCCCTTTTAGGAAACAAAGGACACAGGGAATAACCACTTATCCTGTTACAGCTCCCGGGGAGAAGGGCGAGGGCATGTCAGAAATGAAAGAAAAGCCTTTCTCCTTTGAAAGATCCAAATGGCCAAAGATGGGAACAGCCGCAGGGGGGAGAACGCAGTTTGATCTGATCTGGTGGACCATCCATCTTCAGTTGGAAAGCTCAATCAATTATTTTCAACGGCAAGGTTCAGAAAAGGAGACCCGCGGCGGCTCCAACATATAGAGATTTCATTTCTCACGTAACAGGAAAACTGGACATGGGCGGTCCAGGCCGAGTCATGGAAGACTCTGGCTCTTTTTTTTTTTTTTTTGGCCCCACCAACGGTCCCATGTTGGATTTCTTCCCTGTGCTTGTTGCCTCATGGTGACAAGGTGGCTGCAGCGTCACCGCTGCTTGTTTTTAAGGCAGGAAGAAGGGGTCAGGGCCATGCTAGCCAAATAGTCTCCTTTTTCAAAAAATACTTTTTCATTGATTTGCGAGAGAGAGGAAGGGAGAGGGAGAGAGAGACAGAAACATCAACGGGCTGCCTCCTGCACGCCTCCCACTGAGGACGGAGCCGCAGCCTGGGTATGTGCCCTGACCAGGGACTGAACCAGCCGCATCTTGGTGCAACTAACTGAGCCACACGGGCCAGGGCCAGACGGTCTCCTTTTATCTGAAAAGCAAAAGGCTTCCCTGAACCCTCAGCACATCTTTGCTGCCTTCTCACTGGCCAGAACTGTGGCACATGGTCACTCTCAATAGGCCTGAAAAATGAGTTCTAGTTGGGAGGACAGCTGGCTTGAACAAAAATGCGGTCCTCTTAGTGCAGAAGAAGAAGGGATGGGTGCATTTTAGCCCTTAAGATGCTAGTGAGAGGATGGCGGGGCTGAAAGAAAGGCCCAGAGGTAGAACGTGTTAGAAGAACAGGCTGACCTCTTTGGAGATGTGACTGTCTCCGTGCTGTGTTCTTGCAAACCCAGGCGTCACAAATAACCCTTGCTCTACGGGAGCAGTCCCAGACTTTTTGATCATAAGTGAAAATTTCTGTAAGGGATTGTTAATTGGAGACGAGCAGGACAGAGTCTCTTTTTATTTCAGCCGCCTTCTGTCTGTCTCTCTGCCTCAGGGCCCTCGCACATGCCTTTCTTTCTGCCCAAAAGCCTCTTTTTCCACTCTGGGCCTAGCACTCTCTGTTCATTCCTCAGTTCTAAGATCAAAGGTTCCCTAGAGAAGCATCCCCTGACCTGTCAGGCTAGGCTGGGACACCTTGATAGAAACTCCAAATATTCAGATCTTCCTTTTAGCATTTCTCTAAAAGCTTAATCAATTTGCAGTGAATTGTTTCAAGTCCGCTTTCAGCTGCTAGAATGTCAGCCTTGTGAATGCTCTTGTTTACTGCACCTGGTTTATTGCCTGCTGTGTAGTAAGCACTTAACAAATATTTATCGAATGAATGAAAGAAAATCTTAAAAGCATGCAACTGATTTTTCTGATAATAGGCATTTGTGCGACTCAAAATAGAGTCTTCGAACCGGTGCCAGCCTGCAAATTGCTGATTGTCAACCCGCAACAAGCCCAGAAATTGAACATCAACGTTTAGAGACTTTTATAGCAATTTTCAAAGTGTTTTCACTCGATGCTTTGGAAATTTTCAAAAAGAAAAGAAAACTAGTCCTTCAATACAGATTGGTTGGGAAGCACTGCTGTCGGTTAGATGATTACAAACTGTCTTCCACTAATAAAATGAAGTATTTCTAAAGCGGCAGGAGCTCTGAAGCCATTGCCAGCCTCGGTCAGAAGCTGACCGGCGGGCATGGACCACGAGTAAGAGGGAAACATCCATCTCGGGAGTGGAACCCTGTCTCCCTCACTTCATGGCAAGTTACTTAACTTGGACACGTTGTTTAATTCATTTGTGCCTTGGTTTCCCCATATGTAAGTGGAGACAATAATAGAACCTACTTTACAGGGTCATCCTGAAAGGTTAAGCTGGGCAATTATATGCAAAGCATTTTGAGACACCATATGAGTATCTGGTATTATTATTATTACTTGCAATACATGAGAGAGCCATTTTGTACAAAATCAGAGAGGATTTGGGAAAAACATGGTTTTGATTAAAATAACACTTGGGATATAAAAGAACACTGAACAGAGATGGATATCAAAGAACACTGAGAACAAATAGCCTGCTGGGAAGATGTGAGCTTGTGTGCGCCCGAGGCAGGCTGAGATCCGGCTCTGACCCCAGATCAAGGAAAATATTTGCACAGCGGAGCTGGCATAGTCCTGCATGGTTCCTATACAGGAAAAACTTGCAAATCCAACAATCAGGCAGGGATGACTGGGTGGGTTCAGGGGTAAATATATATATTTTTTGCTCTAATATTCTCCAACTAAGAGTAGATGCCTGAAATTCTCTCATTAAGGCTGCATTTTTTTTTTTTTAACTGAAGGCTTTAATGTAAAATGCAAGCACAACTTCTAGTTTACAATTTAAGGTCTTGCCAACCATTTACACTTTAGTATAAATTAAAAATCTGAAGGGAGTTGGATGGGAGCCCTTTGTTTGTGTCTTACTCTAACTGGCACTTGCTTCCTAACCCCACTCCTGCCCTTGCAAATCCTGCCTGTTATATTCCACCATCCACTGGTCCACACTATTTCATGTGTGTTATCTTAAGCGCATCTCTGAGTTCAGGGACCACATCTTCCACTTTTTAGTCAGCTCTCCTCTCCCAGCACAGGGTTGCACACAGGATAGATCCTCAAGAAACTCTTGTTGGGTGATGGGGAAGGTGAGGCAGAAAATCCATCTGATGTCTTCTGCCTCTTTGTTAAGTAGCAGGTGGGGTGGGGGTGACAGTGAGGGCCAAAGGGAAAGAAGAGGTTACCCATGCGGTGAATAGTACGACAGATGAGCACCTAACCGGGTCACATCTCCAGCCACCCCTGGCAGCCAGGGAGCAGAGAAGAGGTGGGACACAGGCCTGGGGACCAGTTCTCACTTGTCTCTCCCTATTTTTACCTTTCAGACCTAAGAGAAGTGTACAGACCTTGGAGGTGTACCGGCTAGAGCGCCAGTTCAGGCCCAGAAAGGAGGGATCTCTGGCCACCGGCCAATGCTAATACATGTCAGAACAATAGTCCTGCTGGAAAACTGTGGTGCAACACGCAGGTCATTAGCATCCTCTTAATTTTTTCTGGCGTTGGGATCAACTTTGTCATTTAGACTGAAGTTTATTTTTGATGTACCAAATCTCAGCAGCCCAACAGTCCAAACATGAGGACGTCCTGGGCTCCTGGCAACTGGAAGTTTGTGGGTGTTAGAGAAACAAGATCTTTTGTAAAGAAGGCCTCCAAAATTGTTTAAGCTTCAGACCGCTCAAAACATGCATCTGCCCTTGGCCAGATAAATGATGAATGGATGAACCCAAGTTCTCTCAGGGTCGAGAAATAATAGGCTCCTACTTTACTTTTCTCTAGAACAAGGTCTAGCTAAAGCTTGTTCTTGGTCCTAGGAAATGCACCAAGTCCTTCTAGTAAATGGTCCATCCTCCTAAATGAGACCAGCTGGACCCACCTCTCCAAAGGGCAGCTACCTTCCTGTTGGATTTCCAGAGCTGCTACTCCATCAAATTCTAATTCCCTTCAGATAATATCCAAATAAATACCGTCACTGCCAACTTCTTTACACCAAATTCTTTACAAGCACCATCATACTTTAGATAACGACTATATTAGTAGATTCCTGGTGACATTCATTCATTCATTCGACAAATGTATTGAGCCCTTACTATGAGTCAGGCATTGGGGGTAAAACATTAGACAAGACACAGTCCCCTTCTGCAAAGAGCTTTTAGCCTGGTGGGGGAGTGAGACGTGTAAACAGGCGGTGACAATCCATGATTCGCACTAAGGTGGGGGTGGCGATGAGCACAGCGTTTTGGAGGCGCTTGGGTGGAGCACCCATGTCAGGCTCGGCAAGTCGGGGAACGCTCCTTGGCGAGGCTGAGTCAGCTCCTTGGCGAGAATGCCGTCGCACTGGGCGGGAGGGTGGACTGGATGAAAGGCTCCCAAATCTGGCTGATCCTCAGAATCCCCTGGGGGAGCTCTGAGGCTCCCGGCCTCTCCACGCCCCCAAACTACTGACTCAGAATTTCACGGCGTGAACTTCAGGGATCTTTCTTTTAAAAAACCACCCTTAGAGGTGCTTTAAATCAAACGGATTTGGTAAAATTGGACGAGCTTTGTGATTCTGGGGGGGGATAAAGAGGCCTGCAGGAGCCCTGGCTGGTGTGGCTCAGTGGTTAGAGTGTCAGCCCTTGAACCGAAGGGTCGCAGGTTCAATTCCTGGTCGAGGGCACATACCTGGGTTGCAGGTTCAATCCCGCCTTGATCAGGGCATGTCCAGGAGGCAACCGATCAATGTATCTCTCTCACATCGATGTCTCCCCCTCCCCTTCCACTCTCAGAAAGGCAATGGAAATAACAAAACAAAAAAAAACCCTGCAGGAATCAGGAAGGTTCTATGGTGAAGAAGGCGCAAGAGGAGACGCAGGGGCTGGGGGCAAAGGTAGGAGGAAGGATGCCTTGGGGGAAGGGAACAAAAGCCTTCTAGATGGGCCATTTGAATGGAGCTCAGGCCCTTTCTAGAAAAGTCGCTCAGCGTGGCCAGCAGCTCATGTGCCTCCTGGCTAACTCAGGCTGTGAAAGCCACCAGCAACGGGAGAAAGGGCACAGAGCCAGTGTCCTGTGGGCCCAGGAGCGTGAGTGCCTCCACTGTGAGCAGGAAGGAGAGGGCCCAGGCTGCCTGCGACTCTGCAAGGACTTCCCTGAAGAGTGTGTGTGTGTGTGTGTGTGTGTGTGTGTTTTTAATATATCTCCATCGATGTCAGAGAGACAAAGGGAGAGGGAGAGAGAGAAACATCAATGATGAGAGAGTCATTGATCGGCTGCCTTCTGCACGCCTCCTACTGGGGATCGAGCCCGCCACCTGGGCCTGTGCCCTGACCGGGAATCGAACCGCGATCTCCTGGATCCTAGGTCAATGCTTAACCGCTGAGCCACGCTGGCCAGGCCCCCTGAAGTTTTGAGCCAGTCCCACCTCTAATTCTCTAGATCAGGGGGTGGGGAACGTCTGGCCCTCGGGCCACATATGGCCAGCGAAATCATTAGGTCTGGCCCTGCCAAGGCAACCGCAGGTGGGACTCAAAATTCAATAAATCTAGGAGCTTTTTTCATAGCTAATTTTCAAGTTGATAATTTTGTATGGCCCGCGAATGATGTTCTAAATATCCAAATGGCCCTTGGCAGAAGAGAGGTTCCCCACCCCTGTTAGGAGGCCGGCTGATAAACTGGCCCTGGCACATTTGAAAGAAGTGTAGATACTTACACCTGGAATACACAGTCATTGTAGAAAGATTAGGAAATAAAGACAAGAAGAAAGAAAAATAATTAAACCAATAGAAATTCCTCCCACTGAACTCTCAGATAATTGTAGTTTACATTTTGCCGAATTTGGTTGCCAGACACTTTTATTAAAAATTTTAAGTAATTCATTTATATAAGCTAGTCATTTTCAATGAATGAATCTTGAGCATCTTTCCAGCTTTCCTGTTGTCAGTAAATGTTGATCTACGTTGTCATTTTTAATGAACTAATTTTCATGAAATTCCATCATATGGATCTTTTTAAGTAATTTACTTAATCTCTTGGTTTTGTCCTATGACAAGTAAGACCAACACTACTGTACAGACATATTTGTGCGCTCAGCCACTATTACTCTAGCATAAATGCTAAGAAGTGGGGTTGCTAGGGCAAAGAGCAGGCACATTTTCAGGGTTTGTGAGATGTATTCCAAATTGTCCAAACGTTTCTCAAACTGCTCTAGCTCCACAAGAGAGTTCTAGTTCACACACGAACGCTGGTGTTCACTCCACAGTGTGAACAAGACAGTCACATGTTCTCCTTGGGAGGGTGGGTAGCTCTCCACGCAAAGGTATCACTTGAGAAAGACACAGAGATAAATGGAGGGAGGGTAGCTTATCATCTAGAAAGTGCGGAAGCGGGGCTTACGAAGGGGGAGCCTGAGCTTCCAGAAGCTTCCATTTGGCGTGGCTTCTGGTTAATGGCGGCGGCGGTCCCAGGGCTCTTATTTATACTCTGTCTACATTCGTACCTGTCTCCTTCTGCAGGTGGCTCTTGGAGGCTAGTTCCTGCTTTGGAAGGGAGCTAATGCCTTCTTCTAAGTTCCCTTCCAGAACGACAATGTTCTGCTGGCTGACGGTAGAAATGACAGCATTGGAAGAAGAGCCAGGTCGGAGACGGACATGTGGCTGGCACAGGCGCCAAGAGGACTTGGTGTCCTCTCAAGAAGACCGAAAGCATTAAACGACAGAAGAATCCTCTGGGAACGTCAACATCCACCCTCACTTCTCACCCTGGTCTCCAAACCCAACAGGCCCCAAACCAAGCTCAGCATTATCGCCATGGGCTGGTGCCCCTCTCTGCCATTAGTGGCACCCTCATTCCTCAGCAGCCTGAGCCTGAAACCTCATTTGTCACCCACGACTTCCCCCTCCCCTTGGCCTCCAACATCTAAGCTGCCGATTATTAGTGTCTCTTGTGTCAATCCCTCCTTTCCATCCTCACAGTCTTGGGTTAAATCTCTCCATTGCCTGTGAGAAGGTGGCCGTCTCCTGAATGTGACCTTCCACGAAGGTCTGAAGACATCTCATGGCTCCACACAGTCTGCGGGGGCCTGTTGCCACTCCCGACACTGCCAGGACCGGGCCCTTCCAGAATCTGGCCCTGCCCTTGTCTTTCAGCTTCTTCCCCGCCACTTCCTTCTGCGGTTTCCAGATTTGGGGATCTTCCCAGCCACGACCTCATTAAGCTTTTGTTCCAGGGTTTTGTCCCCCCATTGTCTTCACTCTGCCGAAGCCCTCATCCTTAAGGGCCCAATGCAGATATTAATTCTCTGTAGCTCTCTCCTGGCAGAATTAATCATGCTCTCTTGAAGACATTTTTGTCTACACTTCTGGGAAAGCATTCGTCATGCTATTAGTTGCCTCCTAATAGAGTGAGACATGGAATGAGCCTCATCTATCTTTGGCTTCCTCGAGCCTCGCCCAGTGCCAGGTGCTTAGTAAATATTGGTTGAATTGGATTGTGTCAGAAATAGATTCAGGTTGCCTTTCATACCATCCCAAAGCAAAGGCTAGCACAGCTCACTGGACATTACCCCAAGAGAGAGTAACTGATCTCCCAACTCTCCACCAGCCGTTCCTGTTACCTGCTGAATTCCTGGGGAAATTAATTCTTTCGGGTATTACATTAGTTCATTTACAAATTATTTAAATCACATTTTAA
The DNA here is from genome assembly GCF_054644295.1 of Miniopterus natalensis. NCBI lineage: Eukaryota > Metazoa > Chordata > Mammalia > Chiroptera > Miniopteridae > Miniopterus > Miniopterus natalensis. Next base: position 12,873,305 of record NC_142101.1, on the reverse strand, counting down.
TTTAATATATTGAAAGTCCAGTTAAATTACATAGAATTTAAATCTAGTTAAGTTACACATACCCCTAGGGGAGCTTAATTTTTAACACAACTAACCCTACTAAAGTTTTTGTGCTAGAAGGGAACTCAGAAGGTATCAGCTCCTTTCCGAAGCAACAACTAGCCATCTGCAGAGGAGCTGGCATTAGATAAATGTTAATGCCAACATTGGAGCGTTGGAAGGGACAGGTCCAGAGCAGTGGGTGAGAGGTTGGTAAGGCCTAGTCCTGTGTGAGGTACCGTGAAGAGAGGTACAGGGCAGCCAGAGGGCACTGATGCCAGGGGAGGGAATGCCCACAGGGGAAAGGAATCGTGTGGCTGGAGGAGGGTAGGTAACAAAGAAAAAGCCCTCCTACTTCCCAAATCGGTCAACTGTCTTCCCTGTGTAGAGTAGCGATCCCTAGTTCTGATTTCCAAACACTAGTGTCAGAAAGTTCTCCGGTAATTTTCCAATTTGAATTCCCCTTCATCTTAAACATAAGTGCATGCCTCATGGCGCTTTTAAGAGGGGTGGGTGTTTGATGAAATAAGATGAGTGACAATAGGGTGTCACAACTCTGGCAACGTTTCACATCGCTGGTTCAGAGTTTCCCAGGGCGTAGGAGTTTGATGAACTGAAAAATGAAATGGCTTCCAGATCATTCTGCCCCACTGTGCTGATATGCAAACACATATCCTTCCTACACTGCTGAGAAGGTCCCAGCCGGGGGTTGGGGGGGGGATGAACCCTGGGAAGCCGGTTCTTGGCGCTCACTCAGCAGTTGGAAAAAGGCAGTGAAAGGAAATGTTAGCAGTCGATTGATAGCAGCAGGACCCTTCAGGAGGCAAAGCCAGGGACCAGACCAGCCAAGGCAATTTGGACGGGCATCCAGGCTGGAGCACAAAAGCTTCCCTGGGAACTCAAGGGACAGCGGCAGGTTAGAGCCCTGGCCTCACATTTCACTCTAAAAGAGGCCACCGCCGAAATGGGCCGAGATGCTCCCTCCTGGCTCTCCGGAGATGCTAGGAAACCAGAGAAAAGGGGGAATCGGTCTTCTTAACACCTGTTAATTCTTGGGCTTGACTCAGCAGCAGCAACTGGTGGTGCCTCTCAGCGCTGGAAGGGGCTAGAAGCATCTTCCCGGACCTGAAGGCAATTCATGGCTTAACTACACATTTTCTAGCTCCCGATGATGTAGGGACCTTTTATATGTGGTTATGACCTTAGATTAATATTTTAAATTGTGCTCTCCCTGTTTCCCAAAGGAGAGAGCTTGAGGGATTCATTAGGCTAGATTCACCTCTTCTAGACCCCAGCGGGCGGTGTTGCTGATGTGGGGACATCTCCACAAATGCCCTGCTGAGGCCCAAATGACTTTTGTACCCTTTTCTCATACCCAAGGAATCTCTCTCTCGCTCTCAATTCCATATAGCTACTCATGGATATAAGGATAACGCAGGTCAGGGCTGTATAAACATTTTTTTAAAATACAATTCCCTTTCATATGAAATCTGTACCCATCCTCAGCATATAAAACAAAAACAAGTGAGGTCCTTTGGTTGACCTGGGACGGAGGCTGGGAGCCTGGACCTCCCCCCTCTCAGCCCCTGGGAAGCAAATCTGTCGCAAGTCTCAGAATCCTGCCATCACCCAAATCATAATTCTCAACCTCTGAGGGAAATTTGTCATCTGGCATTTCAATGGCTGTTGTCAACTGTTACACAGGATCAAGCAGAGTCCCAGCGTCTGGGGCAGGCACCTGCGTCTGGACTTGGAAGCCAGCGGGTGTGACATTAGGGAGGCTAAGTGACCACTGGCAGCTCTGCTCGGTTTGCTGTCTACATCGCCTAAGGCACCTGGCTGAGAAAAGGCCTTAGGGAGACCCAGAGAATGTCACAGCACAGACGGAGTATGACACACGCCTTCCTTAGATCAGATGGCACCTCAGCTCTACTTTCCTAGCTGACTAAGGTCGCCTCCCTCCCACACATGCGTGCTTGCTGAGGCCTGTCTTGAAAACTGACAGTAGATGGTGGTGACCGGCCAGGTCTTTCCCCAGCAGGGAATGGACGTGTCCCAGGCAGACATGCAGCCCCTTGATGTCCTCCCAAAGGGTCCAGGTCAGGCGGTCTCCTTGCCTGAACGCCCCTGTCGAGTGGGGCCACACATGCAGCTTCCAGGCTGGGCCCGCTAAGTAATCCCAAACAGTGGTTACTTGGGATTTCTCTGGAAGAGAGGAAGGGGCTCTGCCCCAAGGAGCCGAGGGAGCCCCTTTGGTGCTGGGATCAACATGAAATGATCAAGCCCGTTCCCAGGACAAGTCAGGCCTGAGCTGTGGGGCTGATTTCAGGTGCCCCGTGGTTTTAGCAAAGACAGAAAAGGAATCAGCTTGTTCCCCCTTAACCCCTCGCCAGTGGCTTCTAAGAGGTTCATTATGTTCTCAGGGCAGCTCTAGACGAGCTCACTAAACACCCCACTAAACATCCTGTCTGTGAAGACTGACCTGTCCAGGAGGCCACGTGCCAAGAGCCTTTCCCCCTTGGTGGCTGGGACAGATTGCGATGCTGCTGTGACCGAAGGCATGAGTTCCCCGGGGGGAAAGGGCAGCCTGGCCACAGCTGGAAGCAGGCCGGGCCTCCTCCATCAGGGGTCTTGATTCTCAGAGCCTGAGCCCGAATCTCAGCTCCAGGGACCCACACCCCATGCTGTCCTGGCCAGCAGCTCAGGGGGAAACAGTGGAGATTCTGGAATCGGGAGCTGACGGTCTGAGCTCAAGCCTCAGTAAAAAGGCCCAAGGACCACATACCATCTTCAGAGTCATCACAAAGAAGAAATGAGCTAATAGCTGTCAAGTCTTAGAACAGGCCCTGGCACGTAGTAGGTACAACGACCCCTGGATTTGCCTCAGTTCTGAGCCTCAGCCTTCCCCTTAGCCCCACTAGGCCCACACTCCAGCCATGACTTTTTTTCAGGTGCTGACACATGGGGCGCCTCTGGCTACTTAGCCTGCACCCCTCCTCCACCTCCAGAGCTCTACAGTGTGACGTTAGTCCTGGAAGAGCGCCAAGGGCCCTGCTCCAGGACTTGCTGGCAGCCGGACCCACTTGTGATTTGGTTGGAAAAGTCACTTTTCACCTCTTGCTCCAGCTGAGAGGGAAAACAGTCATGTTCTGGAGATTTACGTGTCTGCATTTCTCTGATGATTAAGAGCGACTGATTTCAGCAGGAAGCAAGCAGCGGCCCGCCAGGCATCCGGGGGGCGGACGCTGGTGCTCACTTAGTCAAGCAACAGGCTAGGAGCCTGGGAGTCCTAACTCCAGCTTTCGCTGCCTGGCCGCAGGCTCTCCAGCCAGTGGCTGCCGCCTTTTGAAAATGGGGACCAGCTATCTCTGAGCTTGTTTTAAAAAGAGATACTAATGAAAACGATTGCCAAGTGCCTCCCGAGATAGAAAGTACAGCCGGGCATAAAGCTTTATGTAATGAAATTCGGTCTTGCTTCCTCCCTTTGCAAACAAAACCACAGAATCAATATTGTCTGTCCAAGTGTCCCCGGGACAAGATGGAAATCCGTTCCCTGAGCGGCACCTGCCTTCGGATGGGGAGTGGCCCTGCCCCCTGGAGCCCGGAGTCTCAGGCCGGGCCTGGCATTGCCGGGTAAGCGCCCATCCCTTCCTGGGATTCCAGCCAAGATGCCAGGGTTGCGGAGTTCTCTAATTTCAGAGGAGGCTTTGTTTAGGGGTTGAGTCTGCACAATGGCTTTTGCCATTTATCTCCATTCTGTTTTCTCAGATGTGAACTTAACTATCTCCTACTGAGTGCCTATTGTGCTCCATCCAGGCCCTGTGCTAACCACAGTCAACCACACTATCTTGTTGACTCCTCTGAGCAGCTCTGTGAGGTAGGTGTCATTCCCAGTCTCGTTTTACCCGAGGAAATGGGCACTTAGGGGAGTTAAACAAGTTAGCAAGGCAACGGGGCCCACCAGGGGCAGGGGCAGGGGCAGGGGCAGGGGCAGGGGCAGGGGCAGGGCCCCAGCCCAGAGCTCCTCGTTACCTCCCCATGTTTCCTTTATCGCAGTTGTCCTGCACTGAGACATTTCCAATTTAAGAGAAAATCAAGCTTCCGCTGGAGCAAGTGCTAATTAGAAGCTTCTATGTCATGGGAAGATGCTCTAGGTGTGGCTACAGGAGACCATCTGCCTTGGGGGGAGGGGGGGGGATGGAAAAGGGGCTGCTCCACTTTCTCCCAGCCACACACAGGGCTGGGAGCATTTCCTGCAAGCTGTGGCTCTGACACTCGGAGCACCCAGGCTGTCAGTTCGACAGCAGGGCCCCTCATGGGCTGTGTTCCATCCAAAGTTATCCTCGGTGCCCATCTGGGCTAAACCACCCAGTCTTGTGAGAGATGCCCACTTGCTAGCGTCTTCCTGCAGCTTGTTCACTGTGAACTCTTCACATGGTCCCAACGTGTAGTAAGTGCAAGTGACCAGTGCAAACCAGAAACAGAGCATGGGGGACGACCCCGCGGGTGCCTGAGGACAGCAGTTGAGGAGTCCCAGAATCCCTCCCTTTCTCTCCCCACCCCTCCCTGATCTGTGCGTGGACAGACAAGTCTCAGTAAGAACCTGATTTCTCCTAATGCCTGCGCCCTGGGCTACAATGTGAGCTCCGCAAGGGCAGGGATTTTAGTTTGTTCTGTTCATGCCCTTAACTCCAGCATCTGGAATAATACTGGGACCGTGGTAGGCACTCAGATACTTGGTACATCAAATAATGAAATTACCATCTCCACTTGATGCCTTCTTGGAAAGAGAAGGGGACAGGATGGCAGCCGGCGAGGGGAAGGCACAGGAGAGAGGACAGGATCTTAGGAAACACCCCTGGGGCGGGTTTGTAGGCACCGTCTCCGCAGTTTCTAGGCTCTGGACAGGGTGAAGGAACAGTAGCCGAGCCCTGCTCCTGGAGCCCAATAGACACATTCATTTGTTCAACAAGGCGTTGCTCACTAGATATAAAACCCTACTGGATTCTCAGCGTTGACAGGCTGGGATTGACACCTCCTCTGGTCCTGTGACTCCTGGCTCCCTTTTAGCCTCTGAGTCTCGTTTGTTTATTGGTAACTAGATCACGAGGTTATTGAAAAAAATGAAATGATATATTAAGTACTTCCTTGTATATAGTAGCTGCTCTGTAAATATTTATTGACTCTTGCAAAACATGGTTGTTGGGTTTTCCGTTGTTTTGTGGGAGGGGACGGCGGGGAATAGGGTAGAATTGTGACTATGTAATTTACTACGGGTCTTGGGTTCTTAAAGGAGATGGGATTGTCTAGCATAATTAGCGTTTCTCATTCAAGAACAGCCCTGCCTGCATGTGGCTCCTTTTGTAATATGTGCTCCTGTTTCCAAATGGAGGCAAAGCTTTGGCCCATCAGTAGAAGCCACATCAGAGCTGGGCTGCTCCGGGGGTGAGTGGGTCTGCGCGGCACCGTGCGTACCTTTCCTACCCACTCGTGGTCAGAGGGCAGGTTGCAGCCAATGGTGGCAAAGGCGCGAGTCCTTGGCCTTGTTCACCCACCTGGCTCCTGGTCCCAGGTTTCTCAAGCACAGCTCAGCCTTTGAATCGCTGCCCCCACCCGCAGCCACCCCAATTCCTCAGGTTGCTTTCAGACCACTATTCCCAGCTCCCCCAACTCCGCAGCCTCTTCTGCTTTGCTTTTCAAGCCCTGCCCCCACTCCCCACCCGTCCACACTGCCCCAAGAGATAATGACTCTCCCTCCCTCCCACCCGCCCCCAGTGTGGGCAGACGATTGTGGATCATCCTGCTGTCCCATTACCCGCCTTTAGCAGTTAGGGACACAGTGACAATCTAAGCCAAATGGAGAAAGCAGGAGAAATTTTTAAAAGGGGGGGGGGGAAGAACAGATAATTTCCAAAGGACATTAGGCTCTATTCAGGGACACAATCTCCAATCAACAAAATGAAAGGCGAGCCGTGACCCCACAGGGACTGGCTGAAAGGCAGCCTGGTGGTGAGAGTGCTCCGGAGCTGGCTTCTCATAGGCCTCCCCCACTCTCCCAGCACCAGCCCCTGCCTGGCAACCAGCCCCACCCTGGGGGATCAGGCCTGGACCCCACCCGGAGCTCTCCCGCTCTGGGCCTCCCAGCCAGCAGGGCTTCCTCCCTGACATGGCTTACAAAGGCTCCCTCGCCAGGGGTAACAGCAGGACCTTGCTTGGCCGACAGAATTCTTTGGCAGAAAAAACGCTGTCTGAGTCAGCCCTGAGAAATAATTAACCCTCCTGATGTTTCCTGGAGCAGTAAAGAGGGCTGAATGCTGAAAACCCAGTGAGTGCTGAAGCATTTGTCTTCTGGATGGGAGGGGAGGGAATACCTGGGCAAGGGGGCCTGGGCCACTGGCACCCCTCACCTGGGGCAGTGGGGCCCTCCCGGCTAGCTCCCACAGGCTCTCTGGGCCTCGGGATTGCTCTGGGGGACAGAGAGAAGGTCCTCATTTCACTAGACACTCTTCCTGAAGGCCTGTTTCCATCCAGGGTCTTTTCATAACACGTGAGTCAGGCAGTAAACAAACACTAAGAGGCTCTGTGTGCTCAGTGCAGTACCAAGTGCCCAGAGAAGATACCAGTAAAATAGGAGACCCAGACTAGGCCTCGGGGATTCATACCTGCGTAGACAAGTGACACATGACAAGACATTCAACGAGACAGCCTCGTCGGTCAGGCGTTTATGCCTCCAGTGTGAAAGGGAAAAGACATTTCCTTGAGCCTAAGCAGATTACCTGACACATTTAGACCAGGAGCTCAACGACTTGCTGAGATGATAATGTCGTGAATCATGCTGGTTCTGCCTTCTAAGAAGGCTTCTGAGTTTCCTGCCAATGCTCTGTGGGCCTCGGTCAAATTCCCCTCCTGTATTTCCCTCCATTCCAAGGCCAAGAAGTCTCCTCCTCATTTCACAACCGGGACAGTCACGCAACAGGCCACAGGCCGGCCTGCCAGGCAACTGGCCCGCGGTTCACACGGACTCACACGCGCAGCCAAAGACTGAAAACCCCACCAGCTTCTCCAGCTTCGTGCGCAGGATGAATACACTGAGTTTTCCATTGTGAAGTGCGCTCTTGGAAGGGGCCTAGTCCAAAGAGGATCGGAGAAGTAGGGATGGCTACTGTCCGGCCAGGCGGCATTGGCGCAGCAGGATGCTGCGGGCTGGCTCCCGCGTCAACAAGCTTTTCTCTAAAGAGCCAGACAGTCAACAGGAGATATTTTAGGTTTTGCGGGCCAAAGACTCTCTCTCTTGCATACACACCTGGACTGGGAATCAAACCCTCAACCTGGGCATGTGCCCCAACCGGGAATCAAACCGGCAACCTTTCGGTGCACGAGATTATGTTCAACCACTGAGCAACCCTGGCCAGGCTCTCTTTTTTACTTTAAAAAAAACTGTGTCAAAATACACATAACATAAAATTTACCCATCTTCTCAATGGGGGGAAAAAATAAGTCTCTTCAAAAAATGGTGTTGGGAAAACTGATCTCCACATGCAAAAGAATGAAGGTGGGCCTTTACCTTATACCATAGACAGAAATTAAGTCAAACTGGTTTAAAAACCTAACCGTAATACCCAAAACGATAAAACTCCTAGAAGAAAATGCAGGGAAAAGCTTTGTGACGTTGGGTTTGCCGCTGGATCTCTTCGCTGTAACACCAAAAGCACCAGCAACAAAAGCAAAAATGGAGCTACATCAACCTTAAAAAGTTTTGTTCATCAAAGGACGCAATCAACAGATTTAGAAGGCAACCTATAAAATAGGGAAAAATATTTGATAAGAGATTAATATCCAGAATATATAAAGAACTTCTGTAACTCAACAACAACAAAATCAAATAACCCAATTAAAACACAGGCATAGGGCTTGAACAGACATTTCTCCAAAGGTGATATACAAATGGCCAACAAGCATATGAAAAGATGGTCAGCATCACTAATTCTCAGAGAAATGGAAATCAAAACCACAATAAGATATCACCTCACGCCCATTAGGATGGTCGCTCTCAAAAAACAACAACAGCACACACACACACTGAAAACAACAAGTGTTGGTGGAGACATGGAGAAAGTAGAACCACGGGGCACGGTTGGTAGGATTATAAAATGGGTACGACTACAATAGAAAATTAAAAATAGATCCAGCAATCCCACTTCTGGATATATATGCAAAAGGATCGGAGCAGGATCTCAAAGAAACACTTACACACCCATGTTCACAGCAGCACTATTCACAATAGCCAAGAGGTGGAAGCAGCCCGAGTGTCCATCGATGGATACATGGGTGGAATGTGCTGTCTCCATACAATGGAATAATATTCAGCCTGAAAGGGGGAGGAAATCCTATGACATGGACATTATGCTACATGAAATAAGCCAGTCATACAAAGACAAGGACTGTCGGTTCCACTTATATGAGGTATCTAGAATAGTCAAATTCATAGAGACGGAAAGAAGAAAGGTGGCTGCCAGGGGCTGGGAAAGGGAGAGTGGAGAGATGTTGTTTAATGGGTTTGGAGGTTCGGTTTTGCAAAACAAAACAGTTTTGGAGATCTGTTTCACAACAGTGTGAATTTACTCAACACTGCTGAACTCTGCAGTTAGAAATGGTTACGATGCAGCAGTGCCCTCGCCGGTCCCCTGGATCTGTCTTTGCTGCAACAGTGTTTGGATGGAACAGACCCAGGGACACCCCTTCTTCCAGCCTCAGACCACCCTCCGACCTCTTTTCCTCTCGCCACCTTTGGAACCTTCTCAGCCATCCTCGGCCTCCGAGAGCAGCCAACTCCGTTTTTTTAGCTTAACTCCTTATTGCTGAGCAACCGTGAGCTCCCAAATTCGTCAGAATTATTCCACCCAAGTGGAAGCCCCATCAACCTGCCTGGTCAACCTGCCTTTGCGGGCCTCCTCCACCTGCCTCTCTCTGGGCTTCTATTTCCATCACGACAATGTGGCTCTGGAGGGCACGGGCCACTTCTCCCACATGTTAGCCAAGGAGAAGCTCGAGGGCACCCAGCGTATCTCTCGAAGATGAAAAACCAGTGAGGCCGCTGTGCCCTCTTCCAGGACATGCAGAGGCCTTCCCACGGTGAGCGGGGTGACACTCAGGACGCCACGGAAGCTGCCTTGGTCCTGGACAAGAACCTGAACCAGGCCCTTGGGGATCTGCAGACCTCGGGCACTGCCTACACACACCCTCGGCCCGGTGACCTCCTGGATGAGCAGGTTGAAATCCATGAAGATGGGCGACACCTGACTCACCTCTGCAGCCTGGCCGGCCCCCAGGAGGCTCATTCTCAAGGACAGCTAGGAGTCTGTGCGGCCCAGAGACCTTCGAGGGCTCCCTGGGCGTCCCCCTGGTGTCTGGCTTCTGCCTGAGCCTCTCCCTGCAACTACTAGGTGCTTTTTAACCACCCTGGAGCCCTCTCCCATTCCTTAAACCAAATGGAAACAGTAAAGCTTTTTGCAACAACCACCAAAAAAAAGGGGTTAAGGTGGGTAAATTGTTTGCTTTGTGTTTTTACCACAATTTTATTTTAAAAAAGCATTTAAAGGCCTAGCCAGAAAATTATTTTACCATCTTAACCATTTTATGGGTATAATTCAGTGTGTGTGTGTGTGTATGTGTTTAACAATCATTTACACAAAGGAGCTTCTGGGTGGGCAGCCAGAGGTCTTTGTCCCAGTAGGCGTGACACGTGGCAACATGGCTAGGTGCACAAACTGAGCTGTGCCCACCCCGGCTCCTTAGCAGGCATCGGAGACATTAAGGAGAGAGACGAGGCACTGGCCCCTCAACACTGGATTTAAAAACAGCCTCCTGCCCTGCGACTCCTGCCCTGTCTTTCAGCGGCAGGCACTGGAGGCCCACTGTGTGCAAAGCGCTGCGGGAATCAGCGGGCAGTTAAATGGGAAACTGAAGACAGGGCCCGGCCTTGGCCGTGGGGGTGTCACGCTGAGCCACAAAGCAAGCCGGCACCAGGAGAAGTCACAGGGACAGGGCTGGCCCTTGAGTGTTTCCGAAGCAAAGAAGATGAAGCCCTGATGTGCTCGCCCAGCCCCACCTCCGCAGCTCCTCAGGGGTCACTGCCGCCCTGACTCGAAGGCCACAGGCAGGCCAGGTGGTGGGCGGGGGTGCATTTGGTTTTAGCAGAAAAACAACCACAGATCCAATTTCAAGGCTTGGAGTCCCTCCACCCCCTCCTTCCAGTCTTTTCTAAACAGCGGCCTGAATTGGAACCCCTGGGAGGGGAGGGGGCCACTGGCACCCCGCAGGGCTCTGTAGGGGTCTCCCTGAGCCCCCACCCGGCCCCTGCTGTGTGCGCCTGGGAGCGGCCTCGATTTTCCTGCTGGGGGTGCAGGGGGCAGAGGAATCTCTAGGCCCAGTGAGGACTGAGCCTGGGTGGTTCTGACACCACGCTCAACACTGCAAAACCCACATGGGGAATTCAACCAAGAACAGAAAGAAGAAACGGGATCCATTTCCCTCCCATAGGAGCCAGAATTTTCGGCAGCCGAAGCTACCAACGGTCAGAGGTATCTTTCTCCTGTGCAAGGACTCTACCCGCCTCCAGAACCTTCTCCTATCCCCCTTCTCCTAAAAAAGGAGTGAAGCCCCTGCCCCATTAGCATTGAAACCCCTCTGAGGTGTCAGCACCAAATCGCTGACGAGTAGCAATTAACAACTCAGTCATCAGTTGCAACTTGCCAATAATTGCTGTCATTTCAAGTGTGTTTTGCTTCTTTATGTTTTTCTCTCTGCCCCCTGTTTGCAAACCCACATATATTTATGGACCTTCTTTAGACAAGCCATGGGGTATAAAACGATCCACCAACCCAGTGTTTTTGAGATATTTGTAGTCTGGTGAGGGGGGGAAAATGTCAGCCTGGCCCGAGTGGCTTAGTTGGGTGAGCAGGTCCTGTGCACCGAAAGGTGGCCGGTTCAATTCCTGATCAGGGCACACAGCTGGGTTCTGGGTTCAGTCCCCAGTTGGGGGCATGTACAGAAGGCAACCGATCAATGTTTCTCTCTCTCTCTTTCTCTCCCCCCCCTTCCCTCTCTCTAAGCATGTCCTCCTGTGAAGATTAAAACAAAACAAAAACCAAAAAAAAGTCAAAAGAGCACTACTGCTGAATGCTGGGTCCAGTAACAGCGAAAGATACATTGAATGTTCAGCAAGTTTGATTTTAAGTTGCCAGTGAGGAGCTTTCCTTTACATCAGTGGTTCCCAAAATTGGAAGTCTATGAATTATTGACACAAGTTCTAAAAAAAGGTGTTCTATGGCCAAAAGCATTTGGGAGACAGGCAGGTTTCTCTTTTTGAAACTGAGATATAATTGACATATTACTGTGACAATTTAAGGGACACACCGTGTGCAGAACATTGCTGAGGCTTCAAGAGCCAAAGTGCATTACCAATCAGTTCAAGCCAAAATATGCAGCAGGCCCCAGATTTGACCTTGAAACGGTCCTTTCTTTCATGCCCAGTTTCCCACAACCAATATTCTCTCCCTGAGTTTTCCCAAAAGTCCAGCCCACACTGATCCCTCTTTCCTCAGATCTCCAAAAGCAGCTGGGTGTCACCAACTTAGCACCCAACCTCTGTCTGTCTCCTGTCTGTCCCCTATCTCCTATCATCCCACTCATGCAGAGCATATAGTAAATGCTCACTAAAGATGAATTTTACCTGGTTATTAAATATGCCCCGATGTCATGGATCAGGGCCGACCCTGACCTCAGACTAGCTTCGGCCTCCTGACTGTGCGATCTTGGGAAAGTTACCTAACCTCTCTGGGCTTTCTTTTCTTCAACCGCACTTCATAAGGTTGCCGTGAGCACTAAACTAACGTGCCCAACACTTAATAAATGTTTGCTATTTTCATCACTAATCCTAAGTGTGCTCTATGCTTGCTGACCAGGAGGGCGCACGCGCAGTGCATGGAGAGCCAGGTCTCAAGGGTAGCCCGTAACACCGGCCAAAACACAGGGATATTGTTTGTATATCTCTCCTGAGATCTCAAAGCACTTAAAAAATCTCCACTTATCAATTTTCACAGGAGTTCCTTGGCATAGGTCGGAATGCATATAATCACCCTGGGGAGGGGTGCATGACCTGCTCAAGGTTACTTGCCAGGGTCAGCCACAGGCTAGAAATAGAAATTGGCTCCACGGCCACCTCTTTGTCTCAGTAGCTTCCTCCCTCTGCGGTTTTGGCAAAGAGGAAACACCCAGGAGTGATGCAGCCACGGGGCTGAAGGTCAAGGCCCAGCATCTGCGTTCAGCGCAGCCTTGAGGACGCCTTTGTCCCCTCCTCTTCCCACAGCGGCTGATCTATCCAGCAGCCTCCTGTCCCTCTCCAGGCCCTCAGAACAGTACTCCCTGACCTCCGGTCACCTGCGATGCCAGTGAGAGGGACACAGGGCGTGCTGGGGGGCCCCGGGGAAGGGCTTGTGGGCGCAAAGTGGCCCCCTGACCTCAGACCTCTCTGCCTCAACACGTCCTCTCACCGCCTTGGCTGTTTCTCCGTCACTGCGGTCACACCAGCTCCTCAGGAGACGCACAAGTCCCCTGTTGCTCCCACAAACGGGAAAAGCTCTCTGCAGCCAGTGCCCTGCCCAAGCCTGCAGGACCGAGTTGGCAAAGGCCCCATCTGTGACTGGAAAAGCAGTCAGGTTCACAGAAAGGCAGAACAGAGAACCACGTAACCGAGGCAGTGAGAAAACTTGTGTGCGTGTGTGCATGTGTGCGTGTGTGCATGTGTGCGTGTGTGCGTGTGTGCGTGTGTGCGTGTGCATGTGTGTGTGCATGTGTGCATGTGTGCGTGTGTGCATGTGTGCGTGTGTGCATGTGTGCTTGTGTGCGTGTGCGTGTGTGCATGTGTGCGTGTGTGCGTGTGTGCATGTGTGCGTGTGTGCGTGTGTGCATGTGTGCGTGTGTGCGTGTGTGCGTGTGTTCAAGCCCCTCTCCGCCCTCCCTCTCCAGTTACTCAGGGCTCCCTGCTTTTAGAATGACAGCAGTTAATCATTTATGGGGCACCATACTGCATTCGGCGGCTCCCGTGACCACCCAGGGCGTCACTACCCTGGGGAGTTGGCTACCGAAGTCATCGGGACAGAATGGGCGAGGGAGGCAGACGGTGACCAGTAAGGGACAGTGAGCTACGTCAGGGCCTCGCCAAGGGTGGGAGCAGGTGGGACGCGGACCGGGAAAGGCTAAACGTATAACAGTGAATTCCTGACCAAGCTCTCAGGCCACCTCTGCTGTCACCCAGCCTGGAGTGACTACGTGATCACCCACACGGTCCCCGTGACAAGTACGCATAAAGAGTCAGAGAGGGTAACTGTGGAGGCTAGGCTGAGGCCACCAGCACTGGGGGGTTCAATTATTGTCACCTGCACATTATCTCGGGCACTCTGGTCAGTTGCCTCCTTCATACAAACCTTCTGCTCAGAATTTCTGCTTGTAGGGCTTTATATCTGTTCTTTGTTGCTCTTTACATAGGGAGATCCAAGACCTATCTTCCTCTGGGTCTCCGCTGTCTAATAGTTCACAGTGAATGGCAGAATAGGTAAGATGTACACAGTGCTGCTCTTGTCAGGAAAATCTGTTCTGGAACCATCTTCTCAAAAGTCTGCATTCCCAGAACAATGTTCCAAAGTCTCATTTTTAATACTGATAGCTAACATTCAAATTAAATAGTAAATGCTGTTTATCTGCATTGTATATGTTTTATTGTTTTGTTTTGTTTCAGAGAGAGAGGAAGGGAGAGGGAGAGAGAGAGAAACATCAATGAGGAGAGAGTCATTGATCAGCTGCCTCTTGCATGACCCCTGCTGGGGATCGAGCCCCCAACCCGGGCCTGTGCCCTGACCTGGAATCGAACCATCACCTCCTGGTTCATAGGTGGACACTCCACCACTGAGCCATGCTGGCCAGGCTTATGTGTATTTTAAATACCTTTCCCTCTACCTTCTTTCATCCAATTCTAGCTACCATCCGTATGAAATGCACTTCCATTTTTACATACCACCAAGAAAGAGAATGGTTCCACCGACTGTCAAATGCATCCTGACTTCAGATATTCAAATGCGAAAAAAATGTGCATCTTAGAATTGATACAATATTATACTTAACGGAATCTCATTTTCATCGGGTTTGTGCCAAAAGTCAGAGAACAGCGCCCTACCCTCTCTGCAAGCCTGCTGAGCTGCTATCACTGCAGAAAACCGAGAGAAAGGAAGGGGGGAGATAGATCGAGCGTCTATACGGCTGAGATAAGCATGTCTGATGTCTGCCAAGCAACTGAGCTCAGTATTAATGGGAAGGGATCGGGGGAGGGGAAGGGAGGTGCCTTCTTGACCTGTTTTGTGCGAAAAGAGCTCGGCCTGGACCTGAGGCCGCGCCACGTGGGCCCTGCCGCGGGACTGGGTCCAGCGGGAGCGCTGGATGAAGGCTTTGTGGAGAAGGCATTTGATCCGGGCTTGAAGGGAAAAGCATCTCAGGACTGGGAAGGTAGGAAGACAGGCTGCAGGGACACCAGCAAACAGGCAGCGTGACTGCGGCCCTGTCGCCTCCTGGGTGACAGCCACCGACGGGCAACAAGGTGAGCGAGTGGCTTCGAGGTCGCACGCAAACGGCTCGGGCTGTTGGGCCTTCTTAGGCCGGCGTTGGCCACGCTGAGGTCTCTGAGCTTTTGAATAATTGATGCAAAATAATATTTCAGGGAGGAAAAGCCAGCACTTGAGGAAAAGAGCAGCAGCAGAACGCGAAGAACAGCAACGGGCGGTGCTGTGCATGGTGAGCTCGGCGGGAAGAGGTACAAGTCGAAAGGACCACAGAGAACAAAAGCCGTCATTTATTGGGTACCCCGCTGGCAGAAAACAGGAAATTAAAAGAAAGCTGTTCTGGGCCAGCGGTGGTCGAGATCACGGAATTGCATGAGGAATTCGAGACAGGAGAAGAATCGGCCACTAAGCGAATGGGGACAGAAATGATGCTGGGGAGACACAGGGTGGAAAATCAGATTTGGGAAAATCAGATCAGAGGTGAAGGGGGGTCAAGGGGTCTGAAGTCCTGGGGAAAGAGAGGGTTTAGAAAGGAGGAGCCTTAAGACCTCAATTAAGAAATTGTTTTTTAAATTAGAAAATTAGTATTGAGAACAGCAATATCATAAACACTTATACCCACCACCCAGGTTTTCAACTATCACCCTTCTGATACATTTGCTTGAGACTCCGTTTTTACATTTTTTTCGTAAAGAAAAAAAACAAAGGCCCTGGCCGGGTAGCTCAGTTGGTTAGAGCGTTGCCCCTAGGCCAAGGTTGCAGGTTCGATCCCTGGTCAGGGCTCATACAAGACTCAACCAATGATGCGTAAATAAGTGGAGCGACAAATCAAAGTTTCTCTCTCTCCCTCCCCCCCTAAAATCAATAAATTAAAAATCAATAAATAAAGTGGCTCCATTAAAAATAAAACCTAGAACAGTATCCCCAACTTTAAAAAAAGCAAAAAGCAAACATTATCTCTTTCCCTGGAGATAAGCACTATCCTCCCATTGATTGCTCTGTGGCCCTTGTAATTATTTTTGTATTCTAAGGACATATAGAGAGAAAGCCAAAAATATTATGATACGTGTTTTAAATGGTTCGTATACACGGTGTAACAGCATACATATTCTTTTGCAATTTTCTTTTTATTTCATTCAAAATTCATGTTATGTTTTGGAAATTCATCCATAATTTTATATATGTAAACTATATAAATGTTATATTAAATATATATGCACATATGTGAAATACATTCATTTTAACTTCTATGTAGAATGCCATTATATGAATAGGTCACAGATGATCTCTCCATTTTTTCCAGCGTCAGCTATTATAAACAACACAGTAAGGGACATCCAAGTGTGTGTTCCAAATATAGGTTGTGCATTTGACCAAGACTTTCTGGGGGGTACGTATTCAGAAATAGCATCTTGGATTATAGGATACACATGTTTCTAACACATTGCCAAGTTGCTAAGCATATGTTTTAAACTCTACATCTCCACCAATACTTGATATCGCCAGACTTTCAAATTTTTGCTAATCTTATGGGCATAAATTCATGTCTTGTTTTCTAGCTTGCATTTTCCTAATGAGTGTTGGCCATTCAAGTTTCTCCTTCTGGGAATGGAATCGCGCGTTCTAGTCTATGCCCTTTTTCCCTATGGCATTGATGTTTTTATTTTTTTAACTGATTTGTAGAGTTATTCATGTATTTCGGGTAGGAATCCTTTGTCAGTTGAATGTGGTCTAAGTATCCTCTCCCAGTCTATAGCTGTCTTTTAAGACCGTTCACAGTGTCTTTAATTTTTTTATTACAAAAAAAATGTTGAGTCAACCACAAAAGTTGAAAAAACAGTATAAAGAAACCACATTACCCATTACCCAGACTTGACTATTAGCAAGGTTTTGTCTCACTTGATTTATCTATCCCTTTTGTCTTTATTTTTGCTAACATATTTTAAAGCAAATCCCAGCCTGTATGTTGTTTCTTTCCTGTATACTTCAGTAAACACTATACAACTATGGACCTTTTCTTCTGTAATCAGCATGCCATGAGAACACCTATCAAAACTAACAATTACCCCCTTATATCACCTAATATATAGTGATTGTAGATACAAGGTACTTTTTAATGGGGCCTCAATTTTTCTACTACAAAGCGCAGATGTACCATTGGCTGGCCTGGGATTGGGATAGCTGGCCTTCCTATCCGAAGACAAGCCATGGGCAATTCCATGGGTTGATTCTGACCCATCAACAGGTACTTTTCCTGGAAACAGGCAGGCCTTTCTCTACCTGGAAAAGATGTGAGATACCTGCTTCAGTCTGTACCTCTGGCAGCTGCTTACAGAGCCTGTGACCTCTCTTCTGTTAGGAAACAGCCATTGACCTCCGAGAGGGTGGTCTGCCTGCTGCTAGTGTTTCTCGATGCTTCCCAGGGAGGCCGGTTCACACATAAAACTCTTCAGATCCCTTAGATAGGACTCTAAACCTGATTAGAGTCAGGATGGTTTGGGGGATGGGCTGGGGTTCATTCCTTCGCTATGTTCTCAGAATGAAGAAAACAGACATTAACTGGGGAAATGAAAGGGCTTGAACACAAATACTAGAAGAAGGCGTCTCAAATGTGTGTCTGTGAATCCCTTCACTCAGAGAAAAAGTCTACGGATTTCTCCCTAGACCACTTTACGTGGTAAGAGACCCCAGGTCATTGGAATTAATGGGAAGACTGGAGCAGCTTTAGATAAGACACCAGTGAGGTAATGTCTGGTTTGGGTTAAATATCCTAAATAGATTACTCACTCTTGCTAGATAAAAGGTAAAGACACAGTCATGTGATAAACATGAATCCTGCTGAAAACAGGGCTCCCTTTGGTTCCTGGACTGGGAGCCTCCATGCTGTCCGGAGACCAGTGACTGTGGGGCCACAGGTAAACCTGTCCCGACGAGAAAACCAGTCAGCTCTGTGATCCTTGCCAACTCCTTTTCTCTAGGACCCCAGACCACCAAAGAGAGTCGGCAGTTTGTACCAGAGGAAGGCAGATAGAAGGCCACGGAAAGGTCTCCTCTCTGTCTTCAGGAGAAGGGCTAGCCTGGCATAGCCAAAGAGTCAGGCCCAAAAGGCTCCACTCACCTCTTTTTTCTAAAAAAGATTCTTTATTGCCTGGCTGGGCGTGGCTCAGCGGTTGACCATCGACCTAGGATCCAGGAGATTGTGGTTCGATTCCCGGTCAAGGCATATGCCTGGGCTATGGGCCCAGTCCCCCGTCAGGGGACATGCAGGAGGCAGCCGACCAATGACAACTTTCTCATCAGTGACGTTTCTATCTCTCTCCCTCTCCCTTCCTCTCTCAGAAATCAATAAAGATATATTTAAAATATATATATTTAAAAAAAGATTCTTTATTGATTTTGAGAGACAGAGAAAGGGAGAGGGAGAGAGAGAAACATCAATGTGAGAGCGAAACATCGATCAGCTGCCTCCTGCACACCCCCTACCAGGGACTGAGCCCCCAACTCCAGTATGTGCCCAGACCAGGAATTGAACCAGCAACCTTTCGGTGTCAGGGACAACACCCAACTAACTGAGCCACACTGGCCAGGGCTCCACTAACCTCCTCTGGACCCTGGATGCTGTGCCTGGAGGAATTTCTTCCATTTACTTACAGTGTACAAAGAATTTCCATGGGCATTGTTTCCACTGATCCCCATAAGAACCTCGCAAGATAAGCAGAGTAGCGTGAGGTTCAGATTGGTCAAGCGACCGGGCAGGGCCTCCAGCCACAAACATGGGCCACAAGCTCAGGGGTGTTTTCCTCCCGTCATTGAAAGGGTCGGATAAAGGTTCCCAGGTTTCCCCTTTTGACCTTATAGTCTAGGGTTGTCAGAGGCCTGGGAGAGGCTGAGAAGAGAGCCAGGGAATCGCTTTCTGGTCCCTGACATTCACCCCACATATTCCTTCATGTCACTACACTGTCCCCCCCCCCCCCGCCAGGGGACCATCTCTCGTCCCCACCCAAAGCCACAGGCTGCAAGAACTGACCAGCTTGGAGGACAGCTGCCCAGTGCCGGTCTCCACGGAAAAGCTTCTGTTCTTCAAACAGACTGAGAGAGTGCCACGGAAACGGGCCCATTTCCCCAAAGAGTCTTGCTTCGGCCAAGTCATCCCACACACTCCCTGACTCTCTGGAGGGTCCTTGACATTTCATTTCACAACTTCCTGGCAGCTCTCAGGGCAGCGGATGGTAATCCCGTTAGTGTTGGCCCGGCTCCCAAACAGGCCTCTTCCCCCACACTGTTCCCAGGCCAGCCCTCCTGTAATCGTGGTGGCAAGGTCGGAAACCTCGCCAAGAGTGTCTCCAGGACATGGAAAGGCGGCTTGGGACAGTGAGCCAACAGCAAGGCTGACACTCCCCACCTGCCCCTCCCCTGCCCCTACCCCCAGGCTGGCCTCCCCCTTCAGTCGAAGGACGGGAACCTCAACACCCACCTCCAATGACAAGCTCTCGCTTAGAGACACAGGACACACGAGCTCAGGAGCTGGACCCTCAGCTCCTCCAGGACCTGGAGGAACCTGGGTCACCTGGGGGAGGTCTGTGCTCCACCCATCTGATGACATCCCCCCTGGAACTGTCCCCCTAAGAAGCTCAGCGCACCTCTCTGCACCGTGGTGCCCCTAGATCACCAGCCTCCTATGGGGTCACAAAGCTTTAGTGATCAGGGACGAAATAAATGGCAATCTGGTGAGTCACATGGAAGCGGAACAGCACCACAGCCGGTACTGCTACGATTAACGTCAGGCCAAAGTGCCTTCTTCCCGTCACCTCTCAGTTATCCGCGCTACTGGCCAGGAGGGTGGGAGAAAGTAGAGAGAAAACCACAGCTACCTTGGGCGTTGCACTTTACAGTTTGAAATGTAGTTTTTAACATAAACACATTTTGATGTTATTTCTCTCAATCCTCAGAATAAACTTACACCTGGTATACAATAGATTCAAATGTTGATTTCTCTTACTTTCTCCCAATGAGGTTGAAAGGGAAGATATTAAAATCCCTGTTTTACAAAGGAACAGATCGAGGCCATAATTATTCAAGATTTTATATAGATATAGTAGGGGCCCTAGACTCAAGTCCAGCTTTCCTGGCTGCACATGTCCCGCTCCCAGAATCCTGGGGTTCGCACATGACCCGTCCTTTCTCTTAAGTCCCCATCTAACTAGTCCTGTGGATGCTACAGCTTTTACAATATCTCCCATGGGCACATGCTCACAACTCCTGGCCAGTTCTAAGCACTTTAAGTCTATTCACTAATTCAATCCTCACAAAACGCTAAGGCAGGATCATCATTTTTCTCACCCTACAGATGGGGAAACAGATGCCCGTAGTGGTAAGTGATTTGCCCAAGTCCACGCTGCGGGTGGGAACACGCGCCCGGGCGGTCTGGCCCGAGTCTGGGCTCGTGATCGCTGTGTGACATCCACGCTCACTCACTCTGTTGAAAGTGCCTGCCTGTCTCAGACATTAGTCAGTAAGTCTGGAAGGCAAGAGCTCCTTTCCCTATTTCCAAGCCCTAAGCACAGTGTCTGGCACACAGTATATGCTCAGGAACTATCTAGGGAATAAATGTTCTGGTAACTGGAAAAGAGGAAACCATAGGGAAGCCATCTGTTGAAACCGAAACTCTCAGAGATCAAACTGGTCAAGAATTCTTTCCTTTGCTGCGACCCAAGGTATTAACTACCACATCACTGATTGCAGCCAAGTCCATCCTTGGATGGGGTGGGAGGAACCAGCCCTCCCAAAGGCAGAACTAGCTCCTAAGGACCCAAAACAGAGTTCCTGGGGCCTCAGCCTGAGGTCCACCTTCCATCTCCCAGGACCACAATTTTGTGTGTGTTTAGAATTAGGCTCCCCACAGAAACGGGAAATCTGCCCCGAAGCTTCGACGCTGATGTGAAGAGGTGGAATC
This sequence comes from Miniopterus natalensis, assembly GCF_054644295.1. Taxonomy (NCBI): domain Eukaryota; kingdom Metazoa; phylum Chordata; class Mammalia; order Chiroptera; family Miniopteridae; genus Miniopterus; species Miniopterus natalensis. The sequence continues at coordinate 12,852,704 of NC_142101.1, read as the reverse complement.
ACAGGGTGAGGACTCCCCAGAACGTCCCAGTGAATCAGCTGCTCAGGTTGGGACAAATCCAGAACATGTGACAACAAAGGGTGGCAAATTGAGATCTAATAGAGCCATCTGGTTGGGAGAAATGGCCAACTGGAGGGATGGGGGCCTGGAAACCACCCAGAGCACAAACTTATCTGGGGGAACTGATGAGTCAGCTCTGCCCAGAAACAAAACCTTAAATGAAGTTCTGTGCAACAGTCCTCATAGAATCTCTTGAAGGAGCCAGAGTTGGGTAACTCCATCTAAAGATCACACTTGGGTTCAAAGTTCCAAGATGCTTGGCCTTAGCGTGGACCAGGTTTAGTGTGGACCTCGGTAAGCCTGGAACCCAGTAAGCATGGACCTGCATGAACATGGACCTGGGTGAGCATGGACCTGGGTGAGCATGGACCTGGGTGAGCATGGACCTGGGTGAGCATGGACCTGCGTGAGCATGGACCTGGGTGAGCATGGACCTGCGTGAGCATGGACCTGGGTGAGCATGGACCTGGGTAAGCCTGGAACCCAGTAAGCATGGACCTAGGTGAGCATGGACCTGCGTGAGCATGGACCTGGGTGATCATGGACCTGCGTGAGCATGGACCTGGGTGAGCATGGACCTGCGTGAGCATGGACCTGGGTGAGCATGGACCTGGGTAAGCCTGGAACCCAGTAAGCATGGACCTAGGTGAGCATGGACCTGGGTGAGCATGGACCTGGGTGCGGTAAACTTTCATCGCTGTGTTGGGGGCAATATGGGCTGGAGGGAATCATTTAACAGCCAGACAGATGCAAGGCAAGCATGACAGGAAGTGCTGGACTAGGGGGGATAGTGCAGCCTTGGTCCTGGAGACCAGCTTTCTTCTGGGTCTTCTCTCAGCCACCGTCGCAGTTGCTTGAAAAAAGTAAAAAGCAAACCAATTACCAGGTCTCATTATCTCCCTGGCAGCAGCTGCGGAGGCTCTTGCCAAAACTCTGCTCTACCAACACCCTGATCCAAAAAGCCCCAAGTCAGCGGGAGAAGGCTCTGCTGGTCCAGAGCAGCTGGAAGGCTTCCTGACACCAAGACAGGGCACAGGAGTTCAACGCCTGAGCTTCAAAGCAGCTATCTCCCTTGAGTTCCCTTGGCCGCTGCATCTGGATGGAGGAGAGGTGGTGGCACTGGCCAACTGGAACTGCACCAGAAAATGACACAGCAATCAATAGGTACTTGCCCTAACTAGCCCCCTACCCTAGGAAGTTAAGAGGCTTCCTACAGGCCTGTTTGTGCCTGTAGTGGGGGCTCCAAGGTCAGGGTGAGCTCCACTGCCATTTCTGTCCGGGCTTGTTCAGAGCTGAGCTTGGGCTTCCCAGCTGAGCAGAGCTGGGAGATAGGCCAGGACCTCTCATGGGGACTTCGAGAAGCTCTCTAGGCACCACACCACTTGGTATTTCCTTGTGCTTCCTAAGTAGTTTTCCTCCCTCAGCCCATGGGTGAGCCTGAGATCTGTTGTTTCTTCCCAGCTGGAAAAGACACAGGTCACTCCTGAAGGATGCCTGCAGCTGGAGGCTCTCTCTGACCCCCCACTACAGTGAGTCAGCCTCCAAAACCCCAGTCGCCTCAGGGGTCTGGACTTGCATGAGCAGGGAGTGGGGCGAACCAACCAGGAGGGCATCTCCTTGGCTTCCATCCTTGCAGCCCTAGGGCAGGAAGGACCAGGTTCCTGAGCAGTTATGAAACCTGAGAAGAAGCTGGAGTGACTTCGGGCTAGTGCTTTGAGAACAGGCAGGTATTGTGTGGCTGGGTGCAGAGAGAGTCGAGTACCCATCCATTCACACACAGACACAATCTCAGTCTTGCATGGAGGGAGGGAGGGAAGCAGGGAGGGCCTTCCAGGAGCCTCGGTGGCTTCAAATCAGAAATGGAAAAAGGAAGGCTGTGCCCATCAGGGTGTTGGTGACCCACACCCAGAAGAAAGGAGGTCCAGAAGCCAAGATGGACATGTTTCCCAGCCCAGACCCCTATGTATACGACAGTTCCATACATCTCAACATATATGCCTGAGACATCTCTGGAGATGCAGAAATTCCTTTGATCAGTGATTAAAGAAGAATGTTTTCCTAAAAACTGGTGGGAGGTAGTTTCTTCATATGTCTCCTGCTGGTCATCAGCAAATATTGACCGAGCAGGACTGTCTGCATGGTCCTGCCTTTGGTATTTGGTTTCAAAGGTCAGCGTCTGCCCTCCTGGCCCTGCATCCCTGAAGACAGAGCATAAAGGGGAGCGAAGTTTAGCAGGAACTGTAGCAACCAGACACGCTGGCTTGCAACTGGTCAAACACAAGAGACACAGGACACCTCATCTTTGTCCTGAAGACAAAAGCTTCGCATGTTTTACTGTTTTTCTCTTTCACAGTGGCTGGAAGGCAGGCTAAGGTGAGAAGGGAATAGAGCAAAGGAGAGAAAGTGGGTGAGCGTCCAATGACGTGTGGGGACAATGATAATGGAGTGAGAGGCTGGGGGATCTGGGGGACAATGGCTCCCAGGTCTGAGAGGGGAAGGAGATAGGACGGGCACCTAATCAGCCGTGATTTCCCCTGGGGCTGGGCTAATCTTCTCCATCTGTCCTCCCACAGTCACCCAGTGCACTGAGCTTGGTAGGTTTCCCTGTTTCCCTTTACTGACTGCTATGAAGGCTGTGGGTATCAGTGTCCTGGTTCCTGCAACCCCAGGTGGCCACACTAAGCTCCCAGGCCAGTCCCTAACCTGTGGCCTCTAAAAAAGAAAGTCAAGACGGGAGGGTGGGAAGACCTTGCTCACCACGTTCCCAGGTGTCACTGCTCACTCCAATGCCCTCTTTCCCAACAGGTCATGCTAGGCATCTCTGCCACTAAGCCCACCATATTTTAGGGACCCCAATCTCCCACTAGGGAAGGGCTGAACCTGCTCCCTAAAAGCGTGTCTCTGTGCCTTTGCCCACATCCTCTCTATATCCAAAAGCCAAGCCATTCCATCTATCATAATCTGACCTTTATCTTCAAAATCCAGGTCCTCTGTGCAGCTTTTTCAGATACCCACCCTCGGTTAACCTGACCCTTCTCTGCTCAGCAGGATTTTGTGACTTGATCGTGAAGACTGTTTATTATACCTAGCCGTGCGTACAGACATCGCCTTTTGCGTGCCATGTTCATTCCTCTCCCCTCACAAAACCCAAGTGAGTACCAGGTAGATGCTCAGGACATGTTGATTGCCTTGTTGGACTGAATGACTGAGGACATGACAGTTGTGATCAATCAAGAGTCCATAGTCACCACTTCTCAGGCCACCCGGAGAGTTTCCACAGCAGAGCCCGCTGCTGAGTAGAGATGTCATCTGATTTATTAATTAACGCAGACACCATTCATCCAAATGCTCCAGGGCATGGTTTAAAAAAAAACAAACCCAGAGCATTTCAAAAATGATAAAAATAGCATTTACCAATCTAGAAATAGCTGGACTTTTATTCCTAGTGCGTTGGTCCCAGCCTCGATCCCCACTTCCACACCTCTCAGGCCCCATTACCCCCCACCTGTTGGCTGTCCCCTTTCCCCCCTTCCCCACGGTGCTGTCTTTGGTGATTAACAGAATTCCTGCCAGTGAAGGCTAATTGGGTTAATGGACTGACTGCCTAATTGTTCTCATTCCCCAGCCCAACCCATCACACTGGCTGTTTTCCGACTACCTGCCTCTCATCTGTTCCAGGATCACTAATTTGCAACAACAACGTCCATTGTCGTCCACATCTGGGACTTTGGGGTTTGAAGCGAATCTCCCTAAGGCAGAGAACAGAAGATGCTGCTATTTTGGTTTGTCTCTCTACAATGGGGCCATTCTCTGGGATTTATGGGCATGTGGGAAATCTGAGCAGCGACGGGACCCAGGCCAGAGCACAGTGTGCTGAGGAGGGAGGGGAGCAGGTGGGGGTAAAATCCTGACCTTTTCTTCCCAGTTACTGGGGTTTGCATTTCATTTTAATCAGTTTCAGATGAAACTGACAAGCCAGGAGCCTCTGGAATCTCAGGGCCCCCCGCCTTTGTCCTTTGGCCCCAGGACCGTGGGGTTGGGCACCAGGGTTGGGCAGTGTGTGACCTGGCCTGACCCAGCTTTCCCCAGAGGAGGCAGCGCTGAGGGTGGCCTTTCCCATCCCCGAGGCTCCAACGGAGCCTGTTCTCTCTCAACACCCTTGGAAAAAACAAGGCTTTTTCCGCTGTTGTTTTTTGAGGTGTGTTCATTCTGCCCCAATCTGTTTCACCTTAAAGGGATCATTACCTGCCCAAAGTATGGAAGTGTCAGCATTCTTGGAGTGGGGTGCAAAGGGGACAGAGAGGCAGCTCTGAGAAGCACCCGGGGGATGCCTTAGGTGCGGGTGGCATGAGGGTGCTAACACAACACAGCCTTTGATCGCTGACCCCCTTCAGCGGGGCTCTGGGAAGATGTGACTTTGCCCCTCCCTCCCTTTGCCACCCCACCCCTAGCCTTAAGGTAGTCTTTATCCTTACTGTCCCTAGGCAACTCTGGGGCTTATGAGCACTGAATCTGGGGGAGCTCAATGTGGATCCCTGGGGGTCATCTCTGGGCTGCTCCCACAGACACCCCAGGGGGCATTTCATACAGTGCCGCCTCCACCCCCAAACGCCTGGGAAGGCAGGGGATGCTTGAATCCCCAGGGTGCGCAGCCTGCTGTGTCGGTGCCCCCTGCGTGCCCATTTCTGCCTCCAGCTTAGTTATCTGTAAGCCTGCCTCACCCCTGCGCGCTCCTCCGCTCTCAGCAGCATGTGCGCACCTTGCACACACCTTTGCTTTCCCTATTGCACACCTGGTGGCAGGGCTGACACTGAAAAGGTAGGTGCTCAATACGTAAGCAATGAACTAAACTGCTTGGGAAGTTCCTGGCGATCAAATAAGAGCCGAGGCTCTGTCTGGAAAAGAAGAGATTGAGCAAAGGGTAGCCATGCCCACCACCTTCCCCAGGGGAAACGGGGGACCATTTCCTCCCCAAATAGCCCAGGGCCGCCTGTGTCCCTGCGACTGTCTGCACGACACTGCCCTCCGCTGGACGCTGGGCCGAAGCTGCCCCAGACCCTCTCCAGGTCAGAATGCCCTGAGGTTTCCTCCCCTCCCCACGCTGGACACAACTACTGTGCAAACCGGTTTCTCCGCCGGCTACTCTTACCAGGTTTGTTTCACCCTGACTGCTCAGCATTGAATCCATGAAACCTGGGAAGGGACCAGAGGAACAGGGCTTCTTTGACTCCTGGCACACAGTGGGCTCCCTCAATACTTAACGCATGCAAACGTTCCTGGCATGCCAACTGTGGGTATGATTCCAATTATTAATATAATATTAAGAACCCACGCTCATTCTGAGTCTAGGACAGCTATGGCATTGACAGTTTTTAGAAGACAATTGAGGACGACGAAATGGGACAAAAAGCTTCAAGCAGAATTCAAAAACAATCGGTCATTTTTCTCTGTCTTAACAACAACAACAAAACCTTCCTCCTTGGGGAAAAGATAGGGGAGAGGGGAAAGAAACAAGGGCACTGCCAAGCCCTGTGGATGACACTGCTCTCTCCCTCACTGTGACAGGTCTTCCGTCTCCAATGGCAGGTATTTGTGAATTTGCCTCGTTAGCTTGTAAGCACTCACCCCACACAGTGACCCGCCCACAGTAGGTGTGCAGTACATAGTTATTGAATTCCTGGAAGTCAAATAGAGAATATGAGTGGCTAATACTTTGCCAACGGCAATACTAAAATAAGTAAAAGCGAAGGCATCACGCTCAGTGCTTACAAATTGCTTCAACTTGCTGAGAAGTTGTTTTCGACTCCCAGAATTGATCTCTGGGGTGAGCCCAGGGCCAGGCAGGTGTTTGGCTGTATGAATCTGGAGCTCTGGGAGGAACACTGGGCTAAGCAGAAACCTAGGACTCGTACCCCATGGTGGTGGAAGTGAGAACCCAGGAAGGGCTGTAGAGGGTGAAATCAAAGTCTAAGCCCTCAGGAGCCAACCCTGAAGGACCAGGGGGTGCAGAGGAGGCCGGGACAGAGCCAGAGCAGGAAAAGCCAGAGATGAGAGGAAGTAAAAGAATGGGACCAGAAAAGCCAAGGGCCTGGGAAGTGTTAAGGACAAAGGAGTGGCCAGTGGCCTCAAATGCAGTTGAATAGTCTAGTCAAGAAAGGATTGAGAGCTGGCTGATGGGTTGAGCACTACAAAGGTCCACGGTGACCTGTGAGAGCAACTGGTGGCCTCAGTGAAAGGAGCTGCAGTTGGGGGACTGGGGGTAGATAGAGTGGAAGACACCATGGTGGGAATGGGATTGGATGGCAAGGACACGAAGACAACCACAGAGGCAATGGACACTGGGAAAAGAACAGGTGACCTTACGCCGGAGCTCTGTCCACCAATCCAGCTCCCATATTGCCACTAGTTACATTTTCTAAAAATTGAAATGAATCCTATCACTTCCTGTTGTGATTAACATTGCCGGCTTGCCACCTGCTAGACAGGGGAGAGCAAAGTCCGGTGCCAAGCTGTTTAGCATAATTGACTTCTCAGGCTTGGATTTTTTCATCACCTATAAAGGAGAGCTGGCACAGGTCCATATTCCCTTATCCAAAATCCTGGGGCCACATGTGTTTGTTCGTTTGTTTGTTTTAACTAATTTTTTTAGAGACAGGGGAAGGGAGAGAGAGAGAGAAATATTGACATATGAGAGAAACATTGATCGGTTGCCTCCCCCACATACCCCCACTGGGGATTGAACCCACAACCTAGGTATGTGCCCTGACCAGGAATTGAACAAGGGACAACGCTCCAACCAGCTGAGCCATACCAGCCAGGGCTTGGCCACATGTGTTTGGGAATTCACAGCTTGTTGGAATCCCAGAAAGGTAATGTGGTGCATGTGTCAAATATTACAGAGGCCGAGCTCCACCCTGTAATCACACACACCAAGTAGGACAAATCAAGACTATTATCAGCCTCGCCAGAGGTCAGGTGAAGCCTTCCACCAAAGATACTTAGGTTTTTCAGAGCATTTCAGGTTTTTGGAATTGTCTTCCTCAGTCTCCCCCTAAACCTGTTCTTCTTTTTTCCCTGTATCAATGACCACCACCTCCACTGGCCGAAGAGTCATTCTCGACTCTCCTTGCCTGAATCCCCAACACCCAATCATTCACCTAGTAAATCTCAAATCTGTAGCCTCCTCCCAATTCCTAAGCTAATGCCTTATTTCAGACCTGTGGTCTCTTATGCCGGTATCACTGCAAGAACATTGTGAGAGGTCTCCCTGTTGCTGCCAGGCTTGGTGTGCAGCTGGAGCCTTATAACATGCAAATCTGCTTAAAGCCCTCAGTGGACAGGATAAACTAATCTACAGTAGCAGAAAGCAGATTAGTGATTGTCTGGGGCCTGGGGTAGGGGTGGGGAGATCGAATATAAAGAAGCATTAGGGAATATTTTGGAGATGAAGAAATATTCTGTATTTCGATTGTGGTATTGGGCATATGGGTATATGCCCAGTGGATACATTTGTCAAAATGCATCAAACTGGGCGTTTAAGATGAAAACGTTTTATTGTATGTAAAATAGGCCTCAATAAACTTAATTAAAGATGATACCCTTCCATGTCTCCCCATTCATTGCCTGCAGGACAAAGCTGAAATTACTTATCCTGGCATAAGTGATGATACGACTTCTTTCCTAAACGCCTGTCACATCAAGTACACAGCAGAACAAAAATGAGCCCAGATCGCCTCCCCTCCTTTCCCACCTGTTGACCATCCGCCGTGTTTATGGAGATTCAGCTTGTGTTATCACGATTAGCACCCCCCAGGCCCGCAAGTGATGGTTCTTGTGCTCCACTGACCTGATATAAATGATATAAAGTTTTCAGTTGCGGGTGACCACATGATGCAATATACAGATGATGGATTATGGAATTGTACGCTTGAAACCTGTATAATTTTATTAACCAATGTCACCCCAATCAATGCAATTAAAAAAAAGTTTTCGGTTGCCCTCTCGTGTTTATGTCTCCCCCCCCTCCTTTCCTAGGCTGTGGGTGTGACAGCTGGACCCTGTCGTCTCCGCTCTCGTCTCTGCAGCGCCTGTCACGGAACCGCTCAATCTCTGTTACCATTGACGTCCAGCCTACAGGGCGGCGGGGCAGACGCTCCTCCAGCCCTCCAGGGGGCGCTGTGGGGGAAGCCACCTGTCTCCCTGCTCTCGACTTCTCTGGGCCAGCTCCTAGAGCCACAGGCTCGGGGCTCCGCCCCCTGGCAACAACCTTAGTTCCCATTGGGCAAGGGCGGCTCAGGCCGTCCAATGAAGCGAGGCGTTGGTGCGAGGCGGCGCCCCCGTCTTTGGTAGGCCGGGTCCCGGGATCGGTCGGAGGCGGTGGGACGTAGGCGGGTAGGTGGGCCGGGTGGCGCCGCCTCGGGTCCCGGCCTCGCCTCCCTCTCCGGTTCCGCCGCGGGCCCACGATGCCGCAGTACCAGACCTGGGAGGAGTTCAGCCGCGCGGCCGAGAAACTCTACCTCGCCGACCCTATGAAGGTAAATGGCTGCCGGGGCCGGGGCCGGGGCCGGGGCCGGGGCCTGGGCCTGTTTCCCCGGCCCCAGGTCAAGATGTCTCCCCGGCGGTCCGCTCGGCCTCCGGAGCTTCCTCGGCACCCTGGGAGGTGGTGGGGTTGAGCAGAGACGGACCCCGCCAAGCCCCATTGTTCCTCCTGCCTCCTTTCTGCTAAGCGGCCCCGTGAGGCCTTGATATGGGTAAAAGTCGGGACCATTTCAGGGCCCGGAGCAGCGCTACCGTCGGCCTTTCCCCGCCCCCGACCCCGAGGTCCCCGTAGGAGTTTGGTCGGTTTACGTGTCTCTAAGGGCAGGGCCCCGCCCCCCGCAGCTTCGCCTTCCTGTCCCTCGCCCTGCTGCCCTTTCCTGTACCGCCGGGGCGTCGGGGCACCTCGTGTAAATAAAGCAGTCATTATGTTTTGCCGCCCCCAAACCCCCATTTGGAGGCATCTACACCCCTTAGAATAGTGGGTCTTAATCCGTTAAGAGATCAGTGCCCGTTTGAGAATGTGAGAGTGGTTGCACCCTTTTCTCGGCAAAATGCGCTTAAACATAGAGGCTTCCAAACAATTTTAGGAAGCTTGTGGATTCATTCAAGGACCCCCAGAGAAGTTGTTGTAAGTGGATGTCAGAGGTTATATCATTATGAAAAAGCTAAGATTTATTTTATTGTCATATCTAAAAATTACTTGAAAAACACCTCCTTGTTGACTAAAACTCCTGCCAGCTTTTTTAAACCTTGATAGGTAAGAGGAAGTTGTAGAATATTGTGTTTTGTTCATACAATAAAGTTAATATAATAATATTAAGTGATGAAATGAATTAGATGTTTTTTTTCAGATTGAGTACTTTGTGACATGATTTCTGGCTCCTCTGTTTGGATGTCTTTTTTTGTGTGTCTAGTAGCCCTTTTTGTTTAGTACAGTTGGTTATGCAGATAAGAACCCTTCTTGGTAAAGGAGAGGAGAACAGTTATGTCACCTTTACAGAGGTTAATTTGTGTCCTGCTTTTAGCCAGAAAGGGAACAGCCCTAATTGCCTTCAGCTCAAAACAGTCCTTATCCCAAAAGGGCTTATTTTGAGGTGACATGCTTTGATCCCCTTCAGTATATGTTTGTATTAGCTGGAAATGCCAAACCACCTTAAGTCTCAAAAAAAAAAAAAAAAAATTTTGTAGCAATAGGAATGGAGTAAAATGCTGTATTCTACCTCATTTCAATAATAAGTTTACAGTAAAGGTGACTTTGGACATTTTGGCTATTAATTCTGACAGGAACGTTTTAGCCAACCTGAAGACTAAATTATTTATGAGAAATATCTTCTGACTTCACTGTTTCTAAATATGTATTTTTGTTTTCAGGCACGTGTGGTTCTCAAATATAGGCATTCTGATGGGAGTTTGTGTATGAAAGTAACAGATGACTTAGTTGTAAGTATACATTTTGTTGTGTGTGCATACTTTCAGATTTAATAATTTGTTTAAAATTACTTACATTGCAGATTACCCGTTAGGATTTTTATTTTGCATTTCATTCCAAAGTCAAGCACCACATTCAAGACACTACATTTATAGGCTCTTGGGGAATTAATTTAACTTGCTTTATTAAGACAGTATGTCAGGTGTAGTTTAATAATTGCTCTCTTCAGACCTTAATCAAGAGGTATGCAGAGGCCAAAACTGGATATAAGGGGATAAAGATTTTCTTATAGGCATGTGAGAGGTAAATGATGGTATTGGAACACAAGATACAGGTTTTGTAGTTACATCTTTCCTTTCCTGTTTGCTCACTCATGTCACTTCCTCACATTCCATTCACTCCTTAACCCTCTGCCACCTGCTTTCTACATGCTGTGTTCCCCCAAAACTGCTCTTGGTGCGAGCTCAGCAGCAGCTCCTTAATTTTCAAACCCAGCAGTCTCATCAGTTCTTACCTTACGTGACCTCCTTGCTGCTTTTGATACAAAAAACCACTCTGTTGTGGAAATAATTATTTTGGCATCTGTGGCTCCATTTTGTCTTGTTTTTTTTAATATGTTTCTGTTTCATTCTTTGCTAATTTCTCTACTGAAGTGCCCCGAGAAATATGGATTCTCCAGAATTCTGTCCTTGGTGGTCTTTTTAAACCCCTTGTGTAATCTGTTCAGTTATTAAGTCCAATACTGCCTGTATCTATGTCTATTTTCAAATTTGTACATTTAGCTCATATTTTTTCTGACTTCCTCACTAGCTCTAAGTTGAGTATCCTAACCTCAATACTCCTCAAAATTTGCCTGTCTCGAATGGAAGTCATCATCTCTTCTCAAACTGGCTGTGGTCCCTTCTCTCCCTCATTCTCATGTCCACTGTTGCTTCATTTGAAAAACCAGTATTTGATCTTCTGGTAAGTCCCGTACGCTTTTCTAGGCATTTGGGGATTACCGATTCGAGCTCCCTCATTCATATTCTGTCATGAACACTCCGTCTTCACCGTTACTCTCTCAAGTTTAGGATCTCGCCTGGACTATTAGAATAGTCTCCTGACTGTGTACCTGCTTCCAGTTCATCCTTCAATGCAAACTGGATTGTTACCCTCCTCAAAAACCTTCAGTGGCTCATCACTCAACGTAAACTCTGCCCTCACATCCCCTCTAACCTCTGTCTTTTCTATATTACTTAAAGGCTCAAGACGTGAGTCTTTTCATCAGACCACAGCAGGATTTAACATATTACTTAACTGATCATTTTTGAGAAGCTTCTGATAGAGTTCCTTCAGTGTTTTTATCCACAGCAGTGATAAATTTAAGGAATGTAATCGATGGAGGCCTGGGAACTTGAGAGTAATTTTCTTAGAATGACCTCCAGAGAGAGTAGAGCAAAACAGTGGTAGCAAAGGCTCAGATTTTTACCCAGTCATACTTCTGGCACATTGTTAACCTACTTGTACATAGTTAATGTGTTCTTATAAAATTTCTGACAGTGTTTGGTGTATAGAACAGACCAAGCTCAGGATGTAAAGAAGATTGAGAAATTCCACAGTCAACTGATGCGACTTATGGTAGCCAAGGAATCCCGCACTGTTGCCATGGAAACGGACTGAATGGTTTGAAGTGACTCTTTGCCCAGTTCTTAGGAAGTAAATAACTTGAATTTGAGGAAGTGTTGGAACAGAAAAAACTTAATGTAACTAAGTAGGCTATTCAGAAGCTGAGAGATCATTTTTTATTTTGTTTCTTAATGTTTACTTTGGAGAGCTAGGAATGTAAATGCTTTCAGTTAGAATGCCTTTATTTATTTTTGGAAATGGAACAAGAAATGAGTCTATCTTGGGAACTTTCTACAGATTATTTGATGCTGGGAAAAATATACATTTCTTTTGGTAAGTTTATATCAATAATTTGAAAATGCAGTATCAAGAAAAGCTTATTCTTCCTTAAGTTTAGTTTGTCTTTCAAAGAAATTAAATGTAACCATTTTGCTGGATTGCTAGATTTCTTTTGGGACATGACATTTGTGCAGTTGACCAATAAATATAAAATATGGTAACTAGAATTAACTATGTACAGTAGTATAGTCTCAGTTATATCTAAAAGTAATTATGAAAACAAGTATGCTTTATCTTGAACTTTCCAAATTTAAACTATATTTTTGAATATAAGGGATTCATAGTATTACTAGCTTGTTGAGCAGACTTTGAATCTAGTTTTCAGTGGTCAAAACACATGAACAGAATGACCACTGATCGCCTGAAGCCACCATGTTACAGGACATTTCTCACATATTTCCCATGTAGAGTTTCTCAGAAGAGCTAAGGATTATGTGAACTGTTAAATCTTTGCATACCTCTTTGACACCCCTGCCCATATCTCTCTTTATTTAACCAAGGTGTTAAGTGTGACTATCACAACTGTTGTTTCCATTAAACCAGAAAAATGATATTATTTGATATTTATCTTGTATTTGTAACCTGAATTTTACCACCTAATGTAATGTTCACATGTTGATTCCTACATTAAAATATTTGTTAGGAATTTGTCGTGTTGAGCAGCATTTTAATATGGAAAGTTCCATTAGCCATATGAATTTTGAGATGTTTCAGAGATCAGTAAATAAAATATTACATGAATATATATTGTTTCTCTTAAAGTTTTTAACTTCACAAGAATTACTGATTTCTTGACTGGCATATACTGTATTCATATATTCTAAAGTGAGCCTAATGATACTGTAAATAAATTTTGTTTCTTAGCACTTTACATTTCTCTGAGCTGTATGTTGATGACAAGGTTCTTTTCTTGATTAAGGAAAGTAATCGAATTAAGGAAGTAAGTGTAGGGTTTTTGAGTTTGTGGTTCCCCTCCCCCCAATTAGTGATATCACGAGGCTTTTTTGGCCTTTTTCTTTCTCATTTACATCTTCTACTTTCTAACACTCCTTTACAAAGATAGTCAGGAAGGGAGGGACTATACTTGGGCTCTTTGAGTCCTTTGTAGTTGACAGCAGCTTAGTTAAGAGCAAAGGTTCCGAGGCAGACTGCCTGGGTTGCAGTTTTGTCTCCATTACCCCCTACTTCTGCGGCCTTAAACAAGATCCTTCTGTAAGCCTCCATTTTCTTCTGTAAATTGAGTTAACAGTAGTACTCATAGGACTTCAAGAGGATTAAATGGCATAATCCATGTTAAACCTTTAGCACAGTGCCTGAAACACAGTAAGCTCAATCAGCGGTAGCTATTATTATATTATGATTGTTTTTCAAGGGAAAGGGTGTAAGTCGCCAGCTCTTAAGATTTCTGATCATTTTAATTGAACGATTATTTATTGGTAATGTCTGCCTATTTTGCCAAGCTATATCTATCATTAAATGCCATTTTTTGCAGTTGGGAAATATAAGATTGCCCTCATAGAGTGTTCTTGTGGGGGCTAGGGGGGATTAAAATCCTTAAATCTAAAACTTGTGTTTATTTATATTTATGTCTGTACAAAATAAAGTTATTGGGAGAACTAGGTGGTGGTAAGTGGTAAAAGTATTGACTCTCTTTAAGACCATATCAATAATAAAACACCAAATTATAATATATTCTGAAAATCACAGTACTGTATACTTCAATTTTTAAATCAAAGTATTTCTGGGCACTGTAATCACACTTTTATGAATTAGTTTTTAGCAAACTGTTTTCTGATATATTTGATCAAACACTGCTGACTCTTAGGTAATCCAAATGAAGTCACTAGTAATGAGATTCTAGGTACAGTTCAAATCATTTCATTTTGTTTTTTTCTTCTCAATATCCATTCTCCTTGGAGCACAGAACCCATGAGACATTGCTGTTCTCTGTTGTAAAAGGGTTGGCTTCCCTCTTTCAGGTACCTAGCCTGTGAACTTTTTGTCTTAAAAATAAAAACTCTAAAGTCTGACATACTGACATACCTTCAAAAATAAATAAATAAGTAAAAACTCAGTCATAGACCAACAACTTGTACCATAACATAAAGAATTCTCAGAACTCAATAAGAAAACAACCCCACGCCTTAGCCGGTATGGTTCAGTTGGTTTGAGCTGTCCCATGCACCAAAAGGGCAGGTTCGATTGCCTAGGTGGCGGGTTCAATCCCTGGTTGGGGCGCTTACGGGAGGCAACCCATTGATGTGTCTTTCTCTTATCCTCTCTCTCAAATCAATAAAAGAGAAAAACAACCCCTCTCCCCCGAAAGCCCACAAAAGACTTAAAGAGACGCTTCACTAAAGATACACAGATGGCATGTAAGCACATAAAATGATATTTGACATCAATTAAGGGAATGTGAATTAAAATCACAAGACACCCCCATGCACATATTAGAGAATCAAAATTAAAAAGACTGACCATCCCAAGTGCTGGCAAGGACATGGAGCAACCAGAACTCATACACTGCTGTTGGGAATGTTAGTACAACCACTTTGGCAAATGCAGTTTCTTTAAAAGTTTTGCATATATCTACCATCCATAGAAAGACTTATACATAAATGTTCATAGTAGCCGTCTTCGTGGATAGCCGAAAACCAGAAACCACCCAAAAGTCCAAAAGGTTTTTGGATAAATAAATTGTAGATATCCACAGATAGCAATACTACTCATCAATGAAAGGAATGAATTATCGATAACACGACAAGATGGATGAATCTCAATTATGCTGAATAAAAGAAGCCAGACATAAAACCATTTCAGACTCGATGTTCCATTGCTACTTAAATACTTCAATGTGTATTTTTTAAAATCAAGGATATTCATTTAGGAAAATTTAAAATCTCAAAATCAAAATATTAAAAATTAATATTACTATTATTTAATCTACAGACCTTCAAAGGTCCTCAATAGTCCCAGTAACATTCTTTATAGAAACTTTCTGGTCCAACCTAGTCTACAGTAGAACATTGCAATTCATTTTCATGACTCATGTCTTGTCTTGCCTGACACATGTTTTTTGACCTTGACATTTTTGAAGAGTAGAGGCCAGTTATTTTGCAGAATGTTACTTATTTTAGGGTTTGTTGGATGCTTCCTCATGATTGACTCATACATTTTGGGCATAAAGAATGTTATTTCCTTCCCAGTGAATCAGGATTTAATCTAGTTTTTATCCAAAGTTGTCCCCCTCACACTTTATTTTTCATTCTACCTCATGTACCTGGAAACTCTCCAGAAGTTTGTATGGAGGAACAGCCTTTGTTCTGATATTTAAAATACATTCTAGGGAACACATTAAGGGCTTTTAAAAAAAATACATTGATTTCAGAAAGAGGAAGGGAGAGAGAACACCAATGATGAGTCATTGATCAGCTGCCTCCTGCACGCCCCCTGCTGGGGATGGAGCCCGAAACCCGGGCATGTCCCTGACTGGGAACCGTGATCTGGATCCTAGGTCGGTGCTCAGCCGCTGAGCCGCGCAGGCCTGGCACCAACGGCCTCCGACCCAGAGCGGTAGAATCTGTCTAAATTTTGCCCTGTTGAGTTGGGCTCTGCAGCTTATTTACTTACCCACTGCATATATGTAGATTGTACTTTGAAATATCTTAGTGTCTTAGATTTCATATTCTTAGGAGGCGGTTACAATCTCACCACAGTTATTTTACATGGCAATAACAGCTTTATTGAGATGCAATTTACATACTATCAACTTCACCCTTTTGAAGTGTCCCGTTCGGCCGGCGGGCGTGGCTCAGTGGTTGAGCTCGGACTCGGGAACCAGGTCACCTTCGAGTCCCGGTCAGGGCCCGTGCCCGGGTTGCGGGCTCGATCCCCAGCAGGGGGCGTGCAGGAGGCAGCCCACAAATGACTCTCATCGCCGGTGTTTCTCTCTCTCCCTCTCCCTCTCTGAAATCAATAACATTTTAGAAGAAAAAACAGTGTACAGTTAAGTAGTTTTTCAGTGTACTCAGAGCGGCGATGCAGCCTCCACCGTTACTGAAATTGAGAATAGAAGGCGCTGCCTCAAACTGCTGGAAGAGTCCCCTAGACCGGTCGGCGCCAGCACTTGGAGCAGCCCCGCTGCAAAGTGGAGGCGGAGCCTTCGGGAGGCCCTGACTGTCCCGGGTCCCCTCGGTAACGTGAGCGGGGCGGGACCGGACCCTGACGTCCCTGCCACCCCGGGCCCAGCCGGGAACGCCCCCGGGGGAGGGGGGCGAGCCTGGGCGGGGTCAGCGCCGCGGCTCCCGGGACCAGCCGAGCGGGAGTCGGGGAACCGGGAGCCGGAGGGACCGTGTGCGCATCCCCGCAGGAGCCCAGGAGCCGGGGAACCGACGACCGTAAGCGCCCGGAGCGCGTGGTGCGCAGCTTCGCGGGGCGCGCTCTCGGGGCGCTCAGGCGGGGCGGGCGTGCGCGCAGGGACCGCGGGGGCCGGGGGCCGCGGGCTGGGGACGCCGAGGGGCCGCGCCGTCCGCCCGGGGCTCCAGGAGGACCTGCGGACAGGCCTCCGCTCCCACTGTGTGCGCCGCCCTCCCTCCCCACCCGCACCCGCAGCTGCATCCCCGACGCGGGGGTCTCGGTGCCCGCGCCTGGCACCCGGCCGCCCCCTGGCTCCGAGGGCGCACGGGCAGGAAGAGGCCCGCGAGCCCCGCCGGCGGGCTCGGCTGCCAGGGCAGCGACTTCCGGGGCCCCTTGTCCGGCGGTCCCCGAGAGTAGTGATTCCAGGGGTGCGACTGGACCCCGCAGGGGCCTGCACCGCTCGTCCCGAGTCCTCCCCCCGATGCGCTTTCTCGCCCACTCCCGCCTCCGCGTTCCCGTCGGGGTGGGCAGGCCAGCCCCTCGGCCCGGCCCAGCCCTGCCCCGGTGACGGAGAGGAAACTTGGCCTTGGGGTTATTAGAGTTCACGGTGCGATCAGGGTAAGGAAAGCGCTGCGGACCCCGCGTCCCGCCCTGGCAGCCCCGCGCTCACCCCGCAGCTATGGAATTGGGCTTCTGGCTCCTCACTTGGGGCCCCTTCTGCAGCCTTGGGGGTGGAAGGGGGCCTCTAGCAATGCTGTAATCCGAACTGTGACTCCCTTCTCCATAAAGCTGCGTCGCCTCTTCCCCTCCCATCCACAGTATAGCCTTCAGGCACCCCAAACCTGTATCTACCCCTGGCGCCTGGGTGGACAGACATCCTCTCCAGACACACTCCGCCTCTGCCCTGGCCGCTCTTGGGTAGGGTGAGGTAAGGGAACCTATGCATTTGACATCTCAGCTCCCAGTGTGGTGCCTTTGCTCGGAGCTGGGGGCTGTTATGGGAAGTTGTTGGGGACCTTGGGACTTATGCCTATTTCTGTGCCACTGCGGCCTCCGAGTGGTTTAAAGTAAACATTTTCAGGAAACCCCACCCCCCACCCCACCCCCAGTGCCCCTGCTCCAGAAAGTACCATTGTCTCTGATGCCTTGGTTACTCCCTTTAGGGACTCTGGGTTTGGCGGGTGCTGTAGGGAACTTTCACTGGCCCCCCTGGGTCTGATCTGGCAAAAAGTTCTGGGCATGTTCAGGGAACAGTTTTTGTTTCCCAAACTTCCACTCCTACCAGGGCCATGTGATGGCTGCCTCCTGTTCCCCCAGGAGGTGGGGGCGGTGCTCAAGGGCTGCTCTCTGCCTGGGGCATGCATGGGGTTTGCAGTTATGTGGCGGAAAGATGGACAGTAAACAAATTTGTAAACTATTAAGTATGTCAGATGTGTGCCATGGAGAGCAGTGAGCATTGCAGAGGGAAGGGGACCGTCAGGTAAAAGAAGGCTCACTGCGTGGTGGCATTTGAACAATCCTGAGTAAGGGAGCAGCGAACTGCTCTCTGAGATGACAGTGCCCTAGGCGGAGGGAAAAGTGCAAAGGCCCTGTGGCAGGCGTGTGCCTGGCGTGGCAGAGCTTTATGTCTGTGTAGGCTGAGTGTGGGCCAGGCCACCACCAGTGTCCTCTAGCGTGTGACCCACTGGATCGAGTGAGAAAGGATGAACAATGACCTCCCTCAGGAAGGTGAAGGAGGTCATAGTTCATCTTTTCTCCTTTCTCGCCCAGCCTGAGAGTGGGAGGACTCCAAACTTTCTGCTCCCCCACAGTTCCAGGAAAGGAAAGACGCCCATGGGAAATAACTGCTCCGCAAGGCAGCCAGGGCGAACCTCAAAGCCGGCTGCTCCAATCCAGCCGTCTGCGTGGGCCTGGCTCCCAGCTGTGCCTTAGCGCCCTGTTTGTACAGACCTACGGGAGTGGATATCTGTGGGGAGTGACTGAATGTCCTTGGGCAGAGGGATTTGTACAGAAAGAGCATCCAGCCACGGGAAGAAGTGGAGTGCCTCCCACAGTCTCCTCCTCTGGTGTCCTGGTTCGTGTCTGACGTCTAAACCCAGCCCCAGCTGGAGTCACAGAGAGCCCCCGTGTCACCAATGCCCAGTGCCCCTTCTGTCCACGTAAGAGCCCAACACGTCTGGGCTTAGTGGTTGTTTACCTGACACCTTGGCTCTTCCCTTCCAGCAGCCTGGCCAGGCCCAGGCATGCGAAGGCAAGAGCTGCCCAGACTCCATTTCTTCATTCCTCAGAGACATGGAACATAGCTGGGCTTATAAAATATGGAAGAGCTAAATGTGAGCTGCTCGCCACTTGGGGCTGGAGTGGGCACAGAGCAGGCATGTGGTGACTTGCGGGTCCTCTGGGATCTCCTGCTCAAAACCCACCTCCGATAGGGCCTAGACTCCATCAATAGTGCTTCATTCCTTTGCGAGGTAATACAAGGATGTGGAAAGAGAACTGGCATAGAAGGAAGACCCGGCTCATGTCCTAGCTCTGCCCTTCCTGTCACCCTCCCAGGGCCTCATCCATAAAATGATGAGGTTGGGCTCTCCAGTCTGCACGGTTCTGCAGCTCTGTGATGGTTCTGTGGTTAAGAAATCCAAAGGGATCTTCTGGAAAGGAATTATGTAGGCGGGGAGTGGTCAGTTTTGCTGGGGTCTGGGTGGGCCCTGCAGTATATGCCAGGGCAGGTCCACCGAGGGCAGATTAAATAGAGTGACGGTCCTGGCCCCAGGGTGCCAACCTCAGGCAGAGAGCAAGGGCCCAGATTGAGGCCGAAGAGTCACTGCCCAGCCCAGCTGGCCTCCTGGGGTCACCTGTGGGTGGGCTGCCTGTGGTTGCTCTTGGCCTAGGCCCGGAATCTGGAAGCAGAGGCTCCCGGGGCTGTGTGGGTTAGGTGGGGAGGCTGCAGCAGGGAGAAGGCACCCCAGCAGTTCCCTCAAGTGGGAACCAAAGCTTTGCCAAGGACCAGCTACCCCTTCCCTGAGGAGGGAGGAGCGGTGGGCACTCCGGGAACAGCTCCCTCTCACCAGGACGTAATGGTGTGACCCTACCCTTGGTTATACAGTTGACCCTTGAACAACACAGATTTGAACTGGGCATGTCCACTTTTACATGGATTTTCTTCAATAAATATATTGGAAGATTTTTTTGGAGATTTGCGACAATTTGAAAAAACTCGCAGACGAACCTTTAGATTTTCTTAATAACGTTTTCTTTTCTCTAGCTTACTTAGTGTAAGAATACTGTATATAACTCATATAACACAAAATATGTGTTAATGGACTGTTTATGTTCTCGGTAAGGCTTCCGGTCAACAGTAGGTCATTAGTAGTTAAGTTTTGGGGGAGTCAAAAGTTACACGTGGGTTTTCGGCTGCACAGGGTGTCGGTGCCCCTAACCCCCCCACACTGTCCAAGGGTTAACTGTGTAACTAAACACACAGTTGTGCAAACCAAGTTCAAAGGGAAGGAGCCTCTTCTACCATCAAGGTCTGTTTACTTTCCTGAGGGGTCACAGTTCATGCTTTCTCACCCTGATAGTGCTATTTTTGCTCTCTGGCCTATGTCGTTCTTTCAGGAGGCCCGGGACCTGCAGTGGAGCCTTCATGCCCGCTGGTCCCCATGTCTGTCTTTGCTGGTGTCGCCTGGCGGCGGGCACTGTTAAAAGGAGCCAATTCAGTGCATGGGGCGCAGCAAAGCCACACCAGTTGGGCTCCCAGGGCCTAAGTGCAAGTGCTGCATTAGGGGGCAAAGTGCTCCTCTCTCTGAGGAGTTCAGACACTTTCCAGAAGATTCTCTAGCTAACCCACAGAGGAGGACCACAGGCCTTGTCCCGGGTCAGGAACAGACATTTTTTCTGCCTTTAGCTTTGGGGAAGATAAATACACAGACTGACTGAGCGCAGATGTCTTCTTGGCTCTTACTAGCGGGGGTAACTCAAGCAAACTATTTTGCATCTCTGAGCTTCATTTTTAAATCTCTTTAAACCAGAAAAAACACCCCTCGCTTCTCAGAGTTATTGTAGTGCACGAGATGATGTGTTTAGTGTTCCCAACCCGTGTCACAGTCCAGGACTTCTCTGCGCTTCCTCACGGGAGGCTGTGGTACCCAGACACATACTGATGTCCCCGCCATGGGCCCATCTGGCTGGCTGTCGCCAGGCTGTGGCCTGCTTGAGCTGTGAGGGCTGCAGGGAGCCAGCCACCAGGAGCAGGAGGTCTAAGTGTCCCTGTGTGGCGTCAGAGAGCCATGCAGGCTCCTCAGAGAGACCGGGGAGTGGGCTCCACCCTTCCCCAAGGGCCACCACCTCGGTTGTCCCTGCGTGGCTCAGCCTATTTCCCTGTGGAATGAGTGACCTTTGCTACATTGAGTGGAACTGGAGACACTTGGACTTTTTGGAAAGTAAGAGAAATAGTTGGGTTCCAGTGCTATGCCCATGTTTAACCCTGTAGTGACAAGGGCGGCTCAGGAAGTCTGACTCTCGCCAGCTGTGGGGAGAAGAGATACTTGCCCGCTTTCTGGTTTTTCTGCCTGTGGACACAGCTGTCCCTGTGAGGAGGCGGGAGAGGCAGGCCCAGCCACTAGGTCGGGGAAAGGAAAGCGGCCCCCCACCCTCGCCTGGTCTGTGCCTCCTTCCCAGAGGGGCAGGGCTGTTCCCAAAGTCATGGCGATGCTCGGTCAAGATGGCACATCTTCACTTCATAGTGGCCCCAGGACCTTGGATTGAACGCCAGGAGTATTTTTAGCTTTTTGTGACTTACTCCTTTGTGCAAACTAGACATTGCCGCAAGCACCTGAACCCCACCAAGATACCCACAACCCAGAACATTCCTCGGAGCCCTGACCCTGGTCTTTAAGGCGCTTCCACATGAAGCGCCCGGCCCAGGCAGGAAAGTGGCTCTGAACCAGGGCCCAGCCAACAGCGGGCTCCTGTTACACACTATTGAGGAAGCTTCCAGATGGGGAGCGCACTGTTCAGAACTAGCCGACCTGGGGAGAGGAGGGAGGAGCAGCGTGGTTAATGGTGGGAAAGGAATCAAACAGGCATATTATATGGCCCACTCCTATTTTCCCCTGAAATAGGAGCCTCTCTACTCAGGATTGCCAAGTATTAAAATTCCGCAGGAGGGAATGCGTTTTCCTCACAGGCGGTGAACTGCGTTCCACTCGAGTTGTGTTCTCCAGTAACTGAGAACCATGGAAAACCTGACAGCTCTTATTGTCAATGGCAGAGCATGAGCTGGAACAGGAGCTTCACACGAAACTCCCCGAGATGACCACATGAACCTTCTGGGTGGGGAGAGCCTGGTCCCTCCTTGCATTATACAACTTAAAGCTGGAAGGCGTGTAAATGAGTTTGGGGGCACACCAGCTCAGGAGGCCGCCGTGCCCTCTCTGAAGGTGCTCAGGGCCAGCCAGCCCAACCGCTTGTCCCAGGTCCTCTCCTTGTCCCAGGCCATCCTTTCCCACGCTTCTGCCTTCCTGCCTCCTAACTTCCCATCTTGGTTCAGGTAGCGCTTGCTCAGAGAAGGTTCCCCATCCTACAGATGGGGACACTGAGGCCTGGAGAAGTGGAGTGAGTCACTGGCCTAAGGTTACGAGGCTGGCGAGTGGCTCCTGACTCCCTGAATGTTTCCATCGGGCCAGCAGTCACAAATGATATTCTATCAACACAGGCATGCAGAGTCAGGGGGACAGAGGGAGGCCCTCCAAGGCAGGTGGTGATGTCCCTTCCCTCACTGGAGCAGAGACCAGGGCTCCCCCAAGAAGGCTGCCCCCTCACGCTGTTTTTACTTCTTTCACACCCCTTTCTTTTGGCTTTTAAACCACACTCCTTTTTCCCTGGTGCTGGCACTAGCCCATGCTCCCAGGGCTTGGCTCCCAGTCTGCAGGGAGATAAACAAGACTCTAGTTGGTGCAGAGCGTTCTGCTCAGCCCAGATGGCCTGCACGCAGCCTCGCCCATCCTGAGTCCCCGATGGGCCACTGGGGTTGAGGGGGAATGGCTGTGCATGGAGAGGCTGGTAGAATGCTGGGCTGTGCGGGTCAGAAAGTACCCCCCCCCCCAAAATCCCCCCATCCATGGTGGGCCAGCCTGCCACCCAGAGTGATCTCTGCTCCAGTGAGTGAGCCTGGGAGTTTGGGGACTAGTTCTGGGAAGCTCCTGAGAGACCCAGGGTTTGGGCAGCTGTCAACAGTGTGTTGGCATTGGTGGCAGGAATGTCCCATTCTGCGTGGCCTTGGCAGGCTGGTCTGGGATGGAAGGGAGGCCGTCTGTTTTTCCCCTAACTGGATGTTCATTTTGCCTTCCCCAGGGAGGAGAGACAAGACTGGACAGGGCAGGGGGGGGCCTAGGCCTGAGGAAGCACACAGACCCCCTAAGCCCACCTTTCTCTCTGGCCTGGCATCCTAGGGGCGCGAGATACCATCATTTCCCCCTCTGTCCCTCTTCCCCCCAGTTTCTGCCCAGGCAGGCTTCCCCCAGAAGGCGCTTGAGGTTCTCCTGCTCATGTGAGTCTGAGTCACCGTCGGGGAAACGTCAGCGGCAGGGCAGCGGGAGGATTCTCACAAGCCTGACAGAGTTGGGCCTTTCCGCAGGCTCAGGGCTGTGGCCGCCCTCTCAGCTCCCCGTGGCCTGCAGTGCACTTGGCCCGAGGCTGGGTGCATGGTAAGCGCCGAGCTGGAGGGTGCAGGTAACTTTCTGTGATTTTAGAAGCATTTTCCGACTGTGAGGGTCTCCCCACCCACCGGGGTCTGCAGGGAGTCTCCCAGGGCAGGCTGGCAGACCCCCATTGTGTTCAGCAGGATCCTGAGTCTGGTCTTCATCTCTTTTGATCCAAAACCCTGACATGTGCAGTGCGTTTGGGATACTGGCTCTCCCGTCTTTTGGGGAGAAACTTGCCATAGTGCCAAATGCTCAACCTTCCTGCACCTCATGGTCCATCTCTACACACTAGGCTGAAAAATAAGCCATATACAGGGGTGGGCAAAAGGAGGTTTACAGTTGTGAATGCCCCAAATACAGACTTTATTTTTGTATTATTATTTATTAATTATTGTATTATTTGTATCACAACTATAAACCTAATTTTTCCTGCCCCTGTATAATTCCTCAAGGAGCACCAGCCATCTTTTTTTCAAAAGTTCTGACAATTTACACACTGTCATTGAAACCGCTTTTGAATTCATTTGTTCATTCAACCAATATTTACTGAGGCACTGGGGATACTCAGGGGAGCCAAAGCAACATGGTCTCTACCGTCAAGGAGCTGACTTCCAGTGGGGGAGGCCAATATCAGGGACATAATCACACAAATGTGACGGTAACGGGGCCAGGAATGAGAGGGACGCTTGATCTGACATCTGAAGGGCGACCACACAACACCGGAGGGAACATGGTGAGACACAGCCCTGGAAGAACATGCGAGTGGGGGCTGCAGCCTGGGGGAGGGGAGAGGTGGGCAGGTGAGGGCCAGTGTTGCTTTGTCCCAAGGGCAGCAGGAAGTTACTTAAGGTTTTTAACAGGGGGAGTGACATTTCCAAGAGGACATTCTGGCTGCAGAGCATGTTGGAGGGGGCACAGCAGGTGTGAGCAGACCGTGCAGGAGGCTTTGCTGTGATCCAGGGAGAGACCACGGGAACCTGGGTGGGGTTGAACTCAAGGTATATTTTGGAGATAGAGCCGCCAGAAGTTGTTGATTGATTGGCTGGGGGTGGAATGAGGCAGAGAGGGTTTCCAGGGGCTTGGGTTTGGGGCTTGGCATTTGGGAAGTCAGTGCATGGCTACTGTGAGAGGGAACTCCAGAAAAAGGCCAAGTTTAGGACCCAGGATCACAGTGCGAGTTCAGGTGCATCGGAGGAGGTTCTGAGACACGCAGGTGGCCGATCTATTCGAGTCTGAAGCTCGGAGGTCTAGGTTAGAGACGCACCTCTGTCACCTGTACAGACGTAGCAGCAGGAGGCCCGTGCACAGAAAGCGTGGCCCCGTTTGGACACAGGCTCCCTGGCAGCTCCTGTTTCTCTGGCAGCCTCGCCAGCTTTGTTTACCGGCTGTCACACTGTCGCCAGGCCTCTGGCCCTCAGATGATCACGCGTCTCTGCATTAACGTCTGTCCCAGGGGCTTCTTGGCCGCTGGAAAGTCACGCAGCAGAATAAAAGAAAAGGTCACGCAGCAGGCGTCCCGGCCGCAGCTGCCTGAGCGTGTTTTGTGCAGCTCAGGTGCTGAGAGGGCGGCTGACTCACTGTTGAAGTGGAATCACAGGGTCTGTCACCATTATGGTTTTTCGTATTTTAAAAAATGCATAATTACTTTGTTTTTTAGTAGATAGCGCATGCATTTGGTAAAAGAGATGATTTTTTTTTTTTAAGGTGCAAAAGCCTATCCCATGGAAGTCGATTCCCTCCTTGCAGACGGGCACTGTTGGTGGGTGTCTGGTGCATCTGAGGGACAGTCCTCAGCGTGGATGCGTGTCCTCTGGCGCCCATTAATTCTACATGTTTTTCTGCACCGTGCTTTTTCCACTTAACTGTATATCATAGAGATCTGTCCACAGGGGCTTGTAGATTTACCCTTTTCACCTTCTAAATAGTCTTCACTGCAGGAATATGTCGCTGCTTTTTTCCCCTGTCCCCCATGGGTGAACGCTCCAATTGTTTTGAATCTCCCGCTTTTACAAAAAGAAGAAAAAAAAGGCAGCAGATATTCTTATACTACCTATATCATTTTATGTAAATGTAAATTTAGTGTTTGGGGAGGATACGTTCCTAGAACTAGAATTGCTGGGTCAAAGGCTATCTGTATGTTGCATTTTGACAGGTGTCACAAAATTGCTTTTCATTCAGTTTTTTATTTAAAGAAGAGGTCTGAATACTGAGTGCCAGGTGAGACAACACCCTTTTCTGTCCTCAGTAGGGATGGCTCCATCCTTGACAACACCGCTCCGAGGGGCCACCCACTGCATTGCATCCGAGCTTTGAGAACATGCCTTTTATGTGGCTGGGTCAGCAGGAATGTATTTATTATAAAGTGTTTCGAAGGTGGACCATTAATAGAGCACTGAAAAACTTGAAGACCAAGCATTTATTCTTGAGAGTCTGTCCACTGGGAGACTTGATATATTTTCTTTTCGCCCTGACATTCTCAGTTAGTTAGGATTATGTTAGGCATTAGCTAATAGAAAACTCAAAATAACAGTGGCTTAAGTAATATAGAAGTTTATTCTTCTGTCATCCAAAGGAAGATTGGGAGTAAATAGTCCAGGGCTGGGCTGGTGGCTCCGTGGTGAATCCAAACTCCTTCTTTCTTTCTCCACCATCATTCTAGCCAGGACTCCCATCCTCAAGGTCACTTCATGGTCCAAAAGGCTCCCAGAGTCCAGCCATCATGTTTACATCCCAGAAAGCATGAGGAGGAAGGGGGAGGGCAAAGGGTACCTGCTTCCCAACTGAGTCAGGGTCCTTTCCATAGTCTTCCACTCACGTGTGGGCTGTGCACTGGACAACCTTAGAGAATGCCACTGCCACCTTTAAAAAAAAAAAAAAAGTCCAGCTGATGTGGCTCAGCAGTTGAGCATTGACCTAGGATCCAGGAGATCGGGGTTCGATTCCTGGTCAGGGCACATGCCAGGGTTTCGGGCTCGATCCCCAGCAAGGGGCGTGCAGGAGGCAGCCGATCATTGATGTTTCTATCTCTCTCTCCCCCTTCCTCTCTCTGAAATCAATAAAGATATATATATATATATATTTTTAATGTAGGTTATAATAAATAATAGAAAGTGTTTATTTGAGCAAAGGAGGAACTGCAATTCAGGGCACAGATTCATGTAACAACCTAAACTGTGCTCCAAAAGAAACAAAGAAAGGGTTCATAAAAAACAAAAACATAAGAGCTGCTCTCATTTCGGTGCTCCATGCGAATGAAGGATGGTGGCTGGCTCCGCTGGGATTGGTTAAGTCCTTTCTGTAAATAGAGGATGCTGGCTGTCAAAATGGACTGGTTGCTCTCAAGATGAATGCAGATGGTCTGGTGACCATGATAAGCAGAAGGTAGAGTCCTTATATGTCTGTGTAGCAATCATGGATCCAGGATGTTAGCTGTTCAGACTTGAGCTGAATTTAGCAATAGGTCAGCAACTTAACAATAGTTCCATGAGCTGAGACATGAGACATGCATAGGCCCCATTTCCTCAGGGACCTCCTGACTCCACTGTGACTCTCTTAGCAATGCTTATTCCATTTTATTTTCTCCATTATCACCATTCACATCATCAACATCATGGATTTATATTTTTATTTACAACTACTTTCTAGCAGATGGCAGGGAGGTGTCTTGTAACAAAAGCAGAATATTAGGTTAATTTTCGGACAGTACTTTGAGGAATGGCTGCTTTTCCTAATCCACACAAAGATCATGTCTGGGCTCTGCCTCAAATACACTTACAGCTTTTTGTCATCACCTAACCGCTTTGTCATACTGAGCTGCAAGGAAGGCCAAGAAATGTAGTGTTTAAGCTGGGCTTCTCCAACTAAAAAATTCCATTGCTAAGAAGGAAAGGGAAAACATAGCTGGAAGTCTGCCACGCTATCTCAGGCCGATGGCGTGTTTGCTGGAGCGGTCAGCTCAGTGAGGGCAGGTGGGGTAGACTGTTGAGTTTTGCATAATCTGCTGTCCAGGGCATCTTTTCCCCACTGAACCGTGAAATGCTCAAATTCCCCAAGTATACTTTGTTCGTTTACTTACCCCTCTTAGCATGCAATTTACATATTACTTGAATTGCAAACACAGTTTCTAAATTAAAACTCCTGGGTCAGGTCCATCATGATGAAGTAATAATTTATAAAAGAGATAAGGTAGGGGCTCCTTTCAGCTAATACAGAAATAGATGAAACAGCTGCACTCCACAAAGTTCATAACTGTCAACTCTTACACTGCACCTGGATGTAGGTTCTTGCAGTTTTTCACCTACACCATGCACTCGCTTCCCTTCTCCCATGCCTTTGCACATGCTCTCTTTTCTCCCTGGATTTGTCCCCATGTCACCATTATTTTCTGCCTGGTCAACTCCTATTCATTCTTAAAAACCCCGCTCAGTGACCCCCTCCTCCGTGAAACCTCTGTGGCCAATATAACTGCTCTTGCTTCTGTTCCATCCGTGTACAGTCCTGCGCCCCTTAACGACAGACACATTCTGAGACACATTATCAGGCGATTTCTTCATTGTGCAAACATCACAGAGCACACTTACACAAACCTAAATAGTATTTCTACGAGGCTACACGCATGTGGCTGTACAAAACAATACAAGATCAAATAAAGCACACAAACATGATGTAGTCAGGAGATGCAGTAAACAAGGCGGGACGAGATGTGTGAGGCTGCTTCGGGTATAACAGCACTCTGTTTTACAGCAAGACTTTTTTAAATAAGTAGAGTACACTCTAAGAAAATAAAAAGTATAGTATAGTAAATACAGAAGCTAGTAACATGGTCATTTATTACCATTATGTACCATACTTCTATGGGCCAGAGCAGTAAGATTGTTTATACTGTGACCACCACTAACGCGTGAGTCATGCATTGTGCTATGAGGACACGAGGGGACAGGAATTTTTCAGCTCCATTATAATCTTATGAGATCACTGTCCTTCACGAGGTCTGTCGTTGACTGAAACATCGTTACGTGGCACATGGTTGTACACATATTGTATCGATCGCGAGAAGGGTATTATTTGTTCGTCTACTCACCCTAGTAGAGTTGAACTGCTGCAGGTACAGGGCTCTGTCTTACTCCTGTGTCTGCAAGGAACCCAAATCACAGTCACACGCAGTATTTGCTGAACAACCAACCCGCTGGCCCAAAACCAAATTTATACTTACTTTGCTAAGGCACAGATCCAAATCCTTTATTTACTTCAAAAAACAAATGACTCCTTGATACTTTACAGGCCAAATTCAAATTTTAGACAGAGAGTTCACTTGAGCTTTTAACTGTCGATCTTAAAACGAATCGTGTGTTTTAAAACTTGTATTTTTGCTCCAAGCATAACAGAAATATTATGCTCAATTATGAAAATTATGTGCCTTTTATCGGTGCCAGAAAACAAAGCACTGATTTTATTCGGCCTCCTATATTTAAATTTTTCCTTTGTAAGTCAGACCCAGAAAGACAAAAGTAAACTAATAAATTGCTCCACTTGCAGCATTTGTCACAGCCCAACAGTTTACATTTAGTCGGTCTTTTAAGGGTCACGGTCATCACATTGCTCAACTATTCAACTTGAACTCATTCCCAATTTTTTTTTCCAGGTTTCATAAATGCACGCCCAGAACTTGACCTCACTATAGAATTGGGGGAATTAAACTGTATATAATCGCATTTTATTGTAGTCTATTGCTCATCAGGTTTCCCGCTAAGCTCACCTCTGATAACTAAATGACCACTGTGGTCGAGTTAAGTGTGTTATATTTAAAAAAAAACAAAACACTAGGCTGCTTTACAACAAAAACTACATTTTCCTTACTAGGTAAGCTGATCATTTTTGTAGAAAGGGTGTTGTGGCTCTAAGACAAAAATGCTTTTCATTCAGAAAGGCTTCCCTTCCCCACCACCCACCCCCTCAGCAAAATATTTAGTCACTAGTCTGAAAAGTGCACTACAAAACCA
Organism: Miniopterus natalensis; assembly: GCF_054644295.1. Classification (NCBI taxonomy): domain Eukaryota; kingdom Metazoa; phylum Chordata; class Mammalia; order Chiroptera; family Miniopteridae; genus Miniopterus; species Miniopterus natalensis. The sequence goes on along the minus strand of NC_142101.1, from coordinate 12,823,674 downwards.
AACAATCTAATTGGATAAAATGTATTTCAGGAACTTCTGGGATGGATCAATTAAGCTCTAATTTCAGGTGCTAGCATAACAAAGCAGGCATTCTCATTTTGTATTGTATTACTTCTGAGTTTTTCATAGTGTCTTCTAAGAGGTGATATTTTGAAGTGATTAGAATATTTTCTACACCAGCAGGAGCTGATCACACGGGAAGAGATAAATATAGTTCTCCTTAGAAACCTGGAGGCTTAGCAAACAGAATCCTGCCCCCTAATGCTGAGAATATAATTTCTCTGGGCAGATAGGAAAGAAGAGCTGAGCCAACCCCCAGGGACATGTCTGGCAAAAGGCTGATAGCCAAAGATGTACGTGGCCTGTGCTGTCCTTCACCCTCCCACGTCAGTCCTTGAGGGGGACACACAGGAAGGATAGCAGACCACAGGTGTCCACGCCATGCACCTTCTTACTTCCAGCCTGCTAATGCACACAGACTGTGGTGGGGTTCAGGGACATGGGCTACATAATCTAACAGGCAGAGTCCCTCTGGGGTCTCTTCCAGCACAGAGATCCCACACAGCAATAAGGGATTTGGTGTAGCACCTGCTTTGAACCAGGCAATCTTCACAAACAAGGTCATAGATGCTCAGCGATTTGGTGATTTGCCCAAAGCCACTCAATTCGTAAATGGTAGAGCTGGGCTTTGAACTACTTGAACAAGGAAGCGAGCTAGAAGCTCCCTTTTTGTCAACTCCAAGGTGATCCAGTTCTTAAAGTCAAAGGTAGTCAGACTTGCTGTTTGGGGAGGGGGCAGTCCCACGGAAGTGGGGTTCTACAGGTAAGCCAGGATGGCTTCTCAAAAGGTAACACCCAGGCGGGCCGACCATGTTTCCCCAAATTCACAAGGTATTTGCATAATACTTGATGTACGGTGGAAACAGATATAGATAACAGGTCCCCAGAGGACCCAATGGTTAGGTCTGACTTCTGAATCAGTAGGTCTCATTGAATAAAGGATCAGAACCCAGGTGGGTTGCCACAGTTGAGGAGCAGCATATAGACAGTGGGGAGGCCTGTTGACCATGGCCACCCCAGGCTCATAAGGGAGCACCCCTGTGGTGACTGCTCAGTGCACCCCTGAACTTTGTCAGTGCACCTGCCCAAGCCTCGTTCTTCAGATCTCTCTTTTCTAGGTTGCACACAGATCTGTGTGCATATTGTAATCACTGGGAAACCTTAAAATACATGAGTGCTTGGGTGCCAGCCCCTACCACCAAAGGAAAACACCATTCTGATGTCTCTCAACATAGCTTCGCTTCGCTTGTCTTTGTCCTGTATTTAATGGAATCCTGTGGTATGTGCTCCTTGGCTCCGCACTGTCTGTGGGATCATCCAAGTCATCGTGTCTGGCTGTAGATCATTCATTCTTGTTCTATGGTAATTCCATTGTGTGGACATGTCGCAATCTGTGGTGAATGGCCATTTGGGTTGTTTCTAGTTTTTGGCTCCTGTGACTAGTGCTGCAATGAACACTCTCGTTTGTGACTTTGGGTAAACACACTGACACCCTTTGGTTGCGTCTAGACCTAGGAGTGAGTTGCTAAGTCATAGAGTTTGTATATGTCCAGTTTTGGTAGATGCTGCCAAACAGTTTTCCAGAGTGGTTGTATGAAAGACTTCCATTACGTTTTTTTTTTGTTTTTTGGGGTTTTTAAAAAATATACCTTTATTGATTTCAGAGAGGAAAGGAGAGGGACAGAGAGACAGAAACATCAATGCTGAGAGTCACTGATCGGCTGCCTCCTGCACGTCCCCAACTGGGGATCGGGCCCGCAACCCGGGCATGTGCCCTCACCGGGAATCGAACCCCGATCTCCTGGATCCTAGGCCGACGCTCAACCGCTGAGCCTCGCTCGGCTGGGATGCCATGACCGTTTGATTTACCCTAGCCTCTCTCTAGGACTGTTACCTAGATTCCAGTTTTGAGGGCATCCTCCACATACTCCCCGCCACCTTAAAGGTAAATGTCTTACTTGAGACTTCCAGGGGCAGGACTGCGGTCCACCAGCCTCCCGGCTTCAAGTGTGTTGTTTCACTGACATTGAGCACCTGTGTTTGCAGAGCACTGCGCTCGGGGCAATGTGGAGACAGAAGAAATAGAAGGTGGCTTTCTAGCTGGAGGGAGGGAAGGCTGGGAAAGGCTCACAGGGAAGGTGGTTTGGAAGGCACAGCAGCGCTGCTCAACTTCTTGCTGTGGGCTGCTGGAGGCCGTGAGGGCAGTGGGAAGACCCTCGGGCCCAGGCTAGCCAACAAGTCCTGCTGACCTTGAGCAGTCATTTGATCTCCCTAAACCTCAGCACACTCTCCTTGTCGTGATGGGCTTGGCTATTACAGTATTAGTTCCGTGATTTATGGGCCATCTTTTATAAACAAGGCATGATGGGGATTTAGGGCTAAAGAGAGAGATCGGCGGTAATACAGTCACAGTAGGAGACTTTAACACCCCACTGACATCAATAGATAGATCTTCTAGACAGAAAATCATCAAGAAAGCAGTGGCTTTAAATGACACACTACACCAAATGGATTAAATTGATATTTTCAGAGCACTTCGCCCCAAAGCAGCAGAATATACATTCTTTTCAAGGATGTCAGCAGACATATGAAAAGATGCTCAATATCACTAACCATCAGAGAAGTGCAAATTAAAACCACAATGGGATATCACCTCACACCTGTCAGAACGGCTATCACCAATAAATCCACAAACAAGTGCTGGCGAGGGTGTGGAGGAAAGGGAACCCTTGTGCACTGCTGGTGGGGACGCAGACTGGTGCAGCCACTATGGAAAACAGTATGGAGGCTCCTCAAAAAATTAAAAATGGAACTGCCTTATGACCCAGCGATTCCACTTCTGGGTATATATCTGAAGACACAATGGATGCAGAGTCCAAGAGGCCACCCTTCCCCAGAGGATCATAACCAAGAGGGCAGTTTGGTATCAAGCCTTCCACATGGGACCAACTCACCAGTCTGCAGGCAGAGAGAGGCTCTGTGGTTCTCTACTCACCTGTTACCTTGGAAACGGCGTTTTTTCTTTGCCTTTCTTCTTGATCCTGTAAAAGAGCCAGGGTTCCTCCCACCTCGGGCCCAAGTGTTCATTCAACAACTGTTGGTGGGCTCCCTGCATCTGCCAGAGCTGGGCTTGGTGCTTGCTGGGATACCTTGGGGAGGAAAACAGATGGACCAGCCTTCTTAGAGTTTACAGTGCAGTCTAGAACAAGGGTTCTCCAAGCGTGGCCCCCACATTAGCAGCAGCAGCGTCACCTGGGAACTTGTTAGACATGCTAATTCTCCAGCCCTGCTCCAGAGCCCTTGAATCAGAAACTCGGTTTAACAAGCTCCCCAGGTGATTCTAACACATGCTAAAGTTGAATCACTGATCTACAGCATGGGTCCTCAACAGAAGGCGGCCCACCCCACACACACACCCTGGGAACATTTGGCAGTGTCTGGAGACATGTTTGGTTGTCACAACCGGGGGTACTATTGGCTTCTAGTGGGTAGAGGCCAGGGATGCTGTTAAATACACTGCAATGCACAGTGAAGAATTACCCCGTTCAAAATATCAGTTGTGCCGCGGTTGAGAAACCCTGCCCTAGAGGAGACAGAGTAGAGGGCGGGGAGTGCAGTGACCCTTTTCTCCCTTTATTCCAGATGTGTCACAACCTTGGGCAAGGCACTTCCCCCCAAGCCCGCCTCAGTCTCCCCAGCTATGAAGTGAAGGGGTTGGACTGGAGGTTGCTGAGTCCCTTTCCAGCTTGGGTGTTCCCTGGCTCCAACCAAGCGACTGGCCTGCCCCCTGGAGGTTGGGCCGATGCAGCCCAGTTCCTCTTAGGTGCCAAGTGGCAGAGAGGCAGGCCTTGGGCTGGGAAGGGGTCTGTCACCTGCCTGGTGCCACCCCGTCCCCAACCCAGGCTGCTGCTATCAGAGTCAACTGGCCTTGGGTTTCCGTGAACAGCCCCTTCTCCCCACTGGGGGCCACGTCTGCTTCCACCGGCCCCACGCCGAGGAGCCCACCCTAGGGAGGAAAGGGCCCCCAGCTGGTCCCGCGCACTCACCGGCTCTGGGCAGGGGCGGGCAGGCGGCGCGGCGCCCCCTCTCCTGCGCCTCAAGCCTCCGCTTCTCACACTCTGAGTAGCAGCCCCGGCCGGGGGGGTGCGGAGGCGGCGGGGCAGCGGCGGGCCCCGGACCCTCGGCCCCCGCGGTGGGCGGGGCGGTTCTCACGCCCGACCCTGGAGCGCGGGGGCGGGGTTAAACCTAGCGTCCGCGCTCTGATTGGTCGAGCCCCGAGGCCCCGCCTCTTCTCGGGCTGGCTGACCCACCACCTCTTTTCCCATTGAACTGCTGCTCCGCTGGGCCAGGAAGGGGAGGGTCTTGTTTAAGACTTGTTTCTTTCGAATTTTTTTTTTTTTTAGATATGTATTTTTTTTTTTTAGATGTGAATTTTTTTTTAGATGTGTATTTTTTTTAGATGTGAATTTTTTTAGATGTGTATTTTTTTTTAATGTGTATTTTTTTTTTTATGTGTATTTTTTATTTTTAGATGTGTTTTTTGTTTTTTTTTAGATGGGTATTTCTTAAAGGCGTGCAGGCCTGGGAGGAAGGCTTGAGTAGAGTCTGGTCGAGGCTCGTCTGGCTCTGGGATTGGAGACTAAAAGCATGCGCGGAGGGGAGATGGGGTGGCGGGGAAGGGGCCGGGCGCATCTGAGAGGCAGGGAATGAGCTCCCTGGCTGCAGGTTCTAATCCTCACAACTGCCGGGGGACCTGGGGCAACACCCTGGCCGGCCCTGATTTTTGCCTTCAATGCATGAAAAGGAAAGTCAATTTTGATGAATTTTAGCTCCTTACTGGGTGGATTTGCATGGACTGTGGTTCAGCGCATCACATCCCTGCAGAGGCAGTCAGCGCCTGTTACAGCGGGTTAACCTAGAACACCTTACTTCGTGTGCATTTAATACCCGCTATTAAATAATAAAGAGGGGCGCCCTGGCCGGGTGGCTCACTTAGCTGGAGCATTGTCCCAAACACCAAAAGGCTGAGGGTTAGATTCTGGTCATGGGCACCAAGGGCAGTACCTGGGTTGCAGGTTCGATCCCCGGCCCCAGTCAGGGTGCAACCAATCAATGTCCCTCTCACATTGATGCTTCTCTTTCCCTCCCTTCCACTATCTCTACAAAAAAAAAAAAAAAAAAAAAAAAATTCACTGGAAAAAATATCCTTAGGGTGAGGATTATGAAAAAAAAAAAAAAAGAAATGCAGCTCCCACACCCAGGGCTGTGTAGGAGCCAACTCAGGTTCATATTGTCTCAATTTGATGAATGAATTTCATAGCTCAGAAGGATTGTGGGTGATTTTTGTTGCTGCTTCTGTTGTTTTCCAATTTTTCTGTACTATGCTTATTTTTTTAGGTCAAAAGTACATATAACCAGGGGTTGAGTGGGAGAGGCCAGGAGTACAGCGTCTCTGGCCAGGGCTCAGGGCTCAAGGCCTGGCTGGGTGGTCTCGGTGGCTGACAGACTTTCCCCTCTGCAGGAGTCATGTGGCTGGAAATTCTCTTCGCCTCGGTGCTGGGCTTTGTCATCTACTGGTTCGTCTCCCGAGACAAGGAGGAAACGCTGCCACTTGGAGACGGGTGGTGGGGGCCTGGGGAGAGGCCTGCAGCCCAGGAGGATGATGAGAGCATCCGCCCTTTCAAGGTGGAAACATCCGACGAGGAGATCAACGTAAGGCCCCTCTTTGGGGGCAGGGCCCCCTTCTGTGGTTTCCTTGAGACTGGGGTTGGGCCTTCAGCTGGGACTGGGGAGGGGATGGGGCTTGGGAAATGACCCCTTCTTGGGAGCACCCAGGTGAGAGAGGGGGTGCCAGCTCGACCCAGTTTCATGCATGGGAAGTCACAGAAAGCAGCTGTCTTGCCTCCTTTGTGCCCTACCTGAAACCTGGGAAAGGAGCTTATAGGAGAAAGCAAGTGGGTTGTCGTCAGGTCCTGGGCGTGGTGACAAAAATGCAAAGCACAGAGAACCTGCTGCAGGGCCAAGCAGGGGTTAAGCACCTACTGTGTGTCAGGCACTCGTGGTCCCATTCAGTCCCTGCAGTAATCCAGTAGGGCAAGGTCTATTGTTCTCAGCTCACAGATGGAGAAACAGAAGCTCAGAGAGGCAAAGAGATTCATCCAAGGTGATGGAGATGATGCACAGGATTTGGCCTCAGATCTGCCCGACTCCAGAGCCTGTGTCGTCCTCCACACAGGGCTGGAGTCAGAAAGGATGTGACTGTGGGATGGGCTGATCCCAGAGGCAGGCTTCAGCAGCTCCAGGAGGGTAGGTGGGACCTGGGATGTCTCCGCCTATTGCTTTCCTTCTGTGGGTATTGGAGCACCTACTGTGTGCAGGCACTCTGCTGGGTACGCGGAAGACAGAGAGATTCTTCCCTCACATAGCTCATAGCTCTTGAGAAAAGAAATGTGCACAGAGAAAAGTTAACTAAAAGACCAGTGGCCTCCTCACCGCCTCCAGCTTTGCCTCGGCAGGAATGCAGTGTCTGGTGGCTGCAGGGTTTGCTCTGTCTTCTGAGAACAAACTTTCTCTGTGCTCTGCCCCACCCACCCCTCTCCCCTTGGGGTCCTGCATTTTGCTCCAGGATTTATACCGAAGGATCGAAAAGGCTCGTTTAACCCCACCGCTGGAGGACAGCCGCTTCCACTATGGTTTCAACTCCAACTGTCTCAAGAAAATCCTCTCCTACTGGCGGAATGAATTTGACTGGAGGAAGCAGGTGGAGGTTCTCAACAGATACCCTCACTTCAAGACTAAGATCGAAGGTACATTTCCAAAACACCAGCTGGAGGGGGCGCGGATGCCACAGGAATGGCCTTCTCAGGCCCCGGACGTGACCTAGACAAAGCTGGGGAACCCCAGAATCCAGCACTTTATCTTAAAAACAAATTTCTCCACTTACAAAAATAAAGTTATACATTTAATATGTGTAGAAAATATGCATGTAAGCCCAGCCGGTGTGGCTCAGCGGTTGAGCATTGACCTATGATCCAGAAGATCGAGGTTCCATTCCCAGTCAGGGCACATGCCCAGGTTCCAGGCTTGATCCCCAGCAGGGGGTGTGCAGGAGGCAGCCGATCAATGACTCTCATCATTGATGTTTCTCTCTCTCTCCCTCTCCCTTCCTCTCTCTGAAATCAATAAAGACATATTTTTTAAAAAGAAAATATGCATTTAAAATGCATTTAATGGTGTAGAAAAATTAGAAAGTACATGCAACACAAAAAAGTAAATGAGCCCTGGCTGGTGTGCTCAGTGGTTAGAGCATTGGCCCCCCACACTAAAGGGTCTCAGGTTCAGTTCCAGGTCAAGGGCTCATACCTGGGATGCAGGTTTGATCCAATCAATTTGTCTCTCACATCAATGTTATTACTGTTATTACTGCGATCAATACCATGGCGGTGGGGAGCTAAGGTGGCAGCACCCACTGCCTGAGCTCCGGAGGGTGCAGAGCCTAACCAGATACCCTGAGGGCTGTGACTGCAGCGTCCCCACCTGCAGGGCCCTCTCCCCCTTGTCCCCCATCCTGATTGCTCTGTCCCCCCAGGGCTGGACATCCACTTCATTCACGTGAAGCCCCCCGAGCTGCCCTCCGGCCGCACTGCGAAGCCCTTGCTGATGGTGCATGGCTGGCCCGGCTGCTTCTACGAGTTTTATAAGATCATCCCGCTCCTGACTGACCCCAAGAACCACGGCCTGAGCGACGAGCACATTTTTGAAGTCATCTGCCCTTCCATCCCCGGCTATGGCTTCTCAGAAGCATCCTCCAAGAAGGGTAGGCCGTGGACCTGCCCCCACCTCACCTGGTGGAGCCAGGTTTCCCCACCAGGCTCTCCTGGTGGAATGAGGCAGGGAGTCAGCTGGGCCAGCTTCCTTCAGAACTTGAGTCATGACTCCCAGAGTCAAGGTCACGACTGTTCAGTGCTGGCCTAGGGGCCTGGACTGTAGTGATCTGAGGAGCTCCCCACTCAGGGACAGGCCATGGACTGTTCCAGGCCAGCAAGCTGACCAAGTCCCACACCATGTGGGCCCACAGGAGCTCACCTGGCTGGCCTGAGCCCACCTGTCCACTCCCTGTCCACCAAGGCAGGCATCGGGCACCCCACCTTTGGGCCCCAGGATTCCCTCTCTCCTCCTGAGCTGCTCTTACCTAGCCTGGGGCACCGGGGGGGGGGGGGGGGGAATTTCATAGGACACAGGAAACCCAAGGAATGAAATCTCCATGACTCTGTTCTCGTTCCCCCTTACAACCAGGCTTGAATTCGGTGGCCACGGCCAGGATCTTTTATAAGCTGATGCTGCGGCTGGGCTTCCAGGAATTCTACACTCAAGGTGGGGACTGGGGGTCCCTGATCTGCACCAACATAGCCCAGCTGGTGCCCAGGTGAGGGTCACTTTCCGGTATGTGTGTGTGTGCATGTGTGTGTGTGCACAGCATCTACAGGTTGGACATCTGTGCAGCATGGCAGGGTTGTTCACACTGGACCCCGCCTGGACATGGTATTGGGGCCTTGGAGCATCCTCTTGCTTGGATGCCTGTGAGCTCAGGGGAGAGGAAGGAGGTTCCCTGGTGGTCAGCTCTACCTGGGGCACTTGACATGGATCCACCTTCCATTTGGTGTCACACAGGGTTGGTGACTCTGGGCCAGATGCCTGGGCAGAAATGGCCAGTTAGAGGAGGGGAAGGTCAGGGAGTAGACCTTTCTAATGGACCAAACCTTGGGAGAGACTAGACTGGAACTTTCTAGAAACTCTGGATTTTCTCGTCAACCTGCCCCTTCACCTCCTGTGACCACCCCAAAGGGACAGATGCTGAAGGGGGCTGGTCCTGGTGTCCGCTTCCTCCTCTCTCTTCCCTCCCCCCTTCCCTGGACACCAGCGAGCCTCACCTGGCCCCTCTCTGTCGTCAGCCACGTGAAAGGCCTGCACTTGAACATGGTCTTCGTGGTAAGACATTTCTACACCCTGATCCTTTTCCTGGGACCGCGTTTCCAGAAGCTTTTTGGCTTCACCGAGAGGGACATCGAGCTCATGTACCCCTTGAAGGAGAAGATTTTCTACAGCCTGATGAGGGAGAGCGGGTACATGCATATCCAGTCCACCAAGCCGGACACCGTGGGTGAGTGACCGGGGAGGTGGCCCAGCTGGTGGGCTCCTCCACCAGGGGCAGGGGAGGCGGTTTCCATCCATTCCACTCGGGAAGGCTCCCAGCCCGGGAGGCCTCGCCTATCCTCGGGAACACTGCTCACAGGTGACAGCCACTTTGAGGAACTCGGCTCTTTCAACCCTTAAGCTGCATTTTTCCATAGGAGTGAGTTGAGGCATGGCCCATCGAACTCCCAGACATTTCCATTTAGCGGATTTCATATTCCTAGTGGCTTTGACCCCCTGATCCCTCCCACCCCTGAGGGATGGAGAAGGGTAGGGGGAGGCTTGGTCCCTCTGGGACTGTGGTGGCAGAGGAGGGGGTGCCCCAAGGCCCAGAGTGGGGATCCCCATGACAGCAGGGGAGGGCCCAGCAACTGTTTCTGCCACCAGGGTCCTGTTAAAGGATCATTTTAAAAAAAAAAAAGACAGAAACATTTAAAAAGATAAAATCATACAAATATAAAATGAACACACATCAAAGATTTTACTTAACTCATTAATTAATAAAGGAACTGGCAGAATGTAAACAAAACAGCTCAAAGGCAATTAGGCTAATTGAATGGGCTAATAGATGCAAACAGTCAAAATCCACATAATGTAAATCTCCGTTTGCCTTTCAATGAGCAGGAATCGCTTGCATAAGTTTACAGAGCTATAAAACAGCTCGAAGACAAGGGAAGAGGGGACCCCTGTAGAGTCATATAACCCTGGAAGGGTCCACTAGATGGCTCCCTGAATCCCACTCAGCACCCAGGAATAGTTTTGCTCTTTTCAAAGTCTTTTATAATGTTCAGGACAGTCCCGTGCTCCACACACATTAGGCAGTTCATGAAAATAGCAGCACTTCATAAAACCAGTGTTTTCCCTCTGGTTATAAAAGTAATCCACGCTCATTTTCAAAAAACTGAAAGATGTGAACAGCACAAAACAGAAACGACAGTCACCTGTCACCTCTCGTCCCTCCCTAGCTCCTCCGTCCCCAGCCATCACAAGAACTTGCTAACGTTTTTGGGTGATGAATTTTCACAAGTGGAACTGTCCATATAACCAGACACAGATCATGACCCACCAGCCTGGAAGCCCCACCACCCTCTTCCAGACACTGTCTCCCCCAACCCTCCAGGGTAACACCCTCCTGACCTGAGTCTGGATTCATATATATTTCTCATTTGGGATCTCACACAAAACCAGAGTCATGGACCCCTCTGCTTGAAAGAAGCAATGGGGAGGTATTACCCCTTTTATCAGACATGAGGATCCCATGGCGAGGGCTAAGGAAGTGGGGTGCTCTTCACGACAGAGCTGTGCCCCACCACAGGCTCTCTGGCACTGCTCTGTTAGGCCTGCACACACCTCGGCCCTGCCGGCCAGCTCCCTGGTCCCAGGCCTGAGTCCCTCTCGCCTCTTGCCATCCCAGGCTGTGCCCTGAACGACTCTCCCGTGGGACTGGCTGCCTACATCCTAGAGAAGTTTTCCACCTGGACCAACTCAGAGTTCCGAGACCTGGAGGATGGCGGCCTGGAGAGGTGAGACCTGGGTACCTCTCCTGCCAGCAGCATCTTCCTCACTCTTCACTCTCTTCTCCGTCTTCACTGGGTGGAGACACCAAGCCCCCCAAGTCGGAATCCAGCTGAGAAGGCCATGGGGGGAGCAGCTGCTCCATGGACTTGGACTTCCTCGAAGGCAGGGAAGGCAGGAAGCTGGGGGTGGGCACTGAGGGTTGAGACCCTCTCAGGAGGTGTCAGATGAAACTCGAGAGCACCTCCCCAGAGGGTCTCAACCCGCAACTCTTGTTTGTGGTACCACTGTGCCTGGCACTGAGGGCGGCCTCCTGCTTTCCCAGGAAGTTCTCCCTGGATGACCTGCTGACTATCATCATGATCTACTGGACAACGGGCACCATCGCCTCCTCCCAGCGCTTCTACAAGGAGAACACGGGAAAAGACTTTATGGCCGACAAGCACCAACGGTGAGCCTGCCCCTGGGGAGCGGCCCTCCAAGGCGGGGAGCAGGGGGAGGACTTGGTCTTGAACTCAAGGGAGAGCATTCTTTTTTTTTAAATACAGTGCTGATTTCTTTTTTTCTATTTTTATTGATTTCAGAGAGGAAGGGAGAGAGAGAGAAACATCAATGATGAGAGAGTCATTGATCGGCTGCCTCCTGCACGCCCCCTACTGGGGATCGAGCGTGCAACCCGGGAATATGCCCTGACCGGGAATCGAACCTCGATCTCCTGGATCGTGAGTTGATGCTCAACCACTGAGCCACACTGGGCTCAAGGAGAGCATTCAATGGCAGGAAATACAGCCTGGCCTGCGGGCTGCACTGGGTGTGTGGGATGAGAGTAGAAGTTAAAGGTCGGGGGTATTCAGAGAAATCCCTCGGCCTTTAGAATTTGCTCCCAAAGGGAACCCCGGGCTCCCCAGGGCAAGGATGCTGGCCTGGTGGCACTGACAGTGCTGGGACTTTCGCATCCATCACCCTTTCCTAATCTCATATGAAGACCCTCAGGACAGCAAAAGCAAAGGGGAACAAAGGTGGGAAGTGACGCTGTCCCATCCCACTTTCGAGACTGGGCAGCCCTTCCAGAAAAGACGGTTCTTAGTGGGTTGGAATCGAGGGGGGTGGCTTATCACACACACACACACACACAGTCCCCTAAAGCCCCTGCTGTGGGGGGACAGGCTGCCAGGCCACAGCGTGCCCCCTCAGTGGGATCTCTGTCTCTTCCAGGATGAAGGTCTATGTGCCCACAGGCTTTGCTGCCTTCCCTTGTGAGTTAATTCACGTCCCAGAGAAGTGGGTGAAGTTCAAGTACCCGAAACTCCTCTCCTACTCCTACATGGCCCGTGGGGGCCACTTTTCTGCCTTTGAGGAGCCAGAGCTGCTCGCCCAAGACATCTGCAAGTTTGTGGGGCTGGTGGAGCGGCAGTGACGCCTCAGAGGCAGCCCCTGCCCCTTGGTGGCAGGCTCCCTCGCTGACACCTGCCCACCTGCCCTTTTTCCTGGAAGTCGCCAGTCTCCCACTGCCAGCTCCCTGCCAGGGAGGCGGCCTCCATCTCTTCTGGGTGAAGAAACCCTTTTCTGGGTAATGAGTTTGCTTCGGTCCCCTACCCATCCCAGGACTCCCACGCTCACGCCTCCACGCGTACTCCCTCACACACGTGTTACGCAACATTGCTTTGATAATAAATGATTTTACTCTTAAAGAGTTGCTGGAACCCAGTGACATGCATGTGTCCTGACCCCACTTGGGTTCCCCTTCCTGCAGAGCCGGCAGGTCTGCAGCCTGGGTTGGGGAGGGCAGGACAGGCCTGCTGGGGGCACCAGGACACAGCTCTATCCCCTTCTGGTGCCCAGGGCAGCTCAGGGCAGAGGCCAAGGGGCTGAGTGACTATGGGGCTGAGTGACCTCACAGGTGCCCCAGATGCAGCCTGGCCCCGCCCATCCCTGGGGATTGAGGCGCCTCCCTGGCTCTGCCCACCACCCTTGCCCACCTGTGACTCTGACGCCCCCTGGAGGCAGTAGGGAGGCGGTGTCTCCAGCAAGTGCCCAAAGTTGTCTCTCAGCACCGGATCCCACGGGGGAGAAAAGGCAAGGGACTGTCCGTCCTTCCTACCAGGATCACAGCTCAAGGGTGGTGCACAGCCCCTGCACCCAGCCCAGGCACCCCCTCTGTCTCTCCCCTGCCACAGTCCTCCCTTGGCTCCAAGGAGGCCCTGAGCACTACTCTCCCCTACCCCGCACCTTGGAGGGAACAGACATGGGAGTCAAGGACTGGAGGCTGAGCCCCACGCACTGGCCCTGAGGAGGCAGGAAAAGCTGGCTCTCACCAGTCTGGCTGAATGGGCACTTTATTAGTGGTTCGCATTGTCCCTGACGGCTGCGGGTGACGCTGGCCCAGCCAGTGTGACTGGCGACATGATACAAAAACAGAACCACAGCAGGAAGAGTGTGTGAGGCTGGCAGAGCCTGCACTGACCATTTCTATCCTGCCCCCCACGGCGCACTCCTGGGACAGGGCTGGGGTGCCCGGCTTACTACGCAGAGGGGGAACCGGAATGACCCAGGGCCACCTTCTGGACCCCATGTCAGGCCTGGGCCCGCCGCAGGCTCTTTGGTTATCAGCTGGTTGTACGTGTGCCTAGAAGGGGGTGGGTGGTGTGTGCGTGCTCGGAGGGAGGAGGTCTCCCACTTGTTAAATTCTCCCTGTTACCTGAGTCACCACAACCAATGGCCCTGGAGGGACTCAATTCCAACACATGATCTTGCTAAAAATCATGGGGACATCATCCAGCTACAGCTGGACACTGCAGAGGGGGATGGGAAGCGAGCAGAGCCCCAGGCAAGCAAGGGTAGGGAGCTGCACCTGGTCTCACCACTGCTGTGACCAGAAAACACTACCCAGTGATAGTCCTGCCCCAAACCTCTCAGCCGAGGGCCAGCGCCCCTTCCTGGCTGGTTCCATCTTTTCAGAGCAGTGGGGCTTTAAAAGGTGGACAGAGGTCCTGGACTCGGTTGGGGTCAATGTCAAGCTACTTCTCCACCTGCGTCTCCTCACCTCCCAGCTCCCCGAGCCTGACCCAGTCCAGCAGCTGGCCCACTCTCAGGACTCCTGGTAGGTAGCTGCCACGCTGTCCGCAGGGCTCTGGGCCAGGTACTGCCCCGGGACGGTCCCACTGATGTTGTGGATGGCCCCGTAGGTCTGCTGCAGCTCTGGGGACAGGGCTGTTCTCTCAGAGGCCATGCCGTTCAGAATCCGGGGCACATAGGGCTGCCAACAAATGAGGGTGTTAGTGCTTGAGTGGGGCGAGAGTGAGATGCTGAGCCCCTCCACTGTGCCCCCTCCTTCCAGCAAGAGAGACACAACGCTCATGAAGGACACATAAAAAAATAACATCAACTTAGGATGTCAGGACCCAAAATTTGCCAACTGCAGACTTTCGGAGCAGCCAGAGGAAAACATAAAATGCAATCAACTACACAGCTCTCAGGACCAGAAAGAAGCACACACCCCTGTTCCTCGGAAGAAACAACTTTTCCCAGCACTGGGTCCTGGGAGAATCTCTCACTTTACACAGGAATCCAGTCTATCCACACAGGACAGGCGCAGAGTGCTGTCAATGGGACTTCCAGTGCCAGGCTCCAGCTGCTGACCCCAGTGGCACAGCCCTGCTCTGCTCTTCCCCAGGCCCAGGCTGAGAAGGAGGGATTTCCATCATCCATCTGCCCTGCCTCTTCCCCCGGGTAAGGCGTCTCCCTGAGAACCTTCTCTGGGGCTGGTCCAAAGGCAGATGCTGATAAGAGGGCCTGACCCCCAGGAGGCAGCCACTGGAAAGAACACCGCTGAAGAGAGGGGCATTTGCCCCAGCTCCGGCCCTGTCAGGTGGCAGTGGTCACGGCTCTGGGATCCCACGGCTCCCTTTTCCTTTCCCAGCCCCATCCCAGGAGCAGGACTCTGGAGGCCACAAGCAGGGAGCCCCGGGAAAGAAAGGAGACCTGGCGTCTTTCTGACACGCCGCCTGCGTGAAGCAGGTGCTGTGTTCATTTGCGGAGTTCAAACGGGAGCTGTTTTGACACCGCGGAGGACCTCGCTCAGGCAGGTGCTGCTGAGACTCTTGTGATAAGTTTCACCAAACCTTAGGGCCCGGCGACAGTGCCTCACAAAAGGCATTAAATATGCAGAGAAGGAATGTGAGCAGGGAACTGACACCAAGGGGGATGGGCACACACCATGGCCCAGCGAATTCTCCTCTCGGTGAGGGATGCAGCTCCACGTGGGCAAGTTAAAGCGCCCAGAGGGACCAGGGACTCCTTCTCAAGTGACATTTAGCAACCTGCCTGACACGTGATCAACGGACTGGGCTTCTGTCTTAACAAAGAGATGATCGAAGCGCATTTGCCGGGCCCATCTGGTTGGGGCCGTTGCCAGTGCTCGGTGCTGGGGGATCCATAACTTACCGTGTAGGGTGGGGGCACGTGGGGCTGGGCCTCACTTCCTTTGTCACTTGATGGCTCTTCTGTCTGCAGATTAACAGCAGAAACTCCCAATGATACCCAATACTGATCTTCCTGAACGAACACCCTCCAAACAAGCAGACTGTTAACACCCAGAATAATAGTATCAGCTGGCACCAGGCTCCCAGCAGCTGCCCGAGAGAGCAGGGGGGGGAGGTAGGCAGGGAGCAGGGAAGGGGGGGGACGGAAGCTGCAGCTTACACCCAACTACCGATGCCTTTCCCATGAATAAATAAAACCTAGAGAAGCCTGCTGATACGTGAATGGGTGGAGGAGGGGTGGAAACTGTGCCCACATCTCCTCCCAGGCCCTGGCCGGGGGGCGATGAGAAGAGGGGTCTTTACCCTGTAGTTCAGAGGACTGAGGTGCTTAAAGCATCCAAAGCAGGTGTAGCCCAGGCAGACCAGGATGGTGATCAGCACGACCAAGAAGTTAAACAGGGTGGCAGGGGCCGTCATACCTGGGGACAAAGCGATGCCAACCTTAGTGGAGGGAGAGAGGGGCTGCCAGTCCCCCTCCCCCTGATAAGGAAGGGTCCACGCCTGGTGCGGGAACTGTGGGGTGACTTCTCCCTCAGGCAGAAAACAAAGAGAAGGCACCACCCAGCTGGCATGGCTCAGTGGTTGAGCATCGACCTAGGATCCAGGAGATCGAGGTTCGAGCCCCAGTCGGGGCACATGCCCGGGTTGTGGGCCCCACCCCCAGCGGGGGTCGTGCAGGAGGCAGCCGATCAATGGCTCTCATCATTGATGTTTCTCTCTCTCTCCCTCTCCCTTCCTCTCTCTGAAATCAATAAAGACATATTTTAAAAAAAAAAAAAGACAAGGCACCGCCCTGCACCCCCTCAAGCAGCTGGGACACCAGGTCAGTGGGAATTTGCCAGCTTCCTTGTTAGGTCAGTTCCTTGCAGTCTCCGGTGTCCTGGGTTAGGTAGAGTGGAGGCTTCCCCAGCACACCGGGGCAATCCCACATCTCTCCTGGCTTTTTCTTTTCCCCAAGAGTGTTGGTTTTCCCTCTTGCATGTCCCCGCTGTGAGGTGTGAGGACCTGGGCCCATCCACCACTGCCAAAGAGCAGTCTGGACCAGCTTCCCATCTCCTCTGGCTCAGCCCCTCCATAGCTGATCAAGGGGCCAATCGACCCGGCCTTCACCAGTTACACTTGAGCTTGGGCTAGCTTAGGTTGTCACCGCTGTACCCAACTAGCCCTCGCCCTGGGTGCCCCGTTCTGATTAGACACCCAGCCAACCCTCACCCTGGGTGCCACCTTCTGATTGGACACCAGCTTGATGTTGTTAAAGCAATGAAGGATTTGCCTGGCTGGTGTGGCTATGGGCCTGGGAGGCCAGGCCGCCTCCCCACCCGGGGGTCAGAAGGGCTCCTCACCCAGGCGCAGGAAGGAGAAGAAATACAGCCAGAAGAGGCACAGGATGGGAGCGGCCAAGGCCTGGTTCACAGCCGCAAAGTGGATCTGCTTCTCCAGCTTGGCCGGGAGGTAGGCGAAGTAGAGGTTGTGCCGGTCCACCATGTGCTTGAGCAGGATGTAAACGAGGCCTGCAGAGATGGGGCTGTGAGCTGGAGGCCGGCTGGGCCACAGGGCCCCTCTGTCCCCTTCCTCCTGGGGCGGCTATTTGTGCGTGGAACTGGGGCTGGGGCTGCTGCTTGGCCACATGAACGAGAGGGTGGGCAAAACGCATGAACGACGTATATCCCGGCTGCTAGTGTTCCTGGTCTGTCCCCCCGCCACCCCCTCCTCCTCGACCCCTCTCCTCCTTTCTGACTCCAAGGAGTAGAGGTGTCCATAATTCTGTGCCCATGGAGCACTGAAATTCTAGCATCATTTCAGGGAAAGAGGCTATTTTACACTCAGAGGCCTGACCTCAGCTTCCTCCTGGGCCCCTCTCATGCTGAGCAGCCCCCAGGCCCCTCAAGGCTCCCGCTATCCTTTCCTTCTCCCACCGGAGCTGCCCTCCTGCCCTCCTGCCCTCGGTCAATGGATATCCAAGGATCTTAACCCAGGAGCAGCACATAAGGTGGATGCTGCCTTTTATGTCAGGTTCTTAAATTTGTTTTGTTTTGTTGTTTTGAAAGAGTAATACTGTTTTTTAAAAAATAGCACAAGTGAGTAAACAGGGAAAACTAAAACTTCCTCCTACCCCAAACCTCAGCTCTCACTGCCAACAGTCTCTTGGGTGTTCTGTTTCCTTCTAGAGTCTTCCATCTGTCAACCAGTTCCTCATGTTTTATTTTAGTTGCAAGACCTTGGCTTTAAAATTGAACAGTTCTGCCTAGCCGGGCGTGGCTCAGCAGTTGAGCATTGACCTAGGACCCAGGAGATCGGGGTTCGATTCCCGGTCAGGGCACATGCTCGGGTTGCGGGCTAGGCAGCCAATCAATGACTCTCTCATCATTGATGTTTCTATCTCTCTCTCTCCCCCTCCTTTCCTCTCTCTGAAATCAATAAAGATGTTTTTTTAAAAAAATAAAAATAAAATCGAACAGTTCTAAGTTTGAATCCTGACTCTACCCCTCACTGACATGTGTCAGGTGCATGAGAAGTGAAATTAAATTCAGTGTCACCTGTGGCTCCCTGACAGCTTGTGGCTCTGTGGCTACAAGAGGTCCTCTGTTTGTGCCCCATGATGGCTGTCTTGGGGTGCTTGGTGGAAACAACCACCCCCCTACCCTGGACTGGCTTCAGGGCCACTCACCAAACGGCACAATGATGGGGCAGGTGATGCTATAGGCCATGATGACAGTGAAGACGCACAGCATCCACGCATACATGGCTCCGAACTCGAACTCGAAGGCCTGGTTCTGGGAGGTGGAGAAGGTGGAGAGGCATTTACAGGCTCGTTCCACCCCAAATCCCCCTCTGATGGCTCCAGGTGGTGAGGGGAAAGCCAGGTGAGAAGATCTTGGGAAATGGGAGACTCACAGCTCCCCCCACCTCTTGAGGTCTTCTCTCCCTCCACAAGCCTCCTCCAGCTTCCCTCAGCTCACACCCAGGCCTCCCAGGTGCGGTGATTCATGCTTCCTTAGTGTCTCCTTTGTCTCAATCGTGTCCACCCAGCAGGCCCACGAGCCCCTGGAGGGCAGACGGTGCGTCTGAGGACAGGCTGCTGAGTGATCCCTACAGATTTGGGCATCAGGCCCAGTGTCAGCTCTGCCCCTTCTGGCCTGTGTCCTGGGCCACGTACTTAACCTCCCTACAGCTTACTCTGTGCATCTGCCAAGTAAGGTACCAGAAGTACCCATCTCATGGGAGGGGGGGTCTGATAATTCAATGAAAGAATGCAGCACGTCTCGGACTTTTCTCCACGGTACCCACAAGGCAAATGAGAATAAAGAACCCCCACCACCCAATTTAGGGAACAAATGCCACAAGCCCCAAATGCCTTTGACATCTGTGATCATCTTAAGAATTTATGCAAATTTATGCCCCCAAATAAGGAATGTGGCGATGTTAGTTGTATGTGTGTGTGTGATCAGACTGTTTAAAATGCAAAACTCCACCCAGCCAGCGTAGCTCAGCGATTGAGCATCGACCTTTGATCGAGGAGATCTCGGTTCGATTCCCGGTCAAGACACATGCCCGGGTTGCAGGCTCGATCCCCAGCAGGGGGCGTGCAGGAGGCAGCCGATCAATGACCATCTCTCCCCATTGATGTTTCTCTCTCCCTCCCTCTCCCTTCCTCTCTCTGAAATCAATAAAAACATATATATTTTAAAAAGCAATACTGCTTTTAAAAAATAAATAAAATGCAAAAATCCGCACTCTCTCCTCTAGCCGGTGGGTAAGAGTGGAGGTTTATGAGGACATGGCACTTTCACACAGGGTCCTCGATCTGCCAACCCCACCGAGGTGGCGCTGCGCCCCTGGTGAGGAGCACTTCTCAGGTGCCTGGCACTGAGCTGGGCGGCTGGGGAAGTGCCCGAGGGGGGCAGCTCCGAGGGGTCCGCGTGCCCCCGCCCCGCCAGCCCGCACCTGCTTGACGTTCCTGCGGTCGGCGGCGGTCTTGGCCATGATCATGCGGAAGGTGTAGAGGATGAGCCCCGGCAGCCGCAGCAGCTCCATGCCGTTGCCGATGAAGGCCGAGGCGATAACGTAGTTCACAAAGAAGGCGCCCTGGTCCGGCAGGAAAACGCACCTGGGGATGCGGGCAGGGGCGTGAGCTGAGAGGCAGGAGGGCCTCCTTCCTGCCGGCGTTAATCATCACTCACCCTGCTGCCTGGCACCCCTGAGACCCAGCAGATCCTTCTCCCCAATGGCTCAGTTCCCGGTAAATAAGTTTCAAAGAATGAATGAGACTGTGACTAATTGAGCTTTGGCCTAAAAAATTAACCACATTTTTGCGCACATAGCACAAATGGGCCAGCTCCCATGGCGTGGCACGAGGCTCTGCCTGGCCTGCGCCCAGCAGGAACCGGAGAGGGGAGGTGGGGACCCAGTCCCTGGGGTCTCAGGGAGGAAGACATCTGCTCCGAAGCATGGACTACCCTCCCCACAGTGCAGCCCAAGCCCCTGTGGGACATTTACCCGGAACCGTGGCTCCAAAATACAACGTGGCTGATACTTACTCCAACCTGATAGTAGTTTTGTCAAAGAGCCACCGGAAGAAGTAATCCAGACTGAAAGACAAATGGGTCCCGTAAGAATTAATTTCCAACACTCCATGTGATCCCTACACACATGTTCTTTTTTTTCCTGCTCTAAAAATGGGCCTAATCTCAGGATCCACATTTATCCTTTAAAATGCCGCTTACTACAGTGTAACAAACCAGGGCCTACTTGAACAGAGACTCTTCCTGGAGATGAACAAAGCCAGGGTCAGATCCTTCCCCTAAGTGGAAGGTCAGATCAATATTGTTTTCAAGCTTAGAGAGATCGTGTCTCCAGGAGAATCCATGGGCCGGTACAACTGGACTCCAAGTGGGTGTGACGGGCTTAAAGGTTGTTTAGGCTCTGCCCCCACTCCAAAACCGTTTCCATTCTCCTGGGGACAGTGCTCTCCAGATGTGCCCCTGATTCTGAGTTTAGAGCAGGAGGTGGCCACGTGTACCTGGTGAGGCCGAGGGAGGGCAGAATCAGCACCATGAAGATCAAGAATATGTAGACCTTGGTCATCATGATCCGGTTTTCCCCTGACCTGCAGGAAGTCAGAGGTGAGCGCTCACAGGCCCCAGTGTCCCAGGCGTTCCCAGCAAGCCGTGTGTCCACTGCCCTCGGGGGCGGGGGTCAGAGCTCCGGCACTCACTTGGTCCAGTGAGACTCCAGCAGTGTAGAGTAGTAGACGATGGACGGCAGCAGGGCTGAGAAGGACCACAGGAGGAGGGTTGGGAAGAACTGGCTGATGATCGGATCCTGGAAGACAAGGGCCACAGCAGAGCTGGGGGTATGAGGCCATGAACTACCGGCAAGGCAGCTCAGTGAACTCTTGGGGTCGCAGTTGGGTCATCCGTGACCCCCAGAACCAACGCTGTGCCTGGCACAGGGCAGGTATTCCATACTGTTGGCTTAAGAGACAACAACCGCACCTTATATTTGTATGGTAGAGTGAAGAGAGCAATTTCACATATAATTGAATTCCCCTCGTCTTACTGACCAGATAATCTCCATTCCCTACAGAAAATCAATGATATATATATAATGAATACATGTACATAAAATGTCTAAATTACTAGAAAACATTGTACTAAATGTGGCCATGTCTGCTTAGGGCTTAAAAACACAGATGATTACGTATGTCAATTATAGCTGGATAAAAAATATTTGTGTGTTCGTTTGTTTGTTTAAAAAATAGCACAGCCCGGCCGGGCGTGGCTCGGCGGTTGAGCGTCGACCTAGGATCCAGGCGATCGGGGTTCGATTCCCAGTCAGGGCACAGGCCCGGGTTGTGGGCTCAATCAATGGCTCTCTCATCATTGATGTTTCTATCTCTCTCTCTCCCTCTCCTTTCCTCTCTCTGAAATCAATAAAGATATATTTTAAAAATAAATAAATAAATAAATAAATAAATAAATAAATAATAGCACAGACATGAGCTGAACCACATGACATCCTGGTTCACTGTCTCCCACATCACTGGCCCCCATCCCTCCCCCACCCACCACACCCTATTGTCACCAGCCCTCCTGGGATGGGCTGTGCAGAATGGTCACTCACATTCAGAGCATGGATGGGTTTGGTGACGTTGAACTTGTCCATGGTGGAGAGGATGATGGAGGGTGTGGTCAGAAAAAACAGCCCCACGGACAGAATAAAGTTGATGCCCAGCCACTGGAGCCACCAGCGGGGGCCCTGGATAGAGAGGTTCTTCCTGCAGGGGAGAGAACACAGGCCCTGGAGGCTTATCTCCCAAGATCTGACCGCCAACCATCCCAGCAGTGCCCTGGCTTTAGGTGGGTCAGAAGGTTCGACTGGGGCAAGCCAACAGACTAGCCTGAGGGCTCTGGCTTAGGGCTCATTTCAACCTAGGAGTACAGATAAGCTCTCAGCACTGACCTTCAGCTACAGGAAGGTCAAACTTGGGGGCCCTATGAGCTCAGAAGGAAAACAAGTTATTCACTGCTAACTGTTGAACTGAATATTTTAGATATACAGGAAGAGATAATATTAAAATTAATTTGAACTTTTTGTTTTACTCTTTTAATGTGTCCCCCAGGCTAACGAGGCAGGTGACACTTGACCTAAGGCTGCACTGTCCAATATAGCAGCCACGAGCCACGGGTGGCTACTGAGCATTGAAATGTGGCCCTCCTGGGCCTGGGGGCTCACCAGCAGATGTCCTCAGGGTAAGCGGCGAAGGTGACTGTCCACTTGGAGATGCAGAGCTCTCTGCTGTAGGAGGACGGCTGGGGCTCGCCTTTGCACCTAAGGCCCTGGCACTTGCAGGCGTTGAAGTCTTTCAGGATGCTGCCGGGAAATGCAGAAATGGCCAGGCCCAGACCACGCAGTGCCATGTGCATTCACAGCATGGACTGAGTAAGACTGGGAGCCTCCTGGTACAGAACCTTTGCTTTATTACTATGAATTTATTATAATTAATGCTACAAGAGACACAACATGCTTGGCACACTATGTGGAGGATTTTTTTTAATCCTGCAAGCCAAGGATTATTATTCTTATTTTACAGATGAAGAAACTGAGGTTCTCTGAGTCAGGTACTATGTCCCGTCTGTCTGGCTCCGGCTCCCATGCCGTTTGCACTGCCTCGTTCACTGCTCCCCGCTGGATCCTGCTGCCAGCGGCTTCACCCTTCAATTCTCTCATTCCCCAGGCCCCAGAGGTGTGAGCCCAGCAGCTGATTAAGGCCACATCTATCCAAGAGGGTCTCAGCTAGAATCACCCATGCCCAGCTGTCGCACAAACATAAGGGTCTCCTCATGCCAGACCTGGGGAAGTAGAGGGACATGCCACTGACAAACCCCAGCGACACGATTCAGCAGGATCATCTCTACCCAAGAGGGACTGCGAGGTATCTGGACAAGAACAAGGGAGTCAGCCACAGAAGGGCCTGGGACACTCACTAGGTGGCCATGGACTTCTCCTGGAAGGTGACAAAGGCCATCCCCAGGGGCTGGAACGGGACCCTGCACTCCTCCTCTGTGATCTTCTCCATCAGCCTGTCCTTCATGTCCGTGTAGTAAGAGATGGCGTCCTCCTGCCAGGGGACACATCCCTGTGATGACGGGGCCCTGCGCGGGTGGCAGGGGGACCCCAGCGCCTGCGCCCGACCCGGATGGGCCCTCACCCGCTCGCAGCCCTGCACTTCGCAGCAGCAGAACTGGCCGCAGAGCTTGGGGTTGATGAGGCTCCGCTGGCCTGTCTTCGCCTGCAGGTTTGTGTAGTAGGTCAGGCTCTTCTCGGTCTTTTTTCTGCAGGTGGGGGGAGGGGAGAAACTTTAGACCCCCCAGTCCTGTGGCATGGACCCCACACCTCCATTCAACCATCAGTCACCACCAGGACTGGGGGTTCAGCCTTCTGAACAAGCGAAGGGCAGAGCCCCGCTCCTCCCTCCCCACCGGGGGACCCAAGGCCATCCAGGAAGGAGGGTGGGCATCTCAGAGGGGAAGGGTGGGGAAGCTGCAGGCCAGCTCAGCCCGTGCACACCCGCCCACCGCCCTTACCTCTCCTTGCACAGGTACATCAGCTTTTCCACGTTGTAGCACAGCTGGACCTCCACCACTTCACACGTGGGATACGCGTCCCTGTGCCCAGGGCAGGCCCGAGGCAAAAGATGGCATTGGAAAAGGGAACCCCCCCGGCAGGTGGGACGCCCTACATCTCCAAGGGCAGCAAAGCGCCCAAGCTGCTCATTCCTGGGCCAGCAGAGATCTTTTCTCTATTTTAGCACCAGCAGAGCCAGTACAAGGCAGGGTCTCGGATCCCACCCGGGTGTCCAAGTGGAAGACAAGGCGCTCACCCAAGGAGCCTGTCCCATGGGACTATGTGGTCCCACTGGAGGGGCTCGCTCCCCTTCCGTCCCAGTCCTGCTCACCTGAAGTGGCTCTCCACTGTCTCCTTTGTGGCATGTCTGGGGAGTCCTGTGACGAACAGGGTCCGCCTCACCTGCCGGAGAAACACACCGGAGAGAAAAGTCACCAGGACAAGCCGTCTCAGGTGCTCGGGTGCTCTCCTTCCATGGCCTGGCAGAGCCCTGAAATGGTACTTTCTTCCCAGCTATGCAAAGAACATTTCCAAAGCAATGCTATGAGCCTCCTTTGCATGATCAGGGAGGACTGAGAAAGAACCCAGAGAGGGAAAGTGCCTCAAATAGGGTCACACAGCAGATCAGAGGGGGCCTGAAACTAAGTCCCTCCTCCGTTCCATCAATCTATGGGCTGCAAAGAGAGAGGGGGCTGCTCTCAATCTGAATGTCTTGGGAGTTACTTAGAATCAGTAACAATAAGCCCGTACCCCACAATCTATCAGAAAACAATTTTTAAAAGATAAGACCAAGCCCTGGCCGGTGTTGCTCAGTTGGTTGGAGCATGGTCCCATACACCAAAAGGTCGTGGGTTCGATTCCCGGTAGGATTAGTTGTATGAGAGGCAACCAATCAATGTTTCTCTTTCTCTCTCTCTCTCAAAAAAATCAACAAACATATCCTTGGGTGAGGCTTGACAAAAGAGAGAGAGATGCCAAGTTTGAGTGTAAATATGCCAGCCAGGTGCCACAGAGGACTCTCCTGAAGCTCAATGCTGTCACACTCCTGGGGAATAAATGGGGGTGCCCTTCTTCTCCACGCCCCCAGAACCTCCCAGCACCTGCCCACCCCCAGCCTCACTCACCAGGCTCTCATCTTTGTACTTGATGGACTGGGTGTGGTGCCGCATGAAGCCCAGGGTGAGGAAGAGATATATGACCGCGAAGACCGTGTGCAGCCAAAGCAGGTCGTTGCTGAGGGGGGGACACCACCCGCTGTCAGTGCTGGGCTCCCAGGCAGGGGGCTTGGCTACCTTCATGGCACTGAGCTGAGGGGCACCGACTTCATCACAAGAGGCTGCATGGCCAGTGTCCCCCCCGAGAGAGCCCTGTCCTGACAAATGAACCCCAGACGCATGGGCCCTACTGGTTTCCTCAAAACAGCTGGTGCTGCCCAGCCAGTGTGGCTCAGTGGTTGAGCATCGCCCTAGGAGCCAGGAGATTGAGGTTCGATTCCCCGTTAGGGCACATGCCCGGGTTGCGGGCTCGATCCCCAGCAGGGGGCGTGCAGGAGGCAGCAGATCAATGACACTGTTTCTATCTCTCTTTCCCTCTTCCTTCCTCTCTCTGAAATCAATAAAAATATATTTTAAAAAACAGCAGCTGCCGACAGCGTGTGTCAGTGCCCAGTGCCCAGCCACACGCTAGCTGCAAAGGGGCTTTTGGACATGAGCCCACCCACTTTGGGCTACCTCTCGCCCACCCTGGGCTCCAGAATCTGCCTTCTCCTTGGCCTCGCCCATCGGCATCCTCATATCCTTCCACCCCCCTACTCACCCAGTCTGTAGGTTTGCTATTGTAGTCCTCCCAAAACTGTAAGGGTCTTTGTCTGCAGAGAAACACAGGGACTTAGTTCCAGGGTCACACTGGGGAATGGGAGGGGACACAACCAGCCTTGGTTTGCGCAGCTCTGAGGAGGAGGGGTACAGACAGCCAGGCTGGTCAGAGGACAGTGCCACCCATCCAGTCTTTTCAGGGTTACCCCGACCAAGGCCTCTGCTTTACCCCAAGACGCTCCCTGGCAATTTCTCAACCCATCATCGGGGTTCATCTTGCTTTGAGATTTTTGTGGCATTTCTTGAGACATCTGGAAAGATCCTAAGCTGTTCCCAAA
Organism: Miniopterus natalensis; assembly: GCF_054644295.1. Lineage (NCBI taxonomy): Eukaryota > Metazoa > Chordata > Mammalia > Chiroptera > Miniopteridae > Miniopterus > Miniopterus natalensis. The sequence goes on along the minus strand of NC_142101.1, from coordinate 12,798,087 downwards.
ACTAAGGTTGGGAATCACTGGCCTAAGAAATGGGGTCATGGTGGCATTTTGGAAGCTAGATTCCTGCAGTTGTTTGGAAATACAATTCCCGGCTCTGATTTTGACTTGGAGCCCCACAAACATCTTCCGGATCCACCAATTGTGGCCTCCTGATTTGGGTGGGGGCAGGAAAATACAAAACACCCTTGCAAGCCCCTAATTCTATAAATCTTGGGGCTTCTGTTCCTCCTACTTAGAAACAGAAATTGATGAGGGGCCCAGGTTTGGGGGGGATTCTTCTCTGGATTTTTAATCGGATGGAAAAATCCAGAAAGGTACCCTGAGGCCTTCTCACATCTGAGTGTGAGCACGGGTCCCCCACAATGAGCCCCTTTCCCTGGGCCTGCTGCTCTGCCTGGGCCCCACTCAGGGCCAAGGACAACAGGGGTAGTTACCCAGCAAGTCGCCCGAGAGGTTGACGGGCAGGATGACGCACAGGGACAGGAAGCTGACCACCACCAGCAGGAAGATGATGTGTCTCTGGAAGGACAAGTAGTGGATGGCGTCCTCTCCGCACCACTCCAGGATCTGGTCGTCGCTGGTCAGGACACAGGGTGGAATCTTAATGAGCAGCAGTCACAGGCCGGGCCCTCGGGGCCTTTGCACGAATTATCTCCTCTAATCCCTCACCACCATCCCAGGAGGGAGGCTTAATTTTCTCTCTATTTTTTTATATATGAGTAAACAGAGGAATGGAGAAGTTGCTTAACTTTTACAATCACATAGCTCCTAACAGAGGAGCTATAATGAGAACTTCAGAGCCTGACCTCTTAGCCCCACACCCAACTCCTGGGCACAGGAACCTACCACCTCTCCATCTGTGTCTCTAGAAACACTGAGGTTTGTACTGGGGTGAGAGGTGTAGATACAATGGTCCCACGGCCCTTTCCTGCCTCTATGAGCACAGCCACTGGCCAGAGGGCCCCTGGGAACCTCCTTCCGAAGCTCAGGGCCCCGATCCTTCTTCTGTCACCCCTCAGCCAAGCTGGGACGGAGAGGTGGAGACGTTGCTGAAACACGCCAAGGCTCAGTCGGTCCTGCTGCCCCTGGCTCCTCCCTGTGCCCCAGTTTCCTGATGGGGAGATACCCTGAGGGTCCTGCTTCCACACCCTGGGGCAAGTGCCACTCCGGGAAGAGCTCAGGGTGCATGGAAGGCAGGTCTGAAGGGTGCGGCGCGTGGGCCTGGCAGGCGACAGGCCACAGTGGAATCTGGCTCAGCCACCTCCGGGAGCGGGTCACGGGACACACCTGAGGCTGGGACTCAGCTAAAGCAGGAAGGTACTACCTGCTGGCTACCTGGTGGCTTCGCAAGAAAGCATGAGCTCAATCAGCTTGTGCAGGGGCTGCCTGGGCCCCCTTTGTTCACAGCCCCCACACACTGCTTTGAACCTGAACTGGAAAAGTACCTAAGAGTCCCTGTCTCAAGGTCAGGCATCTTGGCCCTTTCTCCAGATTGGCCTCACACACACACTCACACACACGCACACACACGCACACATGCACGCACACGCACACACACACGCACACACACGCACACACGCGCACACACACACACGCACACACACGCACACAGATGCCCACGTTGTACTCACTTCAGACGGAAGATCGCAGTCAGCCAGGGGCAGCATCCCTGGAAACCAAGAGATCAGGGCTCAGCTTCGAGCATGTCTGGCTTTGGGAGCAGACGTAACCATCGTCTTTGACATTAATAACTATCCAACTTCCTCTTGTACAAAAACAGCGCTTCTTCTACCCCAAGTTCGGCAAGCTACCCCTTGTCCCAACCATGACAGAGTCTGCAGGCTCCCAATCCTTCCCCGTCTGCATCCCATGCCTGGGATTCTTGCAAAAACCTCTCAAATGTGACAATCTGTGGAGTTACACAGGCTCCAGGGTCAAACCGTGAAACCTGAATCAAGAGCTGATGAAAACTCGGGGCAGCTCTGGAGAAAGTGACGTGGGTTTCTGTGTGTCTCAAAAGGACTGATGAGACCTGGGACAAAAAGCCTGGAGTGGGATCTAGAGAGGGAAGAGGTGTCTGTGGGTTTTATTGCCCACTGACACTCCCTAAAGCTGGACTGTTTCCCAGCTTTACCTGTCTTTATTTGAAGACAAATATTTGTCCACCATTCACTTGACAATTACCAAGTACCTACTACCGGGTGACAGGTGATGGGGAACAGTGCTGGGTAAGACATGGTTCCTGCCCCTATTTGGCCCACAGACTAGCAGGCAAGCTAATAATTAATTAACTGGCTCTGGCCGGTGTGGTGCAGTTGGTTGAGTGGCACCCTGTGAACCGAAAGGTTGCCGGTTCGATTCCCGGTCAGGGCACACGCCCAGGTTGTGAGCTCAATTCCTGCTCAGGGTGCGTGGGGGAGGCAGCCAATCTCATATTGATGTTTCTCTCTTTCTCTCTCTCTAAAAATCAATACAAACATATTTTCAAAAAGGAAGTAATAAAAATAATTGCCCCAAAAGCCATAAGTATAATAACAGAGACAAGTGCTAGGACCACATGGGGGTTCCACAGCCCTCTGCCTGAGAGTCAGTCTCACGATCCTGGGCCATCCAGCTGCCACTCCCCTGTGGTACCTACCAAGTCCAGGTGACTCTGCCAATGCAGAGAAGAGCTCTTACCCACACTTGCCACTCAAGACCCAGGGCACTAAGTTAGCACCTGAACAGGAACACCACTGCCCTCTCCCCCCGACTCATGAAGCTGGTCCCCACCACCCGCCACCTGCCACCCGCCCCGCCGGCCATAACCACAGCTGTCCCTTAGATACCAACCAGTTCACTTTCAAAGTCTTGTTGCCCTTGGGAGGAAGATGATGATGATCTCTGGAATCTGGACTCGCTAGAAACACAACAAGAAAAAAATTCAGATGATTCTTTTAAAAATCTAAAACCTTGTGTCCAGTATCTTGCTGCCTCATAGAGCTCAGGACCAAGGCTACTAGCCCTCAATGGCTGGAACAAAACATAAGCCGCCCTGTGAAAAATACAGACAAGGGTAATGACCATCCCTAGGTACGTAAGACATAAAGCCCCGTTACGTGTGATTAGAGTATAAGGTAGGACACCCTGGACCCTCAGCACTATGACTGGCTTACCTAAGTGACTTCAAAATGTTGCCTGTTTACAAGATATTTCCCAATATAGCAGACAACACTTGGAATAAATACTGTACTTTATCAAATCTAAGACACCACTGGTGTAAGGGGCATAATTATGAACCACAAAGAATGAAAAAAAAAGTTACCAATTAAACTATAATACCAATGACAATAAACTGCATTCCAATTTCAGAAAATGTCAAAATGTGCATTGGAGAGTTGACGGACTCTGGCATTTTATACCGTGGCACTCTCATCAGATCCTTTCTTCTGAGTAACCCGTAAGAACACCCAGTGTGCTGCGAATTTAAGGTGTTGGTCACCCAGCCAGCTGGGGGACAGAGCCAGTGGTACAGGTGGAGAATTCATTTTCCCCCTTCAGGTGATGTGAGCAGAGAACCGTCAAAGCCCAGGCTGGAAGCGGAAGGACCTGAGGTCTGTGGTTCGTAGCAGACTCATCCAGGGCACAAACCCAGAGGGAAGTGAGGGACAGCCTGTCATGGCCCTACAGCCCCTCTTAACCAGCCCCAGCACCAAGCTGATTAATTTCAAGAAGATGCACTTGAAAAATTCAAGTGCTCGCTTCGGCAGCACACATCCTAAAAACTGGGGCGATACAGAGACGAGCAGGGCCCCTGAGCAAGGATGACACGCAAATTCCTGAAGCGTTCCACGTTTTTTGATTCAGTGACATGGAGGCATGGATCAGACTGAGGGATCTCAGAGGGATGGAGGGGGGTGGGTGGGTGGAGGGGGAGAGAGTAACCAAAGAATTTATGTGCGTATACGCACAACCCAAGGACATGGACAACGGTGGGGAGAGGGACTGGGGAGGGGGGTGGGGCAGGCCATTGGGGAGAAAAAGGGACATCTGTAATATTTTGAACAAAAATAAATTAATTAATTAATTTTTAAAAATAATATATTCAAGGCGAGAAAGAAAACTGGCACCCTCCCCCTCAGCTGATTTTGAAAGCCCGAATTATCTAAAGGAACAAAGTTTCCTCCTCAGCCTGACGCTAGCAGGGCTCATGGCCACGGCCAGGCCAAGGCCCTAGCAGAAAGCTGGGCGGGCGGGCCTTGGTTTTCTCATTGGCAGAATGACAGCAACGAGGCTGACCTCATGCGTCTGTGGTGCAGAGCAGACAGCCAGTGTCTGGTACAGGCCTGGCGGATGTGCTCGGTGAACATAACACCACACCAGCATCGTGTGTGGGTCCTGCCTGGTGGGCTGCACAGCCCCCCTCCCTCCCTCCTTCCCTTCCTCTCTCCCTCCCTCCCTCCCTCCCTTCCTTTCTCTCTCTCTCTCTCTCTCTCTCTCTCTCTCTCTCTTTCACACACACACACACACACACACACTCACGGCCACACTCTGACTCACAGTAGAGGTAATATGTCTTTTTTTACCTGCCTGCTTCTGACACCAGGGCAATACGTCCATAATCCCAGAATCTTCTTCTTATGATGGAAAACACCAATATTAAAAACTGAAAGTAGAAAAGGAACCAGGTGAGAGCATATCGGATGGCTTCTAATGAGAAGAGACAGCGGCCTTGGGGACAAAGGCCACCTGCACAGAGTCAGCGGGGCTAGAAGGGCCTTGGAGATGATCCAAGCCCAGAGAGGGTACCGAGCTGCCCAAAGCCACACAGCTCAAAGGCTGAAAGGCCTGATGCTTTGCTCACCCCCCTCCCCCGGGTCTTGTCACTTGTTCCCAAGTCACGAAGGCTGTCGACGCTGACCCTGAGCTTGCCCTGGCGCCCTTCTAGTCAAGCACATTGGCCCTGGCCTTCGCTATCAAGGGAGAATCAACAGCCACAACCTTCCTCGGCCCGATCTGTCTCTAGTGGCCCCTGAGCAGGAAAGTCTTCACTTCAAACAGAATTTCATTTTTAATTACAGAACCAGGGCAGGAGAGCGCTCGGGCTGAGCTGGAAGTGGGTGATGTGCTTTCAAAGGCAGGTGAGTCACGTTATAGAATAAAACGCAGGCTGCTCAGCCAGGACCTGCCCCCTCGCCCTGACTGCCGCTTTCTTGGCCGAGGGGTGTGGACATTTCCTACGAGTCCAGGTTTTCCAGCCCCCGCCACCCCTGGCTCATCTTCCTGCAATAAAAATCCACCCCCACCAGCACACTCCCCTGGACAGCAACTCCCTCTTCTCAACCTACCCTGTTCCAAACGTACCCTGCCCAGCCGCCTCGGGTCCCTGCCCATCCCCTGTCCCCAGACTTCTCACCTTGGCCCAAACTCTCCCCTCCCCGAAGACGCTGCATAACAGCTCCTGGGCCACCCTCTCCCATGAACCCCGGCACCCTCAAATCCACCACCACACTCCTGTCCACCCTTCCCTTCTCGACCAAGACCAGTCTATAGGACGGCATTCTCAATCTACAAATAGGTTTTCACTCCAAGACACGGGTGATCTGGCACAGAAGGAGCCCTTTTCCATAAACGCAACATGAGTAGCACACAGGTTCCCACATCAGCCCGCAAAGGACCAACAATGTAGCAAAACTCCAATGCACACATTTAGGCCTTAATCCTAGGGACCAACTGGAAAGGAGGAGGGAGAACTCCCCCACCCCCAAACTTGTTTGACACCTGCCTCCTTCCCTTGGGAGCTGGGACCCACTGGCCACCCTAACTCCCGCTCCCCCAGTCCCCCACCTAGCCTCTGGCCCAAAGCCACCCCAGGGTATCTACTCCCTCTGCCCCATCTCACCCCATTTACTCACATGGTCTCCTCTACATGTTAGGACAGGGCATCAAGAGGGACCAACCGTCTCGTGGACATTTGTGAAAAGAAGGTGCCCCTTAGCCCCAGTACATTTCACCTGGCCCGTGCTGAGTCGGTGTAGGGAGGAAACCGGCACAGGAATGAGAGTAATTGCCAAAGGAACAGCGACCTGGGTTCTTTCCATACCTTGCCTTATTTAATCTTCTCTAAACGCTCTGAAGTAAGAATTATTTGTTCCATTTCATAGAGCAGAAACCCGAGGCCCAAACAAGCTATGTAACATGCCCAAGGTCACGGAGCCAGAAAGTAGCAGAGTTGGGATATAAACCCAGGTACCTATGGCTCCTCACCTGAGTTTCCCAGAAGGCCCGGGGGGGGGAGGGGCTTAAATAAACAAATAACGGGGAGGGGGGACATGGTTCACAAAGGTCTTACCAGGAAGCAGCTGACGTCTATGAGCAGGACAACGGGGATGCCACCAAAGGGGACGCCCTGGAGCACGGTGCTGTTCTGGGCGGAGTTGTAGCAGTAGGAGTCATTGGGCTGGTCCCCAATGCCCAGTCGATCCCGGATGGACACGGCCTTGGACGGCCACAGCTCCAGGAACGGAGAGGCCGCCGTCATCGCGCCTGTGATCCCTGGAGAACAGGACCAGGCAGACAGTCAGAGCTCCAACTTTCCCGTAGTTTCCCCAGCCAGCGCTGGCAGGGCCAAAGGTGGGTGTCCCCTCCAAGGGCTGGCAGGAGCCCACGGTGAGGGATCGGGGAGAGGCAGGCGCCAGACCCCACGTGCCAGGCAGAGTCTATAGAAAACGGCTCCATTGTGGGAACAGTCCCAAGGGTCAGAGGGATGGAGCGGGTGGCTCATGCAAAACACAGCTGGCAGGCCCCCGCCCCGAGTGGGCAGAACAGGAAGAAAGGGAAGGACAGGCGATGCTGTGTCTGCCTACTGAGGAGGTGCCCCCAGTGCCCCCAGTGCCCCCAGCCTCCAGGACTACTGCTGGTGAGGAATTCCCGTAGGAGCCACTGGGAGAGCTAGCGTGCAGGCAGGGAGCGCGTGGAAGGAGACAAATAAGGGAGAAGGGAATCTAAGTCCACACTGCAGGTCTGCGGGGCACGGGCGAGCCCCGCTGCCACTGTTCAAGGACGTCAGAGACAGGCCCATTCTCTACACTTGGAAACTGAGGCTCAGAGGCTTAACCACCTGCCCCAAGATTAAGGAGCTGGCTGGCAGACTCGGGTCTCAGACCCAGACTCCTGACTCGCAGATGCCAGATCTCTTTCTACCAATCCCAGCCCCCGCTCCAGCAGGCGGACAAACACGTCAGTTCAGTGAGAGATGAAAGGCCTGGGAAGGGGCAGCCAGAGAGGTGTGGGAACAGAGAGGAGAGAGGAGGGGGTGGTCCAGGGGGAGAATGGGGATAGTCTCAGGACTTCCCAGGGACCCCTGAGTCACCCACTGCGCCCTCCCAGCTCTGCCCTCTGGCCCCTGCACTCCTGAGTACCTTTGGTCTAAATGAAAGGCCTGAAATGCTCAAAACAAAACTGCTCCAGGCTGGCTGCCGACTCTCCTTTCCTGGCGCCTGGTACCCCTGGTGAAGCTAATGAAAAGCTCTAGGCCCGGCCGGCGTGGCTCAGCGGGTGAGCACCAAACTATGATCCAGGAGATTGCGGTTCGATTCCCGGTCAGGGGATATGCCTGGGTTGGGGCTCAATCCCCACCGGGGGGCGGGCAGGAGGCAGCTGATCAATGATGCTCTCATCATTGATGTTTCTACCTCTCCCTCTCACTTCCTCTCTCTGAAATCAATAAAGAATTTTTTTTTTTTTTTAATTTGAAAAGCTCTAGTGTTTGTCTCCTGACACCAAAGGCCCCGGAATTAGTGCCTTCTTTTCACATTGTCTGGGCTGAAGAGCCAGGATAACTGCTCAGCACCCCCTTCCTCCAGCTCCCACCTCCCCATATGTGGTTAAACCAGATTCCCAGGGGGTTTCTTTCTACCTGCTGCAGGGACAACAATCTTGGGAACCAGAAGAAAAGGGACAGGGAACCCCAACAGAAGTCTGGACTCCTGGTAGTGCTGGTGGGTTGTGTGCTGGGGGGGGGTGATTCCCAGTTCTAACCCCTTGGCCTGCTGGGCTGGGGACAATCTCACAAACACAGGAGCACAGGCCGGGTGGGGGGAGGGTGGCAGGTCCGAGTCATGTGAGGATTCCCAGATCAGGTCACTTTCTCACCTCTGTAAGAGCTGGAGGGTGTGGTGCCAGAGCATGGAGACGAAAACTACTTCTGGGAAACAGATGATCTTGGCTTCCCTCCTTTAAACCCCACCCTGTGGCCCCACCCCAACACCTCACTTGGATGCTGGGAGGCCAGTGCCTGCCCCTCCTCCTTTCCCCACACGTACCAGACACCAGGGGACGTAAGGACTGTGGATGAGTCCCTTGGAGGGGTCCTCAGTTGGAGCTGGTTCTGGCAAATGCAGCAGTAGCCCCGGCCACCTCCCAAGCTGCGTCAGGCCGGCCACTCATTTCCTGCAGGACTTCCCTCACCACAGGGTCATGGGGCGCCAGCCTTGACAGCCTTTCCTAAAAGAACACAGACAACCAGAGTCATCTGGAAGCTGCCACTTCCAGCTCAGGAGTTCTGGCCTGAGACCCCTCGGCACACTCCCCCCCCACTCACACCTGCCCCGATGTCTCTGAACTCACTCAATGGACCCTTTGGTTCCTTCCAATGGACAACCTCCTGCCCTGACCTCTCCCCCAACTCCCAGAACTGGTTCTAGGTCCTCAGGCCTCTGTGCCACCCTACTCCTCCCTCCTCACCCTGCATCCCCCAGGGCCCCAGCCTCTCCCCTCTTCTCCTAAGGCTCGAGGCCCTGCTGGGAACAGGACAGTGCCCACCACCCTCCCGCCCCCCCCAAGCACAGGAGGCTGTGGGACTCTGAGCTGAGGACCTCATCTGGGCCCCAAGGGCGGCTGCTGCCAGGGACAGGGCAGAACAAACACGAAAGACTTGAAAAGTGAAGTGCTAAGAAAAGAACATCCTCATAGAGGACTCACAGAGGGAACACTGTCCCTGGAAAGAGGTGGAGGCGCTGGCTGGGACGGTGCCGGGGGCGGGACAACCCTCACCAATGCTGCTTCATGCTGAGCTTTAGGGGGCAGAGGCCCCGAGGGGGGGCCGCATTGCGGTTCCTCTTCCCCCGCCAGCCCCAGCCATGCCTCTAAGTCTCTTTCCTCTTGCTAAACAGGATCCCTTGGGGGGGGGTTATTGTTTGATAAGAAGAGCCCAGTGAGGTCAGCCAGCAAACACAGCCAACCTGGGATGGAGCCCAGCCGGTCTGCCCCCTCCAGGTGACACGCCCAGGTGAGAGCACAGCTGTGGAGGCCACAGTCTGTCTCAGGCCTTTCAGCTCAGTTGAAGCCTGTCCCTGCCCGTCACACACGTGAAGTCCAGGCTCTGCTGAAACATCATGGTCTCTCCAGGGCCAGCCCTCCCTACATATTCCAGAACAGGCGCCCTCTGGGAGGGCAGCTCTGCCAGGCTGGGGGGGGGGAGAGGGGAGAGAGGACTCCGCTGGCGGTGATCAGGAGGAAGCTGGCTCGGTGGGTGAAAATCTGATAGTACTGGGCTGGGGCCAAGCCAGCAAGTAGGCCCTCTGGTCACAGGAGCCCTACCTGGCAGCTACCTTCGCAATATTCAGTTATCTGATATTTGTATGATACATATGTGCAAATGCCTAGCACTTACCTATGCCTCCTAGAGAGGTCAATATTCATCATCTCACGCCTAGCCAAGACCTTGAGGGTGGGAGAGCCAAGAATTCCTGCTGAGCCAGGTGAACAGCAGGTGACTTAGGCCCTCAACTCAAAGTTCAGCCATAGGCAGCCCAGAATCTGATCGTGGCCAGTGGGACAGATGGCTGAGTCCAACAGCTGTTCCCAAACCTGCCAATAAAGTCACCGACCAAGGCTAACCCACTGCCCACCTGAACTGCCAGCAAGGACTGGCCCCCCGAGCACAGTGGAAGGTCGCTATTTCTTCCAGAAACACCAGGCAGGAAGTATGTGAGCATTACAGGCTCTCACAAGAAGACTCTGTACAAATTCAAGGTATTTTTTAACATTGCCAGTCTTCTGATTTTGTTACAATCATCGCAGGACTAAAAGCAGCCCTAGTCTTTCTGCCACAGGAGCTAACTCTCATCTCCTAGATGCAGAAGAAGGTTACAAAGTAAACACAAACTTCTCCTTAAAGTGCCACCGCACAGGACGCAGGAGCCGGGACAACTGTTTACCTCCACTCACCCGTGCCCTAGAGTGACAAGTAAATGGCACAGGGATGAGAGGCGGTGCACCTGGCATTTACCCGAACAGGCTCTGGAGTTAGGGTCCCAGCACCATGTGGCTTAGACAAGTGGCTTAACCACTCTGTGCCTTAGCTTCCTTCTGCATAAGGTGGGGACCAGGATGTTTCTCTTACTGGGCTGTCGCGAGGCACACACCTGAGACGGTGCCCATAAAGCACTTAGCCCGGGGCCCAGCCCTGTGAACAATCAAAAGCTGTTTGCATATTTGTTGTTGTCAATGTTCTTTCCATTGATTTTTTAGAGAGAGGAAGGGAAGGGGAGAGACAAACATCAGTGTGAGGCAGGGAACCGGCGCTCGAGCCTGCAGCCAGTGGGAGGTACATGCCCTTCCTTGTCCAGGATAGAACCCGTGACCCTTCGGTCCCCGGGCCGACACGGAAACCGGCAGGACCCCATCTGATGTTTTCCCTCTTAGAGCCCAGTGAACAGCCAAGAGAGACCTTTGTCCCAACGCTAAACAAACACAGTGGTGTGTGGGAGGAAAAGGTGGCCCCTGCTTCTACTCACATGCAAGGCAGGAGCCGACTTCGGGGCTGACAGGGGTCCCAGGAGAGGAGAAGAGAGAAAGACAGCGAGGACCCGGGGTCTTCCTGTGGCCCTACTGGGTGTCTACAACCCTGCAGGAGCCAGAAAAGCCCAGGATGCTTCCCACAGCCCCCTGGCGCCCACTGGGCCTGGTGAGCACAAGCCACTGGCTTAACCTCAAACCCTCCACACTGCAGGGGCTGGGACACAGCCGCACAACTTCAGGGTAGAAGGAAACTCCGAGGCGACTGGGTCACCCACACTGCCTACCCTTGGGGGCACTGCCTGGGGAGTGCCACCCGGGGGTCCCAGGTAGCCAGTTTTATCAGGTACTGGAACCTGGGTGTTTTTGTTTCTTAAGAGTTATCCTCACTGTCCCGGTCCCTCCTCTGGACTCCGCTAGGGCTGTAGGGGATGGATGGTCACCGAGGGACAAACCTAAGGTGGTTTCAACCTCCCCGGCGGCAGGGGACCCAGACCAGACCGGCCTCGCGAACAGCTCAGGAAGGAAGAGCTGCGAGGCTGCGCTGCGGGCTTCCAGCAGGCAGAACCCCAAAGACCAGAGAGGGGCTGGGGGAGGGGTTGGCGTAAAAGCGGGGAGCTTGAGAGTCGGGACAAGCCGTCGGGAGGAGCGCGGGGCTGCGCGCCCCCGGGGCTGAGCCTCTGCTCCCACCCAGGCGCGCACCCTGCTTAGGGAGTGGGGGCCGCAGGGGTCCGAGGGCCGCGCCCCGAAACCTGACACTTGACGTGGCACCGGGGCGCAGAGCCCAGGACCCGCACGTCCGGGAAAGGCGGCGGGCGACACTCCCCCTGCGCAGCGGCCCCTTCCCACCTTACCTGCGGCGCGGGCGCAGCCGGCGAGGGGCGGGAAGCTGTTTGTATCCACCGGGCCCCGCGGAGCCGCGTCCCGGGCACTTGAAAGTTACAAAGTGAAACTCCGGCGCCTCCTGCACATGCGCAGAGCGGCGGCCACTGCTTGCCCAATTTGCAGCCGCGGGAGGCGCAGGCGGCGCGGGCGGCCACCCTGATGCCGCCACCCGCGCCCGGGCCGTGCGCCCATCGCGGTCCTCGGCCCCGCCGGCTCACGTCCAGGGGCCGAGAAGGAGGTCGCCAGGGCTAATTAGGCTCATCACCCCCCCACTCCTCCCACCCCCCACACATCCCCATACCCCGGCACCCCGGGGAGGCCCGCGCCATGCACAGGTGGTAGCGACCCAGGGAGGCGCAGGGCGAGCATGAGCAAACGTTCGTGGTCAATCCTGGTTTGCACTTTATTTCCTCGACGGCTCCCAGCGCGCCCCGGGGCCTGGGAGGGTCTCGGCTGAGCTCAGCACCCCTGCTCCCGGCAGTCCGCGGACACCCGGTGCCCTAAGGGCCGGTCTGTGTAGCTCTAAACAGAAGTCGCACGGTACTGCCCAGGCCCGGGCCACGAGGGTCACCGACCCGGCCCAGCTCGCTGAGCCTGTCTCCCGGGGCTGGGTACCAGGGGGCGTCCTCCCAACTGGACTGTAAGCGGGCTGAGGTGTGCACGGGGCAGGACACAGGACGGGGCGCAGTGAGGCCCCGTGAAGCAGGAGAGCGCCCCCTGCCGGCTTGGCGTGCGAACTGCGCGCCTTCGCGGGCCTGGGTTTCCGCATCTGCGAAACCTGGGGGTTGCACCAAAGCTTCCCCCCAGGTCCTTTCTAGCACTAAAGCGGTAAATCCTGAGCAGCTCTTCACGCACTCGTGTGCAGCTTTGCCGGTTCTCTGTGCCCTCTTCCATTTCTGGGCTCTCATCTTTTACTGTGATGATAAAACATCTTCTCCCTACCTCCCTGCCCACGATTCTAGCACAGCCTTGACTCCCTGGGAGGGATGGGGGGTCTTCTCCTGCTTCTCTGACAGTTCTTTTCTGTCCCATCTGGCTTCCTCTTTCTCCCCCAACCCCCAGCTACTATTCATTTCCCAGTTTGCCCTTGGCCCCTGGGCTCAGCCCATGTTGCTCCATACCTGTGCCTCCTGCTGTGAAGGGCCCCAGGCCTCACCTCCAGCAGGTTCCTAGTGGGGCCCCTGCACTCCCCCTGGCTCCTCAGACTGACCTGTCCACTCTCTCCCCACCCCACACCCCTACCTGCCACTCCTCATTCCTTCCCTGCCTCAATGGTGCAGCCAGGGAAGAGCAATGTTCTAACACCAGTAATTAGAATGGTGAAGCCACTGACAGAAAAAGAGGATCTTTGATTTCAGAAAGGGAAGGGATTTCTAAATCTGATTTTCTGTGGGTTAAGTTTATTTCAAAATCAACATTAGTCCAAAATGGATCAGAATGTGAGTTCAGATAACCTTAGTCCCTGGGTGTGGAGTGCTTGTAAAAACATTCTTTCCTTAAAGCTCCAATAAATGAACAGGAGTCAAGGGTTTTCTTACTTGATAGATAAGGAAGTGAAGGCGTAGACAGTATAGAATTTACAGCTAGTAAGAGCTGTGAAGACTATTGAGGAATCCAAGACCTCCATGCTCCAGGCGGCTTCCTACATCAAAGTCACAGCTTAAAAGCCCCTGTAATCTTGGCATTCTAAAATGTTATATGTAACAGTTTCAACACTTGCTCCCTTTATCTGCCCCCAAGCCTAAAGGAGTGACCCACATTATTATAGTACTGATGCTTTGGATCAGATTTTCTTATTTTATAGCAAGGAGGACTGAAATAAAGCTCACTCACTGTGTTCAGAACAGTAAAAATGTCAACGATGACAAAAAGATTTCTGCTTCAATTCTAAGAGACGGGCACACTAGAATCTGAACGCATTTCAATCCTAGCTCCCTGTTTTACTTAAATGAGACCCTGACCATGTCTTTTTTTTTTTTTTTTTTTTTAGCTCTTTCCTTAGTTTTCTAATCAGGTTGGCCTAGTCCCCATAGAACTTTCTATTTCCATACAATTGGCAGGCTTCTTGGTAAAATAGAGAAATACAGAATAAAATGTGTTTTATTTGTTTCTTGCAAAATGCCCTTAGTATGTGAGATGGGGACACACAACCCATACTTGACCCAGAGTGGCAGTTGGATCTATAGCCCACACGACAGAGCTCAGCCCAGATCCTGTGATAGGTCAGGGAAACAATGACAAATTGGAGTTTCTGCTCTTAGATTACAGGATCTACACAGGTAAGTGCTTAGGATATAGTGCAGTGAACAATATTAAGGATAGAAAAGACTGAGCAGGGGCTGCCCAGTGACCAGGGTGTCTTGTTCCTGGGAGGCAAATATTAGGAGGTGAGCTGACTGGTCAGAGGAAGCAAATTCGGAGCTCAGTGGAGAGCACAGAGCATTTGCCCATCAGCAATCCCCATCTCTCCTGGTACCTACAACCCTTCTGATGTACACAGAGCCAAGGCCCACGGTGGCTCTGCCCAGTACCTACGGCTCCAGCTTCCTTGGCACGGGCGCCCCGTCCGAGGCACAGCTGCACTTCTGCACCCTCATGTTGGGCAGGCTGACCACCTGGGGCCGGGGCCTGCCTCCCTCCTTGATGCTGACAATCATGGGCAGCGAGGTCGTCTCTGAGGCGATGCACTGCCGTGGCCCCAGAAACGGCCACTTGAAGGTCAGGGCCTCTGGGAGCTGCTGGCAGGTGCCCACACACTCATAGGCCAGGAAGCCCGGGGGCTCCAGGACCCAGTTCTCAGCCCACTTCATGCCCTGCAGGTCAATGTACATCTCTTGGCGGCAGCAGCGGGTGCCCTCGGTCACTGGCACCTCGGGGTCACAATTGTCCTGAGCTCTGTGGGGGCAAGGAGAGGAGGAATCAGAAGTCAGTTGGGAGGGCTGAGGTCAGGGGACCCAGGACATGCCCAGTGGTGCATCTGGGAGGGAGACGTGTGATCCATCTCTCATGATGTTAAAAAAGCTGGATATATGTGATAAGGACCGATAACTGGAAATAACCAAAATATAAATAATATTGTGACTTCTAAGAGTCAAAGGAGAAATTTTATATATGCATTCATTCCTGTAGCACCCAGAGAAAAGATGCCCATTTCAATTTAAGTGTAACTCTCTATTTGTCCTGTTAATCAGCTCCACCCGTGACCCACAGCGCTCACCCAAAGTCCCTGAGGTCCAGGGTGTGCAGCTCCAGCTGGGGCTCACTCTGCCGGGTGTCCGACAGCCCCGGGGAGGCGAAGCGGACCAGCCTGTGGGCGCTGGAGGCCAGCGGGCCCAGGTGCTCCCTCTGCACCGACACCTGCAGCAGCAATGGCTCCTGGGGCCGGCTCAGCTGCTGCCAGAAGTTCACGGCCTCGGTCACGTCGAAGGCCTTCCAGCCGCTCTCCTGGATGGACACCAGCCTGCGACACCAGGCGGAGACAGAGGCGCTAAGGGGTGGGGACTGGGGAAGCCTCTCCCACCCTCCTCCTGGACAGGATGTGCCCCTGCCTCTGCCCTCCCCCTTCCGGCCCCCCTCCTAGGGGCCCAACCCCCCTCTCCACTGCCCTCCCCGCACACACACCCCAGCCGAGACCTCCCCACCTGGAGTCGATGAGCGAGGTGCGGTTGGAGCCGTCGTCACGGACATGCAGCCACTCGATGGTGACCCGGGCCTGGTCACTGCGTGGAGAGAGGAGCTCATGCCTGCGGAGCGCGGCCTCGGGGACCGGCTCCTGGAAGAGGCGCAGCACGGCCTGCACCAGCTCGCTGTTGGGGGGCAGCCGCTGCTCCATGCTGAACACCAGCAGGCGCCTGGAGGCCTCGGACACCAGGAACCTGCCGGCCACCTCTGGGGACAACAGGAGGGTCAGTGGGGCCTCCAGAGCCAGGCACCAGGGGACCTCTGAGCGTGGCAGGGCCCAGAACCTGGGAACATGGTTTCCCCAGTAATGCACTGGGAGAACCTGGAGCCCGGGAAACTGGTGACCAAGTGAGAAAGAGCACCTCCACCTTAAAAAAATGTTCGGGCCAGTCTGGCTGCTGTGGCTCAGTTGGATGAGCATCGTCCCGTGCACCAGGAGGTCACGGGTTCAATTCTCCATCAGAGCACGTGCCCAGGTTTCAGCTCGATCCTCAGTAGGGGGCGTGCAGGAGGCAGCCGATGATGTTTCTCTCATTGATCTTTCTATATCTCCCTCTCCCTCTCCCTTCCTCTCTCTAAAAATCAATAAAAAAATATTTTAAAAAAAATTTTCTGGGCCAGCCCTGGTCTCCTAAAACAGGCAGCCCCCACCCTCAGTGCCCCTGGGGCAGCGTACATGTGACACGCAGCCCTCTTTGGGCAGAGGCGGCAACACCAGGATGGGGGAGGGAATGGAGAGTGGGAGGCAGAGGACCGGCCAATGGGCATCTGTGGTCACCAACTGAACCTGGCTTTTCCTCGGGGGCAGAGGGCTTTTCCTCAGGGGCTTTTCCTCTCTGGGGAAGTGTCCCCAACACCTGAGGCTCCAGGTTGGCAGCACGAGCTGAGGTGTTTGGGACCAGCCGCCTCCTCTCCCCAGGCGCCCGGCCTGGCCCAGGAGCAGGACCTGGCTCTGGGTGAGGGGCTGAGCCCCAGCCCCAGGGAGGTGAGCGCCTTGTAGGATTCAAACCCGGCACATCCCTGACAGGCTGCTTTCAAACAATGATCTTCAAAACTATGAAACCACCCTTTACATCCCATGTAATGCCCACAACTCACAGCGAATTTAACCTCACTTCCAGAGAAGCGAATAGAATCAGAGATGTTTGGTGACTTGTCTGGGATAAAACAGCAGAGCTCAAAGCTAAGAGCTAAAGCCAGAGCCCGTTCTCCCTAAGGCAGCTCTCTGCTGAGCCGGGCTCCTCGGACTCCTCCACCAGCACGAGGCTCCTGGCCAGCCTACTCTCTCCCCCATTCTCCCCTCCTTCCACTTTGCTGCCCCAAGGACATCTGTTCTTGCCTTGGCTTTGCCAACAGGTCCAGCCTGGCACAGCTCCTCCTGGCCTCAGTGCAGACAGAGACCAGCCATCCTCACAGGCCATGGTCCCTGCTCACTGCACTGTGGACCCTGGACCCCCAGATGGGCACATCCAGTCTTACCCCCCAACCCCCAAAGGTCCAGGGTGCAACAGGGAGGGGTGGACGACCTCACCTCGGAAGTTCTGGCTGAACCTCTTCCCTCGGGATCGGGCCCCATGGCCACGCTTCAGCAGGGCCACATACTGGGCCCGCACGTGAGCAGGGGTGACCAGCTCCTCCACGTCACTCTTGTCCAGGACGGGCACCTCACTGAGGTGCAGCTGCTGCAGCAGGCTGCCCAGGATCTGCTCCTCGGTCATGGCCGCCCCGGGGCTGGGCAGGGGCAGTGCCCAGAGCACCCAGCAGAGCCACAGGGACCTCATGGTGTTAATCAGGAGGAGCAGAGCAGATGTGTCCCCTGAGGAGGGTCCAGGAGGGTCCCAGCTGGGTGTGCTGAGGGCCAGGCTGGGCCAGCTTTATAGCCAGCCCTACACTGGGGATGGGTGGTGAGAGGGAGGGAGGGGGGGAGGGACGGAGGTCACACCCCTCGCCCCCCTGGGAGCTCATCAGCCAGACAGGTCCATGAGCCCCGAGGAGGGGGCTGTCTAGAAAGGGCACAAAGGCTGTCTGTCCCTTGGCTTGGGTGCCCGACCAGTTAAATTAAAAAGCTTCTTTCCTGGAGGAGAGGTAGGGATCCCATTCTCTGCTACATCCCCTGTCTCCCAGTGACAGAGAGGACTGGAGTCCCTGGTGTTGGACTCTGAGTCCTGTTCTTACTGCAATTTAAACTGCCCACTCAACACCAGGGCTCTCTAAGGACCAACCTGCCTATAGGGATGAGTGTCTGGACCTGGTGCTCAGAGGGCTCCTGGGGGCAGCTGACATGCTGGGCTGTCCATGGTTAGGAAACTCAGTGTTTCCCATTGAGGGGTGAGGGTAGAGGGGTCTAAAGGGGCCTCGGAACACTTAGTACCAATGGAGTTCTGTCCAATAAGGAACCTGTCCTCTCCCTCTTCCTGCCTCTTCGTGGGTTTAAAGATAAGAGCTGAAAGGATCATCCAGTCCACCCTCTCCGATTTTTGAGCCAAGAAAACCGAGGCTCACAGAGGTGACAACATCCCCAAGATCACACAGTTAATGATAGATGCCTGCGCAAAGTCGCCTTCAGATTCCAGAACCAAAGTCCTTCCCACACCCTCCAGCTACTTCCAGGCAGAGAGAGCCCTGCGCAACCCTCGGAAGCTAGGCCAAGTACCCTCAGGCCAGGTGACGAGGTCTGAAGTCCGGGTGAGGGCAGGGAGCACATCTCCCAGTTTCCTGAGGCTCCCCCAGCCTGAATGTGGACTTGAGGCCAGTGGAAGAGTTTTCCCAGGGAAATCAAACAATTGGGCAGTCAGCCAGGGGGAGAGCTGCCAAGCGAAATACAGGACACCATTTGGGAAATCCTTATATGAACAAATTATTCGTTGTTTATCTGAAACTGAAGCTTTACTGGGAGTCCTATATTTTTATTTGCTAAATCTGGCAGCCCTAGCTGGAGGCTAAAGGGGGAAAGCGAATGTGGATTGGGAGACCCTTTACAATGGGCTCGTGAGTGGTCCAGCGGGAGGGCAGCCCCCAGGCTTTGTCATGCAGAAGACGCCACTTCCCCTGTCCACCCCCACCTGCGTCTGGCCCAACTCCGCCAGGTCTGGTTGGCTGGAGGTGGTCCATTGACCCCAAGTCCGATCTTCCGTCCAGAGGGAAGAAAGGGAGTGAAAGTAATGGGGGGTGGGTCAAAGTAATGGGGGCAACTTGGACCTGGCCCTGAGCCCAGAGCTGAGGGGTTCGTGGAGGGCAGTGGGCCGGCCAGCATGGGGGGTGGGTACCAAACCTGGCACTCACATGGTCCTGGAAGGATGGAGGAGGGGGCCTGAGGCAGGAGGGTGGGTGAGGAGTGGGCCACGTGTCCACGATTGCCCTCCTGCTCCTAACAGGCCGGGATTTGACCCCAACCAGAGTCCTGGCTGCCAGGTGAGGGGTCAGAGGTCATCCTGCAGCCTCCATGGGTGGGGAACAAATTGGGCTAGAGCCCAGGATCAGAAGCAAAGGAAGCTGTGAGGTTGATAAAGGCTGGAGCCCAGGAGCAGGTTCACTTCTGGGTTAGAGCCTGGCATCTGGGGGTGTCCAGCGTGGCACATGTCCCCTTCACAGCCAGCAGCAGACACTACTGTGGGTGCTCCAGAGATGCTTCCAAGCCCAGCCTCAGCTGCCCCGGGCTGCCCCAACCCTTCTCCCAAACCTTACTAATCTAGCAACATGATCCACACCCTGTTTTCAAAATTATTAATTTCAATGTATCACTACAATTTTTTTTTTAAATGATAGTGAAAAGTCTCTCCCTGCCTGGCCTGGTGGCTTAGCTGGTTGGAGCATTGTCCTGTACAACAGAAGGTTGCAGCTTCAATTCCTGGTCAGGGCACATATCAGAAGGTTGTGGGTTCAATCCCTGGTCGGGGCATGAACAGGAGGCAACCGAGCGCTGTTTCTCTCTCTCTCTCATCAATTTATTTATTTATTTATTTATTTATTTATTTTTTAAATATATCTTTATTGATTTCAGAGAGAGGAAAGGAGGGGGAGAGAGAGAGACAGAAACATCAATGATGAGAGAGTCATTGATCAGCCTGCAGCCCGCAACCCGGGCATGTGCCCTGACTGGGAATCGAACCTTGATCGCCTGGATCCTAGGTTGACGCTTAACCGCTGAGCCATGCCCGGCCGGGCTCTCTCATCAATTTAAAAAACATATTCTCAGGCCTGGGGTCCGAGGGCTGATGGGTGTAGGTTTGGGGCAGCCCAGGGCTCCTGAGGCTGGGCCTCAGGGCATCTCTGGAGCACCCACAGTAGTGTCTGCCCCTGACTGTGAAGGGGACATGTGCCACCCTGGAGACCCCCAGGTACTGGGCTCCAACCTAAAAGTGAACCTGCTCCTAGGCTCCAGCAGTCGCCAACCTCAGAGTCCCCTTTGATTCTGAGCCCAGGCCCAGTTTCAGCTCCTCCCCACCAATGGCATCTGGGAGCTGACCTCTGACCTCACATTTCCTTGAGGCATCACCTGACAGCCTGGACTCTGGTTGGGGTCAAGTCTTTGCCTACAGGGGCAGGATCTCCACCCACCTGTTGTAGCCCCTACAACCCATCTCCCCACAGTGTCCTCAACTCCGGGTCCAAGGCTAGGCCCTCAGTCAGGGGCAGTGACCTTCACCTCCTCCCACTCCAGTTCCTCTCTAACACAGCAGATCTAGCTTCGGGTGACTTCCACACCTCTGACCTTCAGGCCCAACCAAACCCCAGACTCTCCTCCAGATCCACAGCTGGGGAAGCCAGGCACCTTCCTCTGCATGACAAAGGACAGGGGCTGCCTCCCTCCTGCCTGGCTAGTCAGTCCACTGTAAAAGTCCCAATCCACATTCGCTCTCTTCTGGCTGATGGCCCACTTATTTTATTTCCCTGGCAAATCTCTTGCACCCATGAGGAATCCACATTCAGAAAGTGGCCTGTGTTTGCAGAGGAATAATAGGTCTGGGGGATTGGCCCGGTGTCTGCCTCTATTGATGCCCCTCCTTAAGTCAATCTCCTGTATTAATGGTGTCTGGCCATCTCTCCTACCCCAGGCCAACAGCCTGTGCAAACAGCCTGAGGTCATAGACAGAACCTGCTTCTGGTTCCTCCTGTCCAGTCTCATGGTTTCGTGTGCCATTCATTCACTGATGATGCCAGCCTGACCACTCCACTGGGCGCCAGAACCGTATATCCAACTGCCCTTCCACCCTACCAGTTCCCATCTCGGTAAGTGGCTCCACCATACACCAGAGCCGTGAGCTTCAGTTTCCTCATTTGCAAAAGTGGAGATAGGAACGTATACTCGATAAGGTTGTTCTGAGGATCTGGGAAGGTATATAAAGGGCCCAGCTCTGAGTTTGAGACATACTTGGCACTCAAAGATAGCAGCTATTATTTTTGTAATCTCTCACAAACCCGATCTCCTGGTATACCCAGGTCAGTTAATGGAGTCACCAAGCTGGGACCTTGGCCTGGCCTCCACGCCTGCTTCTCCTCGCCTGCCCCTGTATCACGGGTCTTTTTGCTTCATTAGCTCAAAAGCCCCCAGAAGCACTTACTAACCAATCGCCACTGGTCTGCTGAGCACACAGGTTGGGGAGCCTGTGGGCGAGAGGAGATTCCGTTTATCTACTTATCGATTTAAACAAATTGGTTTTTACACAATCAATTACAATATAAGGGGATGTGTTGGGGGAGAGGGGAGTCCTTAAGCCTTGTGGATTACCCTCTTCAGCTGGCTCTCTCACCTTCTACCCAGATGGCTGTTCTGCAAGGCTTCCAGAGTTTTCTTTCTTAAGCAAAAATACATCTGATCCCCCCACCACACTTAAAACCCTCCGGTGGCCTTCCCCGGCTTCATGGCCCAGCCTCCCCTGGGCCTTCCTGCCTCCCTATTGCCCAGTCACCCCCCCAACATACACTCCCTTCTTTCTTGCCCTGTGAAAGACAACATTGGGCATCAGGCCCCACCACCATCGCCCGGGGTCTCACTCCTGAGCCCACCCTGGCCCTTTACCTCTTCTATCTGGAAAACTCACCTTAACTTTCAAGACCTATCTTCCAATCACCTCCTCCACTGAGTCTTCCTCTCCGCTCCCTGAAGTACCACCTCCATCAGAGCCCTTATCGGCTTATAGTATGGGCTTTGCAGCAATTTCTTTCATCTCAAGCTCCCCGCCAGATCAGGAGCCCCATTAGGGGAGGAAGAGATCGGGCCTGGTTTTATTTGAGGCTCCAGCGTCTGGCACACAGTGGTGCTCCGTGTTTGCGGGCTGAATAAATAAATGAATGAACAGACGTGAGTAAGGCTAAGCCGGGTGCTTCTTACAACTCATCTCATTGAATCCTCACGTGGCTGAGCAAGTACAAGGTTACAGGAAGGCCAGCTTCTCTCACTGCCCTCCCTGCCTCCCCAACCCCCGCAATCCCCTGGGGCTTCTCTTTACCTGGGCCCCCATTTCCCAGGGCTGGTGCTGAGTGTCTTAGGATATTGACACCACACCACGGAGAGTCCTGATACATGAATAACTGCATTTCAAGTGCCCATAATAAGATCTAAATAAATACATATCGATTGGCAATCATGCAGACATTCTCGGCTTTTCACCTTTCTGGTCTATCTCCCTGGATACCCGGGGATGTTGGCTGCCTGCCTCGATCAGCTCCATTCAATTTAACAAGCATTTGCCCAGCTTGCAGAGTAGTGCCAGGCTGTGGTTCCCAGGCTGGCTGAGGGTCAGAAGCTCTGATTCTGAGATTTGGGTGGGGGGTGAGGATCTGCCACATTTAGAGAGGCAGAAAAGACAAGGAGAGGCATTTTCAGTGGAGGAAATGGGTGAGCCAACACAGTGGGGGGGGCATATGGGTAGGGGTACGTCTGGGGTCCAGACAAGGGGAGCATTTTTGGAAAGGGAACTCAATAAATGCTAGTTTCCTCTCCATTTCTCTTGATTTAGAAAGGGAGGCGATCAATCAGTTTGAAAAATCAGATGTGGCCACCAGATCTGGAGCCAGTGATGCCTGGAGGACAGGGGTCATGTGCCCACCCAGACCAGAGCTCTGGCTCCCCCAGGCCCTGACTCTGAGCCTCCAATTCCTTAACTGACCATAAAATCAACAGCAACCTCAGTTTTTGGAGCTCACCTCCTGCCAGACACCAGTCCAGCCCTTAATCTCATTTAATCCTCGCAGCCACCTTCCAGGTGGGGACTGCTATTGTCCTCATACTGCAGATAAGTTCCTGAAGGGTTAAGTAGCCCAAGGTCAAATGACTAGTGAATGATCTGACTCTCCAGGCCTCTGAGCAAGACTGGTGGGTATTCATTCATTCAGATGACCTAGGAGAAGCGTGAATTCAGTCCACAGAAGATAAGGCTCCTCTTCCTCCACCCTGGACGCCCAGGGGAGGGGCGCAGCTGTGTGGTGACGCCTTTCCCACCTGGGATGCTGGTGGTGATGGTGGAGATGGGCAGAGGGGAAGCTTAGTTCCAAGAAAGAAAATTCGAGTGCTCCCATCTCGAACAAACACTAAGCTGCTTTGTTTCGTGAAAACACCTGCCACACGGAGCACCGAACTGGATAGGGTGCCTCTGATCGGGTTTCTCACCCTGGGTTTTGTAGCCAGCAGGGGTTAGTTGGCCTGGGCCGCTCACTGTTTAGCGCCCGGCGCCCTCTAGTGGCGCCGAGGAGCTTTTCCTCTGCAGCTGGACAATGCGGACTGGACAGAGCTGGGCTTCCGGGACTAGCTTTCAGTGTGGGCCTGCTGTGTAAAGGACATTCTAGGAGCCACCTGCTGTCCTTGAGAGCTTATTTGTGAGACGAGTGGGAGGAAAATCAGAAAGAGGACTTGGGATACGAAGGCTGGAGTCCTGGCCCCAGCTCCCCTAGCTGCCTTAGATAAGTGCCAGATGGCTGCTCACACCCTCCCCACCTGCTTCCCAGGACCACCGTGCGAATCCTACTGGCTGTGATGAGTGACAGCATCTTGTCAGCTCAAAAGCACTACTAAAGAGCAAAGTATTGTGTTCACGAGAAAATGACCAACAGAGTAAGGTCCAGGATGCTAAGGGCCAATGAAGGGCTGGCAGTGGGAGCAAGAGCTGGGGTAGAGGGGTGAGGAGAAGGGGAGGGCATCCCCGGAGAGGGGTGGGCTGAGCAAGATCCTGCAAGGCAGGGGCTTCAGCAGACACAGACACATCCGTTTAGGGCAAAGGGAGCCTGACTGGGAGATGCGGGCATAGCTGTTAGAAAAGGAAGCCCATAAATGCTCATTTCTTGTTCCTTCCTTAGTTCAAAAGGCAGGGAGAAACGATGGTTTTATTTCCTTCTATAAAACTGAAAAAAATTAAAATGTCTATTTCTGAGCAGGTATCCCAGCAACTTGGCATTCTCAAAACAAAGTCCCCACCCACTGAAGGTTGTAAAGAAGGCCAGTGCCACCCCCACTCTGGGTTCTGGGTCTCCTTCCCAGGCACCTGCCAGGGACCCCTGCCTTCACCCCCCAGCTCCTCATACAGCCTAGTTTTCAGGTCGTTCCTTGTGTTTGACAGAAGGGCCCCTCAGGGCAGCAAGGGTGGCAATGCCCGCCGGAGGCAGGACAGTCAGCGCTTCAGAAAATGGGGCTTGGTTTTAGGTACACAGACCTTTCCTCTCACTGGCTATATTCCTGACCTTCCCAAGCCTTACTGTTTCTATAAGTAAAACGGGAAGATAAAAAGTACATTGTAGCCCAACCAGCGTGGCTCAGTGGTTGAGCATCGACCTAGGATCCAGGAGATTGTGGTTCAATTCCCGGTCAGGGCACGTGCCCTGGTTGCAGGCTTGACCCTCAGTGGGGGACATGCAGGATGCAGCTGATCAATGATGCTCTCATCATTGATGTTTCTCTCTCTCTCTTTCCCTTTCTCTGAAATCAAGAGACATCTATTTTTTTAAAAGTACGTTATAACTATTCAATTAAAGATGAATTGAGATTGTGTATCTTGAACACAAAATATGGTACCTGGCACTTGGAAAGACAACATGTTTGTTTATTAAGGAACTTTCTGTTTTAAATTATGTGTGAGAAGCTGTTTGACAAGCAACATGGCTGGGCTTCCCATCTGAGACCAGAGGAAACCCTGCGGTGTGTGGGTTGCAGAAAGGGGAGGGATTGTGTCAGGGCCACACTGCTGAGGTGCCACCAGGCTGTGGACAGCAGGGGAGTGCAGTCAGGCTCGCCAGCATCCCTCTGAGCATTGCTTACCAACGGTCACCTAGTGACACTGATGAAGCGTGGTGTGTTTGTGTTCCTGAAGGGCCAGTGGGGAGCAGTGAAGACACTTTTTAATCTGTTCCCTAGGGAGATCATGCCTGCTTGTGGCAATCAACTATCTAAGTTGAGTAAAATAAAGAAAAAAAACTGAGAAGTCAGCCGCAACCCCACTTCTCCAAAGTAGCTACTGTTCACAGTTGGGACAGAGGTTTGGGGTCCTGAGAACAACGAGCTATGAAATGAGATTGAGGCCTGCTCTGGCGGGAGGGGGCTGGGGAGGGGCAGGGGTGCGTTGGGGAGGAGGTTGTTAGCCCCCTTCCTTACTCTCTTACCCCCTCTCCACGCTGCCTTTTCCTCTGCCTTCCCATGTTTTCCTCATCTCTGTTTCCACATCTGTCCCGGCCCCTGCGCAACTCAGAACAAGGACAGGGCATTACTGACTAGGGCACACCGAGGCGTCCTGTTGATCCATTTCACCAGCTGATGGGTTGTTTCTACGTGTTGACTATTATATGTATAATGCTGCCATAAACATTCCTGTGCAAGATCTGCGTGGACATGTTTTTATTTCTCCTGAGTCAATACCTAGGAGTGAAATTTCTGGGTCACTGGTACCCAACATAACATTCTGAGAAACTGCCAGACTATTTTCCGAAGTGGCTACACAATTTACATCCCTGCCAGCAAGTATGAGGGTTCTGACTTCTCCACATTCTCACTAACATTTATCTTTTTTTTTTTTTACTAAAAAGAGTGGGTTTGAAATGCTACCTCATTGGGTCTCAAGTTGCATTTCCCTAATAACTAATGATGTTGAGCATCTTTTCATGTGCTCATCTGCCATGTGTATATCTTCTTTGGTGAAATATCCATTTGAATCTTTTGAGGCAACTCATTTAACCTCTTTGAGTTTCACCTTAAATTATACCTAGCTCCTAAGGCCGTGAGATTTTATGTTAGGGATTTACCAAGGGTCTGCCACAAATGGGGGCTTAAAAATGATAGCTTCCAGCCCGGCCAGGTGTGGCTCAGCGGTTGAGCAACAACCTAGGATCAAGATTGGGGTTTGATTCCAGGTCAGGGCACATGATCCCCAGTGGGGGACATGCAGGAGGCAGCCGATCAATGACTCTCTCATTACTGATGTTTCAACTCCCTCTCTCCCTCTCCCTTCCTCTCTCTGAAATCAATAAAGATATATGAAAAAGAAAAAAGAAAAAAGATGGCTTCCAATACTGCTATCACTTTGGCCCCATAGGAATGAGCCTTCCCTATGGGCTCTCAGGATGGGAGTTGGAGCCAGGGCTGCACGGACCCCGGGGTCCACTGTGCTCTGGATGTTCTGTTGAGCAATTCCACATGATCTCATTCCACACCCACCAGAGCCTTTCTGTGAAGCATGACCTCCATACTTATGGGGGATGAAACCTTGAGGCCAGAGATGTTCAGTAACTTCAAGGTTGCCTAGTTGGAAGTGGTAGGAACTCGGATTTTAACTCAGCTGATGCTGACGCCAATGGCACAGGCAGCGAGCCCCTGGGGACAAGTGCTGGAGACACCAATCTGTTCAGGAAAACCTTAGGCTCAGTCTGACTGTGCAGATGGCACACCCAGCCTCAGCTTCCGAGAGGCAGCAGAGCCCGTGGCTAAGAACATGGACAGACAGCCTCACCACTGACTGGGAGCTCAACTGGGTAAACTGTTATCCCCTCTAGGCCTTGGCATCTTCTATAAAGTGAGGAAGAGAAAAGATCCTCCCTAAGAGGGCAGTGGGAGGAGCCAATGCTTCGCAGGCCACTTGGCTTTTCCCTGCCATGAGCTTTGGCCCATCCTAGAACATCATCTCCTGACCCTGACCCTGACCTTGACCCTCGGGGCCCGGCTGGAGCAGAATGCCACTTCAGTTCTCAGGGCTTGGCCCCTTATTTCCTCTCATCCCTACTTCATGCCCTTAGACAATGCTCCCCACAGAAGCAGAGAGCACCTACTCAGGGCCTCGAGTTCTCTAGAATGATGACTTAGGATTAAACATAAGGAAAGGTGGGTAATACAAAATAAAACTTTATTAAAGCAGCTAAACTTAGCGGAAATGAACGATACTTTCTCAGTGGTATATCTATGAAACAACAGTGAAATACAGGACAGTCTCACTTTGTGCTCCTCACTCTCAAAGAGAAATGCCCTTGTCATGTTTTGTACCTTGCTTTGGGCTCCAGTTGGAGAACCATAGTTGAAAGTCCTCCCAAGACCTTCCTACCTGAGCTGGAGCTCTGACAGTGGGAGGTATGCATGGTTCCATCTGGCTTCCAGCATCAACCACTCCTGCCAAGCATCTTCCAACATGGGAGAGGAGGGGCAACGAGGGCTGCTTGGTCTGAACAGATGTAAGGAGCCTGAAATCTTAAATTTTACAGCAAGGATCTAAAAACTACCTGAGCCTGCCCTTGTCTTGCTCGGCCCCTCAGGCGAGGGCTCTGGCCACAGGGGGGGGCAGGGGCTGCCTTAGTCTTTCTTGCCTCCCGGGGCCGGGTTTCTTGTGAGGACACTCCCTGAGTTGTAGGGAGTCAGCGTGGACACTGTGGGAGATTCCAGCTTCACTCTGTCCAGGAGGGTCTTCTTGAGGGCAGCTGGGGATATCTTTTCTTGGTCAGCCATAGACTGCAGCTCTCTGGAGACAGCGCCCAAGAGGGTTGAAAGAGGAAGGCAATGAACTTTGGAGCCAGAATTTCTCCAGGCTTCCCATCCACACAACTCCCAACCCTTGTTGACTTTATACCACCCCAAATTAGAAGCCCAAACCAAACAATCCCCCCACCTTCTTAGACATGCTTTTTAAGTTAAGTATAGGTTACTACACAGATGTAGAGCGCCAAGTGGTATCTATGATGACACGGGAAAAGAGAAAGTATGGAAAGTCACAGGGTTTGAAGTCATGAACTTGAAGTTGAATCCTGCCTCCATCACTTACTAGCTGTTTGACCTTGGGAAACTGTCTGAGTCTCAACTTCCTCACCTAAAAATCAACTAATTCCAACTATCAGAACTGTGGTGAGAATTAAATGAAGTAAGGCCTGCAAACCCTTACCTAATAAGTCGTAGTTATTAACAGAGCACAGATTCCAACACTCCTAATGGGACCAAAGACAACTGGTTCTGCACACAGTGCCCAGCCCAGCCCAGGGGCCTACTGGGAATCAGGCACCTGGGGCAGAGGAGAGAGACTCACCGTGTTCGGGTACAGGAAGCCTCCACTGCGTTGATGAGCAGGGACCGGAAGCCACCACTCTCTAGGAAGTGCAGGGCATGGATGGTGGCCCCCCCGGGGGAGCAGACATTGTCCTTGAGCTGGCCTGGATGCTCCTCTGAATCCAACAGCATCTTGGCAGCCCCCTAGAGCACAAGGGGACTCTGAGAGGAACAAACTGCAGGTGCACCTTGGGATAGGCTGTCCCAGTCCTTACCCCAGCTTCCCAACGAAGCCCGGCCCCCAGTGCACTGACCCACGTGTCCCATCCCCCTCACATCCTGGTTCAAAACACACAGAGGGAAGATACTGACCAGTCCTTACCCCAGCTTCCCAACCAAGCCCAGCCCCCAGCGTACTGACCCATGTGTCCCATACCCCCCACATCCTGGTTGAGAACACGCAGAGGGAAGATACTGACCAGCAAGGCTTGGGCCCCCAAGCGGACTGCCAGGCGCCGTGGCAGGCCCATCTTCACCCCACCATCAGCCAACGCATCCAGGGCCATGAACGCCTGTGGAGACACTCACTGAGTCTTGGGGCAGCAAACAATCAAGGGCACCCCCGAGGGTCTGCTTTTCCCGATGACTGGAGCTAGAGCCAAGGATCAGTTTCCTCCACCAGCCAGCTGCACCCAACAGGTGGGCAGCACCCCCAGCTCAACCCTGCCTGCCATCCCATCTTGCTCCCCTAGGGCCCCAGAAGGCTGAGTAAGTACATGAGGGACTCACATAGGCAGGCCCACTGCCGCTGAGCCCCGTGACAGCATCGATCAGGTCCTCCTCCACCTCCGTGCAGAAACCCACACTGCTCATGAGCTGCTCCAGGAGCTGCCCATCTTCCACCAGGGCGTGGGTGCCTGTGGCATACACCGTGGCACCCTCCCGCACAACCACAGGGGTGTTGGTCATGCAGCGAATCACCTTGGGGGCCGGCTGGAACGTCATCAGCTTCTGGAGCAAGAAAGAGGGTGAGAGCAAGTTGCCAGGGCACAGCTCCCACTAGCACCCACCCTTCCCCTCACACAGGGGCGCAGAGCTGAGACAAGCACCTTCTCCACAGAGCTGATGGTGACACCGGCTGCACAGGAGACCACGATGTGCCTGTCCTGGACGTCAGCCCCAATCTCGTCCAGGATGAAGGGGATAATGTGTGGCTTCACGGCCAGGAACAGGACGTCGCTGTGCCTCACCGTCTCCTTGTTGTTCCGGGTCAGGTTCACCCCCATCTTCTGCAGGAGGAAACCGTCCGGCTCACAGTGCGAGGTGGACTCACCAGCCGCAGACCCTCCCAAGGAGCAGCTGAACCCCTGCCAAGCCTACTCTGCCAGCTGCAGCCTGGAATCCCCTGCCTTGTCCCCTCAGGGTCTGCCCCTAACCCCACTGGCACAAAGTTGTCCAATATTGCTCCTGGGCAAGTGAGCACAGGTGCAGAGCATGGACGAACTTCTCCGTGGCAACCAGAGAATGGCTGTCCCACATCCCCACCAATCCTCTGGCACCCCAGGCACCTCTCTGCCAGGTGAGAAGTCCCCATGGCTGGAAAGTGACAACCGGGAAGGTGAAATGCTAGCACCCAACGGTCAGAAGCAGGGCTGGGTCAGGCCCTATCGCACATGTTCTCTGTGGGGTCCAGGGGCTGGCTGGAGGACACCCATCCCTGCAGGACTCCAAACTGAGAAGCAGGGAGGGCCCATGAAGACAAAACGAGGAGTTACTGGGTACCTACTACGTGCCAGGTGCTTTCCATACATAAATACCTCAATGAGTCTAACCACGCCAGTGCCTGGATTTGAACCCCAGTCTGTTTGCCTGGGTGCTCTCACCACACTGAGCTGCCCCAGGGAAAGTGGAGGATCCTGAAGCTCCCGATGGGGTGGGGGGGGGGGGGCAGTCAGCCGGCTGATGACCAGCTCAGGGGCTCAAGCGGATCAGGCCATCCTCCTGGGCCTCCACCCTCCGCCCCGCACCCCGCGGCCCCCCTACCCTGAGCGCGGACACCGTGGGCAGGTCCATCTCCGGGGAGCTGGCGATGATCTTGTGAGCCGACAGGATGCCTACAGCAGACAGGGCTTTTCAACTGGGCACCGCGGCCCACCCCGCTCCCACGCTTTCCCTGGGAAAGCAGAGTCCGGACCCACACCACGCTCTAAGAGTGCCGACCCCCCCACCCCATCCCTCACATCGACATCAGCCTCGCTCGCTGCCGAACAGGCCGCTGAGCACCTGTCTCCCGCCCCACGCGCTCACCTGCAGCCGTGAAGCCCCGCGCCAGGGCACAGGCCAGCTGGCCCGCGCCGATGAAACCCACGCTCATGGCCCGGAAGCCGCGGGGACCCGCTTAACGCGGGCCGGGAGCTACCGTAAGGAACGGCAGCGGGTGGAAAGACCCGGCGGGCGGCGGGCGGCGGGCGCCGAAGCCGGATCCAGCAGCTTCCGGCCGGGATCCAGGCAGCTTCCGGCCGGGATCCCGCTCCCAGTCTGCGCTGGCTCAACCCCCGCGCGGCAGGGCCCACGTGGCTCCGCCCCCGCCCCGGCAGCCAATCCTCGGCCGGGAGCTCGGAGCGGGCCAATCGGAGGCCGGGTCGGGGCTGTGCGCCCGCCTCCCATGCAAAGGAGTAATTAAAGAGAGGTTATTAAATACTAGAAATTAAATACAGAGGCACAGAGGGAAAGCACTTTTATTCCAGCAGGTTATCTATATTTAGTTTGGTTTTTTTTTGCTAAATAATAATAATAAAAAACGTAAATACACGTGGTAGTAACTGGTGATGAGTTCTCTAACACGGTGGGGAAGTAACTAAACACCCACAGGCAGCGCTGGGGCTCCCGGAGCGGAGGAGGCGGGAGGGCAGGGCTGTCGGGTCCCAGGGCAGTGACGTCTTAGAGCTGGTTTTACAAGGACACGGTGGCTCAAAGGCTTCTACATTTGCTTAAGGTCACAGCTTGTGGCCCTGTTGGATTCAGAAACCAGAGGTCCTGATTCCCTGTCCACTGGCCTGAAGCCCTTCATCTTTCCTCCCAGGACCTTCTCATGGGAACTTGGGTTATGTTTACAAAAGTCCAAAATGAGTCAACAGCTGGGAGATGGGGGTTCATTTTTAGACATGCTCCCTATCTAGGGGAAACAGAGGGATTTTAAGGTTTTGTTTTCATTCATCACGTAATAGAGTAAATGTGTTCTTTCCCCAGTTATTATAGGGTGTGTGTCCCATACTCGGTTGAGAATTTGCCAGGGAACAGAAGCTCCCAGGCTACAGCCTGTCCACGCTCAGCTACACAAGCTAACAAGTAGGCCAGCCAGGATTTCCTACTCAGCAACCCGGAGTGGAATTAGTTACTCATGTAAGTGCTTAGGGTGATGGACAGGAGGACAAGAAATGGAAGAACATTCGGAAAGGGAGAATAGGGGCCCTACTGGGGCAGGGGTACCTTGCTAAGTAGAAAACTAAACCTACACGAAGGCCTGCTTTGGTGCACGTGTTTAGTCAGAGGCCTCGGTGGCTCTGCCCAGCACCTACGGCTCCAGCTTCCTTGGCACGGGCGCCCCGTCCGAGACACAGCTGCACTTCTGCACCCTCATGTTGGGCAGGCTGACCACCTGGGGCCGGGGCCTGCCTCCCTCCTTGATGCTGACAATCATGGGCAGCGAGGTCGTCTCTGAGGCGATGCACTGCCGTGGCCCCAGAAATGGCCATTTGAAGGTGAGAGTCTCTGGGGGCTGCTGGCAGGTGCCCACACATTCGTAGGCCAGGAAGCCCGGGGGCTCCAAGACCCAGTTCTCAGCCCACTTCATGCCCTGCAGGTCAATGTACATCTCTTGGCGGCAGCAGCGGGTGCCCTCGGTCACTGGCACCTCGGGGTCACAATTGCCCTGAGCTCTGTAGGGGCAAGGAGAGGCGGAATCAGAAGTCAGTTGGGAGGGCTGAGGTCAGGGGATCCAGGGCAGGGCCTCATGGGACATCTGGGAAGGAGACATATGATCTATCTCTTGTTAAAAAACTGTATATGTGTAATAAATGGTGAATGAATAAATATCCAAAACATAAATCAGCTACTGTTTATTAAAGTTCTCCTGATATGTCAGGCACTGAACTAGGCACTTCACATATGTTATCGCAGATGGTACCTGCATTTCTCCTGACATAAACCTTGATGAGGGTCCAGCATTATCCCTGTTACATGTGAGGACACGAGGACCCAAAGCTGTGAAGCGATATGCCAGAGGTCCTGCGGCCGATAGAAGGCAGAGCTACATGAAACCCAGGCTGTATGTTTCCAAAGGCCTGTTACCTGTCCCATGAAGAAAGAATCCATCGATGTCAAATGAAAGCTGTTCAGCTTAGTAACAGCTCATGCTAGTATTTTCCAAAGAATTAATCATGGAGAAAGGTACAATGAAATTAGATGATTAGACTAAGATATATGTCAGTGACAACATAAAAACCCATTGAAAATATCAGAAGATATTTTTCTTTTAATCATCACTTGAGGATATTTTTCCCATTGCTTTTCAGAGAGAGTGGAAGGGAAAGAGACAGAAACATCGATGGGAGACAGACACATCTATAGGTTGCCTCCTGCACTCGCCGCAATCGGGGGATCCAGCCTGCAACCGAGTTACCTGCCTTTGACCAGAATCAAACCCGGGACCCTTCAGTCTGCAGGCTGACGCTCTAACCACTGAGCCAAACCGGCTAGGGCTGAAGATATTTTTCAATAAAATGTTTGAATAATAAAAATTTCTACCATTAGAAACTGACATGTGGTGGGGAATGGGTCGCATCCTGGGCTGTCTGCACGCACCCACGCAGAGAACCCACTCCTGCCGGCTAGGACCTACCCGAAGTCCCTGAGGTCCAGGGTGTGCAGCTCCAGCTGGGGCTCACTCTGCCGGGTGTCCGACAGCCCCGGGGAGGCGAAGCGGACCAGCCTGTGGGCGCTGGAGGCCAGCGGGCCCAGGTGCTCCCTCTGCACCGACACCTGCAGCAGCAGTGGCTCCTGGGGCCGGCTCAGCTGCTGCCAGAAGTTCACGGCCTCGGTCACGTCGAAGGCCTTCCAGCCGCTCTCCTGGATGGACACCAGCCTGCGACACCAGGCGGAGACAGAGGCGCTAAGGGGTGGGGACTGGGGAAGCTCTCCAACCCCCTCCCTCCCCTCTCCCTGAGATAGACCTGCCCCCTCGCCCCCTACAGCCCACCCCCCCACCCCCCCCCACCCCCCCCCCCGCCCTCCCAGTCTCCTCTACCCTCCCCACACACACATCCTAGCCAGGGCCTCCCCACCTGGAGTCGATGAGCGAGGTGCGGTTGGAGCCGTCGTCACGGACATGCAGCCACTCGATTGTGACCCGGGCCCAGTCGCTGCGCGGGGAAAGCCGTTCGTGCCTGCGGAGCGCGGCCTTGGGGACCGGCTCCTGGAAGAGGCGCAGCACGGCCTGCACCAGCTCGCTGTTGGGGGGCAGCCGCTGCTCCATGCTGAACACCAGCAGGCGCCTGGAGGCCTCGGACACCAGGAACCTGCCGGCCACCTCTGGGGACAACAGGAGGGTCAGTGGGGTCTCTCCAGGCACCAGGAGAGCTCTGAGGGTGGCAGAGCCATTGAGGTGGTGGCCAGGTGGGGAGAGAACACTCCCCTGTTCTGTCTCCCCAGGCCAAGCATGTTTACGTAGAAACCCCCTAGGGTCGGTGGCCTTTTATCAGAATCCCCACCAGCAGGAAGGGGCAGCCCTGGGTCCCTGAGCCAACAGGGTCAGCTGAGACGGTGAAGATCAGAATCCTCACCTTGAGGCACTTGGGTCTGTCCCTGGGCACGGAGGAGGTGAGCCCCAAGCCCACAGAAGCGAGGGGCTGAGTAGAACTCAGGCCCCCTGCATCCCTGCCGGCTGAGTAACTCTGTGTTACACTAGTATCTGCCAGTTGCCCCAACACATTTTCACCCACAGTGACCCAGCTGAATGTTCGCAATACTGGCAGGTAGGGCAGACACAGAGAAGCAAACAGGTTCAGAGGTAAAGCATCTGCTCAAGGTCAGGCACTAGTGGGAGTGTGAAAATAGAACCCAAGAAGCCCGGCCTCTACCCAGGCCCCAGAGGCTCCATTCCCCATCACTCCACCCCC
Source organism: Miniopterus natalensis (assembly GCF_054644295.1). Lineage (NCBI taxonomy): Eukaryota > Metazoa > Chordata > Mammalia > Chiroptera > Miniopteridae > Miniopterus > Miniopterus natalensis. The sequence goes on along the minus strand of NC_142101.1, from coordinate 12,764,124 downwards.
ACCTCTGCTCCCATTGGCTATGCACCCTCTTCTCTACCCTCCTCTCCTCTGAGGCTTTGGCTTTGGCAGTGGGTCCAGCCTGGCAGGCTGGATGGGGACCTCAGTGCGGAGACCAGCACTCCTCACAGCCCATGGTCCTTCCTCACGGCCCTGTAACCCTGGGCCTCATTTATAACAATCTCCACCCAGCAGGAAGGGGCAGCTCTGGGACCCTGAGCTAGCAGGGTCAGCTGAGATGTTGAGGATCAGAATTGTCACCCTGGGGTACTTGGGTCTAGCTCTGGACACTAAGGAGGTGAGCTCCAGGCCCAGAGAGGGGCCCCAGACAGCCTTCCCAGACGGGCACATCCAGTCTTACCCCCCAATCCCCGAAGGTCCAGGGTGCAAGAGGGAGGGGTGGACGACCTCACCTCGGAAGTTCTGGCTGAACCTCTTCCCTCGGGAGGGGGCCCCATGGCCACGCTTCAGCAGGGCCACATACTGGGCCCGCACGTGAACAGGGGTGACCAGCTCCTCCACGTCACTCTTGTCCAGGACGGGCACCTCACTGAGGTGCAGCTGCTGCAGCAGGCTGCCCAGGATCTGCTCCTCGGTCATGGCCGCCCCGGGGCTGGGCAAGGGCAGTGCCCAGAGCACCCAGCAGAGCCACAGGGACCTCATGGTGTTAATCAGGAGGAGCAGAGCAGATGTGTCCCCTGAGGAGGGTCCAGGAGGGTCCCAGCTGGGTGTGCTGAGGGCCAGGCTGGGCCAGCTTTATAGCCAGCCCTGCACTGGGGATGGGTGGTGAGAGGGAGGAAGGGGGGGAGGGACAGAGGTCACACCCCTCGCCCCCCTGGGAGCTCATCAGCCAGACAGGTCCATGAGCCCCGAGGAGGGGGCTGTCTAGAAAGGGCACAAAGGCTGTCTGGATACCACACAGGCTTGGGCCTCTGGCTGCTGCTGTCTGGCAGCTCAGTAATAATTTCAGTGCCTGTTGAATTGCCCTCGCCCTACCCCAGTCCTAGTCTGTGAAAAAGAGAGCCAGCCTGGGGCTAGGTGTGCTCACTGGGAAGGAAGCAGGGAAAGTGGGCCACATTCCTGCCTGTTCTGGGCCAGGCCCCATGAGGGGCATTTCACAGAAGCCCCTTGAGTCATCTCCTTCCATTCTTCAGTCCCGAAAGCCCCCCTCCTCTCCTCTCCACAGTCCCTCAGGGGGCCTTGTCCTGCCTTGTGGTAGAAGAAAGCTAGATGCTGTTGGGACAGGAACCTGGCAGCTCGGCTCTTTGGATGTGCCAGGGACCGAGATTCTAGGATCGTCTTTGTGGTCACACTACCACAGCGTGAGAGACCTCAGGCCCGCATCCTTCTGAGGAGAGCACTATTCAGTGAGCCTGGCCGCTGGCTCCCACCATTAGCACTCAGTTCTAGCCCATGAAAAGCCAAGACAGGGGTCAAGGGACAGGAACCTGGAAAGCAGAGGCCAGAGCTGCCCCGAGTCATGCGCCGTCCAAAACCGCAGGTACTGGGCACGCTGAGGTGGATGGGAGCCCCCTGTGCCTCCTCAAACACACATTTTAGACGAGCTGGGTCAGATATGGCTGTTTGACCTGCCAGCAAGCTCCTTAACTCCTCAGTGCTCTGGTCTGCTCATCTGAAAGAGGGGTGATAGTGACTGTGTCTACTGCACAGGGCTAGCATGAAGATTAAATGAAGTCACACGTGTACGATGTTTAGCCCAGGGCCCGGTGCACAGTCAGCCCATATAAGGGTTTGCTGTAGTTATTATTGGCACAGTCATTACATTCTCCAGGTGTGGCTTTTTTAAACATGACGACAACCAGCCCAGCCCACTGTGTGCCAGGCACTGTTCTGAGCTCTGGGCGTATAGTCACTACAGCCCCAGGAGGCAGGTGTCAGCACCCGTCCCCAGTCTTGTTCCAGATGCAAAGTTGCAACACCTAACGGTGAAGAAGCCTGCCTGCACTCTCAGCAAGTGGAGGGATCCGGAGGTCACCTGTCCCCAGAGGTCCCTCCTGGCCTAGGGGTTTTGAGGATGTGCAGGAGGAAGTCCTTCCCCAAACTCGGGTTCGGTCGCATGGGAAGTGAGCAACGATGGTGAAGGAGGGCAAGGACTGCGGGTGAGGACCCAGGGGCCCAGTGGGCAGGGGCAGGTTGTTCAAAGGGAAGGAGACAGGGATCCTGTCCAATACGAACACAGGCCAAGGTGAGAGGAAATACAGAACTTTTGACAGCTGCACCCAAGCGGGGGATCTCCGGGGGGGTGACAGAATCCAGATCTCTGCTGCTCCCCTGCTCCCATTTCCTTTCCTCTCCCTCCTCTGTTTCCATGGAATCTGTGTAATTCACGAGAAGGAATTCAAATCCCATCGTGGGGCTCGTATCTCACAGGGTTTGACCGTCCCGGAACTATGAGGCGCCACCTCTGTGCTGGGCCCCAACAGGCCCTCCTGCTCTCTCTGTGACAAGTGTAGCCTTCTTCAAAAGGACAGTGTTGCTTTTCTTTGCAAGTGATGATTAACAGGGAAAGGACTTACTTGATGCAAACATTTGGGCCACAAGTCAGGCCAAAAGGTGCAGAAGTATCACATTTACAGGAGACCCAGGCCCTGTGGGCCTCAGTTCCTTGAAGATGTCCTGGGCTGGTGTTCCATAAATATGCAAAGTCCGCCACCCTCGGCGCTGGGTGAGAGGAAGCCCAGTGGCTTATCACTGGCCAGGGTGGTGCCAAGGATATAACACCCAGGCTGCCCTTGCATGCCAGGCCCCAACAGCTAGACCCTGGGGAGCTCCCTGGGGCTGAAGCCTTAGAGGCCCCGCACTGGCTTCACTGCTGTCACAAGGCTGAGGGGGGCCAGGCCCCTGGGGCTGCTGCTCTCTGACCAGCACATGCCCGCACGAGGCTCCCTCCCTCCAAGGAGATGCCTCAGGGCTGAGGACCCATGGGAGTCCCCGGTGGTCAGGAGCCCCTTCTGCACCTGGGGTAACTGACCAGTTATATTGAAACTTCATTTTCTAGAGCACAAAGTCAAGTGGAAGGTCTCTTCTCTGCTGGATTCTCTGTCCCTCACCCCACCCCCAGATGTCTCACAGGTGCTCCTGAGCTGGCATCCCAGCACAGAGCCCCCTCTAGAGCTGACTCCTCAATGGGACTGGAACTGCCCAGCCAACACCCAGTGTCGCTCTGGCCCCAAGTGCTCAGGAGCTCTGAAGGGCCACTGAGAGCCTGGGCAAGTGGTCCACCATTGGGAAACTGAGGACCCTTCTCCATCTTGGGGACCTCCCTTAAAGGGGAGAGCCTGGGAGCATTCGGCCCCCCAGAGGGTTTGCCCAGCAAGGTGTCACCTCCTTCTCGCTGTTACTTTGGAGAAGTAAATGATTCTACAGCAGTTTCTCCGATAACATTATTTCATTCGTTGCCATTTCATTGTAACATTGATGAGAGACAAGGCCACTGTCAGTGTGGAGTTTGCAGGATCTCCCCATGTCTGCGTGGGTTTTCTTCAGGGACTCTGGGTTCCTCCCACATCCCAAAGACGTGCACGGGAGGTGAGCCAGCGTGTCTGCATTGTCCCAGTCGGAGCGACTGTGCGTGTGAGTGTGAGTGGCCCTGCGATGGGTGGGTCCCTCCTGGCGCCCTGAACTGCTGGGAGAGCTCAGGCCTCCCGAGGCCCTGAACTGCAATCAGCTGGTTGGAAAATAATGATCTTACTTGCTTCTTAAATGAATGTATAGCTCACACGTATTTCAGTGTTTAATATTAGAAGTGTTTGGCGTCTTTATATAGAATTTTGGTGATGTGTGTGTTTTGTTTTGTTTTTTGACCAGAACTATAAGAACTTAACTCGTTTCAATCAATGAGCCCTTGGTAACACTGGTTTCCTTATGCGTCGTTTCCCCTGAGTCGTTTTCCTTAAAGTCACAGCTTTCAAGAATCTGAGACTTTAAATGAGGACTTACTATACAAATGATCCTGACTCTTTATAGAATCAGAGCTGAAATGGACAATCCAGGCCGTTGTCCTTCCCCCAGTTCTTAGAGCTAAGAAAACTGAGGCTCCAAGAGGCGAGGCTGTCCCCATGCTCACACAGTTGATGGATGCCTGCATAAGGACATGTCTTCGGATTCCCAGCCCAAAGTTCTTTCCATACCCTTGAGCTATTTCCAGTGCACAGTCTTCTGGTCCCCCTGAAGCTGGTGGGAGGCAGCCATCAGCCCCAGAAGCTGGAGACCCAGTCACTCCGGGGTCGGGGCAGGACTGGAAGGGGAGGTGTGAGAAGCAGACAGGATAAAGCTCCAGATTCCTGCAGCTTCCTGGACACAGGCTCCCGGCCCTGAATGTGGATTCCAGGCGGCCTGAAGTTTGGCTCAGGGGAAATAAAATAATTGGGCAATTAGCTAGTGGCCAAAAGAAGACGAGGAGTGTGGATTGGGAGACTTTTTAGGAGGGACTGGGTCCTCAGGAGAAGGTAGCTGCCTTTTGTCAAGCAGAAGAGGAAACCAGGCCTCCCTCTGAGTGTGGGTCTGGGTGGAGAGTCTGGCCGGTCAGTTGTGGGTCAGGATGGGCTTGAAAAGCAGAAAAACCATAAAACAGCTTCCACCTATAGGGGTGGGGGAAGCTGTCCAAATCAGACCTCTTCCTCCCAAGGCTCTCTAAGATGGACGAAGCTCATACTGTTTACAAACCTATATTGTTAGAGATTTTAAAATGTATTTTTAATCTTCACCCAAGGATATTTTTTCCATTGCTTTTCAGAGAGAGTGGAGGGGAGAGCGAGAGAGAAAGGGAAAAAAAAACCCACAAAAAACATTGAACCAGCAACCTTGGCATGTGCCCTGACTGGGAATTGAACTGGGGACCTTTCAGTGCACAGGATGGTGCTCAGCTGCTGAGCCACACCGGCCAGGGCCAGGTACTGCATATTTTAAAAATTCTTGGGGCCTGGCCTGGCCCGGCGTGGCTCAGGAGTTGAGCATCAACCTAGGATGCAAAAGATCGGGGTTCGATTCCTGGTCAGGGCATATGCCCGGGTTGCGGGCTCGATGCCTGGGTTGCAGGCTTGATCCCCAGTCGGGGGTGGGGGGCGGGTATGCAGGGGGCAGCTGATCAATGATGACTCATCATTGATGCTTCTATCTCTCTCCCCCTCTCCCTTCCTCTCTCTGAAATCAATAAAGACATATTTAAAAACAAAAAAAGAAAACCGCTGGTATATAGTAACATGTTCTCCTGTTTTCACCGGACAGCATGTCCTCCACCGCCTCTCTGGTCTTGGAGACACAGCCAGGAGCTGTCAGGGCCGGAGCTGAGCCCAGGTGCTCCTGAGCTCACATGACTCCCTTGGCCTTTCTTTGGGATCGCCCTATTCTGGATGGAAAATTCTCGAAGGCCCGGATCGAATCCTGTTTTCCAGGCGTAGGTACTGTGTTCATCAGCGTGGAGCCAGAGTTTCACGCTGTCCTGGGGAGAGCTTCAGCGGAGGGCGGTGGGACCGACCGGGAGGGTCATTACTCTGTTCCCTAATCTCCCATAAAGCCGGGAAGGATTTGCACATCCTGAGAGGCAATTGGAAAGGCGGGCTGAGTAAACAAAATACATAACAATGACCATGGAGTCATTGGAAAATCAGCAGGATTAGCTCTCTCCTGCTGGGACGGATCCTTTTTGAAGAAACTTAAGCATCTTATCAATAGCTCAGCGCTGCAGCTATCTCGGAAAGGAAACGAGCTTTTGCCAGCAGCTCCGGGGAGAAGCTACCAAGCTACCGGCATGTTTTACCCCCTCCCTGCACGCATGTTCGTTCCTTAGGGAACGTGACACTCCAGCCACCAAGCAGCCCCTACATCTCCTGCAAACACTTTTCGCTTCCTCTGCGAGGCAATCCTAAACCACCCATTAAGCATCTGGCCTGCCTCTTGGTCTCCAGGCTCTCCCTGAGGTTCCTGGTGGGAGCTGATGAGTTTTCCCCAAAAAACCCAAAAAACCTTGGTGCATGTGTGTGCGCACGTGTAGTCAAAGACATATGTATGGTACAAAATCAAATCGCAAAGAAGGGTTTGTAAAGAAAAGCAATAGTCTCCCAGGCCATCCCTTCCCACTCTTTAACTACCACTTCTGATGGTTTACCTTTCAAACCATCAACAGTATGCTCAGGTCACTTTCCCTTCATCTCCTCTCAAAGTTTTAAAAACACATCGCTAATTTTAGCTCCTTTTGTCACTTTTGCAAATTTAAACAATATGCTAGAATCTCTGTTTCTTGCTCCTCGAGCTTTAGACGGTATTTATTCGGGAAACTAGTAACTAACACACAGAGGCTGGGACATCCCCACAGTCTTCCACCTCCTCTCTCTCCCTTGTTTCCCAGCCGCCATCAGCTACGCCCCCTACCTTTTGCTTTGTCAAAATTGGTGACCTTAACATTCCGCCTAGTCCTTTGTTTATAAGTTGATTTTAAGTGCTGAAAACCAATAAATGACATTTATGTTACTATAATTATAGAAATAGTATTTCTCGTGGAGCCAAAAGGATGCTAAGATGCCTTTTTCTTTTTCTTTTTTTTTTTACTATGGATCCAAAATAAACCCTGGCCCACTCAAAGAAAAGTGTTTTTCACATTAAAGACGAATGAATTCAGCTCTAGCTGGTGTTGCTCAGTGGTTAGAGCATCCGCCTGCGCACCGAAGGGTTGCGGGTTCGATTCCCTGTCAAGGGAGGAGGTAAGGGCCAGACGTAGAAATCTGGGAATTGTCTAAATAGAAATAATAGGTGACGTCACCTAAAGCAAATGTTTGAGAAAGAGACTAACTCTGCCTTTATTTTAAAATTTGGTTATTTTGCTTGTCATCAACTGTTTGGCATTTTCATTTTTAAAAATACTGAATTAAGATAATATTTGATTACTGGGTTTCATCTACCCTGGGGCTTCTTGCTGTCCCGTATTTCCTGTTTCTACCCTCAGATCCATGGGGAGGCCTAGAGAAGGGAAACTGAGACCAAAAAACAGAAACTACTTTCGTTCAGACCCCATGGGATCTGAACCCAGGCCCCTTGCCCACTCTAGGCTGCATCCTAAACACCTTAATCTCATGGGTAAACAGTATCCTAATCCAGTCGATGGCACTTCTGGGCAGCCAGCTGATCCCATCGGGAGTTCCTTCAATCAGCATTCACTGAGCGCCTGTCAATCAGCAGACACCTCAGAGCCGTGGAAACAAACCACCGTCAGGGAGCTCACCCTTCGTACACAGGGAGATCAGCGTGGCCCAGCTGAGTGGATTCTCATTAGCTTCCCTGCGAGTAGCCGACTTCTGATACACTCATCATGATATAGTCACTGTTCTGAGTGTGTGTTAGAGTCAATAACCTGTTTATCCTAAGACACTATTGGTGAAAAGGCAAGGCGAGGGTAGGAGGAGATATTTCAATACATAAAAAATATGCGAGCCCTGGCCGGGTGGCTCAGTTGGTATACCGAGAAGTTGCAGGTTCGATCCCCAGTCAGGGTGTGTAGGGAAGGCAACTGATGGATGTTTCTCTCTCACATCAATGTTTCTCTCTCTCTCCCTTCCTCTTTCTCTCAAATCAATAAAAAACATATCCTCAGGTGAGGGTTTTAAAAAAAAAAATGCTAGGAAGCAAGGGAAGACTGATGCTATCATCACTACCTTCTGCGATCGGATGTTAGGACAAAGCTTTGGTCCAGCTGAACAGCCGAAGGATATGGACACCAGAAAGAAAGAGAGAAAACCAGATTCCTAACCATCCAGTTCAGGCCCTTCTGAGGCCATGTGCTACCTTGTAATATGGGTCTTCTTATAAATGAGCATTTAGGACAAGTGAGCAAGTGACACGCCAGGCCACACACCCCGGACAGCCTGGCAACAGCACCCACTCAGCCCGGCCTCATCAACGTGTCTTAACTGGGCCCCTCGTGGCAGATGGCCAGGCCAGTGAGAGGAGACAGACGGTAAACAGGCCATCAAGAAGCCAGATAACGGGAAGGAAGTCAACAGAGCAATGGAAGAGAGAGTGACGGTGGAGGCCTCAGGGAGGAGGCAACAGCCCGGCCAATGAGCCAGCGGGAAAGGGAGCGGGGAGGCCAGTTCCAGGCAGAGGGAGAGCTGAGTGGGGCTGGGAAAGGACTTGGCCTGTCCTGGATCAGGAAGCCGTCGGTGTGGCTGGAAGGGAGGGGGAGTCCTAGGCCGGGGTAAGGCTCTGACTCTGAGAGCCACAGGAAGCCACTGAGTAGTGTTAAACCAAACAAGAGACATGATCTGATTTGCATTTTAAAAGATAATCCTAAGGGATATACAGAATGTGGTATACACACGCAATGGAATATTATTCAGCCTTAAAACAGATGGAAATCCTGACACCTGCTTCGACACGGATACACCCTGAAGACATTACGCTAAAGTGAAATAAGCCAGTCACGAAAGGACAAATATTGTATGATTTCATTTATCGGAGTACGTAGAGTAGGCAAATTCATAGAGAAAGTAGAATGGTGGTTACCAGGGGCTGAAGGACAGGGGAGAGGGGACAGTTTCAGTTTGGGGAGATGAGAAAGTTCTGGAGATGGATGGTGGTCCTGGCTTAACAATGTGAATGTACTTAACGCCATCAAAGCCATCAAACTGTACAGTTAAAAATGGTTAAACTAGTAAACTTTATATATTATGTATATTTTACCACAATAAAAAATGTTTACAAGGTAACTGGGCCTGCTGTGTGCCGGGTGGAGAGCAGTGGGTTGGGGCTCAAGAGAGGAAGCAGGAAAAAGAAGGGGGGCGTAGAGAGACAGTTGGAGGTCAGAGGGGTTGGAGGCCCGACTGGGCAGCGGCAGTGGGGGTGGGGAGAAGTGGGCAGACTTGCCACCCAGGTCACTAGGACTTGGCGATGGCGTGGGTTGGGAGGTCAATATGTTTGTGACCTAATAACAAATGACAAGAACAGGATACAAATGGAATAACTAGAAAGTATTCCAGAAAAGGTTGTGCTAGCTTGCTATTTAATATGCTAGAATTTTCAGAATTGACTTTAATACCATTGTATTCAACATGGCATCTACCATTTGTTCAATGACAAGATTTAAAAACCTTCATGCAAGGCCACTGCAAGTCTCCAAGCCCAGCCTGTATCAGGCTGCAGGATGCCGGGCCTCAGATCCCTGTCTCCAGGAGACTCAAATTCCTCCAGCAGGGAACAATAGCAAATGATTAGGAAAGAGTTGTTTGTTGAGAAGTATTCATTTTATGGGCTATTCAGCAAGCCTATAAATGATTTATTCATGCCTGGTAGAGCGAAAGCTGGGGTGAAATATGAGAATGCAATAATCAGAAAGGACAGAACCTGGTCAAATTCAGGCCAGCTGCACTGAACCATCTGCCTGCCACTTACCCTGTGCGGGTTGGGGGTGGGTGGGAGGGGACGTCACTCAGCCTTTAGGGACCCAGGAGCAGTTGCAGAGGTAATCCTGCCTGGCTTTTGCTCGCATTTGTTAGCGCCTAGCACCCTCTACTGGCAGCAGGAAGAGTCTTTCTTAGAAATCAGTGGCGTTTTTGATGGTTGGCAGGTGGTGAGCCACAGAATCCCTTTCTAGAGAATCGCCATCCGTGCAGCACTTCAGTTGCTCTCAGATTTCATTTTGGTAAAATATTCAGTCCCATTTTCCTCAACAACCTCCAAAGGCATCCAAGTCTACCAGCAAAGGTTTTGAGTAGTCCATGCATCCCAGGGGATACGCCATGTGATCCATTGATGGATGGTGAATATACTCAGAATTCTATGTTTGTTGTTTTATAAAATACATCCTATTAGTACAGTAGTCCATTTCTTCATTCAATAAATATTTGTTGAGCATCTTTTGTGTGCCAGGCACTAACAGAGGAGACAAAAATCTCTGCCCTGATAGAGATTGTCCTCCATGCGGGGAGAGGGACATTTAATAGGCAAATAAAAGAAATCGTATGGAAACTGGTCATACGAAAAAGAACAGGCAGGGAAGAGAAGGATGTGTATGGGGGAGGGGTAGTTGCCATTTCAAATTAGAGTGAGAAGTGAGGGAGCCATTCCTGTGAACATCTGGAGAGTGTTCCAGGTGTAGGGCGCAGTCAGTGCAGAGCTCTGGGGCCCCAGCATCCTGGGTGTGTCTGGTTTGTTCAGGACCAGCAAGGTGCCATCTTGGCTGAGATGGAGGGAGGCAGACGCTGGGTGAGGTCAGAGAGGGGTGCAGACCGTGCAGGGCTTACAGGCTTTTACTCAGTGGGAGACAGGAACCAAATAGAGGGCTCCTAACAGATGAATGGCACGATCGGGGTGCACACCCCCAAAGGTTTTACTGATAGGCATGCACAATTAATAACGGTCTGCAGAATAAACTCCAGCCTGGTGACTGCACAGCCCTTGCCCTAACACCCACCATACGACATGGCCTCCAGTCCAGGGAAAACTGAAGTCATTTTATGCCACTGCAAAAGCTGATTTAACCCACCAGTATCATGTGACTCAGGGCCATACCTGTGGGGCCCCAAATTCTTAGGGTGATCCTGAATCACTGATCTAGAAATGATTTGGATGTACGCTCATTTCATGGAGTAGCATTAATATAGTCACCCTCAATAGGGAAACTTACAGAGAATGGATGGAACGTAGCATTTTTGTTATTATTTTTTAATATGTCTTTATTGATTTCAGGGAGAGGAAGGGAGAGAGAGATAGAAACATCAGTGATGTGAGAGTCATTGATCACTTGCCTCCTCCACGCCCCCGACTGGGGATCCAGCCCGCAACCCGGGCATGTGCCCTGACTGGGAATCTAACTTCGATCTCCTGGATCCTGGGTGGATGCTCAACTGATGAGCCACGCTGGCCCGGCCTAAGGAGCATTTTTAAAACTCACATCAGCTCTCCACTGAGTCAGGCTTCTCTTCAGAAAAGGTCCAGAGGTAGTTGGCTTGGAGCAAAAGCCATCTGGACTCTGCAATACCCTTTCCCATACTCTAGTTCAGACACGCAAGTAGTACCACGAAGTTTATCAGACAGTACCTTCCTGATTTTGATCAGAGCCAGCCCAGAATTGTTAACACGTGGCGTTAAGTTACTGCACTTTCTGGGGGGTACTTTTAATCTTGAAAATCCACTTACTGGCACTGACTGGTTCAAGGTGGTAACCTGAGCACGTAATATTTAACTCCCTCTTGCAAACTCCCATTGAAGTGAGCAAAGAAATGTAAGAGAGAAGCTCTGTATTAGCACCAGACCCTGGGGAAGGAGAAGGGCTGCCACCTCCAAATCAAAGGGTCAGCAAGTGAAATGGACCCACAGCAGAAGCCCATTAACACCCCCGCGCGTGGACCAGCGAGAGCTGGACCAACTGCAGCCACATGTGAGGACGGCGAGACGGCCAATCTCTGTTCGGTGTGAACCTCCTTACTTCTAGCCTTTAATGTTACAAGAAAGGAGCAGTTTCAGGATTCCAGTCTTTTTACGTTGCCAGTCGAGGTCCATTTGCCCGTGGGGAGCGGGGCAAGGGCTGCTCACACTTCCCTGCTAAATGAAGCAGGGCACAGCTGGAGCTGGCAACCTGAAGGGGCTAACGGTGCCAATTAGGAAAGGGGCACTGACCCCGCCAACAGCTCGCCGCCGCCACAGAAAAACGCCTCGGGCATCGCTGCCCGAGTCTCCCACAAGCCAAAGAACCTCTAATCTGACAAAGTAAACCTCCACTCCACCTAAACGTTCCCCTTCCCCCTTGGAGGGTGCTTTTTAAGATTTCTACAGGTAGCCGCATAATTTGAAGAAAACGGTTCTCAAAGACCCAGACTGGAAAAGTAGGCCGAAGCGACCGAAATGCATTCCGTGGCAGCCACATACATGCTTCCGATCCCCTACTGGGAACCACAATTGACTGACTATGGTCCCACTGGCTGCCCCTCTGATCCACTAGGTTCATGCCCAGGCCATACTGTCCAGCCAGTGAGCACGGCCGGGGAACTGAGGCAGGCGCATTGCCGGGAGATGCTGGGTTCCAACCGGTGACAGGTTTGAGGACTCTCCATCGATCAGGTTGAACCTTCCTTGGAACTTCACTGCAGCAGAGACTCTTCCTGCCCAATCCTCCTTCCCTCCCCTCCCACGGGTGTCAACCCTGCTTCTGGCTCCAACAAATCCCTTGCACACCTAATCCCATCTTCATCTTCAACCCGTGCACACGCGGACACCCTTAAAAAAGGAGTAATTGTAAAGAAATCAACTCGAGGGATCAGAAGATGCACGAAGCCCTTAGAGCACATACACACTGAGTTTCAAGAGAACGCATCTATGAAACAGAAGCAAGCAGGGAGCAGACTCGTTTGAGAGTGAGAAAGGTTTTCTACAAAGACCTAACTGCTGGGACGGAAAGAAGATGGCGGCGCAGGGAACAGCTGCACCCGCCGCCTCCCGCAGCCACATCAAAATTACAGCGAAAATATGAAACGCCATCACTCAGAGCCTCCTGAAATCCGGCTGCACAGAAGCCCCGCAACCAGGGAACTGAAGCAGCACCGAGACCGGGAGGAGGGGCGGAGACGCGGGCGGATGGGGCTGGATCCCGGAGACGCGGCCGCGGGCCCACACCCGGTGCTGCGGGTAAACCCGGGAGGGAATCTCAGTGGCGGAGGTTTCCCGGAGGAGCGAGGGGTCCCAGCCCCATAGCCGGCCCCAGCCCAGGGCTCCAGGGCCAGGGAGAGACGTCCCCACAACTCAGGGCTGTGAGACCAGCAGGGACTGTGGCTGAGGGTCACGGAAGCTGCGGGAGCCCCAGCAGCTCCTCTTAGAGGGCCCGGCACGGACTCACTCGGACGCTCCCTCTGAGCCCAGCGCCGGGAGCAGCCGGAAAGGACCCGGGACACTCGGGGGGAACTAACCTGCCTGAGATCCGGGCGAGAGCTGGAGGGGCAGCTTCCTCCCAGGCTGAAGAGCTGGCGGAGGCCATAGCTCCTTTGGCGAGTCCTCCGCGCACACAGCCGGCAGGCAGGCGCCATATTGGAGCCTCCAGCACCTGACTTGCACCTTTGGCCCCGCCCCGTGATCCCCAGAGGCCCCTCCCCTCCCCCCCTGCAGGCTCTTCCAGGCCCTTTCCAGGGGCTTTTCTGTGCAAGTGGCCTCTTGAGCCCTATGCTTAGGACTTTCCTAAGATCTCTCAAACAAGCAGCAGCACACCCCATATGGCTTGATAAGTGGCCCCAGGCCTGGCACTAGCGGCAGCTGCATTGGCTCATAGCTTGGCCTCTCCTGGACACCTCCAAGCCCAGCACAAGTAGCAGCCAACTAGTTTGCTGTGTAGCTCATGCTGGGTGGCCCTGGGCAAGGCCCTGGCACAAGCTGACTGTGGACCTCCAAGGAGGCCCCAGAAACAGTGCACTTGGTGGTCAGACTTGACCACGCAGGATTACAACCCTACCACATCAAGGGGCGCACTTGGTGAACACCAAAGCCCCACTGAAGTAAATCCTGCTCTGTAGGGGTGTCTCCAGCACAGCAGCTCTCTGGCTGTAGTTGCAGCTGGTCCTCACAGCTGATTGGTCAGGGGATCAATTCCTCCCAGTGACGCCAACAGCAACCAAGGCTCAACTACAACAGGACAGTCCACACAGCCCACACAGGGGAGCACCTAGAAGGCCCAGCACAGGTGGCTGGGGAGGCTTAGCCACTGGACCCTACAGGACACCTACTATACAAAGCCACTCTATAAATTCCAGGAGACATAGCAGCTCTACCTAATACATAGAAACAAACACCAGGAAGCAGCCAAAATGTGGAGGCAAAGAAATATGTCACAAAGGAAAGGACAGAAGAAATCTCTAGAAGAGGAACTAAATGAAATAGGTCCAAGCAAGCTAACAGATACAGAGTTCAGAATTTTGTTTATAAGGATGTTTAAGCATGCTACTAGGGAAATAACTGAGAAAATCAATAACATAATAAAGTACCAATTTGAAATGAAGGCTACACGAACTGAAATAAAGAATAATTTACAGGGAATCAACAGTAGAGAATGCTGAGAATCAAATCAGCAATTTGGAACATGAGGAAACAAAAAACACCCAACCAGAAGAGCAAATAGAAAAAAGAATCCAGAAATATGAAGATAATATAAGGAGCCTCTGGGAGAACTTCAAGAGGACCAACATTCGTGTTATTGGGGTGCCAGAAGGGGAAGAAAGAGAGCAAGAAATTGAAACCCTATTTGAAAAATAATTACAGAAAACTTCCCTTACCTGGGGAAAGAAATAGACTTACAAGTCCAGGAAGCACAGAGGGTCCCAAACAAGAGGAACCCAAAGAGGCCCACAGCAAGACACATCATCATTAAAATGCCAAAAGTTAAAGACAAAGAGAGAATCTTAAAAGCAGCAAGAGAAAAGCAATTAGTTACCTACAAGGGAGCACCCAAACGACTGTTAGCTGATTTCTCAACAGAAATCTTCCAGGCCAGAAGGGAGTGGCAAGAAATATTCAAAGTGAAGAAAAACATGGAACTACAACCAAAATTGCTGTACCCAGCAAAGCTATCATTTAGAATGGAAGTTCAGATAAAGAGCTTCACAGATAAGAAAAAGCTGAAGTTGTTCATCACCACCAGACCAGCACTACAGGGAAAGTTGAAGGGTCTTCTTTAAGAAGAAGCTAATGAACAAAAGAGTCTGAGAAACTAAATAGATACGGAGACACTGACACATGCAACAGACGATCATATTTCAGAGGAAAGAGGGAAGGGGGGTGGAGGGTGGGAAGAGATTAACCAAAGAAGTTATATGCATATATGCATAACACATGGACACAGTCAATAACAGGGTGAAGGCCTGGGGAGGGGGTGGGAGCAAAGCGGATGGGGTCAATTGGGGGGAAAAAATGGGACACCTGTAATACTCTCAATAAAGATTTTAAAAAAAGAAAAAGAAAGACCTAACTGCTGACTTGACAAACACAGGAGGAGCAGGCTGGATCCAACAGAAAATGAGGTTCCACGGAACAGGGCAGAGAGTAAAATCCATAATCAATCAATAACAGGAATACAATTGTCTAAGATAAAAGGCTAGTCTTCAGACCACAAAGGGTCGCCCAATACTAAAAAATAGGAAGAGACCACACCTAGAAATGATCTGGTGACTTTTACTTATCCTGGCCCCAGGATATTTTTTCCATTGCTTTTAAGAGAGAGTGGGGAGAGACATCGATGTGAGAGAGATACATCCATTGGTTGCCTCCTGCACAGGCCCCAATGGGGGCCAGGAATCGAGCCTGCAATCGAGATACATGCTCTTGGACAGAATCAAACCTGGGACCCTTCAGTCCCAGGGCCAACGCTCTAACCACTGAACCAGACTGGCCAGGGCTAACCTGGTGACTTTTCATTTGAAGGACAAAGAAAGAATACAGAAGTGTCTAGGGAGAAAAATTCACATTAGATATAATAAAAAAACTCAACAGTCATAAAGCTTTTCTTCCACAATATTATATGCCAGAAAATAACAGCAAGTATCTGTTGTTTAAGACAAGGTATTGCATATGCTCAGGCAACAGAAAAACACTGCCAGGCATGCGAGGGTTCAGAAAGCGCACCACACATATACTTGTTTTATTATTTTTTTATTGATTTTTTAAATTTATCTTTATTGTTGTACTACAGATGTCCCCTTGTACTTATTTTTTTTAAAAAAGAGCCCTTTCTTTTTTCGTCCTGTGCACCGAAAGGTTGAGGGTTTGATTCCTGGTCGAGGCACATGGCCCAAGTTTCAGGTTCAATCCCTGGTATGGGGCATGCGGGAGGCAGCTGATCCAATGTTCCGCTCTCACATTGGTGTTTCCCTCTCTCCTTCTCCCTTCCTATCTAAAAAAAAAAAAAAAATCAATAAAATAAATAAGTAACTCTAAGAATACCAGCGGGAGACAAAAAATAAAAACAATGAAAGGACTGGCCAGCCCATGTTGCAGATGATACTTGGGCCCAAATAAAAACTTGAGACATTACAAAAAAGGGGAGAGGAGTTCAAATATAGTAAAAATGAATGGAAGCCAAGAAAAACAAAGGGCAATGTCTCTATACAGTTATTTCTATTGTCATGAAAGGCAAGTGTCCAAAATATTACTGAAAGATAATAAAGAAAAAACACAGTTCTCTTTTTGAAGCTTTAGCCGTTTCCATACATCTAAGATCAAACGCGGTTTGTACCACCCTCAGAAAGATTAAGCCATATGCTGAGCATATGTGTTTCACTTACTCTTGCAAACTCCCACCTGTCCCACTGCAAACTGTGGCATAATTTGGGATCACAGAAATGTTTTTTCTTTCTCTAAGACTTTAAGCCCTGTGATCTCTTTGAATAGCCAAGCGATTTCTTAAATAACTATTTACTGTCCAGCTTTGCCCAAGACCTTTCAATGACTGTTTTCTGTGTAACTATACGTTTTCTGATAACCATACATCTACATAAACAGAGAATCCCTGCTAATACTGTGAAGCGAATCATGGCGTGAATTTCTCCCTTTCAGGAACATCATTTAAAAACTCCGGCGAAAAGGAAGTTACCACTGCAGCCTCTACAGACACCCACAAATCTGACAACTTGAGTCAAATAGATAAATTCCTTGAAAATATAACTTACCAAAAAATCTGAATAGCTCTATGTTTATTAAATTTTGTTATTAAAAAACCTTCCCATGTCAGGCTCAGATGGTTTCACACATTAATTCTATGAATGTAATAATGGAAAAGAGGGTATAATTAGAATCGGGTTATTAAAAAAGTCAGCTTTAATATCAACAGGAATAATGGCCAATAGTCAACGTTATTCAGGTTCTAAGTGCTAGACTAGAAAAAAAATAGGAAATCAGCTCGGAGCAATTCATTTCTTCCTGCCTTTCACAGGCTTGGCAAACAGAGCAGGGTCTATCTGCTCCTTTGCCAGTCCCCTGACAGAGAAGAGTCTTGCCGCCCGCTCCTGAAGGGTGCCCCCACACTTCAGCCCCCGGGCCATCAGTTCACTCTTGAGCTTCTCCAGCCCCAGCAACTCCATTTCTGCAACAGAGCCGAAGGCCAGTAAATCTATAGATTCCTGACCAATAGCCTGAGGGGGAGAAAAACACAAAGAAAATATTTAAAACAGGCTCCTTTCATCAAATCTAAAATATCACTACCTTCAAATGCCTTACTATTGTATGTATTACTAAGAAAGAACAAACAATACAGTTAATGCTATGATTTGAAATATACATCCAAATTCAGATTAAAATGTGAAAAATATACATCTTAGAAGTAATGAAAGGCCACCACCTAGTGGCAAAAAATACAAATTCCGGAGCGAAGAAAAAACACAAAAAACTAAGGATTTTTAGCGGGCCAGGCCAGCTGAACCATCGTAAATCTGCACTTCATTTCTGATCCACTAAGCAACTGGTGGGGAAAAGCACATTTTCATTTTAATGACTCACTGTGGAGATTAAATTGATTTGGCTTTAGACAACCACCTCCCCAAAATTACTTACTGTGTTTCCTGACTGGCTTTCCTCCAGTTTGGCAGTGGGAATGTTTTCCCCGTCTTCTCCAGGTGCTGCCTTGGCAGCTGGTTCCCCATCAGTCATATCTTTTGTCTCTTTCTCCTCACTCAGTCCAGCCCCAGCTGGGTCCCTCTCTATGGGTCCTCTTCTCTCGGCCTCCTTTTTCTGCTGGGTTTTCTCTGTTTCTACAGCCACCTTCCTTCCCACACACCCCTTGGTAGATGTCGCTCCCAGCTGGGCACACACATCTTCTGAAACACCATTCCCAGAGTCAGCCACAGAGCTCTGTAGTTGTTCTGGTGAGCTGCAGTCTGTACTCAATACTCTTGCCCTCTGAGAACTACTGGGAAATTCGACTGCCATCTCCACACCACCACTGTCATTTTTTGGAACAGGAAGGCTCATTCCTGAAGTGCTAGGTGCTTCTTCACTGTCATCATCTGAGCTTTCAGAGCCGGACCCCTCCACCGTCTCTAGTCCTTCCATGCCCAACCTGTCAGAAAAAACAGAAAGTTTTAACACCACTTATATCTTCTACTTAAAAAAAGGCTGCAATTTTTGCAGGGATCAGATTCTGTCTGAATAAAAATATCTGCTAGCTTGAGATGGAGAGTAGGTAAGTTTCAGAAAAGGATATTCCAGAGGAATAAACAGTAGGTAAAAAAAAAAAAAATTCAGTGAAACTAGAACCAACCATCCCAAACATCCAAGAGGATCTCTTTTTTAAAGTTATGAATCTCATAAAACAAAGCTAATTTCATTTAAAGCTTGTTTTCCCTATATTGTATGGATTTCAACTGTTAAGAAATTATTTGACTGGGGAATGGATAAACAATTGTGATACAGCCATACCATGCAATAGTACCTGGCAATAAAAAGGAATGAACTACTGATACATATAATACCACTCATTGATGGAGCTCAAAAGCATTATGGTAAGTGAAAGAAGCCAGACACAAAAGGCTACATGCCATTGTGGAAAAGACAAAACCACAGGAACAATGTACCAGTGATCAGTGGTTGCCAGGAGTGAGGGTATAGGAAGGAAATTAACTGCAAAGGGGCACATGGGAAATTTTTAGGGTGATGGAAATTCTAGATCTTTATTTTGGTGGTGGTTATATGACTATTTTTTAAAACTATTAGAACTGTTCAATCAAAAAAGGTTAATTTTACTGTATGTAAATTATACCTCTATAAACCTGATTAAAAGAAACACACAATGCCTTTTCTCTCAGAAACATTTAATTCTCATTTCAGAAATAATACACAAAATTCTATGCTGGACTCACAGAGTTACATGATCTTTGGTTAATAATTACCTTTCTATCCCCAAGGGGAGGCTTATAAGGAAGCAAGATCCATTTGGACTTATCTAGAACGTGACCCAAGGGAACTGAGCTGGTAACCAGAGGACCAGCTGGGAAGGGCGGGAGAGCTATCAGAAGAATGGATAAGAAAACGTACTGTTGTGCTTTTGACCCACAAGTGCGAAAGTGGTGAAGAGAGGTCTGGCAGAGTGACCAAAGACCTCGATTATGACTCTCAAAAAAACAGAAAAAACAGACCACCTGGAAAGTACAGCCTGGCATCTCTACCTGGGATTTTTGAAAGTTAACACCAAACAGTAACTCAAGTATAAAGCAGTTTGTGTGATCCTTCACTATAAGGAAAAATATTTATCAATGGCACTCGGAGCAGAAACCAGTACTGGTGTGACAATGTGACAACCATTGAATGCTGAAGACTGAAGCACTCAGAATGAAATGAAACATACTTACCAAAAGCATTTCCTTTTCCTAGCACTGGATCCTCCATCTGTTTCTGATTTGTTAGGCCGCTTCCGAGTCTCACCGATTTCTGCTGATACCATCTTGCTGGAGGAAGCCTGCATACCTAAGCAGAAATTTTAACAACTCAATGTCTACTATAAAGACAAAGTTGATTAAAGAAATTATACGTAGCCTGGATTACAAAAAGAGCTGCAATCTAAAGCTCTAGATTTAAATTTCTTATAGTTAAAATTTAATATAGTTAAAATGAGATTAATCTAGAATTTACACAGATTTAAAATAACAAGCATTCTGGATCTGGGACCAGAATTTTAAAGCACCAGTGTCCAACTTATAAACTTTGAGGCCAAGAGGTTCAAACGTAGCCCTCCCCAAACCTAATGCTTCACCCCCTTGTGCTTGTTATTTGCATGCATTTGTCTTTCCCTTGTTGTATCATTATGTGATTTTTTTTTTCTGGGTCGTAAGATATACTGTGCTCAATACTGAGGGGAGAGGTTCCACAGCTTTCATCAGATTCTCAGAGGTCTGTGACCCAAAAAAGCTGAAGAACTGCTCTTTGTGTGCAGTGTGGACCAGTCTGGAAAGCTGGCTGCACAGTGCCTACTGACTACAACAAGGAATTCTCCCTCTCACCTTTGAGGACGGAATCCTCCAGACGCTCAGCCATCTCGTGGCACTGCTGCTGGTAGTCGGGGTTGGTGAAGCAGTGCCTGGGCTCTGCGAGCTTCCGCTGCAATCTCTCTAGGCGCTTCTGCTCCTTTTCAGCTTCTCGCTCAGCTTGCTGTTTTACCCATTCAGCCATCCTGGGGGTGGGAGAGAAAGAGATGTAACTGAATGGATATCTTCCCCCCAACAAATTAGTGCACTCTTGCTCATACTGTGCTAATCCCTCAGAAAGGTGTGCCACACTCACTACTAGCATTCTGTAATGGACTTAACTAAGACCCAAAGATAATTATTAAATGAGGGAAAAGGTAAAATTTGGTAACAATAAATTAGAGCACAGATATTTCAAGTTTACATTTCTGATCTGCACGGCATGTGTATAATCACCACTGATAGGAAAGTATGTTTTTCTCTTTAAAAAAATAAAAACAAATGGTATCTTACGCTTTTTCATGATTGACATCTCGCAGTCTCCTTCCACTGAGATCCCGGCAAGCTTCTCGATTGGTTGTCTTCTCAATCTGAGCACCAAGAGCTCGGAGCATAGACCCAAAACCTGAGCAAATATATTCGGAGAAAGCAGGTTAAAAAGTGTTTAAGGATGGATAAATGCTGAACTTGTGAAAATAGTAATGTATCGCAAAATTAAAGGTGGTCTTTCTTTTTAATAAAGGAAATGGATATCAAGATTTGAACCCAGGGATCAAAGGTAAAAATACTGATAAACTTGACTCAACCTCACCTTTCGTGCTTCCTCTTGTATTTCTGAAATATTGTACCTGCACCACTGAGATATTTTACAGGCCTGTACCCAGCGCCAGAGAACACAAGATTCCCAGAATAAGAACTTTAAAAAGTGTATGGTGAGATTTTATAGCACGTTCAAAAGGAAAGGCAATTTTAAGCTGTCACTGGCTAATATGAGAGACTTCATTCTTATTGACACAATTTCAAACAGCAGGATGATTATAATCTGAAATGTCAGCTCTCTGAAAACCAAAACGAATCACTGTAGATTTCAAGAAAGCTTCAGGATTACACATTAGGGTATCAGGAGAAAGACTTCTTTTCTCAGATGTGCTAATACAGCCAGAACCTTATTCTACCCCAACACATAAACAGTTGTATTTCATAAAGTGACTTTAGGCCTCCCTTGGAAACAGTAACGAGACCAAATCTTGATAAGAGCAGGAGGCTTGATTGTTCTACACGCTTTCCTCAGCAAGCTGGACACAACAATGACCATCTCTCTTCCTCTAAACTTCCCCAAAGCCTTAGCGCCTCGGTTGCCTAGGAGCTACCCAGCTGGAGAAGGTGGGAACTGTATCACGCAATACCTTGCTCAAAAAGAACAAAAGAGGAGATATTCAAAAGCTGGAAAGAAAATAAAGGATTTCATAAGACAAAGCATAAGGCTGGCATAGTACAGAGACCAAGGAGTTTTTAATTTAATACACCTCGCTAAAGACAGCAGATGTGTTATAAACAAGCAAGCAGTCGACATTCATGTCCTACCTCCTTTTCCACCACGAAGTCTGGGCTCCAAGCTATAAACAGCTCCATGCTGCACGGTGGCATCACTGCTAACAAGTGATCCATTGCATTTCACAAAGAAGCATTCCACTGGAACATCCTAGAGACAAATGGAGGTTTTTAAATGCTATTTATTAGTTCCTTGCAGGAAGGGTCATAGCTTATTATCTTTTCATTACTCCGGTGACAAGCAGGTAGTGTGTATTCAATTAATATTTAATTGAAAATGAAAAAGTTTTTTCAAATAAAAATAAAACTAATAAAAGAAAAAAGTCATTTCATATGATGTATTCTGGGTAAAATTTTTCCTGATACCTAATCATATATACAGAAGAACTTTTCATCTTTTGGGTGAAACTAACAGGAAGTCAGAGTCAAGGCAGAAGACTATGCAGGGCACAGATCCGGTAACTCTGGAGGTCCTATTTCCTCTGACTTTTTCAAACAGATAATATAAAGAGTGGCCCCCAAGTTTAAAAGTGACAATGTTTAAAAGTGACAATATATATCCTGAAAGTGTAGGTAAAAGGATAAGAAGAGGGAAAGGAAGGAAACAAGGGTATGGTTTTTAGTACACCTGCATAAGCTTTCACAGTTTTAGGGCCAGCTGGCAGCCATGCTTGTCTCTTCTGCTAGCATCCCCCTGAGTTACAGTTGATCACTCAGAAGCACAAGTGCCCCCAAACCCAGTCTGTATATTTCAAAAAAAATTCTCAGATCAAGTGATGAACAGAAATGATAAAAATTATGTCTGTCTGAACAAGTTTCTGACGCTGTAAAATAGAGGAGTATTTTCCAAAGTTACATGGAACTTAGGAAGTACACGATTCAATTTACAATATCAAGAACGAAAAGATCTCAACACCAATAGAAAGGACAAATGCATTACTGGTCTCTTCCCCAAGTGGAAACTATGAACATTCACCCTGAACCCTATCACACAGCTATTTCAACAGGAACCATTCATTCATTCAACAAATATTAAGTGTCTGCTATTGGCCAGGTATTTTTCAGGTGTTGGGACACTACAGGAATAATACAGTGAACACAGATCCTGCCTCGTGGAGCTTACATACTAATAGGGCAAGACAGATACTGAACAAATTATAGGTGAAATGGTGATAAGCAGGGTAAAGGGCATTAAGATATGTAGATGGGTGTGGTGCTAATCTATTTTACACCTACAGCTAGTCAAGGAAAGCCTCTCTGACCAAGCGGCACTGGAGCAGAAAACTGAAGAGAGTGAAAACCATCATTCCAGACACGGGCAAGAACAGAAGTGAAGAGCTACAGCAAGTGAAGAGCTGGGAAATCAAGAGTGCTGCTCTATATCACAGTGACTTCGATTCTCAGGCAAGAGTGGGATGCTTCATTCTTACCAATATAATTTCCAACAAAGTTTCTTATAGTCCATGATTTTCGAGATCAAGGTCTCTCAGTGAGTAAGAAAGCAGTAGACTTTCAAAGGAGTCACTATGACATTTCACCACTGCCCCCATGTCCTTGGGAGAAATACTGTCTCCTACTAACTTTGCAGTTGGATTTATCTGAGTCTGTTATCCCCGCCAAATGAAGAGCAGCGCAGGTTTTTTACTTTCTGCATGGGAGCTGACACTAACTTTATCATGTGTCAGAATAGTCTTGTCTTAAAAAGCATGGGCGTGAACCTGAGCTATTATTATTTGTTCTAGTATCTAATTAAATGCCCTTTTATAAGTTTTGTGTTCATTTCTGTTATGGTCCTGTTTCTTAAGTACCTGGCTGAATCCATTCATTTATATCTCATACTTTTTTTTTAATAAAAAAATTATTTTTTCCCATACTCCTCATAATTAAGATCCTTTTTTCTTCTGGTCTCGCCTTGGATCAATTGTCAGTAAGTCTGAAAACTGTATTCATGAGATAAGAGCTATTTTCAGAGATATTAAAATCCCATTATTTTGGAAAATATAACCCCATTCAGAAGGTCAAAGACAGTTCTGACAGTTTTTTGACTGGATTGCAGTATAGGAAGAAAAATGGGGGAAGCTGAAAAGCCACATTATTTGCAAACACACAATGCTGTTTCATGGAACCTGTCCAAGTAAAAATCTGGTTTAGGCTGTGGTGTTAACACGTGTTAGGCTTATAAATAACAAGCAGGGGGCACAGCCTAGGAAGCAAGGACGAGGTGTGATTATAAAGAAAAACAATACTAGGTCAAGTGCCAATATTAAAATTAGATTCAGGGAGGCCGCCCAATTCTTTAGATAACTGAACAGGTTTATATCTTAGTTGGTCAAACCTTGCTTGCTTGATAATTAAGGAAACCACACGTGTAACTCTAGAAGGCCGTGATAGGTTTGCAAAAACATGCACGGACAAATGAGACCATCGAATGATTCGTGGAAACATCTAATTGACAGGCCCTAAGAACCCATGCCCTCAGAAAGGCACGTGTGTGAGTGTTCGGCCGCCCCAACCAGTGAGGGGCCCGATGAATCCGCTTCCCTCCCCAGCCATCCTTGGGCCTGGGTTTGGATATGACATACTTCTCTAGATTGGAGCTAACTGCAATGTTTGATCAGTGGACAAAATGCACGTCAAATAATCACAGAATGAATGTAACGAAATGAGCCTTAAAAGGCATCTGGTCCAAATGCCTCGCTTACGGATGAAGAAACAGAAAACCTCAGCGTTTTCTGTTAGTCCAGACTGAGGGCTGGACTGGGCGTCTGTGAGCGGAGTGACAAAACCACCACCACAAAGCAAAAGCAAAGGAAGGCCTCAGCATCAGTTTGAAACACCTTAAAACTGAGGAACCCTCAGCCTTCAAAGCCGAAAACCCCAAAGAACAGACACTCTACACACACCCTCTCCGCACCCAATCCTGTCCCCTTCTTTCCCCCTCCTTCCGGGAACCGCGAACCTCACCTGATCTTGGCAGTGGCGATGGATAAGGTCACGGACGGAGCAGGGGGCCGAGTCGGCCCGCACCGCCTTGCACCCGAAGCCGGGGCCGCGAATCCACACCAGCGCCGCCGCCTCCGCCATTTCACCTCGTCCCAGAAACTGCGACGCCCAGTGCCCAAGCGCCACAACGGGCCCGGCGCTTCCTGATGACGTCGACCCAGCCGTCCAGAGCCCCGCCCCTCACGTCTTCCGCTCGCCCCGCCCCTCCCCGGGGCAGGTCACGTGGTCGGGGCCGCGGAGCCGAGCTGGCAGCGGGAGGGGAACAGGAAGAGCCTGGCGGAGGCCGATAAGCGCCGGGAGCGCCGGGGCGAGGCGTTGCTAGGGGAAGTTGCTAGGGCGGGGCTCCAGGGACCCTCTATAAAAGGCGGGCGCGGGGTTCGGTTGCCAGCGTTCTGGCTGCGAGCGATAAGGCGGTCGCCGAGCGCCGCCCTCAGCCCTCTTCCTCGCGTCTGTGCGGTTATTTTTGGGTCGCGGGGGATCGTGGCCTGGGAAGGCGCTGCTCCCTCCCCGGGGGCGTGATGGGAGAGGCCGCAGTCCCGGAAACGGTTTGGGGGGGCGACTTCCTCAGCCCTGCGGAGCGCCCCCCACCCGCGGGGCGAGGGAAGCGACCTCGGGAGACCTCTGAACGGCGGCCGCGGGCCGGTTTTTCCTGCGCGTTTACCGCGCCGCCTCCTTCCGCTGCGGAAACTGCGCGCCGGGCGCGCTCGGTTTCGTCTGATTCCCGCGGGTGCGCGCCCTGCGCTCCCTCCGCCGCGGCTCTGTTTTCAAAACATGTCACCGCAAGTGGGCCCCGGTGACCGGCAGCGGCGGGAGTGACGCCTGCGGTGCTGCTGCTCCCCCAAACCCGGCCGGAAAACAACTTTTAGTCGGCACCATGGAAACACACTCGAACAGATTCGCCTACGGCTCTGGGAATCTGGAGTCCCTTAATATTTAGTACGCTCAGGTATTTCCAAAATCCTGAGCAATTGAAAGACCGCTGGTGTGAAGACGGGGGGTCATTAGGAGAGGTCTGTGCCTCCTGAACACAGATGCATTGGCCCCCCAGAAACGAATCCTCTGCTGTCGAGATACTTGGCAAAATGAGGCTCCCTGCCAGAGGGAAAGCAACAACAAAAATTCAGAAATCACTCAATCGTGGCAGTGTGCACAGAATTCAGAGGCCTGTGAAGTTAGAGACTCTCTTGTCTTTATTTCGCTTCCACAGGAGGGAAAATTCCAGAGAAGGGGCCTCCTTGTTTATCACTATATCTAGTCCTTCCAAAACCTGAAATCTCGATGAAGTCGTTCACTTTTTATCTCTCTGATGCATTTAAATTCGTATTATTAAAAAAAAAAATCCCAAATGTTGAATAGGCACTTGTCCTTTAAAATATGAAATAACTCTTGTTCTTAACTTTTCAAAGACACGAATGTCTTGAGCAATATATATAACTTGTTGCTAAACCTTCACGGCAAGCACCTAGCACCATGATGTACGGAAAGCAGACGTTCAATAAATATCAGTTAGCTCTCTGATGAATTACTGAGATCTCAGGAGTCCCAATATACATCCGAAGAAATTCATTTTGCACTAATATAACACGTTCTCTCCTAAGGATGCAGAATGCAACCCGAATGGGTCTTACATTCGTTTAAATAAGGAGGAAGTTGTACTGAAAATGAGGGCTGTAGCCAAGAACACCGTTCGCATCAGTGGAAAAAAATCTAGAAAGACAGCTGATTCCCCGGGTGGCTGAGAGTCTGTGGTGGTTAGTAGAAGGTGTTATGTGGCCAAGCTGGTCAGTGGTTATGGAAAAATTGAAACAACTGCTGTCACCTACCCCACCTCACAGTGTTAGGTAGGAAGGGGACAGGAAGACACATACATGTAGGGTTGTGACATCTAAGTGGGGAGTGGGTGGGGCCCAGTTCCTGTACTATCAAAATAGTGTAGCTACGCTCCTAGGTTTATTTCCAGTAAACCATGTTGGCTTTGTTCTTGCCTATCTCCAGAAGACTGACTCTAGCTCTACATTTGCTTTGTGAGGGCTGGTTTAGCTGCCACGAGAAGGACCCTGGGAGAGCATCCCCAGGCGATGTGGAGTAATTTGTTCACTGCCAGGAAATGACAGCACAGTGTTTGTGTGGCAACCCATGACAGGGGCTCCATTGAGTCCAAATGTCATGCTGGTCTGCGAAGAACAGGAAGCAGAGCTCTGCGCGCTGGTAATTTCCATCAGTGACAGCAAATTTCATAAACTGGTGAATTCAGACCATACCCATGTGTAAGGAGCAAGTTGCGCTTCTGTGTTTTCAGCCGTATCTGTGCTCAGAAGAGATGAAAGGAGATTGTTAATTTCGTCTTTATGACAAAAGACAACAGGACAGGCTGATTCTCCCCTGCCACCAACACAAAACTGCTATAAACTCCCAAACTGGCAAGCGTCACGTTATAGATGGCTCCAGCCCCAGGAACAATGAGGTCAGCACCTAGGGTGGAAAAACAGTTTCTGGGTAAGAGCTGTGTAGTCCACAATGGGTGGTGGAGGGTGTGGGAGGTGGAGCCTAAGGCAAGCACTGGGGAGGTTTGGCAGCCAGAGAAGGCACAGCTCCACCCTCCTTCCTTTATTGGACAAAAGGAAATAAGACACGTCAAAGATGAGGTTCAGCTGAGAAATAGAAGAGGTTTGTGTTCAGCACTGATGCTGGGAAGACGCCTGCAAGGGAAGGAGAGGACACCAGGGTAGAGGTCCAGAGCAGGAATAAAAAGCTGGGCCCACAGTCAGGGCTAAATACAGAAGCCCACCTCTTTGTTGTATCAGCAAGAACAAAGGATCTTCATTCAGCGTGGACTTAACATCAAGAAATTCTGTCACTTCTAACTGCCCCAGATGCCACCCGGTTTGCATTATCACAACATTAGTTTCCAAAGGTGGATTGGCTATGATCATTCTTACATCACCACCAGATAATGTTACACTGACAATTTTTCATTTCTGTCCTGCTATTCACGGTACCAGAACTGTAGAGCAAAACTGGCAGAGCACCTATCTGCCCGAATTTAGGATTTTGCGCTAGGATTTTTTCAACATTGAAATTTGATTTATCTCTGGTCAATAGAAATCCAAAACCCTTTCCGAGTTCTGCATAGCCAAGCCTTCCAAAAGGGGATTTTCCTGCTGGAGAAGTGATAGGTATTTGGGGTTATTTTTTCTTTAATTTACTTGACATTAGAATCTGTCCACTTTATTAATCAGGGTTTTCCAGAGAAACAGAGCCAATAGGATATATACAGGGTGGGGCAAAAGTAGGTTTACAGTTGTGAGTATGCAAAACACAGTTTATTCTTGTATTATTATTAATTATTGTCTTTTTCATATTAACAACTGTAAACCTACTTTTGTCCCACCCTGTATATTATATTATATTATATTATTTATATTATATTATTATATTATATTATATTTATTATATTATTATATCATATCATATCATCATATTTATTATATACTGTAATTTATTATATTTATATTTATTATACTTTTTATATTTATTATACTTATATTTATTATATTATATGGAGAGAGATTTATTGTAAGGAATTGACTCCTCCCACAATTATGGAGTCTGACAAGTCCCAAGATGTGCAGGGTGAGTTGGCAAGCTGAAGATCCAGGAGAGATGATGTTGTAGCTCTAGCCTGAAGGCCTGCAAGCTCAAGATTTAAGGATTCTCCCTCACTGGGGGGAGGGTTAGTCTTTTTGTTCTATGCAGATCTTCAACTGATTGGATGAGGCCCACCCAGACTAGGGAGGACAATCTACTTTATTCAATCTACCAATTCAAATGCTCATCTCATCCAGAAACACTCACAAGAACATCCAGAATAATGATGGACCAAAAATATCTGGGCACCTCTTGGCCCAGTCAAGTTGACACATAAAATTAACAATCACATCCACTAACTGGGGTTACCTTTGATAAAGAAATAACCTTCACTATCTAATTTCACTTTGACAACCAAAGAGGAAATGTTATTTGGTGACTAGAGAGAGACTGAGTAAGAGTCACTGTTTCTTACTCCCCAGAGGAACCTCAGGAAACTCATCTGGCTGCTTTATGCACCTGCTCCTGAATGGTTGAAGAGCTGCACTACAACTGTGGCTAGAATGTAGCTTTTCACCACAGGGTGTGGTCATAGTTCATAATTGTAAAATTAAAAAAAAAAATTTTTGAGTGAAAGGTGTGTGCTTTATCAATTAAAATGTCAGGAGTCACTGGGCAAATGAACTAGGATTCTGGTCTGAGTAAATTAACTAACTTTATTTTTTAACAACTCAATTCTCTAACCCACTTACCTAGAACACGTTTTTAAACAATAAAAATGAAAAGAAGCCCAAAAGTCTCTACACAGCTAATGTTTGTGTATTTTTTCTCATAGAACCCTAGGCTCTTCTCGTTTTAAAAAGGATTCTAACAAGTGCAGTGGTCTGCTCAACAGCCTACCGAAAATTGGTAAATGGATATGGAGTGAATCATTGAATTACAGGAAGCAGAGATGCAAGAAGAATGGAAAGCTAACGGGGGCCGCAAGGGGCTGATGTGGGGACAGGGTGAGAAGCCATAGCTCCAGCCAAAGTGATGACAGAAAAAGACAAAACAAACTCTGCTGAGGTCGAAAAGGCTCAAGTTAACTGTGAGATTTCCAAATAAAAAACCAGAGGGTACAGCCTGCAATTCTTGAGGGGATTCTAGGGCTCAATTCATTTTATTTTATTATTATTTTTTTAATTAATTAATTTTTTAAATATATCTTTATTGATTTCAGAGAGAGGAACGGAGAGAGAGATAGAAACATCGATGAGAGAGTCATTGATCGGCTGCCTCCTGCGCGCCCCCTGCTGGGGATCGAGCCCGAAACCCGGGCCTGTGCCCTGACTGGGAATCAAACCCCGATCTCCTGGATCCTAGGTCGATGCTCACCCGCTGAGCCACACCGGCCGGGCTCACTTCATTTTAACTCATAAAAACAAATGCACTTTGCTCCGGCTGTGTGGCTGAGCAATGTCCCACGCACCAAGAGGCCTCCGGTTTTATCCCCGGTCAGGGCACATGGCACTTGCCCAGTTGCAGGCTCGATCCCCAGCACGGGGCGTGCAGGAGGCAGCTGATCGATGTTTCTCTCTCACATCGATGTTTCTCTTCCTCCCTCTCCCTTCCTCTCTCTTTCTAAAAATCAATTAAAAACTATCTAAAAAAAAAACACACTTTTTTTCTCCACACGCCATCAAAATCCACTTTACCATATATATTTCTCTTATTAGGGCCAATGCTGGTGAGCTAAGTATTTCTTCTTTCTGTCTCTGGAAGGACACGGTAATAAATGAACACGATGACATTTCTTGCCTTCCTCAGGCCCATGTGCAGAGTCAATAAACACAAAGGAATTTACTGTGTCAAGATGAGCCTCTGTGCCATCATAGTTCATACCGCAGGTTTAGACACCAGCAGTGTGAGTGGGTTGCTCAATTCAATTGAACAACTCTTTATTTCTTACTTCCTTAAATGCAGAAAAAGAGAGGTGTGACGGAGGGAACTGGGCAGAGATGCCAAGATCGAAAAGGTAAGGAAGGGCCTACTTTCCAGATGCTCTAAAACCATAATAAATAAAAACCATTCTTAAAACATCTCAGACCAATAAATGCTATAATAGGCATTATAATAGACAAACACAATTATATTCTATAGGCATATGGGGTGGGGGGAGAGACAGGCAAAGAATTTGGGTTTTGAAAGGATCTGCATCAGATAGGTTGACTAGGTAAGCACACACATAACTTTCCAGAAAGGCACAGACGAGGAGAGCACAGGGTTCAGGGAATGGCAAGACGTCTCTGTCACTGCAAAAGCGTTTGCAGCCAGGGGGAAGGGTGGAAACCATAGATCCATGGCTGGAGAGTTAGAGAGGGCTCTTAACTCCAGGCTGAGACGTCCAGACCTCAATCTGGAAGGAAGGGGAGATCACTGCAGCTTTGGAACAAAAAAGAGACACGAACAGATCTGTGTTTTAGAAAAATAACTCTGGGGAGAGGTTGGAGGCATAACAACAGCCACTCTCTATTGAGTAGCTATCCCTATTTTGCTAGTATGGAAACAGACTCAGAAAGGTTAAGCGGCTTGACCAGGGTCACACAGCAATTAGGTGTCAGAACCAGGATTTCATCTTGGACCTGACTGATTCCACAGAACAAAGACCTACTATCAAGCCCTATAATTAGGTTACAGTCAAGGTCAAAGGGAATGAAGGCCTTCAGGCAGTCGCAGCAGAGAGCAGAGAACAGGTGGGAGACACAGAGGACGCAGAATGGGTAGGTGGCTCCCTGTCTACTCATAGTGACTGGTGTCCTTACAGAGACATCACATAGACTAGAAGAGGAAGAAAAAAGAAGACATCTGGTGAATGGTGAGTGTCTCTCTCCTGCCAGAAACCCTCAAGATCACTGTTGAGCCCTGAGCAGCAGAACTCAGGAACTAATTTCTCTTGTGTCTTTATCATCAATGTACTTCTTGCCAGGTTCCTTTCCTTCACCTTTCCCTGTGTATATCTGGGCTCCATGTGCAGCTGTCAATGTCTGTTATGAATTCATAATGATCTTCTGTTATTACCTGCATGAATCTGGAAAATGCTTGTGTGTTTGCATCACAGATCCGTGTAAATAGAAAACCCAATGAGAAGGCCTGGATGCTGTTATAATATTCATGAAATGCAGATGTGAATAAAGACATTAGGCCTGCACCTGTCATCCTGAGTTACATTCCTTTGTGAGATTATTATAATATCGGATATATACCTTGTTTGTGCATTGAAAGACCCTCTTGTCTATGTTACGATTTCGATACTGTCTAGTGCTTATTTTAGGGTAAGAGTGGCTTCCTGGAAACACTATTCTTTTTTCTTTGCGATTTCAACACTCACAAGATGTAAGACAGGAAGATGAGGTTCCTCCATCAGATATTTTTAACCATTCCATTTCTACTGGCTCCTTTCTTGCAGCCTGGAGGCATATTTCTGTCTCCCATGTCTTAAGCCTAAAAATCCTCCTCAATCCTGTGCCCGTCAGACACTCCCACTCTCAATCCACCCCCTCAGGGATGTCCCTTCAAGGGTGTTCTCAGTGCTTGTCCTGCCCCTCCCCTGACCCTGGGCTCGCTCTTAGCTCTCTGTCATTTGGATGTCCCATATGTATTTCAAGGCCACTCACCTTTCCCCCTAAGCATGCTTTATTGTTTGTATTACCTAACTCAGTGACTACCATCCATCCACCCAGGCTTAATTTGTTAAATTGAGAATCATCACAGATTCGTGATTCCCCAGATCTGATCAATGTCCAAATCCTTCACAGCTCTCCCAGCCCTTCCGCCCCTAATGCTAAAGCCTTGTTTCAGCCAGAGCGACCTCCTCGAAATCAAGTATAAAACAAGTGTAATGACGTCACTCTCTTGCTCCAGATTCTCCAGTGGCAACTGGCAGCCTCTGGGGGAAGTTCAAATGCCCAAACTGGCCCCTGCTAACCTGGCATCTTAGTCTCACCTTGCCTCCCCTGGGGACTCTGCCTCCCTATACCCGCCTCAGCATTCACACCTTCCCGGCTTTGCTCAGTTCCAAGCTTCTCCTAGGCCTCCCTTTCCTCAATATTCCCTGCCCTTCCTTGGTGCTCTTCTAGACCCTGAGACCATTCTTTTAATTAAATTTATTGGGGTAACTGGCTAATGACATTATATAAATTTCAGGTATCCAACATTATAGTACGACATCTGTATATTCCATGGTGTGCTTGCCGCCCAAAGCCTAGGCTCCTTCCACCTACGACAATTCTAACACGGCGACAAGAACACTGCTATCTCCTGGTCTTCCAGTGACAGATTGTAAGTCTGCTTTAGGACAAGGACTGCATCTTAGTTATTTTTGTCTTTCTGGCTTCTAGCACAGTGTCTGACAGTTAGCTGGAGCTCAATAAATATTTGAGGAAGGCATGTTTATTAATTTTCACTAGCTTCATCGGAAACTTTATTTTTAGTAGCTTACGATTTTTATTTTGGGGGTGGAGATAATGTTCCACTTGTTTGTTTGTTTCAAAATATTTTTATTGATTTTTCAGAGAGAGAGAGGAAGGGAGAGTGGGAGAGAGAAAAACATTGATGGGAGAGCAGAACATTGATCAGCTGCCTCCTACACGCCCCTTACCAGGGACTGAGCTGGAAACCAGGGCCTGTGCCCTGACCAGGAATCGAACCAGCAACCTTTCGGTGCACAGAAGGGTCCCCAACCAACTGAGCCACACCGGCCAGAGCCCCACTGGTTTTAATACAGCAGATTTCAGCCTTTTTCTCCCATCACTGTGTCCGGCCTATAAAGGCTCTGAAGTTTATATTCCAAGTGGGAGTGAGAGAGCAATGAGGGAGCAGGAGGGCATGCCTGGCAGAGGTGAACCAAGTCCAGAGGTGCTTTGCCTGGAGCACTAATCAGAAAGGATATATGCCTCCCGATGTTCATAGCAGTGCAGTTTACAACAGCTAAGATCTGGAAACAGCCCAGGTGCCCATCAGTAGATGAGTGGATAAAAAGCTGTGGGACATTTATACCGTGGAATACTACGCAGCTGTAAAGAAGAGGGATCTCGTACCCTTTGGGACGGTATGGATGGACCTGGAGAAAATTATGCTGAGTGAAATAAGCCAGGCAGAGAGAGACAAACATCACATGATCTCGCTTATACGTGGAATCTAAAGAACTTAATAAACTGATGAACAGAATAGATTCAGTGACATGGAAGCATGGATCAGACTGAGGAATGTCAGAGGGATGGAGGAGGGCGGGCGGGTGGAGGGGCAGAGAGTAACCAAGGAATTTATGTGCAGACAATGGTGGGGAGAGGGACTGGGGAGGGGGAAGGAACGGGGTGGAATGGGTCATTGGGGAGAAAAAGGGACATCTGTAATATTTTAAACAAAAATAAAATTTTAAAATTAAAAAAAAAAAAAAGAGGTGCTTTGGCTCCAATAAGACCTACAATCTGAAGGAAACAATGGTTCTCTTTAACGCTATGGAGTCATCTGAAATTTTATTTATATTTAAATCTAATCGCAAATTATAAAAGGGATTTATCATGGGGGTGGGGTTAAAAGCAGCAGAATAATCTTTAGTCCTGGAGGTTGTTGGCGTAAAATCCATAGGCAAACAAATGATCTTACTTTGAATACAGTTAAAGTTATCAGTTTTTTCCTTTTTAGTTAAATGTGTCTTCGTGTCTCATTTAGAAAGTCTTTTCCAACCCCAAGGTCTAAAAGAGTCACCTGTACTTTTTATATTTTCTTTTGCTACTTAAGGTCTTAACCCATTTGGTGCTGGCTTTTACTCATAGTCTGAGGTAGGGATTCAGTTTCATCATTTTTCATACGCAAAATAATTCTTTCCACGCCCATTTATTGAATAGTCCCTCCTTCCCCTACTAGTATTAAATGCCACCCCTGACAAACAGCAAAATTTCACACCATCCCATTCTATTCTATCGGTCAACTTGTCCCTGGGCCAATACTGCACTGTTTTTTGTTTTAAATTTTTTAAATATATATATATCTTTATTGATTTCAGAGAGAGGAAAGGAGAGGGAGAGAGAAACATCAATGATGAGAGAGGCATTGATCGGCTGCCTCCTGCACGCCCCCTGCTGGGGATCGAACCCGAAACCAGGGCCTGTGCCCTGACCGGGAATCGAACCTCGATCTCCTGGATCCTAGGCTGATGCTCAACCACTGAGCCACACCGGCCAGGCCTGCACTGTTTCAATCACTGTTGCTTTATCATAGATTTTGCTCCTTGCTGATCTTCTTCTACAAGCATCCTGTCTCCTGTTCACAGTAACAAAACCCCCAGACAACCCAAATGCCCATCAAGAGAAGAGTGGAGAACAATTCAGCAGAAACAACGTGAACTACAGCTACTTGTAACAATATGATTGAATTGTGGCAATATACTAAGTGGAAAAAATAAATTCCCAAAGATTACATACATCACGATACCCTTTTCATTAAGTTAAAAATGACTAGAATGGACTACACGGAGATGAAATAAAATATTAAAAAGAAAAGCAAGAGAATGAAATCATAGGATTCAGGATGACGGGTCCCTTCAGATAGGGAAAAGCAGGGGTGTCTGTTGGGGGTGGGTTTATGGATGCTTGTTACATGATTAAAAATAACCAACTAAGTAATAAAAGACATGTTTGAACAATGAGAATATGTTTGATCCCATTCCAAGGTTAAAAAAATGAAATAAACCCTAGGCGGTTTTGCTCAGTGGTTAGTGTGTCAGCCCACAGACTAAAGGGTCTGGGGTTCGATTCCGGTCAAGGGCACATACCTCAGTTGCAGGCTCCATCCCTGGCTCCTTTTGAGGCACATGCAGGAGGCACCAATCGATGTGTCTCTCTCACATCGATTTTTTCTCTCTCTCTGTCCCTTCCACTCTCTTTGAAATGCAATGGAAAAAATATCCTGGGGTGAAGATTAAAAAACAAAACAAAAAAATGAAATAAAATAAAAGCTATAGGAATGGGCTCTGAGAAGGTATGCTGAGCTCTAAGCATTCCAAGGGCAACGATTTTTGTTCCTGAACTTCAGTGTAATCTAAAAAGCTGCTCAGAAATTGCCTGACAAAGATATTGTGAAGACTAGCAGACCAGTGCGATTTAAAAAAATATCATACTGCTATTTAGCACAGATTCTTTTATTTAATCTGCACAGATCGTGTTTTTTGGTAGGTAATAGAGGGTTTTCTGCCCAGCATCCCTTCTCTGCCACTTCTTCCTCCAACAGCCCCAAATTTGTCTTCAGCATCCCAACTGTGGTGCAGCCAGGAGTTCAGGAAGAGTTGGACACCCCACATTTTACATCACGCCCCCAACGATCAGGATAGTCCCATCCCCTGGCCTCAGTTATTACTTAAGGGTTAAGGATTGGATACCTGATGTAAACTGACCGATCAGAGTGAGGTTAAAGACTTCTGTTTGCTGGTCAGAGGAGAAATGCATTTATCCCCCCAGACTTGAACTTGGAAGCATGTAATCCAGCCTGTCGCTACTGGCCACAGAGAACAGAGACGACACCTCAGGAACCAGAGCTGAGGGAACCCCAGGAAACAGAGCCTGACCCCTCATCAAACCATACACGAAGCCCAGGTTCCCTCAGAGTTTTCAATTTCATGGGCAATAAAGTCCTTTTACTTTACAAGCCAACCTGAATCGAGTTTGGAGGCCTTGTGATGGGAAAACATCCTGACACCAGTCTGCCCAGTCTAGGAGGCTTCCCACTGGGCACTTTGGAGGGGGACAGACACGGGCAGGAACAACGGGTAACCTGAGGTCCTTTGTGCATTATGAAATCTGAGGGGGGAAACGTGATGGATACCATAAAAATATAAAAACACAGTGCTGTGTGGCACAGGGGACTGGGGATCAAGAGGTGCTCTAGAGAGGAAATGGCATTCAAGGTGAACTCTAGGGAAGGAGGGGGCACGGGCAATCCCAGTGTCTGCTGATGATGTAAGAAGGGGCAGGATCCATCCTGGGTGTTGTCCTGGGCACCGAAAGGTTGCTGGTTCCCGGTCAGGGCACATGCCCAGGCTTGTTCCCTGGTAGGGGGAGTGCAGGACGCAGCTGAGATTGGCATTTCCTCTTACATCAGTGTTTCTCTTCCTCTCCCCCTCCCTTCCTCTCTCTCTAAAAATCAATTTTAAAAATCTTAAAAAAAAAAGGGGGGGGGTGGTGGAAAGGATGGCTTTGGGGACCTTGAGTTTTCTTCAGTGCTTCCTGCATACCAGACACTTATGTAGATTATCTCCTCTGAGCCTCACAGGGTAAACACTACTATTACTGATATTTTTCTGTGGAAACCTGAGGCTCAAAGAGGTTAAGCAATTTTCCCCAGTCCCAACAGCTAGTTAATGCAGAGCCAGTCAGTCTGGATGGCCACGCCTAACCATTAGACTGTACTTCCCCAGTGTTTCAGTAAGCAGGTGACTTGTCCCCACACACAATCAAGGCCGAATGGCGTCACTGGATACCCAGTGGCAGCTGAATTTGTAGAAGACAGAAAGATAAGTAGGAAAATGTCACCCACGTGTAATAAATAAATACGTGTTCTATGAACAGTCTTGTCTGAAAGGGCTCCGAGGCCTCTGGGCACACCTGCCTTACCATTTTCTTCTGTTAACAGCCCGAGGAAGGTCATCGAGGATGTTTGTGCTTGCTTTGTGCAGTCCCAGGCCCTCAGCTCCTCTGACCATATGTAGATCAGGTGTTTCCCGAGCTGGCTGGCTCCCCAGAGGACCAGGCCGGATCCTGAGCACACTCCCAGATTTCTTTCCTGTCAGGCAGCAGCCAAGCCTTCGTGGCCCTGACCTCAGCTGGCCCAGGTGGCTCTGAATTGCTCAGGAAACTCCTTGCCTGGGGGCCTCCAGGGCCTGGGACTGGCAGGGACACCTTTCTCTGCACAGAATCCTGGCTCTGCCATGAGATGAAGGACTGGTAGAAAGAGAAGGTCCTCCTACTACAGGATCACCCTTCTCTTAGTCAAGAGGGCAACTGAAGGTCGTTTCTAATTTTCACATGAAAAAATTGAGTTGCAAAGAAGGCACAGAAATGGCTATTTATATAATATTAAGCACACTCAAGGTAGACAATATAACTTCCCCCCAACTTTCTCCCTATAGAACTATATATGGTGGAGGTGGGAAAGGGCATAGAGGGGATAAATGGTGATGGAAAAAATAATAAAATGAAATAAAATAAAATAAATAAAATAAAATGGAAGGAAGGAAGGAAGGAAGGAAGGAAGGAAGGAAGGAAGGAAGGAAGGAAGGAAGGAAGGAAGGAAGGAAGGAAGGAAGGAAGGAAGGAAAGAAAGAAAGAAAGAAAGAAAGAAAGAAAGAAAGAAAGAAAGAAAGAAAGAAAGAAAGAAAGAAAGAAAGAAAGAAAGAAAGAAAGAAAGAAAGAAAGAGAAAGAAAGAAAGAAAGAAAGAAAGAATATATATGTTTTTCTTAGAGACCAGTGGTTCTCTAACTTGAGCACCATCCAAAGGAGTTGTTAGAACACTGCTGGGCCCCAGCCCCAGGGTTTCTGACTCTGCAGGTCTGGGCTGAGGCCTGGGACTTTGTATTTCTACCAAGTTCAAGGCAATGCTTCAGCTGCCAGATGGTCAGGGGTCACACTTAGAGAACAGGCTTCAGACTGTGGCTCTATGACACCAGTCCTGGCACTTTGTCAGCTGTGACAAACCCTTTGATCCCTTTACCTTGGAGCATTCTAGAGGAAGGCACTAAAAACCCGGCATTAGGTTCTATGATCTCTGCGGTCTCTTCCAGAATCCGTTCCTCTGACGAGGGTACAGGCGGCAATTTACTGAGGGATTTGTACCCCAGAGGCAAAGAGCCCGCTGTGACACCCCAGGAAGCATTTTCCCATAAAAGTAAAGCGGGGAGGAGGCATCATTAAATTGCCACGGTTCACATTTGCCCAGGACAGAGACCTTTCAAGGAAGCATATCCTGAATTGGGCTCAAAGGGCAGCTAGAAACTGAGAGTCAGGGCCTCCTTCGCTGCTTGTTTGTTTGTTTTCCTGAAGTCTGAGTCAGGAATCAAGGGCCACCCACAATGATGTCCCTGGGCTGGGACAAATGCCAACAGTGAGCCTTGGAGGCCACAGCAGGGAGCCACCATGCCCCGAGCTCCTGGTTAACTGGTGGCGGGCCCCAGGTTCTGGAATGGAGCCTTTCTGTGAGTTTTGCTGTTGTTTTCGTTAAATTGCAGACTTTCTCGGCACACCAGTTGTAGCAGTTTGGGGACTTCTAATCTCGTGCATTCATTAGTCAAACCAGAGCTGCTCCTTGCCAACCGGGAAATGGATTGACCTGATCCTGCTAAGGAGGGAATTAGCATCTGGTGACGGCTGCAACCCTGGCTCTTTGCACATCCGGCCTTTCATTCTGGCTTTATGATCATGCCAGGTATAAGCCCTGTCTGGTCAAGCTTGACCAGGCTATTCCTCTTGTTTTCTTTCCTGTTGGCAGGTGAGGACATTCAACTTTTTGCAGCACATCCGAGGCATGCTCTAACAGCACGGTGTGATTTACTGCTTAATTATAACCGTGCCCATGTCTGCCTGGGCCTGTGTAAGGATTGGAGCTCTTTTCATCCAACAGAGGCGGTTATAGCTCCGGATTCAGAAAAGACCTTTTTTTTTTTTTTTTTTTTTTATGGTTGATGAATGATTTCTCGAGTGGTCCCCAGCCAAGCCAACCCCAGGGATGCAGAAATAAAGCAGAGAGGAAAGTTGTTATCCAGGAAAATGGAGGCTAGAGACACCTGAGCTTAGAGGTTGATACAAAATTCTCTACCTTGGATCACAAACAGACTTGCAATTAATCAACTGACCGCTGAGCTATTCTACATCAGAGAGAGAGAGAAAGTGAGAGAGAGGGAGAGAGAGAGATCCATGATGCTCCCTGAAGAACACAGGCCAAAATCTATACATTCAGACCCAAACCGCCTTTGGCTGCAGTGACTTGACCATGGACGCTTTGATCCAGGTAACAGGCAGAGTCCTGATGGCCGAGAGCCTGTGAGTGAGACTAACGAAGGGGAAAAAAGCACAGAACCAGCTCTAGAGCCCAGTGTAACCCTGCAGGAGGATGGCAAGGAGCATCTCGGCTTTACTTTTGCTCAAGAAGCCAAGTGTTTATGTTGAAATTTTCAATACCTCGTTTTATATTAAAGTTGTCTTCCCTGAAAATCTCAAGCAGTGTTGGCAAGTCACCTCTTTGCCACCATCACCCTCGACTCCCTGCCAATCTGAGGGTGCTATAAAATGTGGTAGGAGGCTTTGGAAGACTCACAGGAATCTTCACCACCATTCTGGGCTCTTCTCAAGCCCCTTTCATCCAAAGGTCTCAAAGACCTGCATAAACAGTAATTATTCTCAGAGCACTGCTTGGAGGTAAATTGATATTAGCATTTAATTAGCCTCTCACCGATGCTTCTACACTTGTACACTTCAGGTTCTACCCCATTATGTAGAAAAAATACCACCCCTCCCAAGCTGGTCTGTAGGGAAAATGAACTTGCAGATTAAGTACATAGTTCTGGGCCAAAGTCTGGGGGCTCTACAAAGAAGTTCTGTATAAAGCACAGCCCCTGCCCTCAAGGAGTTTAGTTTATAGAAGAGAGAAGATGCATGCATATAATTAGCAATAATAAAAATTTTCAAGACAGGAGATGATTAATGTAAAA
This sequence comes from Miniopterus natalensis, assembly GCF_054644295.1. Classification (NCBI taxonomy): domain Eukaryota; kingdom Metazoa; phylum Chordata; class Mammalia; order Chiroptera; family Miniopteridae; genus Miniopterus; species Miniopterus natalensis. The sequence continues at coordinate 12,724,310 of NC_142101.1, read as the reverse complement.
TGAGAGGTTTGCAGTGGGAGAGATCACCATGAATGCTGGTAGCCAAGGAGAGCTTCATGGAGGAGGAGGGGTTTGGACTGGACCTTGGATACTCAGTGTGTGTGTGTTTGTGTGTGTGTGTGTGTAAGTGCCCATGTGCATTCGAGCAGGAGATATAGCTTGGGCAAAGGTACAGAGGTAGGAATATACCTGGCTTGTTTAGAGGTCACGTAGCCTGATATTGCTGGAGCCAGGAGAAAAGTCAAAGATAAGATGGGAAAGCTAGGTAGGTCAGGACCAAATTCTCAAAATTCTGACTGTCAGGATATTCCAGAATAAATGAAGTAGGATTAGAAACTGGTCCATGTGAACAGCTCAGGCTCGTGCTTGACTTGAAGTAATAGAGGAAATGGAATTGGTTGCAGAGGAAATAAACCAGGATGGTTTAGGAGAGATGGTTCTCAAAGCGTGGTCCATGGACCAGCAGCATCAGCATCCACTGGGAACTTGTTAGAGATGCAATGTCCTGGGTCCCTGCGCAGACCTATTGAATCAGAAACTGTACAGTGGGACCAAGCAATGTTTTAACCAAACATGCACGTTCAAGTTTGAGAACTCCTGAGCTAGAGAAACAACCCTTTTATTTATTTATATTTTTATTTATTATTATTTTTTTAAATCTTCACCCAAGGATATTTTTTCCATCGCTTTTCAGAGAGAATGGAAGGGAAAGAGAGAGAGAGAAACATCAATGTGAGAGAGACACATAGGTTGGCTGCCTTCTGCACAAACCCCAACCAGGGCCGGGGACCGAGCCTGCAACAGAGGTACATGCCCTCGGCTGGAATCAAACCCAGGACCCTTGGATCCGCAGGCCGGTGCTCTAACCACTGAGCAAACACCTGCTAGGGCTATTTTTCGTTTTTATTTACTGATTTTTAGAGAGACAGGATGGGGGAGAGAGAGAAACATCAATTTGTTGTTCCACTTTTGCATTCATTGGTTGCTTCTTGTATGTGCCCTGACCAGGGCTCAAACCCACAACCTTGGCATTTTGGGATGTGGCTCTAACCAACTGTGCTACCAACCCTTTTAGAAGAAAGTCTCAAGTACAGCAGAATTCTCTCCATCTAATTCATGCTGTACAGCTGAAAAAAACAAACAAAACCTGTTAAACCAATTCTTTGAATTAATCTTTTTAAAAACCTTTTTATTATATAAAAATTTTAAACTTACACGAAAGTAGACAGGAGAGCAATAAACCTTCATATACCCATCACCCAGATTAACAGCTAGCAAAATGTTGCCGCACTATCCCTTTCTTTTTCTCTGAATTATTATCATAACATTAGAAATTATTTCAGCTCACTCCTACATATTTCAGTGTGCCTCTCTTAAAAAGATAGTACTTATGTCCTCATGTGACCATAATGTCAATATCGACCTATCAGAAAGAACAATACTTCCTTGGTTTCTCCTAATACCCAGACTATAATCATTTTTTTTAATTTTTTTTTTTTTTGGTAACTGAAATAGAGCCTAATTCTATTGTAGCTGGCTACTTTCTATGTCACGATGCCCACCTACAATAATAAAATTGAGAGGGATGCTGACAAAGAAGGAAAAGACTTTAGACATTTTTCTTTGTAAAAGATCACTTAAAAAAATTCCTTTTAGGTAGAGATAAGTTTGTAAGTATTCAAGGGAAGTTCCTTATTATCTGTGGATTACATAATATTACCAGTGAAATAAGTTTCCATTTTGGATGCTGTGATGTCATGCTAGTTGTCAGAAAAAGTACTTAACCAGGATGAATCTTAGTTGGTGTAAGCAGAGCTTCCTGCCATATGTCTATCTGCCCCACTCTCTGAATAGTCAGCACTAGTGTTATTGAAATGTGTGCTGTTTCCCGACACTGCTTTGAAAATACCTGTGCTGGATGAATATTAAAAATATAGTAAAACATCCTCAGTACCTTCAAAATATTCTTAGTTCTCTCAATTTCTAGCATCAGAAATAATAATAACTGTACACAGTAATTTTAAGCACTTTACCTATACTGTCTTAATTTTTTTTTTTTTTTTTTTAAAGCCATTAAGTGCTTAAATGATGCCAAAACAGCAGGCTGGAAAGAGAAGACTGTAACCATGAGAAGATAGTTGACCAAAGGTTTAGGTGATAGGAAATGGAATTTTTAAATTTAATTCTCTCAACAAGTCATTTTTTAAAATATATATATTCTGTTACATATGGCCTGTCATTTGTAAAATGACAGAAACCTTGATATTTATAAAGTAATGAATGTCATTAGTACATGCTCAAGGCACCCACATACTGTGTGTATCCTTTATACTTTTAAAACTATAGTTTGAGTTGAATGATACAACAAAATACAAAGAGTAAATCTGGGTCAAAATTGAATTGTACCACCCCTTAAAATTCAATATACACTGTGGATTTTACTTATTTCATTTCCTTTCTTAACCTTTTTTGGGGAGAGCAGAGGCCTATCTGTCTGCCTGGTTCTCACCACTTCTACCTGCTTCCTCCCTCTTTCCTAGTCCATTTCAGAAAGGTGTCATTTTATGGGATTCTATTTCAATTGATTTGTAAGGTTAGAAATACTGTAAACAAGTTGCTCGAGTGTACATTAGATTGTATTGGAGATAAGATCAGTCCCCAAAATAGTTGTCTGCCTCTCTGTGTTTCTGTTCCCCCCGCAGTGAAGCTCACTGCCTTTAATTATAGTTTGAGACATAGTGTTGAAATATTTAATCTCTGAGTAATGACTGGATTTGAGTTTCCTAATTGGCATCTGTGTGGTTAGCATCTGTGCCAAAGCACGAATCTAGAATGCACACACCACGCAAGACATGGACTATATGTAAACATTTCTGATACCTGCCATCTTCACTTCAGGGCAATAATGTTATAACAGAAAAAAAAATAAGGATAAATATCATATACTTTATGATCGTACATATATTTGAGTTGCTAACCAACAACCTGTTAAGGTTTACAAGTTAAACTAAAAATCCATGTGCGATCAGCACATAGCGAAGTGTAATTGCAGCTCTAAAGAAGCCCTTGCTCATTCGCAAATGGTATTCCGGGTGCCTGGGAGTAACTTCCAGAAGATAATGCTCCACCCACAACTGGGCGACTTATTTAAAAACCTTGTGAAACCAGCTTGAAAGGCCTAAAAGAATAGGTTAGGTAGAGAAGTTTTTGGCTTGAACTCTGCCCACCAGATTTTTATTTATTTATTTTTGGTGTTTTTCCTACAAGAAGAATCCACAGGAGTGTCACTTGGGCATCTTTCTCCAATGATCGTCAGCTGGATAGTTTCTGAAACAGGACGAAACTCAGCATCTGCAACACACCTCTCGGGTGAGTGCATGATCCATGCTATGGGCGTGGGACCCACAAGCTCGCATGCCCTGAATAATGTATGTTTCCTTTGGCAGCGTCTGTCCAGCCTAGAGTTACACATGGGTGACAGTGGAGGAAGAGGTGGAATTACAGAGCCCAGCTGCTCTGCCCATTGACAACGTTTCTAAGACGAAAGGCCAAAGTGTGGCCGGTGGGCAGGTGGACAGAACTGCTCTTCCAGCTGAGACGGAGGAGAGATTCCGATCGTCCCACCCGGCCAACATGGGCAAACAAATCCCTGATAAGTCTGACAGCAGTGTCTTAAGCCCTTTTGCTCGGGACAGGGTATCCCAGCTACCTTAGCAGCTTTGGAGATACTCCCCGGAGGTCCTGGAATCCACATTCCCCCGAAATGGAAACTGCTCTCCTTCCAAACATGAGTAACACTGGGTAGGCCTGAGACTGGAGCCTCACCTTGGCGAGGCGATGCAGTGGATGACTAAAGGAGGCCACTCCCGGATTACTGGGCCATCATCCTGGTTTATTTACTTCGTAGGATCAAAACAAAGCCAGCTCTCACGGCAGCAGGCCTCCACCAGTCACTAGATGAGCACACCGCCTGGCGTCGCCGTCAGAATTTGATCTTCACATCATAAGCCTCCTCGCCCAGACACAGCCCGGACTCAGAACTTTTACTCTCCCCAAATTCAGACAAAGGGGATCCAGTCGAGTCCCAGGCTCAGGGAATTCTCTCTACTTCTTTGTTAGGTGGGACTTTTCTCCTCACCTTACAGAAGAGGAAACTAAAACCTGTGTAACACATGGCCGGGACGAGGCAGTGCCGGGAGAGGAACCCAGGCCCGTCTGACTCCAAAGGTCACACTCATTCCACTTCCTTATTTCCCACCCCAAACCAAAAGTGTATGTTTTATTTATTTTTTAAATATACCTTTATTGATTTTAGAGAGAGGAAAGGAGAGGGAGAGAGAGAGAGATAGCAACATCAATGATGAGTCATTGATCGGCTGCCTCCTGCACACCCCGACTGGGGATCAAGCCCGCAACCCGGGCCTGTGCCCTGACCAGGAATCGAACCCCGATCGCCTGGATCCTAGGTCAATGCTCAACTGCTGAGTCTCGCCTGGCCGGGCCCAACCTAAGGTTTATTTAGCCACATCCTCTCCACCGTATCAGACTGAAAGAGAAGGGGGGGAAAGTGTCCCAGAGAAGGTCTCAGGCACTGGGCACCCGTATTAATTGACTGTGGGCCTTTCGCCCCAAAGCTCCACATACTCCCACCCCAAGCCTCTGGCGGTGGGCAGCGCTGCTCAGGCAGACCAGAAGTAGACGGGAGCCCAGCACCGCCTCTCTAGGGCCCGGTGGGCCTAGGAACACAAGGCCATGTGTCCTCCCAGTGCTTTTTTTTTTTTCATTTCTAAGGGCTGGGGTCAGATGTTTATGATGCCAGCAGGTGAGCCCACAGGTGCCAACGCACTTGTGCCTCTGCTTTGATACACTCTGGTCCACATCACTGGCCCCGGTTCTGCTCTGGGAGGACAGTGGGAGAAAAAGAAAGACGAATTGGGTGCTCTCGCTGCTTTTTCTCCACAATGAGACGGAATGAAAACTCCCTGAGGTTCCCTCCTGAAATCACTGCCTAGGGACCAAGATGTCTTTGGCTTGAATGAAATCAAAGTGGTTTAAATAAAAAAACTAATGATACTTCATTTTGGATATTGTAAGAATAAAAGTCCCACCTTTACTTAGAGCAGAAAGGTTGCTTCTATTTACTCTGCCAACAAATGTACATTGATAGCCGACTAAGAATCAAGCACTGTTGTTATAGTCAATGGTGAGAAAACACACTCCTCACGGAATTCACAATCAAGTGGGAGAGAGAAACATTGAGCAAACACAGTCACGCGCCCCACAATGACGGCTGGGTCAACGACGGGCCACATAGACAACCCTGGCCCTGTAAGATTATAGTGGAGCCGAAAAATTCCTATCACCGAGGGACATCGTAGCCATTGCAATGCCATAGCACGTTCCATTTGCCCACAGTATTCAGTACAGGTTTCAGGCTTCCTGCCCTTCATCTTCCATAATTCTGGACACAACTAACGGGCAGGAGGAGAGAGGCAAGGCTTGCATTCTCAGACACAACTCAACCCCCCACTCCCCCCGCCCCATTATCTCAGGCGCCCCTCCTCACAGTGCCAGCTCTCCCCTCGCCCCACGGCCTGGGCAGTGAAGGCTCCCTGCTGTTGCCTGGGCCCAAGGGCTCTGCTTTACCCCTTAGTTAAGTCCTAGCCTGTGCTCAGCAGCCACTTCTCCTCTGCCAGGCCCTGATGTGTCCGATGGGCAAAGCCCCCAAAGCGGGCAGGGGGGACCCAGCTCTCCGAGCCCGAGGGAGGCAGGGGAGGGTAGTCCAACGGACCTGACTCCCTCGGCTTTCCCGATGAGCTAAGATGCAGGGACTGCTCAGCAGTGGAACGAAAGCTGATCACTCCTTCCACAACAACGCTTCCAGAGAGAATAGTCTTGTTATTTTCAGAACAATAAAGCGTTTTCTCTGCTCTTTTATTTAGGCCGCTGAGCATTACTGGGTTTCATTATCACAAAACTAATAAGAGGTTAAGAGCACTGACTCTAAAAAAACACAAAGCAAATAAATAAAAAGAAAAAGAATGTTGCCTCTGGGGCCAAACTGCCTTCCTTGACTCCTCATTGTCACTGTTCTGTGATGTTGGACAAGTAGCCCAGTCTCCGTGTCTCAGCTCTCTCATCCTTGGAGCAGGAGTGCTAATAACAGAATTTGCTTCCTAAGTTCCAGGAGGATTAAAGGAGTCCACACACGTAAAACACTTAGAGACACTCAGCATAGCCCATAATGTACACTCAGTAAATGTCAGCTATTATTCCTGCCAGGAGAGAGGCAGCGGGCCGCGCGGCTGGGATAATGGGAGAGCCAGCGCAAGAAGGAGCGAGGCTTGAGCAAGCACATGTGACAAGTCACTGAGAGAAAGCTCTTAGAGCCCAGCCGAGGCTGGAGCAAGGCATTTCTTCCATTCAAAGGCTGTCTCTGAGTGTTTACTATCTGCCATGAATTGTGCTAGAACCACGGCCATAAACAAAACAGAGTTTCAATCCCTGCAGAGAGGGATATGACAAGAATGGGTGGCTGCGGTCTTTTGGTGGCGATTTCCCCAGGGGCTGGGCAGCCCAGGGAAGGCGGTGGCTATGTAGCTCCACGGGTAAAGATTAGATGCTACTCCAGGCCAGGCGATTTGGGTTGCAAGAAGCGGGTACCCACTGGAGCTGGCTCAGTCCAAGGAGGGTGGGGTGGGCAGGCAGGGCCTGAGGATACAGTGGCAATTACAGGTTCTTAGATTTAAGAGCAGGAAACAGGGTGAAGCAGATGGAGCCTCAGGGGACCAGTGGACAGGAAGGGAGGCTCCTCTCTACTCTCCCAAGGCTTTTGGTTCCTTCAGGTCTACCTCTCACTTCTCTCTCTCTCGACCAGTGTCTTCTGCTTAGCTTTCCCTCTTTCACACAAAATTATTGCAGCCAATTCACAGGACAGTGTCTTATGGCCAGACTCTAAGTCACGCCACATGTCCTGGTGTTTTCAGGTCTGAAGATCCTCATCATAATGTCATATGGTTCTAATTGTACTTATGAGAGTTTTTATTAAAAAAATTTCCACTATAAAAATAATATAATCACATTATTAAAATTTTGAAAATTAGGAAGAAAAACGTTTCACCCATAAAAATATATACTGGTGTACAGTTTTCTCAGCATTTACCAAAATAAATACACAATTTTATATTCTACTTTCTCCAACCAACATTACATTTTAAAAAAAAATCTCTAATAACATTTTTAGAGAAAGCATTCTAATGGAAGGATATTTTATTCAGAATGTTACTAAAATACATTAATCATATTTCTGTTTGTTTATAACTATCTTTGGTATTAATAAATCTGAAATAAAGATAATTGTATATGTATTTTCTGTATTTTTAACTTTTTCTTAGTTTAGATTCTTGAAGTTGGGTTATAGGCTCAGAGTATGAATATGCTTACTACTCTTGGTATGTATTGCAAACTACTTTCCAAAAAAGTTGCACCAACAAACACCACCATCAACAGCATCTCTGAGAGTGTCTGTTCCATGTACCTCATCACCAATAACAAACCAACGTGTTGAGATGAAGTTCTGAAATGATTCTCATAACAGTTGCATTGAACAATGCCCCTCCTATTTTAGGTCAAGTACAGGATCAAAATGGATAATAGATGCTTATACTGAAGATGTGTGTCTTTTAAGCCAGGTGGGCAGTGGAAGAAAAGCACTTCAATGATACTACAAACCATAATTTCCAATGCTGTATCTGAAACAAAGCCATGGCAGGCAAATAAATGGGCATGCAGGAAATCCATAATTAAGGTAATTTTTTCAGAAGAATAGGCTCTTAGCAGATTTGAGTCTGGGGCCAAACTCTCAACAGCCCCAGGTGCACTGCCTCCACCAAAGGGTCCTCTTTCTATGTAAACATCTTGGAAAGCATTGTTGCCCCAACCCTACTCAGAGTTGCAATATATGGGAATGACCCTCTATTTTTTTCTAATATAACAATAACAGTGGCTAGGTACAAACCAAATAGCTCTTCATTGAATAACGGAAGAGGAAAATAGCATTTCCAAGGCACTGACAAAGATCCAGGCCCTTCGCATTGGTTTAGTACATTTAATAAGCTTGGATCAAGTGTTTCCCTCATCATAATGCTCTCAAGTTCCATCCATGTTGTCACAAATCCTTTGCCTTCGGTCTTATATCCTATCAAACTCACCACCCACCCTGCTACCAACATGATAGTCATACAACTAAATCTGATCCCAGCTCTTCTCTCCTTCCACTGCCCCACAGCCCAAGTGCCTCAGTGTAACAGATAAGGCTGTGTAGGACCAAGTCCCTGGTCACTCTCCAGCCTCCTCTCCTGAGATTTCCTGCCTTAATATATCTGTGTCCTGGTTTTACGAATATGCTTGCCTCTGTACCTTTACTCATGCTGTTCCCTCTACTTGGACCACTCTTCCGCCTCTTCTTCACCTGGTCTATTCCTACTCATCCTTCAAGGCTCATGTAAATTCCTATTTTTTGAAGAAAAATACCACCAAAAGAAAAGTTTATATATTAACATCACATTTGTGCATGTTGATATATAGATATCATATGTTGGGAAGAAATCTAAATAACTGAAAGTGTAAACTCAGAGTGCTAGGAGTACAGTTGACCTTTGAACAACATGGAGTTAGGAGTGCCAAACCGCCACAGTCAAAAACTCACCTGTAATTTTTGACTCCCCCAAAACTTAGCTAACAGCCTACTGTTGACTGGAAGCCTTACCTATAACAGAATTAACACATATTTTGTATGTTATATGTATTATATATTATATTCTGACAATAAGTTAGAGAAAATGTTATTAAGAAAATAAGAGAAAATATATTTATAGTACTGTATATATTTCTTTTTAAAAATCCACGTATAAGTGGATCCACGTAGTTCGAACCCGTGTTGTTCAAGGGTCAACTGTAGTTATCTGTAGTTGTCACTTTTGTAATAAAAAAAATTTAACATTTCTTTGAAATTTTTAAACATTTTCAAGAAAGTTTAGGGATCACCTGTTCCCAACTGCTCCTGGACCAAGGTTTCCTTGATGTTCCCACAGAATTCCCAAAATGCCTCCACTGGAATGTATCACGCTGTGTTGAGATAACCCCTTTTGCAATGGGGAAGGGCTTTTTGCCTCTGTAGCAAGTGCCTAGCACAGTGCCAAGCAGACAGCAGGCACTAGATGTTTGTTCAACTAACCTGAATTGTCCTTGTTTACCCCTAGTGAGCAGCTAGCAGATCCTAAAATGGCTTTTTTCTAGAATTTTCTTACCTGTTTAAGAAGTGTCAGGATCATTGTACTAGAATGTCAGTCTGAGGGCAGGGGCCAGGGAGTGTCGCAAAGGCTGCCTGATGTCCACAAAGCTTCCCTGGGTACCATTCCCACTGTGAATTCACTATGATTCAAGGCGTGGCTCCGGGCCTTGCAGTCTCAGAAATCACTTTAACTTTTTGGCACTCCTTCCTCATGGCCGACCTCCACTAACCCTCTTCACCAGGATGCCCATTTATTCATTTACAAAGAGAATGTGAGGATCTCCCGAATCCCAGGGAGGGCATCTCAGATCTACACAGACAGCCCACTGCAATCCCAAGGTTACCTGGTGAGCAGAAAATAATGATAAGAATAGATGCCATTAATCATTTAATGAGTGTTCAAAATTAATAAAACATTAATAGTGTCCGCCCTGGTCCAACAGGCACATTTCATCTTCACAACTTCCCCATGAGAAAAATGTTTACCTTCTTTTTCCTGATGAGAATATTGAGAAACAGATCATAGCTCATTAACCCTAAGAGTACATTTTTTCAGATGTGATTATCCTGTAAACAAAACGCATCTTACCACTGATTGTAAAACTCTATAAAATATGGTCACTTTGCCCGGCCAGGCGTGGCTCAGCGTTTGAGCATTGACCTAGGATCCAGGAGATTGGGGTTCGATTCCTGGTCAGGGCACATGTCCGGGTTGCCGGCTCGATCCCCAGTAGGGGGCGTGCAGGAGGCAGCCGGTCAATGACTCTCATCAATGATGTTTCTACCTCTCTCCCTTCCTCTCTCTGAAATCAATAAAGACATATTTTAAAAATATATATATATTTTTAAAAATACAATACCAATAATTAAAACATATATATATATGGTCACTTTTGTTTATTCATCTATCAGATATTTATTAAGTGTCTGGCATGGGGAGGTCTATGCAAGTTGTACAGTGCTTAAAATATCAAGGTGCATAAAGGTATCGAAGTCCTCAATCACACTATGTTCAGTCTGGCTAGGGAGACCACAAATCGGCAAGGAACCAACAAAACGTCAACTTGGGAGAGTAGCTGTGAAGGAAATAAGTATGGAAATGTGATACTATATGGGAGGTAGGGGCAGGGTAGACAGGTGGCCAAGGGGTGACATTGAGGCTGTGACCTCAGAGCAACCCAATGGCTTTCCCAATGAGCCGTGGGGGTGCCAGGAGATGGGTCCCCTCAGCCCTAGCATCTCCTTGGTGAGCAACCTGAGCAGCATAGTCTTGACCTGTGTCCCATGGTCACTGCAGTGCTGAGTACAATGGGTACACAGTGCCCACCACACGACTCCACCTGATACGTTGAGCGAAGCCAAGGAGCTGTTCCAGCCCCTGGATTCCTGCTTTAGTCCTGCAGGGCAGGGAGCACTGCCCATCATGAACATGGAGCCCGAGGAATATCCATGTTAGGTGACCAAAGAGCATGGGTGCAGCCCAAATGCAGCCAGTCAGGGCTGGGCACAAGGACGCTAAACAGGGCTCCTGGTGCAGACCTGAATCCCTCCGATCAGGTACTTCTCTCCATTTTAGTGTTTAGACCCTTTTTGGTGGTGACCAAGGCAGCTGCAGGGTATATTTTGCAAATTTGAGCAACATCATTTTTAAATACTTGACCTTTAGTATTTAGTTTGTGATTCGAAATCCATTCACAAGAAATTTCAAGACTACATTTGTCATTGAAAGAAAGGATTTTCAATATAGAACTTCAACGGTTATACTTTTTTGAATGATTAAAAACTATTATTTTGAACTTTTTATCAAGATGAGATCATGAAGAATTTGAAGAGATCTCCATTACAAAGTCTTATCAGGGATGGTCTAAGGCTATCTCAAGTATAAAACCTGATAAAAACAATTTACATTCATGAATGTAAGCTCAACTTTTTTAATTCAAACCTTTGAAAACATTTTCTTCCAAGTTTTACAAAATATTAGTATCTTCCTTAAAACATGTCTTCTTTTACAGTGATTATATAAAAATACATAATGAAATTCTTAATCAAGTTCCTTATGAATGGCTTCAAATCCCCTTCACTTTTCTTTGGTGTACCTTACAAATCAGATCAATTTCTAAGAGTAAAAAGACATGGGAAAGTGGGAAATGTTGCCTTAGATTAGATGAGCAAGCCAGCCCTTTGCAAAGCTGGGGGCAATATTCAAATGCCATGAAAAGGCAGGCGTGAGGCCAGGTCCTGCAAGTGCCAATTATAACCTAGAGCCCTAGCTGGTTTGGTTTAGTGGTGGGAGCATCGGCCTGTGGACTGAAGGGTCTCAGGTTCAACTCTAGTCAAGGGCACACACCTCAGTTGCAGGCTCTACCCCTGGTCCGGAGTGTGTGTGGCAGGCAACCATCGATGTGTCTCTTTCACATGGATATTTCTCTTTCTCCCCTTTCCACTTTCTCTGAGAAGCAATGGAAAAAATATCTATCCTCAGGTGAGGAATTAATAAAAACAAATAACCCAGAGCAGTGGGAAGCCACTGATTGGATTTCAGCAAGGGTGTGACTTAATCTGATGTACATTCTATATAACCCAGTGGGGAGCAGTCATACAGAAAGTGACTGGGGGGGAGAGGTGAGGAGGAGTAGGTATTCTGAGACGCTTTTCAGAGGTAGGACCAATAGGACTATGGGGGTGAAAGAAAGAGGGGCTTAAGGAGGATGCCTGTGCTTTTTGGTTTGAGCAGTTGAGTACATCATAATGCCATTTACTGGGCAAGACTGAAGGAGAGATAGTTCTGGAGAGAGGGATGGGAACTAAAGCCTCAGGATATATTTTTTTTTAACAAAGTGCAAATAGAGGTAATAGACTTATCAGCCATTTATTTGGTCCCTACAACACATACTCAAATATCTACCAACAAAATGATGTAAAAAGTCTGGTATTTACTTCAAAATAATTCAAGTGAGGGAGGTAGGGGAAGTGAGTAGAGGTATAAATGACACGCAAGACTGGTGATTTGATCATTTTGAAGCTAGGTGATGGAGGCATATGGGGTTCATTATATTATTTTCTCTGCTTTGGTCGTATCTTTGACAATTACCATGGAACTGAATGAGATCGCCTAATAAGATACAGCAAATTGGGAAAGGCCCCAAACTGGGTGTGGAGTGAGGTGGCAGTGTGAGACCACTGGAAAGAAATGGGTAAGATGACTACTGCCCTAGACTACACATCCCTTGGGGAAGAGGCAGATAATATATAAGCAAACTAAAATAATTGAAATGATCATTTCATAAGTTATATAAATGTATAATGACTACATTGTCCACCTGAAACTAATATGTTGTATGTCAACTTTAAATGAAAAATTAAAAAATGAATTTAAAAACAAATATGATAGATTTAAATCAACATGATAAAGAAAAAAGGGTGACGTGATAGTGAGCATGGGGATAACACAAAAGTGTCCAGAAAGAGCAGCTCCATGAGGCAGTAATCTTTGCATCCGACTGACTCAGGAGAGCCAAGTGGATATTACATAATAAAATGGTGCTTTTAAAATCCTTCCCATTGTGCTTTCTTTACTTTTACTTCTAAACAAATCTAAATTAATGGCCATAAGCGTTCTATGCTAGGGGAAAAAATGTTTTAACTTAAAAGCTTTTGCTCCCGTTTTTTTAAAACTCCAAATTTTGAGGCCATGATTAGCTCAAGAGTTCTAGAAGTAGAGCCAATTCAGAACTGACCCTGGTGCCCCTTTAGAATCTCTTTTTCCCCCTGGCAGCTCTCCTCTCCCCATCATCTGGACTCTAAAGTCCTCTGTCCCCTTAGCTACAGTTTTTGCCATTCATAGGGCTCCAAAGGACCTCCCTTCCATCCCTTCTTCCCTGTGCAAAGTAATGCTTCCAGAGATCATAAGTCCCAAGACAGCAGGAGCATTGCTTGTGTTGTCTACTGTTATTTCCAGCACCCAGAATTGTGTCTAGCACATCGTTGGCACTCAATATTAACTCCGTGAGAGAACTTCCCGAAGCTACTAGATAACCAGACACCTACCCAGGTAATTACCTACTGGATCCCACAACTGGAAAGAACTTGAGACCTATCTCACAGATAAATATTACTTTCATTTTACAGATGGACAGCTGAGTTGGTTTAGATAATCCACGATCAGAACTGTTTCACCTCAAATAGCCTTTCCCTTCCTTAGAAAGGTTTTTTTAAGCCAAAAAATAGGAGCTATATAGAAAAATCTAGCAAATAAAGAGAACCATTGCCCATGCCATTTAACATTTCTTGAAGATATGATGAGTTTTATTGAAAGCCTTACTGGATAAACCCAACAGCAAATATTTTGGTTTCCTGAAAAAAAAAGAAGAAAAAAGGAAGTAAAACTCTTCTTGGCCTGAATTATGGCAACTCTTCACTGGCAGCTCAGCCTGGCGTTTTTGCATACGAGCTGCTAGGATAAGCTAGCAGACTGCATGTGCTCTGCACAGCAACCACGGACACTTAACTTTCATTAAATAATAATGAAACAGGAGGCCTGGATTTTTTGTTTGTTTCTCCTGGGACTGTTTCTCACTTAAGTGACCTTGGACAAATCTATTCCCTCCCTCATTTCCATATATCCGTTTCAGGATAATGTTTATGACTAAGATGCTTTCTAAGATCTTCAGATTACAAATAGTGCCCTTCGCCTGTGAAATGTATCTCCTTCACTATCCTTTGGGCTGTCTGCATGACACTTCTACTGAAAACCTTCGCACACAGTTGTCGATACCATCTGGGGATGGTTCCTATTCTAGGCCAATGAACGGATAACGTGCATAACTTGAGCCGTAAAAAGTCTGTTCCTGATGCTACTGAGAAGTGGGGAATGGGTAAACGGGACGATCCCTAAACCACGTTTTCTTTATTTCTGCCACTTTTCCGCCGCATCTAAACTATGCAGAAGCTGCTGACATTTTATTACCCTGATGTAGCAATTCTCCCGAGCACGACCGACACGGTGAAAAGGCCCAAGCGGCTGGGAAGACAAGCTGCCGGGGCCGGTCGTCAGGCCCTAGCGCAGTTAGCTGTGTACATTGTTTTGGAGGCTTACAAAATACAGCCATCTTGCCTCAGACACCCGGCCCAGCGAGAAGGCGAGCCGAGGGCCCCTAGCCTGGGGGCCGCCACCTGCGACGGGCTGGGAGGCCCCGGCGGCGGGGCCCGAGCGGATCGGCCGCGGCCCCGCCCGCAGTCCGCCCCGGGCGGCGCGCCTCGGCCACGGCCGGTGTCAGCGCCCGTAAAGTTGTCCGCGGGGGGACCGGCGGCACCTGGCCCGGCGCGAAAGCGAGCGGAGGGGCTGCGCGCCCCGCCAGCTGCCGGAGCAGCGCGACCCGAAAGTGGGAGCGGGACGCTGCACTTCTATTTGCGACCTTCCGGCTGGGGACTGTTTTCCACTGGGGCGCGGCGACCTGGCGGGCCGCGTCCTCCACCCCGTCCCCACGCCGTCCCGGGCGCCTCGGGGGCGCGCGCCGCGGCCCGCGCGGGAGCGGGGGGCGCCCCCTCCTCCTCCTCCTCCTCCTCCTCCTCCCGCCGTGGCCCGAGACGCCCGCAGGCCGGGCGTTCACCCGCCGCGCCTCCTCCCGCCGCCCCCCCCCCCCCGCCCCCGTCGGCGCCCCAAACCCGGGCTTCGCGAGTTCGATGACGTGTGCGCACGGAGTCGGGTGCGAGTGCGGGCCCCGGGAGCGGGAGTTAAAACGGGGGCCGGCGGGCGGGCGGCCGTCTCGGTGGGAGCGGCGGGCCCCTCGGCACGTCTTTTGTGTTTGTACACACACCGCGCGAGGCTGCCGGGAGGAGGGAGCGGGCGGCGCGCGGGGGAGGGGCGAGCGCGCGCCAGCGAACGGGCGCGCGGGGGGAAGGGCGGGGGCGGGGCGCGAGCGGGGGCGGGGGGCGGGGCCGAGCCTTCCCTCCATTGTGTGTGATTGGTTGGCGCGCGGCGCGGGGGCGGGGCGACGTGTGTTGGGGGATAACCTCGGTGTCAGCCATCTTTCAATTGTGTTCGCAGCCGCCGTCGCTCTCCAACGCCTGCGCCGCCTCCAGCTCGCCGAGCTCCATCCGAAGGAGAAGGGGGGTAAGTTTCCCCGTCTGCCCGCTTTCCCAGAACCGAGCCCCGGTCGCCGTCAGCCCCGGAGCGGGCCCAGACGGTGCGGGGAGGGGACCCCCAGCCCCTCCGGTTTGGCCCACAAACTTTTTGGCCCAGAAATGGAGGTGAGGAGCGAGTTCCCCTCTCCTCAGGCGGCGGCGGCTCCCCAGCCTCTCGCCGCCTCAGCCCAACAGCAGCAACCGCCGCGGCGCCGAGCCTTCCCTCCTCCCCGCGCCCCGGGCTCCTCTTTCTTCGGTGAAATCCCGCCCGCCGCCCCTTCTTGGGACCCCAGACCTTCACCACGACCCGCGCGGGCCCCTTAACTACCGCCCCCGGGCCCCGGCCCCCAGTTTTCGAGCGGGAAAAGGGTGGAAATCGCCGCCACTTCCCACCCTGGGGTAACTCGCTTTTTGCTGCCTCCCCACAGTTGTTGCTAAGCTTCACCATCTTGTCTCTCTTCTCTGGTCACCGACCATATTTTTTCCCCCGTTTCTCTCTTCCCCATTTCAGAAAAGGAGGAAAATTCTTTGAAGAGGGACATTTTTTTCTCCTTTTTTGGAGAAGCGGAAACTTGATGCATCTGAAATGCAAAAAAAAAAAACTTTTGCATTTTGGAGGGCGGCACGTGGCAGGGGATGGGGTATTTTCGAGCGTTTTGGTGTTTTGTCTCTCAGGAAGGGAATCGGATCCGTTTTGCGATTGTTTCCATTTTGTTCTGGTCTAGAAGCCGAGTTTGTGCTGGCGCGAGGCGCTGGGAGCGAGGCGGGAGGCTGGGGGACCCTTAGCCGAGGGGCCAGAGGAGGCGAAACCAAAAGTTTATGTGGTGCTTGGGGTGGACCGGTCGGTCGGTGCGTTAATTAAAGCCTGGGTGCGGGCACTTTTTTTTTTTTTATTATTATTTCAATTGCGAAGCCTGGTTGGACTGCCGCGAGGACGGTGCTTTGTAGAAGGCTCGCTGGTGGTAGCTGCTGTTCCCCTCTTGTTTTTCGTTTCTCGAGACGCCTTTTTGTCAGCATAACTGTAGAGATGCTAAAGCGGGAATGTTTTCAGATATTTACAGCAATCTATCAACTGCCAGACGCAAAGGGGGGGGTGACAACGGGGGGGGGGCTAAAACCTTTTTGCTGTAATTTGACTCGGCCTTTCTTGGTTTGTGGTTTCGTTCTTCTGACGTGTTTATGGGTCAAATGTTTACAGACATTTCTAATTTCTGCTTTAATTAAAGAAATTGAAGCAAAGGCTGTTAGGGGTCTTTTTGTTCAGCCGTTTGTCGCTCGGATTTGGCATTTTTTTTTGAGAGAGAATTGGTGTATGATGTTAACAATTTTCTAGTACTACAGTTTGTTTCAAGTCGCATTTGGGTGGTAAATGTAATCTGCACCCTTTCGAATTATATAACATTACCGACATTATTTTTTATGCTGATCATATTTCCAGGATTTTCCGGGGGGGGGGGGCGGGTGGTAGTGGCAGGAAAACTTATATGTTTGGTAGTATGTGGTGATTTTTGGTTTTTTTTATGCTGGTAGGTAAGTAAAGAGGTCTCTGTACCATGGCTCGTACAAAGCAGACTGCCCGCAAATCGACCGGTGGTAAAGCACCGAGGAAGCAACTGGCTACCAAAGCCGCTCGCAAGAGTGCGCCCTCTACTGGAGGGGTGAAGAAACCTCATCGTTACAGGTATTGAAAAGAATGGCCAGTTTGGGGAGGCTATCAAACCCTAACAGGAATTGCGGGAGGGGACGGCACATCTACAGACGCTTTTTTGCCGTGCCAAAAAAAAGGAAAAAAAATAATGGGACAAAGTCCTGAAGCGCAGTATCCATATAATCTAATAAAAAGATGTATAATAAGCAAACTTTGCTTTAGAGAAACTGATTTTCTTTTTTTTAATATCTACTAATACTTGAAAATTTATATAAAATTTAGTGTTCAGTTTTATTGGGAACATGTTTAATTTTGAAGCCACAATCTTACCCATAGCCCAAAGGAGACCTATTACATCACTAATAAAGTTAATGGGCTTAACATTTTATTTAGCTGTTAGTGGTATATATTTTTAAATAGTAAAGTATTGTTTTAAAACACATTCTGAGGATACCCTTGCTTTTGGCAAAATAATAATTTGATCAAGCTTGGGGTCATTTCGTTTTAGTCAAGTTCCCATCCCTCATTTACTTGAATTGGTTTATGTCCTTCTGTTAGCACATTTGAACTACCCTGAGCAGTGTTATTAAAGGCATCTGCCATTAGAGGGCAGAAGTTGTCCATACTTAGGTAGCCTCTGCAAAAAAAATAAAAGCTGATGCAGTGGAAGAAATAAGTCAGAATTGAGGTAATTTCTTGCTGACAATTAGTAAAAAAAAAAAATCTTCCATGGATAACTGCACAGTCAAGAATTGTGGAGGATGGGCAGTGACAAAGTAAAGGTATTCTGGGAAGTCAAAGTAAATACCAGAAGTATAGTTTTAAATGAAGCTCATTGGGTTGTGTTGATAGGTCTAGAAGAATAGAGGGTGTAGGTGGGAAGGACAGTGCTTCCAAATTGAGAAGAGTCAGAACAATTTTGACTTATTAGTAGCCTAATACCTTCCCAAGCTGTAATTGTAACAGAAGTTAGTAGTGTATGTGTTAAATAAAATAACTGGCACTTGGACAAACTCCCTGCCAGGATTCTAATATCATGCTTTTTGCTTTTAAAGATATTATGTTACTCTTAATAGGCTTGAATAGTCAGGTTATAAATTGATAAGTGAAATTTGAAACAAGCTGAAAAAAAGTTGGATGGTTTATTTTTTGGAAGAAAAAAAAAGACTGCATTTCTTTAAAGCTAACCACTTATTTATGTTTTTTATGTACTTGGTAACCATTTCTTTAATTTTTGTTTTTTAAGGCCTGGTACCGTGGCACTTCGTGAAATTAGGCGTTATCAGAAGTCCACTGAACTTCTGATTCGCAAACTCCCCTTCCAGCGTCTGGTGCGAGAAATTGCTCAGGACTTCAAAACAGATCTGCGCTTCCAGAGTGCAGCTATTGGTGCTTTGCAGGTAAAATGGCGGGTAGGAAAGCCTCTAAGAGTTGGGGGCCCTGCTATGTACCAAAAACAGTTCTAAATCTTTGCACATGCTTATGTAATCAAGCCTATAAGATAGGTGATATCTTTATTTCACTGTTGATGTCGGAAAGGTTAAGTTGCTCGAGGTCACACACACAGAAAATGTAATTTGAACCCATTTGACTCCACAGCCTAGTGTGCAGTCCATTATACCATTTAAAAATTTTAAATATTGCACTAAAAACAATGTTTACGGGGAAAAGGCACTGTCTGGTTTGGCTTATGGATGCTGCAGGACAATAAGAGGACATGGGACTAAAGGTCTATACTGGTAATCAGCCTCAAAGTGGCTGGTATAAAAGGAATGTTATAATGTCTGGCTGGAACTGAAGAGGCGCAGACGCTAATAGAGGGAGCATACTAGCTAGGAGGAGAATAGGTGGTGGTAGAGAACTGTGCCATGAGGGAGATGATACCCGGCTGGTAAAGGAACAAGGATTTGAAGACTTGTACTTTGCTAAAGGGGTTAGGGATTTCAATTTAAATGGGAAGCACAATAAATTAAATCTTGGCTCCAAGGTGTCAGAACTTTGAGAGATACTGTTCTAGGAGTGGTTATGTATTTGAAATATTTGTAGTTTGTGCTGAGATTAAACTTGAAATGCCACAAGTAAGATAATTTGATTAGGTACAGGGGAATAATTAACGTCTGTCGCTTAAGTAAGCCTGTTTTTTATTGTGTGTTTGGCATTTTTTTAAATCAGTGTCTCAAAATATGGTAAAGCTACTCCCATCAGCTTGGGGTTGGAGGTGATGAAAAATGCAGATTGCTAGGTACCACCACACATCTGAATCAGAATCTCTTTGCGGGGAGGGTCTGGAATCTACATACACTCCATTGGATGATTTTCAAGGCTGCTGTTGCTGTGCCAAGCTTTTGCTTTATAAGTGAGAAAGATTTGATAGGTGGATTTTACACTGAAGTGTAATTGGTTGAGCTGTTTCTATGGTTAGTCTGAACTTCATTTGATTGGTGAATTCCAGGAGTAGGCATCCATTAAATTGTCAATGAATTGAAATTTCAAACTAAAATCTTCCAGTGTTGTTACTTTTAAAACTTTCTGTTTTAATCACTGATTATCTTCAGGCCCTATTTCATTTATTACTGCAATTGCAAATCACATTTTCCCCACAACTTTAATACAGAAATATTACTAAGAATCTTAGCATTGATTCAAAGCTGCTAATTTTGTTTTTTAGTTAGAGTTAGCAGGACTATGCTTTTGAGAACATAATTATACTTAAAAACTCAACATTCTGAGTTTGTCAGTGATACAGAGTGAAAATTGAGGTGGTTAAATAGTCTGGGTAAGAGACTATTTAAATTCATGTGTAAATTTCTGTTGTTACTGAATTTAAATGTTGGTATACAGCCTTGTAAATTGAGATTACTAAACAACCTGGGTAAAAAGACTATTGTCTTTTTTTAATTCATGTGTAAAGTTATCGTTGCTGTTTGTAAATATGTTTGTGTTCATTTTGAGCAAATGTTCACCCCTGCTGCCCATATTATTCTAGCATTAGAAAGCTCTTATTTTTATTGGAAAGAGTACCTTTATTGCAAGTTTTTGTTTTGTGTTTTCTTATTTTATACATACACTTAGGGGTTTTTTGTTTGTTATATATATGTATGTATGTCTTCATTGATTTCAGAGAGGAAGGGAGAGGGGGAGAGAGAAACATCAATGATGAGAGAGGCATTGATCGGCTGCCTCCTGCATGCCCCCCCCCCCCCCCCCCCCCCACTGGGGATTGAACCCCCAACCTAGGCATGTGCCCTGACCGGGAATCGAACCACGGTCTCCTGGATCCTAAGTCGATGCTCAGCCACTGAACCATGCCCGGCCAGGCCACTTCAGTTCTTTTAAAGATATAGAGATGGAGAATTTGCTAATATAAATAGAATAATAAGAGAAAGCAGTTGAAATTGATTACAAAAGTCACTGTATCTTTGGCTTTAGAATTGACACAACTTAAAACTTAAGTTTTACTTATACAGCTTTTCAAATACAACTAAATAAGGATGGGGGGGCAATCCAGTGAAGATGACAGAAAAGTTAGTCTAGGTTTGCCATAGATAATCAAGAATTAACTTTAAACTTAGCCTTTTCTTTAATATCTGAGAGTTTAAGGTATTTCTATGTTAAAAATGGACGTAGAATTGTTGAAATGGTGGAAGAATCAGACAGAGCTACCCAGACAGAACCCTATAAAACCAATAACCAGGTTCTAAGGCAGCACTGAGACCCCCAGCTGCCATATGGCACATCTGAGTAGTACCAGGGGAGTCTCTAGATCTTACCTGCTCTTAAATCTGAATCACAGGATCTATTGGCTTGTCCATATAGCCACGTATACTGTTGCATTTTGCAAAAGCATTCTAGATTTGCATAACGCTAAGATAGGATAGGTGAAACAAAATTAAACTTCGAACCCCTAAGAGTAGGCTACAGTATGCTGTGTTTTCCAAATTTTTTGCCCATTTCTAGAATATCTCAAGGATGAATCCCCAAATATTACAGAGTTTTGCTGTTAATAAATTTTTTTTTAATAGGTTTGATATGAGGGGCCAATTATATAGGAAAGATTCAAATTTAAATTAGGATTAAATATAGAAATGAACCAGCAAGTGTTTATTAAACATCTACTTGAGAGCAAGACATTATGAGTGTAAAATGAAATCTCTATTAAGTTACTGAAGGGCATTAAGAGATGGCTGGTGTACAAGACCAATGGGTGCCAAGGATGGAGGAGTTTCAAGGTTACTTGCACCTGGAAACCAGGGGCAAAAGGAGTGCTTGCATTCTCCATGTTCCAGTCTTAAGCTGGGCCTTCAAGAGTAGGTAAATAAGACCCAGCTTTTGGTAACATGCTGCAGAAAGACGTGGGGATAGTAAAATTTGGCATTAAGTGTTGAATTGCTCAAGTATTCTTGTGTTTCTTTTTTAGTTTTATCATTACCTAAAGATTACAAAAGGAAATACTTTTTTTTATTTTAATTAGGGCAAAAATAACAACTATAAATAATCTGGTTTTTTTCCTAAATATATCCTGGGTGGAGAAATACCTTCTAGATAAATAGAAAAGGCCAAATAAATAACCTCTCACTTAATGCTCCTAATCCACTAAAACACTTTGGCTAACAACTAGTCTAGTAAAACAAAACATTAGGTTATTCATGAGTAAACACGTTTTAACATAAACTAAAGCATCCTTCAATTTCAGACAGCTGTAAGATGTGCTAACAATTTGAGTTAAGTTAGTTATAAATAGAAGCTCCCCCTTTTCCTCTTTGCATGCCAAGTATTGATGAATGACTTACACAACTAGCAGTTTCTGAGTGATAGTAGAGATAAGACTATGGATAACAAATGCTATTATAGATTGGGGGTATGTAGAGAAAGGTACACATTGATGGGGGTAGGGGACAGATGTTAGACAAAATAGGTCGGAGTATGTGTTCTGGATCCTATTGTACTCTTGTGATGAAATCTGAGGTGTAAAAGGAAAGCTAGATGAGGACCATAACATGGAAACCACTTGCCAACTATTTAGTACGCATTTTGTAAAATAGTTAACATCTTCTGAAGAGGTTACTAAACCCTTTAAAAACCTCCATAATTTTAACTGATACAGATGTATCTTAACTGTTGGGAATACCATTAATACTTTTTTCTTTATTCCTGTTGTAGGAGGCAAGTGAGGCCTATCTGGTTGGCCTTTTTGAAGACACCAACCTGTGTGCTATCCATGCCAAACGTGTAACAATTATGCCAAAAGACATCCAGCTAGCACGCCGCATACGTGGAGAACGTGCTTAAGAATCCACTATGATGGGAAACATTTCATTCTTTTAAAAAAAATTTTCTCTTCTTCCTGTTATTGGTAGTTCTGAACGTTAGATATTTTTTTTCCATGGGGTCAAAAGGTACCTAAGTATATGGTTGCAAGTTGAAAATAGGGGACAGAAATCAGGTATTGGCAGTTTTTCCATTTTCATTTGTGTGTGAATTTTTTTAATATAAATGCGGGGACATATAAAGCATTAATGCAAGTCAAAATGTTTCAGTGAACAAGTTTCAGCAGTTCAACTTTATAACAATATAAATAAACCTGTTAAATTTTTCTGGACAATGCCAGCATTTGGATTTTTTTAAAACAAGTAAATTTCTTATTGATGGCAACTAAATGGTGTTTGTAGCATTTTTATCATACAGTAGATTCCATCCATTCACTATACTTTTCTAACTGAGTTGTCCTACATGCAAGTACATGTTTTTAATGTTGTCTGTCTTCTGTGCTGTTCCTGTAAGTTTGCTATTAAAATACATTAAACTATACCTGCTTTTGGTCTTTATTATCAACCTTACTCTTACAATTTACTTGAAATGTCCCTATTCAAAATAATTTTAGTATCAAGTGCTTTGTCACCTTATATCTAAAACATAAGGCTGTTGAGAGATGGGGAAAGTATAACCCTTGTATAGTGACCCTGTTTGCCAAAACCAGATCTTAACTCGTTGATATGATATATTCTAAACCAATAATTTTCAAACCTAGCCAGCCAACAGAATCACATGGAAATAGTGGAAGTCTGTGAAAGTACACTTAAAAACACTTAAGTCCAGTCCAAAAATTAGTGCATTGGAATCTTGGCTATTTTAAGATGCTCTGTATTAACCCTGAAGTTATTAAGCACCAATGGTTAATTCTTAGAAAACTTATATTTAGCCTTGGAATGATTAGTGTGAAATGAGGATAATGAATCTTTAAGGACTTTACAACACCCCTAGTACTTGACTGTTAGCTGAATTTGGCTTTTGTTAATATTTTTTTATTTTTAGAGAAAAGGGAGAGAGGAAAAACCATCAGCTGCCTCCTGCATACCCCCTACCAGGGAAGAAGCCAGTATAGCGTGGGGCTTATGTTCTTAATGGTCTTACACTCCTTTTTAGCTGTAACTTCATTTTTATATTGTTGGTTGTTACAAAATCCTTTGATGAGGGAATTGTGGAATTATTTTTAGAGCCTATTTGTTAACGGGATCCTAGTGTGATCTGCATGTGCTTCCACAGGCAGGCACCAGTTAGGAGTATTGTCAAGAGCATCTAGTTTATTCATTGCAGTGTAAACTAAGTCGATTGTTGAATGGAATATCCTCTGTTAAGTTTTCTCTTAAGTTTTCATATCTTAAAAGTATGTTTTTGTTTCTCTATAAAATGGTTATGTTAGCAGTTTATTCATTTTGATGAACAAGTTTTGAGTCATAGGTGCTCACTGTCCAGGTACTATTATACAGTAAGTCATCCATTACAAAATGAGACAGTTGGGAAACAATTGGCACAAAGTAGATGAACTTGGCACTGTATCAAGCCCTTGACAGCCTAGAAACAGGAAATGAAAATTTGAATATATTTAGGATCTGCTGGATGCTGGGGAATGTAAAGGCATAAAGGCGCTCGAACTCAAATTTAATTCTCAGATTTAATACCCTGCTTTATACGTGAAGATTGCCCAGACAGTAGATTGAGATGGAGTTTGTTCCCCGGTAGACTATATCCAGGGCCCTGCTCTTTAACTCCTATGCTCCAAGTGTGAAATAAGTTAATTTTGTGGGGGTGCTAGAAGTTAAGAGAGTTGACAGTAAATGATGGGAAAAGACAAAGTTGAGGATGGTGGCACCTAGAAATCACAAGAAAGCCCCTCTACATTTGGAAACATGCTGTTCACCTACTAAATAGAGTGAGGTAGGAACATCGACCACTGGATTTGGCAACGTGGAGGTAATTGGTGATCTTGATAAGAGCAGTTGATGAAATGGAGCAAAATGTAATGAGTACATTGAAGACAGATGGGCCGGCCCTACTAGCGGGTTGTAGCGTCAGCTCAGGGACTGAAGTGAAGGGTCAGGGGTTCGATTCTGGCCAAGAGCATGTGCCTCGGTTGCAGGCTAGATGGGGAGGCAACCAAGGTCTCACATCGGTTTCTCTCCCACTCTGAGAAGCAACGAAATTTCCAGTGAGGATTTAAAAAAGAGAGGCTATAACAGAAATAATCACACTTTGCACCGTCAATCACGAGACACTGTGATCCTCCTGATGTAAAACACTGAGGACACAACCAAGTGTTAACCTGAATATAATCATGAGAAGGCAGCCAGGTAAACCCAGAGTGTAAAACATTCTGCCGAACAACTGGCCTACCCTCTTAATATCAGTTTCACAAAGGGAAACGCAGGCGGGGAACCGTTTCATATTAAAGTGACTGCCAGGTGAGCCGAGGCCACCGCACCGGCTCCAGACTGGTCGGCAGATGGCCGCACATCCGGCCCTTACTGCGCGTCCCGGGCGACCGCAGCCTCAGTACCCGAAGCGTCGCCGGCCAAGGACGGGCTTCCGAGCGGCATCGCCCCGTCTCGGAATCGGAGGTGGGCAAGGCTGCCCCGCCAACCCGTCCTTCGGAGCAGCCCGGGGTGGGGGCACTGTCAGGGCCTCGAGAGCTGAGCGTTCAGGGTCCTCCCTGCCCCTCGCACCCGCATCCTCCATCTCGGGTTCGGGGGTCCTTGCCCAGTGCCTCTGGAGCCCACCCCCTCGCTCCGCCCGCGTTGTCGCCCTGGCGCAGGATTGCCCTTTTCTACGCGGTTCTGAAACCGCCTCCCGACCGAGGCTCTCCCCGCGCATCTCCAGGCGTCGGAGAGCCCTTCCTACAACGCTCAAGCGGTCCTTTCAGCCTCCAGCCCAACCTGTCGCGGCCCCGCGACCCCCCCGCGTTCTTGCGCTGCTGCCGGAGGCGGCGGCCCCGCCCCCGCCCCCGCCCCCGCCCCCGCCCCGCCCCTCGGCGCCCGGCCGCGTCCCCCGGGCCCAGGCGAGCCCCTTGGGGCCACGCCACGCCCCGCCGCTCCCTAGGCGCGGGTAGTTCACAATGTTGCGATCTCGCCACAACTCCCCGCTCCCCGCCAGCACCCCCGGGAGGGACGGCCCCTGTGGTCCCCGCCCGGGCCACACGCGCCCACGATGAGGCTTGTTGCTGAGATCTCAGGCATGGCCCCGGCTCACTGTCCCCGCAACTCCTCCTGGCCCTAAAGGTTTGGGGCCCTTTTCCGGGGGAGGGGACGCCGGCCCGCAGGGCTCCGATCTCAGGGCCCCCGTGCTCCCGGCCAGGCCGAGTGGCCCCTGGAGGCCCGCGAGCTACAGCTGCGGCCCTGAAGCTGCCGCACGTCCCGTCGAGGGCTACACAGTGGCCCTTTGGAAAACAAAGCTGGCTAGTGCTCAGCTGCCTCCCAAGTAGGTGGATGAAAATGTAATATTTATGAACGGAGAACCATTAGCATGTAAATACTGCACTAATTCTTGCCGCAGCTCTCGGGGAGCAGTAGCTCCTGGTCGGCGGCGCCCGCAATTTGTCTTTGGCAGTCCTGTCCCTTACGCCCCGAGAAGCTGGGGTTGTCTTTAAACCACCTGGGCCTGGCTGAAACTCATCAGGAAGCGGCAGGCCTCCAAGGGACAGTCACTCTGCCCCCAGCCGCCTCTGACCGACGGTGCCCAGTCCTGCCGGTTCAAGGATGGGAGAAAGGATGACCAAGTGGCCCTCAGTCCCGAGGAGGCGAGTCCCTCGGGACACTCAGGAGAGGGAGGCCAGTGCTCAGGGAGGGGACTGGAGGGTCTGCCAGGTTAGCGTTTCCAGTGGTCTCCTGGATGAGCAGGATTTATACAGGTCAGGACCAGAGAGCCCAGAGAGGCTTCGGCATCAGATTTTACTTAAGAACCAGTCCTGTGGGGTTGTTCCTAAGGGATTAATTATGAGGTCACCAAAAGGCCTGAGGAGCTGCCTGGGGAGGGGGGGCGGAGTGGATCCTAAGTGCTAGAAGGAGCCAGGTTTTGGGGACACCAAATGTGGAAGGGTATTTAGATGACCATCAGCAGTCCTGGGTGAGGGGCTGTCTCCAAAGAAACCTTAAAGGCCCTGCTCAGCTTCTCCCATTGACTGGGGAGCAGGCTGGGGAAGGCCAGGGGAGGAACCCTAGGACAAACACCCAGGCCTCTGCAGCACCCCAGCCTGCCCCAGAAGTTTTAACAGAACCATGTAATAAATCTGAGACCTTTCCCCCACCTCACAAAATTGAGCACTTGGCAATGAGTCCAAGAGAAAGATCAGTTAAAACAGTCCTCAGCTGAGCAGGGGGATATTTTCTCAAAGAAGGCACACCCAGAGAGAGGCTGGCACCTCCTATCTTGGCGACCTTAGCTAGCTTGTACCTGGGACCTCCCCAGAGCCCCCTCCCTTCCACTGGTGAGGGGAGGGGGGTGTCACTTCGAGTCTACCAGCTCTCCCACTCTTGGGAAATAAAGAACCACATTCAGTGTCCTTTGCAGTCCCCTCCGTCTCTTGCTTCAACAGTGTTTGGATGGAACACATCTAGAGATGCCCCTTTTTCCAGCCTCAACCACTCTCCAATCTCTCTTCCTGTCGCCCGCCACCTTTGGAAACATCTCAGCCATCCTCGGCCTCTGACACCAGCCAACACCGAATTTTTCGAGCTTATCTCCTTATTGCCGAGCAACCATGAGCTCCCAAATTCTCAGAATTATTCCACCCAGGTGGAGGCCCCGGCAACCGCCTGGGCAACCTGCACCTTCAAGCCTCCTACACCTGCCTCTCTCTGGGCTTCTATTTCCATCACGACAATGTGGCTCTGGAGGGCACGGGTCACTTCTCCCACATGTTAGCCAAGGAGAAGCTCGAGGGCACCCAGCGTATCTCTCGAAGATGAAAACCAGTGAGGCCGCTGCGCCCTTAGGACATGCAGAGGCCTTCCCACGATGAGCGGGGTGACACTCAGGACGCCACGAAAGCCACCGTGGTCCTGGAGAAGAGCCTGAACCAGGCAGGCCCCGGGTCCCGCACGCCCAGACCCCCAGCTCCTCACTTCCTGGGGACCCACTTCCTGGGTGAGCGGGTCAAGCTCATCAGGAGGATGGGCGACACCTGACCCCCTCCGCAGGCTGGCCGGCCCCAGGCTGGGCTGGGCGGGTGTTTCCTCCAAAGGCTCAACCTCAAGAACGACTTGGAGCCTTTGGAGCCCAGGGGACTTTCAGGGGCCCCTGGGCATCCCCCTGGTGCGTGGCTTCTGCCTGAGCCTCTCCCTGCAACCACTAGGCAGCCTTTTAACCACCCTGGAGCCCCCTCCCATGCCTTCAACCAAATAGAAACAATAAAGCTTTTTGCCGCAAAAAAGAAAGAAATAATAACAACTGCCTAGCCCCAAATTTCCAGGGACCCTGGAACTTAATGTTGAAAACGGTTGACAACCAGTTTCAAGGGGAACACTTGGCTTTGTATTCAGGGTGAACAGATGTTTTTGAATATCTCCTCCATGTGCCAAGCGCCATGCTAAGCTCACACTCTCATATCATCACAGCAGCCCTGAGGAATAAGTACTATTCTGCCTATTTAAGCAATCCAGAAACTGAACCTTGGAGCAATGAAATGACAGGCCCCTACCAGACACCGCTATTAAGGGGCAGAGGCAGGATCCTAAGACAGGTCTTGACTTCGGTCTTGGTAGAAGGAATTTCTGGGCTTTACTGCTTCCCACCTCTCCCCATCCTCTGGAGCACTCAGCATAATCTCTGTAATGACACCAGATTTTGGAAAACTAAAGCCAGAAAGCTGAATGTGGTAACTTGCTAGTTATGGCCCCAAATACCTTCTCCCTTTCCTCTATAGTAACTGAGTTTTAGATTAGTACCTGTAGCTTCAGCTAAAGACTACATTTCCTAGCATTCCTTGCAGCTAGCTGTGTCCATCTGATTTAACTGCAGGCAATGCAATGTGAGTGGAAGTGATGTGTGCAGCTTCTAAGCCTTGGCCACAGAACAGTGGGCATGGGTCCTCTAAACTCTTCCCTTTTTGTGGGTCGGCACACAGATGGGACTGTAGGCAATGAAGGAACAACAGCATAGAGGAAACCTGGGTCCCTGAATGACCACGTGGAGCGGAGCAGATTGTCCATCGTGAACCACTGCTACCCACCTCTGGATTGGTACATGAGAGAGAAACAAACTACTGTTTTGTTTGGATGACTGTACTTTGGGGTATCTCTGTTGTAGCAGCTTGGCGTCTACCCAAATACTACTGGAAGGAAGTGTCTCGAGCCCTGTGACTTCCCTGAGTCAAGGGCAAGGAAGAGCCTGGCTACTCTCTAAAATGGGAAAATGAAAACACAGGGAGGAAAAACCCAACCAATGCTCAGGAAATTATCCTGCCATAAGGTCTACTCTGATGAGTGCCATATACCTGGTCCTAGCAAGGGAACTATTGGAACCTAGAAGAGAACTTCCCTTCAGATGGAATTATTAGGGAAGCTCTGCAGACAGTGACATTAAATTGAAGGTAGGGTTTGGATGGATGAAAATGGGATGTGGGTAGTTCACAGAAAGGGAAAGTGAAGCAAAGGTGGAGGTAGGAAGGTGCCAGATCCTTGTGGGGTGGGGTAGAGATGGGTGGGTGGGGGTACCAAAGAAACAGTACACAGTTTAAAGTTAGAGCTAAATGTATGCCACTAATTTGGGGCTTAAATTCAACGTGATAAATTCACTGGTTTAGTATCCTAAAAGATTTTTTTTCTGTTTCTATTAGAGAACTGTCTGCAAACAAATCTCTACTTGATGAGAAGTTTAAACATAATTACATCTGGTATATTATATGCATATTTCGTTGCTTTATTAAATCCTTCAAACAATGTAGTTCTTGGAAGTATAATTAACCTTTTTAGAATATTACCTCACAACAGAATGAATGACCCATAAATTTCAAATGTTCTTTCTAAAGACCCCTTAGTCTATAATTGCTGTAGTGACACCAAGTGATGCCATTCGACAGTGACCTAAAGGAGCTAGCTCACTACTCCCTCCCCCATTCTGCTAGTGATAGACTTTCTGGCCATAAGGAAGGGATGTCAGGCCTGGACTGTTGCAGTATCCCATTGCCCAGACCACAGTGGTTGGGTCAGAGGTGGCTTTGTGACCCAAGCAGGGCCAATCAGAATTACTTCCTAGGGTTGATACACAGAGGTAGAAAGGGAAGTCTTGGGGTTATTTTACTCCCAGAACTATTAAGCTGGGGTTGCCCCATGGGGGAAGAGAACCTTTTGGCAAAGACAAGCAGAGACAAAAGATGCACAGGGACCTAACAGTGTTGAGTCCCACTTTCAGGGTCCCTGCAGCTCTTCTCCAACCCAATGACCTACTGCCAAGATCCTTCCAACTACGGAGCCAGTAAATTCCCCTTTGAATTGCATTTCTGTCACTTGTTACCAAGAGTCCTGACAACACAGGGTGAACTGTAAGAGAGGCTGCTAGGCTCAGCCACGCCATACCATATCTCATCAAATTTGAGATGCCCTTGATTGTAAAATATACTAATATTTACATACTTCCAAGAAGGGGGAAGATACTGCCAAATAAGCTCTGACAAACCATTGATTATAAGATGCATCCTGGTTTCAGGAACATGAAAATATGAAAAAAAGCTCTTTCTAAAACTCATGAAACATGGCTGCTGTGTGCTCTAGGCCGAGTTACTTAATTGCTGTCATCCTTAGAGTTCTATCTATAGTGAGGATAACACTGACCTCACAGGACTCTGAGGATTAGAAACAACAGATTTAAAGTATCTACACACAAATGTTCTTCAGTTGCACAATCTCCACTAATTTTAAGTGCTCAGTAGCCCCATGTGCCTAGTGGCTACTGCACTGGATAGCACAGAGCTAGATAATATCAGAAAACTGTGCATCTAAATACCAGCGAGTCTGTGCAGATGACATCCCATATTTATCTCCAGACAGCACATATCCTCTGCTCTCCAGACCTAACAAGTGTCTATTCAGCCCTGCACTTGGCTGTTTAATTTAGGGCGCCTCACACCCACCCTGCTCAGAACTGCCCCAGAGAGGCTCACCCCCACCCACCAAACCAGTGAGGCCAGTTTTCTCCATCTTGGTCCACAGCAAATCTGGTTTTCCTGTTGCCCAGGCCCAAACCTTGGTACTCTCCTTGTCTCCTCCCTCTCCCCCCCCTTTCTCCCACCTTCCCTCTCTCTCCTACTCTCTATCTCTCCCACTCATATCTGGCCTGGCAATACATCTGGCAGGCTTTCCTAAAAAGTATTTCCAAAATCCCACCGCTTCCAGCCACCTCTGCGGCCACCAGCCTAAGCCACGCCCCATCATCCCCTCGGAAAACTGCAAGAGCCTCCGGACTGGTCTGGCTGCCTCTGGCCCTGGCCCTGCCCCTGTAACCTGTTCGCCAACCAGGCGGCTGCTTTTAAATGAGGTCAGACGTGTCCCTCCTCTGCTCGGAAGCTGCCGGGCTCCCCTGGTCATCCTGGAGAGAAGGCCAAGTCCTCACAGTGGCCCATAAGGCGCTCCAATGCCTGCCCCTGCCCTCTCCATCCCCATGTTCTCCTGGACGCCTCCTCCACACTGGCCTCCTGGCTGTGCTGGGACCAAGTAGATCGCCAGACATCCGCACGCCTGGCTCCCCAGATGCCCTCAGGCCTTTACTCAAAACTCACTGTCGCCTTCTAGGTGAGGCTTTCCGGGTCACCCTATCCAAAAACCCACCTCTCTCCTAAATGCACAGTCGTACCCTGCCCTGCTTTCTCTCTCTCGGCCCTTGCTACCATCTGACGTGTATTTTATTTCAGTTCTGCCTCTTCTATTGCAGTATAAGCTCCAGGAGAGCAGAGATTTTTGTTTGTTTTTGCGGCTCTGTCCCCAGTGTCTAGAATAGCGCCTGGAACCTATTAGACGCTCGGTAAATATTTTAAACGAAGGAATGAACGAATGACTTCCAGGCAGGAAGAAAGCTGGAGCAGATCCAGGGGTAGATGCCTGAAGCTGGGGCTGGGAGCCCGCGGGGTGCTGGGCGGGGGCTGGGGGGGGGTGCGCTGGGGTGGGCACTGGAGCCTCCCGCCCTGGAACTTTCTGCAACTCGGGAGCGTGCGCGGGAACCGCAGCGCCCGGGAAGGCGGCGCGCGGCGCGGGGCTCCCTGCGCGGCCGGGACACAGAGGCGGGCGGGCTGGCTCCCTCCGCTACACCTGCCCCCGACCCTGGGGACCCCGGGCGACGCGAGTGTCAGCTCCGCAAAGCAAATGGAGTTTCTAAAACGCAAGGGTGTGTTGGGGGGGGTGGATTTTTTGGAGGAGCCGGAATGATAAATGCAGCAGCCGCCGAGCGCGGAGGGCGGGCCGGGCTTTGTCCCCCGGGGAGGAGCGTGCGTCACGTGCCGGTCCCCGCGCGCCCCCCCCCCGCCCCCGGTCCTCCAATCCCGCGGGACCCTCCGGCCCCGAAAAGGGACTGTGGGGCCCAGCAGTGGGCGGCCGAGGCCCCCGGGCAGCGCGTGAACCCTCCCGGGTCTCCGCCGGGGACGGCGCGGGCCGAGGCCGCCGCTGCTCCGAGCCGGGCGCGCGCCCCCGGGAGCCCCGGCTGCTGTGCGCGGGCGCGCGCGCGGGTGAGGGTGGGGGAGGCGCGCGCGTGCCCGGGTGCCGGGTGCGCGCGCCCGCGCCCTGCTCACAAAGGAGAGCCGCTCCCGGGGCGCCCGCCGCCGCGCCGGGCCCCAGGGCCGCGTCCGCCCGCCGGCCGCCCGGTGTCCCCCGCTGCCCCGCGCGCCAACCCCGCGGCTGCCCTTCATGGCTTTATTTTGGCGGAGGAAGGCGGGGTCCTCCGCCTCGGCGACGAAAATCTTTCCAGGAAGTTTGTGCCTATTAATATTTCAGCCCCTGGCAGCTGCTTGCAGGGCTGGGGGAGGGGCAGGGCCAAGTTCAAGGCTGCGGGAGGCGGAGCTGCTGCTGCTGGTGCGCGCGGCCTGAAGCGGCGGCGCCGAGGGGCAGCCCCGGGGCCTCCCAGACGCGTCCCCTCGGGGGAGGCGGGAGAGGGCGGCCGGGGGGCACCGGGAGCGACGCGCTCGGGGAGGGAGGCGCCCCCCGAGGCTGCGACCGAGAACGGGGGCGCCAGACCCAGGCTTCCCGGAGCGGGGGCGACGCTGGGAGCGGAGGGCGCCCCGCCGCCAGGTGTCGGCGTTCAGCGGGCGGGGGGCGCATCCAGGCTCGGAAGGCGCAGCCCCGCCAGCGAGGGGCGCATCTGTCCTCCCGGGAGCGGCGACGGGCAGGCCCGGTCCCCGCCGATGGGAGACGCTCCTCTGACCTTGGTTCGGCCGGAGGGCGCCGCAGCAGAAACGTGACCCTGTCCAGCTCCTGGATGTCCCACAGCCACCTTGCACGGTTATCAGTATGTCCAATCCACAAGCGGAAGATGTAGCTCAGATAAGGGAACCTGCTCGAGGTCACAGTGCTCCAGCCCTAAGCAAGGTCCCTGGGTTTTGACATATATCTTGCAAGACACACGGTCCCTGGAAGCACATGCAACAGTGTTCTCCTGTGCTATCAGCCAACAGCATCATCCCCTGAGGGGAAACCACAGAAACTGGGAGGATTCTGGGCTCCGGGCCCTCCGGAGCTGGCCAGCTTTTCATAATTCCCTTCCCTCACCTCGGAAGAGAGCCTGTTCAGGCTTTCTGGCCAATGGCACATCTGGAACACCAGTCATTTTACCAAAGAAAATTTATTTTTAACCCTCAGGTGTATATTTGAAGGGTTGGCATAGCCACCTCTGGAGTATGGGCTCCTGACCAGGGTACTTCAAATTCCAACTGTCCCCAGGGTAAAAATTTAAGTCGTCGCGCACAGCAACATCATCACCCTGTCTCTCCCCTGGAACAGTAGCCCAAAGTCACTGGCAGACACGGTGGGCACCTTCCTGCTCAGGATTATCGGCCTCACTCTGCTCAGGGGCTCCGTCCGGCTCTGCACGGAGCTCACTGACTACAAGGCCAAGACTTGGGCAAAGAGGGAGTTTGCGCCATGCACCTTCCCGCCCTGGCCTCCAGGTCTCCTCCTTCCACCTTCTTAACACCTCCCCAGCCACATGTGTTTCTCCCAGGTGGCCAGAGCCCCACAGCCAGTGGACCAGAGGGGAGAATGTGACAGATGCAGGCATTTTAAGGTGGGACTTGCTGAGGAAGAAAGTCTTCCCTGGCGCCCATCTCCTGGGAAAAGCACTCAGGGGAAAGCCCTAATGGAGCGTGAGGAGAGCTGGCTGCCGCCTGTCTCCCTGGGTTGCCAGGCTTGGTGATCCCGTGGAGGAATTTCAGCCCTCTGCTGGCTACAGTCAGCAGGGGAGGGAGGCATTTTGGAGGCTTCAGTCCTCAAGCATGGCTGCCTCCCGTGAGCTTTCTCTCCCAGCCCTGAGTCAGATCCAAAGTGCCTGGCTTCTGTCTGCATTCACGCTGCTGAGGTTTCTGGGAGCGGGGTCCTTGAAACAAATAAATGCCTCCTCCCCAGCTTGGGTGGGCCAGGCCCTGCCAGCTGCCTTCACTTTTGGCTGCAGAAAGCCTGCCAGGCTGCAGTGTGCAAGGGCCTGGAACAATGACTGGTAGCATCAGCTATTTTAATGCAGAGTTAGGCACACAATCCTTGCTAAAAATAAAGACAAAGGAAAACCCCAAAGTAGCTAAGCCTATTTTAATACCTTTTATTTTTCTTGTTCCTGGCTCCTTTGTCTTCTCCTTGCCACTTGGGCGCTGCATTTCACATGGGGCCCACCGGGATATTGTCGGGGCTCCCACCCGTGTCCTGTGGACTCACAGCCCAGTCTTGATCACTGGCTGGAACAGAGTCAGGGTATAGAGGGGAGGAAAGGAAAGGAAGATCCAACAATCATTTCTTTGAGTGCAATTTATATTAATAGAATGATGGCACCACTTCTAAAACATGATAACTACAAAGGACCTCAGTGTTGATGAGACCTCTTGCCCCCCTCCTTCCCCCTTCCAGCTCTGCACATGGCCCTCCATGGGGAGAAAGGAGGCTTGCAAAGCATCTGTCTAGGAAATGCTGGGAGGGAACAAATCCCAGTGCCTTTGGGCTCCTGGGGGCATCACTGCTTATGTTTGTTTGTTTTTTAAATCCTCGCCTGAGGATATTTTTTCCATTACTTTTCATAGAGAGTGGAAGGGGAAGAGAGAGAAACATCCACGTGAGAGGGACACATCGACTAGTTGCTCCCCCTCGAGCCCCGACTGGGGCCATGCATCGAGCCTGCAACTGAGGTACATGCCCTTGGCTGGAATCAAACCCAGGACGCTTCAGTCCGCAGGCCGACGCCCTAACCACTGAGCCAAACTGGCCAGATCACTGCTTACCTTTTCAGAAGGGAAGCAAGGGTGCCAGGCGCCTCTGGGGGTATCTACTGTTAAATTCATTAAACGGGGCCATTAGGCCGATGTGGCTCTAATCATGGGCCAGGCCCACATAAGCAAACCAAAATCTAAGCCCGTAAATGCTTCGAGATTATGAAATCCAACGGATAAAGACAACTGATCACAAACAGCCAATGAGGCTTTTAGCTAGAGCCAAGCAAATAATTTGCTTTCCTTGCTTCCGCACTTCCTCCGTATAAATCTCTCCCTGGCTGCTGGCGGAGCAGGCCGAGTCACTTCTGGTTTGCCGCTGCCCCGTTCAAATCAACTTGTGCTCAAATAAACCTTTAAAATTTGTAATAAGCCTCAGGGTTTTTTTTAACACTACGTCGTAGACCGAAAACTATGTCCCCACTTTTGTCTGGGAACTGATCCTTACCTGTATGGGGTTAAGGAGGTAGTTTCCACCTGCTGTGTCCTTACAGAATTTCTCTGCCCCACACTAGATAGGAATCAGGGTGGACACCTGGCCCAGTCAGAGCCGCCTTCCCTGGAAACTGGAACAGGAAGAAAGGGAGGGAAGGACAGAGACAAAGTCCTACATCTGGCCCCCTCACCGAGTTTCTACTGACTTCGTTTCTTCAGAATACCAGTCACGTTTTCCTGTTCCTTTGCATGTCTGGTAATTTTTTAAATTGAAAAATAGACACTTTGTTTTTCTTTTATTGATTTCAGAGAGAGGAAGGGAGAGGAAGAGAGAGAAACATCAATGATGAGAGTCATTGATCGGCTGCCTGCTGCACCCCCAGCCCCCCACTGGGAATGGAGCCCACAACCTAGGCATGTGCCCTGACTGGGAATCAAACCCGGATCTCCTAAATCCTAGGTTGATGCTCAACCGCTGAGCCACGCCAGCCTGGGACAAATAGATACTTTAGATGATATACTGTAGCAGCTCTGGATTCTGATCCCTCCCCCGCCACTGATGCTGCTGGATTTTGTTTGTTTACTGGATGCTTGGACTCACTCTGTGGAGTCTGTCTCCCTACAGGGCGCATCGGCTGCTATCTCTACTCGTTTTTTCCCTTCTCATTTTGGTTTTTCAACCTCCTTTCTAGAGTTTGTCGCCCTCAACCAGAGCATGGGCAGAGGCTGTGCTCATTTTGAGCCAGCGAAGCTTGGGCGCCCCGCCGATGGCACAGTGTGTAGATCTCGGGAATGCAAAGTTCAGGCCCTGTTCTAGGTCCGAGCCAGCTTCTCCTTCCGCTCTGCCAGGCCCTTTGGGGTCTCTTCTGGAGGGTGCAAGGCTTGCCCTTCAGCCAAGGATGTGTGGGAGCTGGGGCCCCGTCTGGTCCCTCCTGAGGGCAGCCTTGTGCAGGTGGCGCATCCTTCTAGACCACCTAGGACGTAAGGAAGGCTCCCGGCTGATGGGACGCGCCCAGTCCCTCCTCCCTGGTGACCAGTGTTAGGTCCCTTAGCCCCAGGGCCAAGAAAGATGCCTGTGCCAGGGCCTTGGGCACAGCCTGGGAGCCTGAGCTCTGCTGCTGAGAGACTGGTGGCATCTGGAGGTCGGGGCCTGGGGCAGGGACTGCTGGAGTGTCCCCCCAAGACACCCCTCCCCGAGCCCTTCCCCGCCAGACCAGGCCGCCGTGCCTCGGCCAGCAGGCCCCGGCCGCCCTGCACAGGGTCGGGGTGGCAGGCGCGTCGCGGACCCTCGGTCCCCCAGCCAGGGCCTGGGTTGGGCGCTCGGCGGGTTTCAGCGGCCTGGGAGCAGAAAGGCCGAGGGGACGGATCCTGAGCGCCCTCTGGTGGCTGCTGCGCGCAGGTGCCGGGAGCCCGGTGTCCCCAGGCTCGCAGCCGGGCGGGGGCGACAGCGATCCGGGACCCCTGCTCGCGGGGGCGACAGGACCTCGCGGCCCCGTTTTTTTCCTCTACAAAAGGGAAGCACATTGGTGGTGAAAACGAACTTCTGTAAAATCAATAAAATCGATACGGACACCGGGTGGGTAAAACGAGGGAGACGCGCCCTCCCGCCCCCAGGCCCGCGGGAGGCGCGACCGGGAGCAGCGCGGGGAGGAAGTGGTGGCTATTGTCGCGGCGGCGCGGGTCCCACCACCCCGCCGCCCGCAGAGGGCGCGGCCGCGGGGCCCCACCCGGCGGGGGCGGTGGGGGTGGGGGCAGCGCGGAGGCCCCGCCCGGAGGCTCCTCCCCCCGCGCCCGCCCCTCTTTGTCCGCGGGTGACGCCGCGCCCGAGGCCGCCGCCGCCTTGCGGGGCCCGCCCGCGGTCGGTCCGTCGCGGCTGAGAAAGCGGACGGCGTCATCGCCGGTCTCCCCGGCCGAGAAAACCCTCACCCCGAGGGGAGGGCACTGGCTCCAGGGCCCCCCCAGCCAGGGCCCAAACCCCGAGCGCGCCCTCCCGCCCCCGCCCCGCCCCCCCGCGGCCCCTCCCCCTGCGCCCGCGCCTCCTACCTGCCCGGGCGCGGGCCCCGAGGTCAGGGAAGGGCCGCCGCTCGCCTGGGGGACACGGTCTGCTGGATAAACCCCAGCGCCCTCTGAGTTTTAAAAGTCGCCTTTCTTCGCAGAGGCCTGTGGGAGGCGCCGCTCTCTGGGCTGTGAAATCGGACCTGAAAGGGCAGCTCGCTGCGGCTCCCAGGGGCCGGCGCTTCCATTTGAGGGTCAGCTGCGACCCGGCGGGGGGGCCGCCCTGCCTTCCAGCCCCGGGGCGGAAGCGGGACAGACGGCCTGCACGGGAGCCGCAGGAGGTGGCGGGCCCGGGAGCGGGTCTTCCGAGGAGGCGGGGTGGGGGGCGAGCTAGGGCTCCCCTCGGCAGGGCCTCTGCACTCCCCGGAACCTGGCCCGCGCTAGGTGCTCAATAAATACAGATCTAATAGGTGTTGCACGACGGAGGGGCGACTTGAGCTGGGTGGGCTCTGGCCGTGCAGAGCGGGGTGGAAAGATCCGAGGGGACTTTTTTTTGCGCCTGGCGGGAGTCCAGGGAGCTACAGGGCAGCAGGCTCCAGGTCGGGTGTCCTTGGAGAGAAGGGTGGCCATTCGGGATGAAGGGGAGTCCGAGGGCTGGCACAGCGTCCCAGAGGGTAGGCACTAAGGACCCCCGTAAGAGGCCACTGCCAAGGTGGGTGGGTGCTGGCGGAAGTGAGCGCTCGGGCTTACTGTTTGTAAAGGGGACAGTTTACTACGCAATACGTGCAAACAGTGCATCGCCAGAACCTGTCTGCCCCTCTCCTCTCCAGCGCCTCCTGGAGGCTGGGGATGATGGCGTGGCTGTTTCATTTACCTTTTGTCTTACAAGCTTAAAAAGGTAAACACAGTAAGGGTTTGTAAAAAAGAAGGGGCAACTTCCCCCTGCCCCATCCTGCCCTCCCCAGAGGTGGGTGTCCTGACCAGCACTCCCCCCCCCCCCCCCCACGCATACATTTTCAAAATTATATGTAAGAGGACAGGTTTGGGTTTCTTTTAGTGACTGGAATCATACTGTAAATATTCTTTAACATGCTTGTTGGAGATGCTTCCAGTCCAGCACGCTCATAACATACATCACATAATAGCGCAGAGTCAGTGTTCACCATCCTGACAGCCATTGGGTTGTTGCCTTCTGCTGTTATAGCAACACCCACTTTTGTGCAAAATTGGAGCACAGGGGCTGGAAGTCGAGTCCCTGTTGGTCTGAGGTGAAGGTGTGTTGAGCTGGTGTTGAACAGGCAGCGGGCAGTGCATGCTGAGCCCGGGGGGAAAGTGGCTGGGCTGTGGATTGAGACTCAAAAGTCTGGGTTCACAGTGAGTGACACCAGGGATGTTGCGGGGTTTGCTTCTGGGCCAGAAAGGGCTGCGGCCCACGCAGGCCCAGATGTGTCCACCAGATGGCGCCAAAGTCAGATCGTTGAGGTCCTGGCCTCAGAGCCCCAGTTGCTGCCTGAGGTTCCCGCATGTGACCCCTTAGCTTCTACAGCGCAGGGCAAGATTCTCCTAAGCTGTGGCCTGCTTCCCCCATGCCCACTGCTTGGGGTTGAGCCCACACCGCGGGCATGTGCCCCAACTTGGAATCAAGCAGGTGACCTTTTGGTGCATGGGATGACAACCCACAGCCACACCAGCCTGGGCTCAACCCCCATCTTTACTGCACGACCCTCGTTCCAGCCGCCACCACTTCACCTGGACCACTGCCGCGGCCTCTTCACTGGCCCCTGCGTCTGCTCTTGCCTCCCCGCTCTCCAAGAGCAGCCAGGACATCTTCTCAAAATAGAAAGCAGGTCCCAGGTCGTGTCACTCCTCGGTTTAATGCTCTTCCCGCCATGACTCCCGCTGCACCTGGTATGGAATCTAAGCCCCGTGTCCCGCTCAAAGCCCTACCTGACTTGTCCCCACTTTCTGTTCTATCCCCCCCTCCCCCCCACTCTGCCCAGCCCTGGCTTCCAGTACACTGGCCAGCTTTCCTCAAATACACAGTAGGTTCCTATGGCAGGGCTCCTGCACTCGCTGTTCCCTCCGTGGAAGGCTCTGCCCTCACAGGTGCACGGGGCGGGGGACTTACCATTCAGCCTGCAGACAAAACATCTCCTCAGAGAAGCCTTTTTTCCCTTTTTTTGGCGGGGGCGTTAAATTTTTCTCACAGAGAGGGAGGGAGAGAAACATGGATGAGAAACATCCATTGGCTGCCTCCTGCACGCCCCCTACAGGGGATCGGGCCCACAACCTGGGCATGTGCCCTGACCGGGAATCGAACCGCAATCTTCTGGATCCTAGGTCGATGCTCAACCGATGAGCCACGCTGGCCGGGCTGTTCAATAAATTGTTAACTGAATGCTGTGGAGCCCCTGGTCCTAACTGCTTCCTAGCCCTGGTGGGCAGCCTGGTGACAGCCCTATTCCTAAAGACAGCAAGCACCTAGTGACAGGTGTCAGGTTGAGGGTGAGACGATCCTGTGTCGCCCTCGGCAAAGGATTGACCCCCGACACTGTGCCGTGCACATACAGCCAGTCTCCTGCACAGCCGGGGCGGTGGTCTGCACTCTCCCAGCCGGTCTGAACTAGGGCCGGCTTATCTCCAGCACCTCCCCCCTCCCGGTGCCAAATCCACTCCGCTTCCTGCTCTGGGGAAATGACACTGCTCTTAGGGAACCACCTGCTCCTCCACCTCCCAGGAGCCCTTGGGAGCTGGGGGAAGGGTGGTGGCCATCCAGAGGGTGGAGCAGTGAGCATGCCTTTGGTTAGTCCTTTGAGAACAGAGTGAAAGCTTAGAAAAAAGCCCATGTGTCCAAATCTTGCAAACAAGTTTCCAGGGGGTCCGTGTGTCACAACAGCCTGTCCATGGGTCCAAAGCCAACGCAGGAGCCTCCCCTTCCCGGATCCCCTAACCTGATAACACTGCTTACTACCTATTGGTTGCCAAAGGCGTTGACCTCATTAAACCTGCCAAGTTCCAGAGCCCTGAGGAGCCCTTTTCCTGGATTATAAAAGAGGAAGTCCATAAACCAGGGTGGGCATCTCCCCTGGCCCGGTGGGTGGAGAGGGCTGTGGCCAGAATCCTAGGAACAATGGCCTATAGGAGACCGGGGGTGGGGGTGGGGGGGGAAGCCCAGAGGCACAGCAGGAAATCAGGAGGAGGGTGGATGCAAAGGGGAGCAGAAGATTTTGAGGAAGCAGTGAACAGGGTCAAATACTGCAAAGCAGCCCAAGGCACAAAGGTGTCCATGGCTTCAACCACAGAGACTGCTGATGACCGTTGGAGGGCGCAGAAACCAGCCTTGTGTTAAGGCAGTGGAGACACAGGAGCCTCGGGCCTCTTCCCGAGCACAGCAGCTTGCATGTGTGATGAAATGGAGACTGGAAAGTTAATGAAGACGGGGCTCAGGGGATGTGAGCTTTTTTGCTTTTAAGGTGAAACTTGAGCACCTGAAGAGGACCTGAATGATGCAGGGAGGGCTCCGGGGAAAAGGGGTGCAGTGGGATGGGTGGGACGCAGAGCGGAGGTTAGGGCCTCCTCACTTGCAGGTGGGAGGCGAGCTCACCTGCTGGAGCTGGGGTCAGGGGCACTGGGCCTGTAACGGCAGCTGTAGGGGAGTAAGGGTCACGCAAGGCCACAGAAGGAAGCCAAGCGGCCCTGGGGCCACAAGACCTGGACCAGGACCTTGGAGAGGGAGCAGCCCTCACCAGCCCAAGCGTCTAAACAGGTCCGAGGGTTTTGCTTTTCTCCTGCAAACCCTTTTATGGAGGCGGCAATCTAGTCCCTACTTTGTCAGTACTGTGACTCTGAGGGCTGGTTTTAACAACAAAACGTGGATCACAGAAGAAAACTGTTCCATAAAAGCCAACAAAAAACTGGCAGATCAAAAGGGGGTCACAGGCCTGTATTTCCAGGTAGAAGAGTACATCCCACCGAAGCATACAGATCAAGGCCCCACAGCAATGACTGCAGGAAAGCAGGAAATTAGAAGTTTCTGGGTAGCTCTAAATCCAGTTGTGGTTCTGCTGCAAATTAGAACCACAATGAGATCCCCCTTCACAGCGTTATGATGGCCATAAAAAACCCAGAAGACAAAACAACAAGCGTTGGAGGGGCTGTGGAGGCACAGGGCCTTCCTTCACCCCTGGTGAGAATGTAAAATGGTGAGGCCACTGTGGAAAATAGTTTGGCAGTTCCTCAGGAAGTTCACCATAGAATTAGCATGTGACCCGGCAATTCTACTCCTAAGTTACACCCACAAGAAATGAAAACAGGTATTCCAGGAAGTACTTGGTCAAGA
This sequence comes from Miniopterus natalensis, assembly GCF_054644295.1. Lineage (NCBI taxonomy): Eukaryota > Metazoa > Chordata > Mammalia > Chiroptera > Miniopteridae > Miniopterus > Miniopterus natalensis. The sequence goes on along the minus strand of NC_142101.1, from coordinate 12,682,759 downwards.
ATATTCATAACAGCACTATCCACAACAGCCGAGATGGCAACCACCCACGTGTCCATCACGGATGATCACAAACCGCGGCGTGCCCAGAGGACCAGCATTCAGCCCTGAGCGATGAAGGGCCGGTACCGCTGTAGCCTGGATTACCCTGCAAACATCACGCCAAGCGGAAGGACAGCGCGTCACACTGTGAACCCTTCTGAGTGAACTATCCAGAAAAGGCAAATCCACAGGCAGATCAGTGGTTGCCAAGGGATGGGGAGAGGGGGAAATGAGGGGGGGGGAGTGGGAAGTGGCTTTCTTAATGGGTTATGGGTTCTTCTGGGGTGCAAAAGTTTTAATAGGGGCGGTAGTTGTACGATACTGCGAATGCACTAAATGCCACTGAACTGTACTTTAAAATGGTTAATTGTATGTGATTTTCACCTAATACAAAGAAAAAAAATCCAATGACGTTCTTATGTATTGACTATAGAAAGATTACCCAAAAAAGTTTGAGAGTGAAAAAAGCTGTGGAGTATATTAGGCAGGGGAGAATTCATGAATTTGTATTTAATTTACTCGGATATACATAGTACTCACAAACATGCTAACACTGTTTTGCCTCTAGGGATCAAAGTTGGAGTCCATGGTGGCTGGGGACAGAATGGGACTTGTTTTTATATAAGCCTTTGTACCTTTTGAATTTTGAACCATGTAAATGTTAATATTCAAAACCTTAAAAATAAAATTCATATGGAAAAGCAAAGTACCAAACTAGCCACAACGATTTTGAAAAATCAGGGGGAGAAGGGAACTTCACTCACCCAGATATCAAGACTTAAATAACTAGTCTATGAATGGTAGTAGAACAAATATGTAATCACTATACAAAAACAAAGTAATACTGAACTTCTACCTCATACCAAAAATAAATTTCATGCTGAGACCTAAATGCAAGGCACATTTTAAAATACAGAAGATATCTTTATATCCTCAGGGCTGAGGAAAACTTACTCAGGAAGAGATGGAAAACACAAAGCATGAAAATTTAATCCATTTAAATTAAAAGTAAAAACTTCTAAACAATAAAAGACATTATAAACAAAGTGAAAAGACAACCCGAAGTGTGACACCAGTTATTGGTGATGAACAAGACCAAAAACTGTAGTATCCAGATAAAGCGCTCTTACAAGTCACGAAAGAGCCCAACAGGATGGATCAAGAATACAAAACATGCCATTCATAGGAGGCCAGTAACATGAAAAGATGCTTGTCCTCACTGGTTATTAAGGAAACAGAAATTCAACCACAGATGAGGTTCTGTTTTATACCCACTGAATTGGTAAAATTACAGAATCTGTGAGTAAGGCTGTGGAACACAGGAACTCTTGTATATTGCTTTTGAGAGTTTAATTGGCACAATCATTGGAAGAGCAAGTCCGCATTATCTAGAATAGCTGCAGATCAACATAGCTTACGACAACTCTATTTCTTTGTATGAACACAAGAGAAATGCTTGCACATGAGCATAAACAGACAAGTACGTGAACTTTGTAACAGTGGGATCCTGAGAAAAACCCTAAACGTCCAACAGCAGAATGACCACATGGTACTATTCAAATGATGGAGCTAATCACGCTCATCACCAAAAACAATGTAGATCAGAAAACAGACTGTCAAATGCTATCATTTTATATAAAATTCAAAAGCATTCTGCAAAACCATATGATCTCCCTTTTCTGGCAACATATGTTGTTATAAACACCATATGGAATGATAAACATTAAGATCAAGATAATCATCTTTGGGAGGAAGAGAGAGGAATGGTAAGCAGGGAAAGGTACACAGGGCTCAAACTTTCATCAGTTTTATTACTTAGACAAGATCTGAAGCCGATGAGGCAAAATGGCAAATGTGATCAATGTGGGTGGTCGGTGCATGAATACTCATTTTATGCTCTGTACATTTCTGCATGCTAGAATTAGGTCACTGAAAATTAAAAAAGGGATCAGGAGAGTTCCCAAGTAACTCTTCTCTCTTAGTGGTAGTTTTATAAATTTAGTTTTCTTTTTACCTACATATGCTAATTTTTCTACAATAAATGGGTATGGCTTTTATAATGCGGGGGGGAAAAAAATCAATAAAAATTATATATTTTAAACCTCAGCTGATAAATGCAGGCTGCTAACTGTCCACTGTTTTGGCTAGGGACATGAGTGCCCAGCAAGAGACACTGCAGCTGGAGGGGGCCAGGCAACTAAGTACTTGTTAATGGAAACAGGGGTTTTCCCTTTAAAACTGGGCCACCCACATACCCTGGTTGAACCAGGAATGTGATCCTAGTGAGCTGGCTTATAACGATTATAAAACCAATACCATCACCTTAGGATGGCAGAGCAACAAAACTGAAGAAATCTAGGCTCTTGATCACTTCGTGAAATTGTGGGGTGATTGTGGGGCCCATCCACCCTGCACCACTCATCTTTTTTGGTCTGTTCGTGTGCCCTGACCAGGAATCGAACCGCAATCTCCTGGATAATGGTTGATGCTCAACCACTGAGCCACACTAGCCGGGCTAAGAACAATCAGCCTTTTAAAAAGGCAACCTAAGCTCACACTAAAAATCAGCGGCGAAATCTCCGCCAATTAATCTATAAATGAACACAGTATTCCAAAGTAAATCCCAGTGAGATTTTTCATGAAATATGACAAGCTAATGATTAAATTCTTACGGAAGGTGCAAAATAGTCAAGAAAAAGCACCGAAAGAACAGGGGAGATTTGCTTGTATCAAAATATATTTTAGAACTATAGTAATTTAAAGTGTAAAATTAACAGATAAATGGAACAGAATTCAGAAGCAGGCTCATATATATGTGGAAATAAGCAAAAGCCATGAAGGAAAAAAACTAAATGAAACTGGTAAGTTTATAACCTCTACTATCAAACACAGACACACACACACACGAACGCCATAAACAAAATTAACAGACTAGCAATAAAGTGGGAGAAAATACTTATACAGTATACAAACTATGTTTTTAAATATTCATAAATCAATATAAAAAGAGTACCCAAATTGAAAAATGGGTAAAGGACACAAATAGGCAATTTATAGGAGAGGAAATACAAATGACCAATGAAAATAGACGCTTAATCTTACCACTTATCAGAGAAACACATGTTAAAATCTATTTTCATTTTTCACCCATCAGATTAACCAAAATTTAAGTTTTAAGTTTGATAATATTCAGTGTTGCCGGGGGGGGGGGGGGGGGGAGTTGTGGGTTTTTCCCCCCCTCACACACAACCAATGGGAGGGCAACTTAGTTCAGCCACTCTGGAGTACAATTAGGCAGGGTCTATTAAAATTAAAAATTCAAAGAACTTAGGATCGAGCAATTCCACTTCTTGGTATCTACTCTTGAAAAGCTCATGCAAATTTGCAGAAAGATACAAAAGGGTGTTCACTGGAACACCACTTACAATAAAAAAAAGTAACCTAAAATATTCAATAAAAAAAACAGCCAAAGAGCCACTCTACAGAACACACATCAGATTTAAAGAACACAGTAAACCTATACTTACTAACAAGAAAAATCCTAACACAGCCTGGAATTTTGAAAGCTGCAAAATGTAGACCTTATGAAACATGCTTACATTTCCATATCTTGACATGCACCCCACCCCAAGTTGTATGTACCTACAACTGGAGATACTTAATCTTGGCAAAGCGTAAAAACTGTTGTATAGACATGCCATTAAAGAAAGGTTTTTAAAAATCAGCATTTGTAATTTAATTTGTGTATGTTCTTTTCATAAACAGACCTGCAGTCACCATTCACTGGAGGGTTGAACCTAGCATCACACACAAGCTTTAGTTATAGCTACGAGATGAGTTAACTGCTCTGACCCCTAGGTTTGACGGCCAAATGCCAATGTTAATTCTAGAAAAGTCAGCCACTTAGTTTCCTGGTACTGAATTAAGTACCCTAATCATATCACAACTTACAAGTGGCATATCAACTAACAAAAATGGAGCTAACGCTTCCCTCTTTCATTACGAAACAAATTAAGCAAAATAAGCACCTGAAATGACAGTGTAATACATTCAAAATAAGAGTGTTAAAAAGGCAAATAAGCAACTTGGTCTTTAAAAACTTTCAATAAGAAAGTTGAAGAATCCTAGGCACATATATGAGAAAAGTCCAATACTGATCTCACTCACATTCTGAAAAGTTAGTAAACAGAAATGAAGATTTGCTCTACCCCAAGCAGACACACACGCTCACACTTTTAGGCTGCCGACAGAAGTGGTAAACTGAGAAAAAGTTGGGGACAGGCACAAAGATGGCTTTGGTTGTAGACTGTTGTACTCTAAGCCCCAAGGAATAGTTAGCAATCATTTATGATTCTGAACCAGCTGCTTCTCCCCTTCCCTCAAATGGGTCAGGCTCAGCAGCGTGGCTCCCTAGGTGCGCTCATCCAGCAGATCTCCCTGTTCTCTGGTCTGGCTTCAGGGTCCCCAGCATAGCAAAAAACCAAGATGACCACCTCTTTCTGTCTCTCCAAATTTCAGAAGAAAAAAAAATCAATGTCTGAGAACCTGCACTTCAGAGGGGGCATTCTGAGACGTTTCCGGCACTCCACGCCACACTGGCTGGGCATCCCCTCGAGGCCACACCTCAGGGGCTGTTCTAAAGCAGGCCGTCTCCATGTACTTCGAGGACCATCTATGCACAACTGGCAAAGGGGAAATAATTTTATAGAGGCCATTTTCAGTAAGAAAAAATCAGTGCTTTCCTTTCCACCAAGAAGCCTGAAAATTTTTAATCTGTTTTAACTCACTGGGGTAATTCACAGCAAAAACTAAATAATCAGCCAGAAGTAGTCTGCTGTTGTTTTTAACCTTTTAAAACAGAAAAGATCATTTAAAACATTTCTTTTTGTCCTACCCAAGTGATAAGATGCAGAACTAACGCTTCAGAGAGGAACTGTGTCAATGAAACATCAACAAGTTACAGATAAACATTTTAATTGATTAAATATATTATTTTCAAGATGTTTTTGAAATCTCATTTGAACTCTACTAATCAACAGCCAAAGGCAATATAAAAGTTTAAACCCAAAATGTTCTGACATGGACACTCGACAGGAACCATTGCTATGTGAAGTAACACACACTGCTCCCAAGAACAACGATATTTTTAGAAGGTAATACATCTTAACATGTGCAAGGACAAGTTTGTAATCAAAGGCTGGAAGAAATATATATTAGTGCCTGCTTTTTAAAAGTTTATTTTACATTTTAAATACAGTATTTTCTCATTAAAAAAAAAAAGCCCGGAAGTGCCTAACCCAGTGGTTTCTAGACCATATATACATGAGAGCTGATGGGAAGCCAGGTAAGTGTTCTAATGTAACAGTATGGACATCTATGAGCTGGGACTACTGAATCAAAATGAAAAACACAGGGTAAGCACTTCTTAGGAAAAATAATCCAGTTTCTAAACAAAAGAGAATAGTTAATTAGTATGTACAAAACCAGGTATTAAAAAAACAGAAAGAAATGCAGCACACAAAAACCAACAGCCCCTTCCTTATGTAGTGAACTGTATATACTGCAGCTAATCAATGGAAACCCTCCTAGGAGAAGTGACTTATGATTTCAAATTGTAAAAATCTAAGTATTTCAGTAACAACATATAGTAACAACATTACATGTGTATATTGCCATCGCTGTCATTTTCTATCTGTACTACCCTCCCTTCTGAAAACAAGAATCGCTAGACTAGTCAATCACTTATACATATTTGAGGCAATTAATCCATATTTGTTTTCAGTAAAGAAAACAAAGGTGTGCCTCTTGCCATCGATAAACACATAATATAGATTAAAGCTATAAAAAATTTAAGCACTGGCATATGCATTTCCAATTCTCTCCAGTAATTCCAAACTGGAACCGTGTAGGGTTTGTGTCTAAGTAGTAACAAATTAAAAATGGACCATCTCTGGCAGTGATTTCCATGTTAGTGCAATGCTCTTCTTCAGACACTGAATTGTATTTAAATGATTTTATATTTTTTAATTCATAGGTGGCAATTCGAGTTTACAAAATCCCTAACTATATGCTTGTGTAGAAAACAGTTTCAATTTCAGATGCTCTGTAAAGCCAAATCAAGGCAAAAATGAGTCAATTTTACTCCACTACAGGTAGTATAAATACCAATGAAAAGGACCATGAGCTTGTGGAGGCTTGCTTAGATGGATGTTTGAGGTGTTCTATGTATGTTGATACTTTGATCAGCAATCAGATTTAGACATTCTATTTTAAGATTATCTCAGAAAATAACTCTGTAATATAACTCGGAACTAAACAGCTGTACCCAAAGCATAAAACAATGGATCATTCACAACCAGATCAAATTGAAGCAATTTTTCCCCCATTATAATCTGTGAGGTCTCAAGTTTTTAAGTTTTAAAAATGGTGATCTTCCAAGTCAGATGTACCTCATGTAGAATATTAACTTAAGGAATTCAAACAAGAGGGCGCTGTAACTGTGGGCTCTCATAAATCACATGTAGTGGCAACGGACTAACCCAGCTGGGGTCAACCTTGGGATGTTTATTTTGGACACTTTAGTGATTTAACACGTAGCTCATGTAACTTCAACATCCACTAATGACTCTGCTGGTCAGCACCCAAGGGCTGGATAAGTCTGAGGAATCCCTTTAACCCCAAGTATTAATGCTAAAGAGTCTCAAGGAAATCCTGATACCCAACAAGAGTTCACAAACCATCAGACCAAAACCAATAGGGCACACACTGACTGCAACGCTCCACAAAAGTCAAAAGAAATTTCCAAATTAAATGCCATCTTCTGCCCAACCCTAGACTCCAGACTCTGCAGTAACACCTTTATCTAGTATAATAGACTCTGTAGTAGACTGATTTTGACCTCCACAAAGAGTAGGAGTTGTCAAACTTGAGGAGATATACTCCTCTCCCTGGGTATTGGTGGCTGCCGGCATACACTTCCTCATGACAGTCCCGTCGGTATACAGGCACAATCTCATCCAGCAGAGGCTTGTTGGCATTCTTTTTGGCTTTCTCTTCAGAACTGATGTTTTCTGTGAGAAAGAACAGAGGCAAGTCATGAACAGATCCAGGAAAACCACATTTGCATCAAGCACTGAAACTCCATCCTTTCTTTCAGAAATTGCTCATCAAGAATTCACTATAAAAAAAAAAAAGGAAAATAAATTCACTTGATCTATCGTATGACTTATGTGCGTTTTAGCATATACTGGTTGGCTGGTGGGCTCATTCATTCATCCTTTCATTCACACGTCTGAGCCACTGCTATGTACCAAGCACTGCCTGGGCTCCAGGAGCCCAGCAGTGAACACCTGGTGGCGGGAGCGGAGGCATCTTCTATCTGTACTCTGATCATTGCTCCTATTTCTGAGCCCACTTTTTCCTTCCACATCCATGCAATTCCCAATTCCTACTGAGGAAGAATCTTGCTCATCTGAGTAAGATCACAGAAATCCTCCTCCTGCTCAACAATCTGGAGGTCCTCTGTTTTAGGAAGGAAGGGAATCTATGAGGACTATTTTCTTTCTATCTATAAGGAGTAAAATGAGAAAACCACAAGAGAGGTAGGTAGGCATTCAGAGACACTGAAAATTCAATTATTTTCACTAGGCCTGTGTAACCTAGGGATGGATCCAGTGACAAAAATATGAACTCTGATTCTAGGTTTGCCCCAGTTAATAAGTTTTCTGAACTGTAATGATATGGGGGGGGGGGGGGGAATACTTATAGAAACCTATAGGGATGAGAAAATTATAAACCAGCTTAAAAGTCTCAGTTTAATATAGTCAACAGCCTCAAGGAAAATAGGTCAAAAGAATACTCTGCAGAGAAGATAAAAGACTTTCAGGTTTATAACATGGCAGAGTGACTTTTAGTGAGTTAACTGCATGATGAAGGTCAACGGCCACTACCAGGAATTTAAACAAGGACAGTCTGACAAACTCTCTCAGTCTAGAGGAGCTTAAGGCAATATGATAATGAACTACATATATAATGTGGCATCCTGGATGGGATCCTGGAACATTAGGTACACACTAAGGAAATGTGAATAAATATGTACTTTAGTTAATAATAATGCATGAGTACTGGTTCATGAGTTATGATGAGTATACCACAGTACAATGTAAGATTAACAATAGGGGAAACTGGGTGCAGGGGTGGGGAGGGTCGGGGTGTAATATGGGAACTCCATGTACTATCTTTGCAACTTTTCCTATAAATCTAAATACTACTCTAAATAAAAAGTTGTTAAAAAAGTAGATGGCATTTGTAAATAGGCCTAAATCAGATTTGCTTGATCAAAGCAATACTTAAAAGTAAATGTCCTTCATTTACAAATGAGAAACACAGAGCCATTCCAAATGTACACTATTGACTATAAGGGTATCTATGAAACAGATTATTGGTCCATTAATTCAAGATCCAAACTTTGTTCACACTCTATAAAGCTAAAGGTTACTAGGATAGATGAACAATGCTCTTTCATCAATTTAAGCGAACTTGGGACCTGGAAACAAGAAAGTGGAGAATTACAGTAGGAAGATGGGTTACCAGCCATCCATACTTCAGAGAAAAGAAACCCCTCCATCTTTCAAGGCCTAATGGAGAAAAAACAAAGCAACAAACAAGAAAACTAGACTCTTCTTCCATCCACTCAAGCTAAAAGGATTCCCATAAAATACAATGTGGACAAGACTTAGTGGCTCAGTAGCCTCTGAGGAGGCAGGCGCGCGCGCGCACGCACACACACAAACTTTCCTTCACATACATTTGCGAACAGTCTGGTTCTAATGAGCCTCTGTGATACACCAGAAAGACCAGTGCAGGGCTCAGTCCCTGGTCCTGATGTTGCTGAGACAGTGGTACAGGCACCTGCTCTGCTCAGGTCTCTCTCTCCTCTGTTTTCTTTCACACTTGTATTTTTTTTTCTTGTTGGTTAAGTAAGTAGTATGTGTGGACAATGTTTTACCTTGCTAGTGGCACTCAGAAATAAAGACTGCTAAAGACAAAATGCCATGAGACACAGCAGCTCCCAAATGACACTGGCCAGTGTGTCTCCACGCATGGGCCCAGACTGTGGCACCGTGTGCTAACATGACTGCACTGCGTATCTCAAAAGCTGACTGAACTTACAGCCTCCCTCCACACACTTCCAATGACTGGGCCTTTTTAAATTTACCCCAATCTAATCTCCCAACCCGCTTCAGGAACAAGCAGTGTGTTTACAAGTTGCCTAAAAGGGAGCTCCCAGGACTGAGAGGGTGCTTCTCCATCCTCACAGTCAGGCGTTCCTTCCATATCATTCTCAACCGAGGCAGCAAATATTTCAGTGCTTACTAGGTACAGTGTACAGAAGCCCTGAGATCTAACTTGCTAGCTAACAATATTAAGGGGACCATCTTCTCAATAAGCAATACATTTTACAACCTACTTCCTAGACGAAGGTAGTTTAGGCTGTCCTTGGAAACAATTTTGTCTCCTTAGAGAAAATAAAAAATTACACTCTAGTAAAACAGGAGAGAGCAAATTTTTTTTTTTAAGGTAGGATATTCTGGTGAGTTTCTATATTTACATTAAAAAAGTTTAGAATGACCTAAAAAGCTAACATGAGAAACAAATTTAAATAAATTCCAAAGGTGGCAGAATTTCTTGCTTGCTCCTTTGCTTTGAAAATTTTTCAAAATGACCTTTCGCATTTAGCCATACACACACACAAAGCTGAAGTAAAACGGTATTCAGAAAGCAGAAAATAAATGGCTAAACAGACCTTGGCATTCAAAAGAAAAACAACACTTCACGTTCAAGCACCAGTCCCCTACAGGAGCTGGCCTCTCTCACCACCTTTCCAGCCCTAGGTCCCACCAATGAAGGAAGTGGTCCCTGCCCGTGAGTGTTAATCAGAAAGTGGAAGGCCGGCTGACCTCTGAACAGCTGCCGTATTTGCCCACCCACGGCCCAGGAGCGACCAAATATGGACCAATGGCTCTACCTTCCTCCTCTTCCTCGTCATCGCTGGACTCACTGACATGCACGCTGACAGCAGTGTTTGGAGAGTCTGTCCATTCAAAATATACCCCAAACCCAATGTCATAACTGTCTGTAGCAAATTCCCAAAAGAGATACGATCCTTCTTCATGGGTGGGCACTCGAACAGTAACCACTTCTCCTCGGCCCACCGTGATCACGGAATCTGCATCCTGCCGAATCTTCTCTTTAAAGTCTTTGATCTGGGGTCGCGTCCACATGGATGGAGCTGCTATTACTGGAAGAGAGTCTAAAGACAACAGAAATTACAAAAGCTACAGAGGGGAGCCTTCACCTGCAGGCAGCAACATTTGCATAGAACCACCTTAGGCACCAAGTGCAACCCGGCCTACCTCGCGAGAGCCCAGGACCACCACCACTCAGCTAAGCTGTTCCTGAATTCTGACCCATAGAAACGGTGTGAGATATACATGTTTATTATTATTTTAAGCTGCTAAATTTGGGCACAATTTGTCACATAGCAATAGGTAACCAATATACACAATTAGTATATATCTTATTTGCCCTCCTACACTATTCTAAGGGTCACCAGAACATTAGATTCAGACTAAAAGGAGTGAAAACGCATTCAACTCTCACAAACATGTACTTGCTCTCAGATGCTAGTTAACCTGACCTCCTGAGTTCGCTTTTCGTGAGGTCTGAAATCTGACACCTGGATGTCATACCTTTTGGTCCATTCTCCAGGACTTCTTCTGCGGCTTCTGGTTCAAGCTCTTTTTCAGAGTTGTCAGTGTGGGTTTTGGCCTGTCCATTAACTGACATCTTATCACTTGGTACAGCTGCATTCACTTTTGATGATGTAGGCAAAGAGGCCCCAGCTACTGCTACTTCCTGTTGTTTCTGTAATGCTGCCTACAAGTCAAGAAAAAGGCCAATAACTGAGACATATGCCCTAGAATGCATTCTGACCCATGTTTTAACCCTACCGAAGCATTATGCTCCAAGTGATTACTAATAAACTTTATCAGTTTTTATCCTATCTATAATGAATATTAATAGTACAATATAAAACCAAATCAGTAAAACTTTATCAGTAAAATTGATAGAAGAAAATCTTCTAGATAAAATTCAGATGCATAAAATTTCAATAAGGAAATGAAACTTGGTAGGAATAAATGGTCACAGAAAATTCACAAAGGCAAAAGCTGTAATTGGTAAAATCTGATATTGGCCTCCAAAGTAACTAACAAATTAAATATGGACAATTATTCTAATATGGGCAAAAAAGTCAATAAATTAAATCTTCACTGTAAACTATATACAGAAAAATTCTTATTAAACTGAAAGCTGTTAATCATGTTGTAAAAAGTATCTACCTAAGAATTAAACAGGCTTATAAAATGGATCTTGAGGTCAAAATCCTCTCAATAAAAATCCAACACTGTTTACATAATTATGATTAATGTATGCATATTCATAAACATGAAATCAAAATGCTCTCTGAGTCAAAATGGGAGAGTAAAAACATCTTGAACCCAAAGGACAATTATTTTGGGCTATTTCTTACAACAAGATGATCGATATTAATACCACTAGAAATACCAAAGTAACCTTAATACCTTAAGTAACTTTGGGGGGAACTTTAAACTGTATTATAACATACATATAGAAAAGTATACAAATCATAAATATACAACTTGATCACATTTCATAAATCAAACATACCCATGTAACCAACCCCCCAGATAAAGACATTATCTGCATCCCAGAACTGTCCCTGGTGCCCCTTTCCACCCCCCCCACCACCAAGGGTAACAACTATTCTGACTTACAACACTATAGTCTTCGCCTATTTCTGAACTTTATATAAATGGAGTTGTATAATATATGCAATTTTTGTGTCTGGTTTCTTTCACTCAACATTATTTTTGTGATGTTTCATCTATAGGGTAACAAGTAATTGCATTTTATTTGTTTGCATTGCTATAGAATATTCCATTGTCAAAATACAAAATTCATTTATCCATTTGACTAATGCACAGTTGGGCATTTAAGTGATTTTAAATATAAATGAGCATATGTTTACACAGTTAAAAAATATGGAAAAAAGCCTTTATAATCTCATGGTTTAGGGATAATGACGTAGTTGGCATATCTGTATACACACTTCATTTAACTTATTATTTTCAAACCAATTACTTAAACAGCAACACCTCTCTCTGCTGCTAGTTATTAAAATTTTAATACACTTAAAAATTTAAAATACCTTCTTCCAAGGCCTAGATTCTCAGTAATTTCCATGTGAGTTTTCTAGAAAGAGTACCAGCTTCCAGAAAAAGTACATACAACCCAAACAAGTCAGCACACTCAGAACATTCACTGCACAACAGGAGAGTAAACGAGCATTTCTGATGATGAGGAATTGGTCCAGTGAGAGGATCCCACCCCAATAAGCCTTTTTTGAAATTTTCTAGCAGAAACTCCTTTCCCCGGGACCCCACTGCCCATGAACATGCACCAAGTGTATATAACAGACTGTAATTATTTACATACATGATCTCTCTTTTATGCTTTAGGAAGTTTTTAAAAGCACAGAAAGGTACAGGAACAATGCAGCAAACACCTATGTAACTACATCCCCAAATTAACAAGATGTTTGCATTTTGGCATTCTGCTCAGTATTTATATAAAAATTAATACTTTTCGGGGCTGCAGTTCCTTTTGTTCCTTCCCCAGTTTTTTTCCTTCTCTCTTCCCAGAGACAACCAGTCAATTTGATACACGGAGCTGAGCTCTGTAATCTAAACTATGGCTTTCCAGTTAGGTTTCAATGCTTCTTGCTTTTGCCCTACTTGACTTTATTCTCATTAAGTGAAAGCAACCAATAGACAGGACAGTATATGGGAGGTATCTTAATAAAAAATTATCTGAATGCCCATCAAAGAAACAGGAAAAAGGGAGTGATATGCTAAGGTAGAAACAGGCTTTAGAGGACAGAAAGAGATCCCTCAAGAACACCACTTATTCGCCTGAACGAGCTCTGGGTAGGCATCCCTTTCCTCTTCTCGTGGATGACACAGACCCCGCAGTGCTTTTCAACTGCTCACTAATGCTAGGGACTCAGGGGCACAAGGTTATTTTAGGTAAGAATATTAATTTTCAAGAAATTTAAAGAACTTGGCAAAACAAAGATTACTTCATCTAACAAGAAATGTTGAGCTAATCTTTTTCTTCACTCAGATTTGACAGGTGGTAACTGCTTTATAAGTGAAAATTACTTAAATTAAGTAAAATTTAGCTAGATTGAGTTTAAAGAGGCATTTTTGCCTCTGCAAAATGTAAAAGTGTGTATAAAATCAGTTACCTTCCAAATGTACAAAACATTTTCACAGAGTAGCTATGTCCTCACTTTATCTCTCTCATAGTCCTGTGAGGTTAACAGGACAGGTCCCAGGATTTTATATCCCATTCTTACCGACTGGGAGAAAAGGCAGAAAAATCAGAGCAGAAGGTAACTTGTCTGAGATCAAACAAGGTCATGGCAAAGCCAGGACAGAATCCAAGTGTTATCTGACCCTGGTCCCATGTTCTTTCCTCTAAACCACCTACTCACATGTAGAAGAAAACTATTTGGGAGTACGAAGCCAGAGAAGGACACTAACGTGTCGTAGGGGAGCACAGTCTAGCTACTATACTTAACACAAAAGTCAGGATGGATCCAACGCAGCAGATAGCCTTAAGGGCTGGGGTTCTCCCACTGGAAGCTGTCTGGGCCTATGACAGTGCACTGCCCGAAGGACATCCTTGAACTAATGCTAGTTACCCAAGTCCCCCTGGTTCCAGGATGACTATCAGAACTTATGTCAGACTCATTGGAGTGACACTCAGTCCACACAACTCCCAAATACACCTAGGACAATATAATAGCGGCCACATTATCTGTTGCTTCAGGATCATATATTTTTTCTCATAACTGCCAGTGCCACACTAAAGTCTCCCTTAATGAAGGTCACCTAAAAGTTACTTTATACCTGAGAGGCTAATGCAAAATTCATCAGCAACTGTTAAGAGAGAACTTGGGTTCCAATGAAACTAAAAACCCTCTCTCAGGCTGAATGCTGGGTTTCTATCATACCTGTTGCTGTGCAAGCTGGACTTGATACAACTGCTGCATATACTGCTGATAGTGCTGCTCCTGCAACTGGCGGATGAGAATCTGCTGCTGTTCGTAGTTCCCTGGATACTGCTGGGCTGCGTACTGCTGGAACTGCACGGCAGTCTGCGAGTTTAAAGCTGCCATTATCTGCTGCCTAAAAACATTAAAAAATATATACTAGTCTGACTACAGGAGATTGGTCATGACAAAACAAAATGTCCATGTTACTTATTTTTATAACTTATAACTCTTAAAATGACTAAGCTAGTAATGTATACCAGTTGGCATGTGTCCCCAGGCCCAGAAGAAAGATTTAAGAAAATAAACTTGGCCTCTAATTTTCTGCTCAGGATTTTCAAGGAAATCGTGGGATGGAGAGAGAGAATAAACAATACATCATCATCATCACATGTGCTAACATCACGTGCCCTTACCATGTACCAGGCAGTGTTCAAGGCACTTCCCTGTACTGACCCACCAGTTCTCACAACTACCTTGGGGGTGGGGTTTCACAAAGGAGGCAATGAAGGTGTCAGTGACTTGACTGAGATTACCCTGCTAGTAGATGCCAGAGCCAGCTGAAGACTAGGCAGACTGGCTCCAGCCTACACACTCTAACGGTGATGCCGAAAGAGAATGGATTGCTGCCTATGGCAGTCACCTGCAGGCCATGGCTACTCCACCTAAATACACAAAAAGCAGTAAGGCGCAGAAGAACAGCAAAAAGATGTTACAGGTGGCCCTGGTAAGTATAAATAAAGCTGGTGAAAATTTGTAGATCCTTAGCATTTAAAGCCTGTCTTAAAAAGAAACAATGAAAATAATACCTGAACACAATTGGTTCAAAGATACTAACTTCTGTAAACTATTACAATTCTTTTTTTTTTTTTGTCACATAGAAACCACATGCTTAAGTTATATGACCAACTTAACAAAGACCTCAAAGCCATCTATTAATAGATAAATAACAAAGCAAAGTCTCACAAACTCCTGAATACAACATGACATTGCCCCCACGTCCAGAGTAGTAGAGCAGTAGTCATCATCTCTCTTCAAAGTAGGTTGAGGCCCTGGGTTGGTGTGAAGCTTTTCTGAGGAATGACTCAGAAATAATGAGGAGAAATCAATGGACTCCCATGATCTCTGGTTTAATCTATATGCCATGTCAGCCCTAGGACCCCAGGCATTCTTCCCACAGAGTTTTGTGGGTATCAATCCCCTCCTCCCTGTACCCAGAGCTCCCTCTAGAACCGATAGCTTCTGAGACAGCTGCTCTCACAGCCCTTACTAAGGAATAGTTTCAGCTCCCAAGCCCTGTATTAGAGGACACCCGAAAGGCTAACCCAACCAGATACCCTGTCCTAGGAGTTTGAAACTGGGTCTCTCAGATTCCAACCAGTCTCTTTCAGATACACAAAACCAAAAGCCACCTAAATCCAGGCTGGAATAGCCTGTGTGCACCAAAGCAGACCGTGACAATTTGCAGAGAACAGGAAGACTGAAACAGAGACAAAGCTGAGAAGCAAAGACAAGATATCACGTGGACTCAGAAAGGGAGCAAGCACGCAACCTCAGCTCCTGTCCTAGTCCCTGGGTTCTGGGAGCGAATCCCAAGCCCTTCCAATACTATTCGTCCCTCTTGTTGCAACCAAATGCTGCTTATGATGAGGCTGTCTTTGGCAACACATCGTCAATATAAATGGAGCGAAGCTAATGTTGGTCCACCTCCCAGTCACACAAATCAGAATTATTCTAAGGCGCACAGCAGTAAAAAGTCAGGTCCCAGCAGCATGGCCGTCCATCTTGCACCCTTAACCACAAGCTTACTTCTGCTGCTCTAGCCGAAGCCTCTCCTCCTCCAGGCGCCTCCGCTCCTCCTCCTCGCGCCTGAGCCGTTCTTCTTCTTCTTTCCTGCGCTGCTGCTCCTCCTTCTGCAGACGTTCTCGTTCCTCCTCCTCACGCCGCCTGCGCCGCTCCTCCTCCTTCCTATGAGGCACAGGAGGGAGAATGAACCCTGCACCAAACATCCTGCTCACAAATAACTGCAGGCTGGGTTTCACAGTGAAAAGTAGCACAAACTTTTCAGAGAACCATGAGATAGTATCAAAATCTGAGCTGCATACTTATCACAGTCGATCACGTGATACACAAGACCACGGCAAGAATGATTACTGCTACACAGCAATAGAAAGGTGTCCATCGGTAAGACACCACTCAAATCATGATGATGCGCCCATGCCCTCAGGGTCCCCTCTAATACACACTCACAGCACCATAAGCTTTTCCTTCATACTACTTGCTGTAACTGCAATTAAAGTTGCGTGATAAATTTAGCAATATATCTGCCTTACCCATGAATGTACATGCTGCATAAGGGCAGAGATGGCCTATCTCCCACCACTACACTCTCAGGGCTTAGCACAGTGCTGGAAAGGACAAGCAGGCAACAAATTTGTAGAGAAACAAATAACTCCCCCCAAAATGCCATGCAGCCATAAAAGAAAGCTAGAACTAATGGCCTAATATGTGAAGGCATTTAACATATTTAACATAAAACGCAGGTAAGTATATAGAAATACATCTAGAAAGATACACCTTAAATGTGTCAGTTATTATCTATGGAGAGAGAAGTGAGATTCAAGGTACAGTAGGAAGATTTTCAGACTGTGCTTCATATACAGACACAATTTATATTGCATACATGTGCGCATTATTTCTGAAACTAAAAATAATTTTAAAGCTTTTAAGAAAAGAACACTTGGAGATCAAGGTGCAGCCCCGTCCCAAACCCCTTTCCCAAAGGAGAAGAGACTCTGGCACTAGGAATGGATGCGATTTGTGTCTCAGGGCCAAGTGGCGTAGAGGGAGGCTGAGGGTGGGGTGAGAGATTTCTGAGGGTTCTCAAAATAGACACTATTTCTTGGTCCTACCATGGGCACTGTCTGGGTTACCTCACTTTTCTTCCCAAACTCCTATTAATTAATTAACAACACACTTGAACCACAGCCAAGGCTCGAAATATAGTAATAACATGACCTACTTTTAATATTTCACAGGTGGTGCACAGGGCAAGAGGTTCCATAAGCCAGAGCTCAAGCTTTAGGACAAAGGAAATCTAGTCTTTACACACTTAAAAAGAATTCACTATGGACTTCATCTCATGACAGAAGTATATTTTTAAAAGGAAAAATGCAGTTTTATATGTTCAACAGTAACTTAAATATTCAACTTATCGTTAAAAAAGGAACTTAAAAAGCATATTTCCAAAGACATTATAGCTATACCTCATTGGTCCAACATCACTACACAATGGACCATAGCACATAAATCAATTTTCTAATAAAGAGAACTCATTCCACTCTTATCTGAATCAAAACGTTTCCTTTGGATAAAAACGATCTTCGAAAACATATTAAACTACTTCTTATCCTCTTAAAAAGGAATAAATTATATCCAGTGCTCTGTCTTTGGGTAACTTGGGAGTTATAACTTGAAACATAAAAATTGCACGTGCCCTAATACAGTGATGGAGAAGTGTACCCTTACATTAAATGGTCCCTGACTGCCACACTTTTATAATTCTTGTGTCTAGTTTTCATGGCTTCTGGCTTCTCCCTCACTGTTAGGCTATTTTTCTCTTCCATCCATTACTTCCAATCCAAGTTAAGGTGAGAAAACCAGAGAAGCAACTGTTTCTAAAGTGAAAAAAATTGGCTTTATAGCATCATTTTCATTATGTAGAAAATTTAGATAGCCAAAGTTATTGAAAATTCAACCTCTAGATAAATAAGGTGCTAACTATAATCATGCTGCATTCACAATCATGACAGAGAATCCCATAAATATAAATAGTGCATTCAGCAGCTCCCCCTCCAGCCCCTGGAAAAATGAATAAGCCATCTGGAAGCCAGAACCAATATGCAATGTCTATATAAGGCCTACCATATAGCACAGCTGATAACCATGACATGAAGAATGAATATTCTAGAAACTCAAGGGAGACAGCCGCAAAGGGTGTGTCAGACCAGAGGGTGAGGAGGAGAGGATGGTTGAGTTTATAGTGCTTGCTCAAAAATTTAGTGTAATGACAGAAAAAGAATGCTGCAATGATGGATAGGTGGTTCCTCTTAAAGGTATAGCCAGATGGAGGCAGGAAGCATCCCCCCTACCCAAAACTCATGAGTTATCTGCTCACATCAGGAAGTCTGAACAATTGCCATCACTGCGGGGCCAAGGGCAGTTAGACACCTGATTCAGAACATGCCATAAAGAAAAGCATCAATATACTGGGCTGTACAAGGATAAAGTGTTCCATGCCCTCAAATGTCACCTTTTTTTTTCTTGCTCTTCCTTCTCTATTTTGTGGGATGTAACATACGTTGAAAAGAGATGGCAGCACCTATTTAAGAGCTTGACAAACTCTACCATGGCATCCTCCTTAGACATGTTTCCCAGGGCTGCCCATTCTCTCCTGTAAGGAATAACAGGAAAAGTTACCTCCTCTTCTTAAGAGAATGAGAATTTGATTTCATTGAAACCTAAATATGAACAATTCCCAACCATAATGAAGAATAATTCTATTATCAACAAAAGGTGCAAAACTTCCAGTTTCAACAAGCATGTACTGATTCACTAAATTGGGTATGCCACATAGAATCCAAACTTACTCCGTAAACTATAAATACAAACTTAGCTGCACTGATAACTTCCATACTAGCAAAAGCGTATCTGAGTTTTGTTTTACTTATAATTTAGCCTTAATTGAACAGTCAGTGTACTCTTTTTTGTCACAGCTCTATATGGCCCAATAAGGAAATAATTACTACATATTTTAAATGGCTGCTTTTAATATTATTAGGAAGAATCAAATGAAGCTGTACTTGTCTTATGTTCATAATCAGATGAGTAAGCTTCTTCCACAATATTTAGCCATAAACACCTCCAAGCCAAAAAGAGATAAACATCTGAAGACTCCAGAAGCTGAAAGCAAAAATGTTTGTTTCAGTTCTAAGCTAATGAACCAGCTATTTACATCTTAACCAATTTACTTTGTACCGCATTCAACATTATTCTCGTTAAATTAATTATACAACAAAACAGTTACCTCCTGTCATTCCCCAACACATCAAAGAATCCAACCTCAGGACAAGTGTCTGGGTTATATGGGCCCAAAAGAACTTGCTTATGCAGTGCCACAAGCTTCAGTTTTTCTTCATAAGTTGGATGAAATGCTTTGCCATCTTTTTCTGTAAGAAAAAAACACACAAAGAAAACAATTAGCACAGGGAAAATACATAAATTTCAGCACTATATGATGAAGTTTTGCTACAAGGTATGTCACAAACTGCCTGTAATAGATATAAACACTATTATAATGAGATTTTTTTGAGATACTAACCTTTTAATAACTTTTATACAGATTTTTTAAAAAACAAATGAAGCCAAGTACTAATAATTGTTAAAACTACTACAGAGAAAACAATCTGTTAAGCTACAGTTAGGCACACACACACACAAGTGTACCAATGACATCTTTTACACATATTAAACATGTCCAACAATCATTTTTTAGAAGTGTTTTTTAAATTTAAATCTTTTTTTAAATCCTCACCCAAGGATATTTTTTCCATTGCTTTTCAGAGAGAGTGGAAAGGGTGGGGAGAAACACTGATGTGAGAGAGATACATTGATCGGTTGCCTCCCCCACAGGCCCCAGCTGAGGTCCGGGATCCAGCCTGCAACTGAGGCACATGCCCTTGGCTGGAACCAAACCCAGGACCCTTCAGTCTGTGGGCAGATGCTCTAACTACTGAGCCAAATTGGCTAGGGCTAAAAAGTTTAAAAAAAAATAATTTTGTACCTATCACTTTTAATCTGATCATACAGATACTTTGAAAGGCTATATTCAAAACGTATCTATCCCACTGAAGCAGTATGATGTGGCAGAAGGGGCTTTGCAATCAGACAGCTTAGGTTTAAATATCTCAGACACTTCCTAGATGTAGGACCATTTCACCTCTCTGATTCATCAATAAAGTAAGGAGCCCACTGCTACTTCACAGGTAATGGGAACTATTATTAATGAAACACCAAAAAAAATCCAATTAAAAAATGGGCAAAGGGTCTGGATACTTCTCCAAAGAGGATATACAGATGGCCAACAGACATATGAAAAGATGCTAAACGTCACTAATTATCAGAAAAATGCAAATTAAAACCAACAATATCACCTCAAACCTGGCTATCATCAATAAATCAACAAACAACAAGTGTTGGAGAGGAAGTGAAAAAAAGGGGACCTTCGTGCACTGTTGATGGGAATGCAGACTGGTGCAGCCACCATGGAAAGCAGTATGGAGTTACCTCAAAAAATTAAAAACAGAACTACCTTATGACCCAGCAATTCCACTTCTGGGAATTTGTATCTGAAGAAACCCACAAAACTAATTGGAAAGAATATATGTACTCCTCTGTTCATTGCAGCATTATTTACAATAGCCAAGATCTGGATGTAGCTCAAGAATGAGATCTACAGACCTCTTAAGAGTACAAATACTGAAAGCTAGAAAACAATGTAATAATACCTTGAAATTCTGGGGGAAATTATTTCCAACCTAGATTTTTATACCCAATCAAATCAAATGATATAACAGTAAAAATAAACAAATTTTTGGAAAGGCAAGGTTTCAAAATTTTACTTTCCAAGTGTTCTATTCTCAAGAAGCTACCAGGGGGTAGGCATTTCCAAACAAAGGAAAACAAAGGATTCAAGGAAAAGGGAATCCAATACCACAGAGAGGTGAAGGTAACTTCCAGGATGATAGTTGGGTGGCAGACTCAGAAGGTAGAAAAGCTAAGACTGGATCAAGAATTTAAGGAAATCTAAGAGAGTCACGTTTTTAAAAAAGTACCTAAGGACAGAGAAAACAAATAGTAATTGCCTTTAACTATATGAAAGACAAAAGGTTTGCATAAGAACCAAAATATAATCAAAGTACTGACCTGCCTCATCTATGAATACAAATGTAAACAACTGGCACTGATTTTAATCACAAATGTGGTTATCATAAAATCAGGGAGTATGGGAAGGGGGAAGAGCAAAACACACACATATAAGTAATGAAGACAAATACCAGAATAAACAGTCAAAATAATTTAAAGTGGTTGGGGGGGGGGGGGTCTTAGAGGTAGGAAAAGAGAAATAAGGATGGCTATTTTTAATTTTATAGGGCAACTTGACCTTTTAAATTGCTCTGGTTTCCACTTTGATAAAAAGGTCAAATGAGTAAATTCATAATATGCTCAATTTCAGTAGTCAGTTCATAATGGGACAGGCCAGTGAACCAGGCAAAG
The DNA here is from genome assembly GCF_054644295.1 of Miniopterus natalensis. Lineage (NCBI taxonomy): Eukaryota > Metazoa > Chordata > Mammalia > Chiroptera > Miniopteridae > Miniopterus > Miniopterus natalensis. The sequence goes on along the minus strand of NC_142101.1, from coordinate 12,661,185 downwards.
TGGAATAGGGAAACCGAGACAGATAGCTGGCAGAGCAATTTAGAGCATATACAGAAGGTCTCCTCCCTAGAGAAAACACATAGGCCTCAGTTGTATTTCAGCCCCAGGCCCAGAAAAGCAGCAAAACCAAGTGGGAGATGCCAGGACCAGCTGTGATGACTAACAACCCCCTGCCCTGAATCAGGTGGAGACCACGAACTTGAACAAGCACAACTGGAAAACTGATGAACAGTCTGCTGAAACCCTCAGGAGACCTCCCCTAAAATTCTACCTGTAAGAGAGGGATAAAAGCCTCAAGATAAAGGACCCAGCGTGAGCTCTCCCTCTGGGGAGCAGCTTGTGCCAATCCCCCCCCCCCCATGCACAAATCTCCTAAACTCTAAGGGACCCCAGGAGACTTGCAACCAGGGGAGCAAAGGACAGTGGCAGCTCCTCCCAGGCGATTCCCCTGAACCTGTCCCCAAGGTCGTCCTCTTGTCTCTGACTTCCCAGTGAATTAAGGTAGCCAAGCCTAGGCTCTCTGGCTACTGCTTCTATGCTAAACCCTTTCTTGTTTCACTGTCCCCAGCTCTAATACATGTACTCTCAGGATCACTTGGGCTTGTCTTGGGAAATATTTCCTGCACAAAGTCAAGAACCCACACACGACCGACTGGCCCCAGGCAGACCCACTCAGGTCCAGGTCCCCTGTCCAGTAACAATAAGATATTATAACATGTGGTAGGCATAATACCCCTCCAAAGATGTCTACATCCTAATCCCAAATCTGTGGATATGTTAGATTATATGAAAAAGGGGAATTAAGGTTTCAACTGCCTTGCCCTGGACTACCCTCATGGGCCCAATGTAATCACAAGGATCCTTATAAATGGAAATAAAGAAGGGTCGGAGGGAGATTTGAAGATGTTATGCTGCTTGCTACCTTTGAAGATGGAAGAAAGAACCATAAAGCCAAAGCAAGAGCAGGTGGCTTCTAGAGGCTAAAAAAGCAAGGAAACAGACTGTTTCCTAGAGCCTCCAGAAGGAACACAGCTTTGCTGACCTCTCCCCTTTTTTTAACCCAGTGAGACCCACTTTGAACTTCTGACCCCGAAAATTATAAGGCAGGAGTTTTAAGCCACTAAATTTCTGGTACTTTATTACAGGAGCAATAGGAAACCAATACAATACACAAAATACATTTTCCCAAGCAATTAAAAATAGAAATCGCTTTTAGATTATGTTTGTATTAAAGTCATAAGTATTTAACTTTACAGTTCTAATAAGACAGCATAAATATTTTGATGGCATTATAACCAGTTACCAAGCCCAAAGGTCTGGAAGATTAAAATTAAGACCCTTCCACCTGAAATTAATCATACACAAGGTTATTAGTCTCACACCTCAATTGCTAGAGTAAGTTTACAGAGAAATCATATTTTTCCCTTCTGTCTGGAGGTAAAGGTAGAGGGATATAACAAATTATTTCAATGTCCCATCTAGCCTTTTACTTGATGAAATGAAAACCATAAAATATATGGGTTGGAAAGGATATTAAAGACAGGTGACTGAATTGCACAACCAAAGCTCAAATCTGCCCTACATATCTACTTGGCCTCCAGTAATCTGTTACTACATATACAATATAAAAAAGATGTAAACTGTAATGTCAATAACCTAAAATGTGAGGGAGAAATAAAAGTATAGAGTTTCTGTATGCTGCAGAAATTATGTGCTTAAACTAGAACTATAAAATACTTTATATAAGCCTCATGGTAACCACAAAGGAAAAAACCTGTAGTAGATACACAAAAGCAATCAAAGCATATCCACCTAGTAATTGTTAACGTGTGCTTGAACACTTCCTGGTGGTGGTAATTCATTGTCCCAAAGCAGTCTATTCCATCATCAGATAGATGTGATTTTTACTTCTTTATTGAGTTGATCTCTTTCTAGTCTTCAGCATTAAATAAAACACATCTAACAGATCAGACCTCACAAAAGCCACAAAAGCCCTGGTTGATGTGGCTCAGTTGGTTGGAGTATTGTCCTGTACACCAAAAAGTTGCAGGTTCGATTCTCAGGGTGCATACCTAGGTTACAGGTTCAGTCCCTAGTTGGGGCACCTATGAGAGGTAACCAATTGGTGTTTCTCACATTGATGTTTCTCTCTCTCTCTTGCTCTCCCTCTCTCTAAAATCAATAAACATATCCTTGGGTGAGTATTTAAAAAAAAAAAAAGGCTGCAAAATGTCCATCATGTTTGCCCCGAGCTCTCTAGGCTAAACATACACAGCCTTTTCACTCCTACCTCCTAAATCCCCGCTCTGCTATTTTCTAACTATATAACATGGACAAATTATGTAACCTTCCCGAGCCTTGGTGTTGTTATCAATAAAATGGAGATACTAACTTGTCCTTGGGGTTCTTGTGAGGGTTGGAAATAATATGCTCCAAAGTCTCAGTATAGTGCCTGCAGAGCAGACACTGGCTAAACAGCAGCTCTTATGATAATGAGGGCAGGGATTTGAATTCCCACACTGTACAAGTTGCTCTCTTCTGAATGAGCAGAAGATAACCCAACGGATGCTACTGCAAAGTGAAAGCAGTACCCAGGGATTGTCTGATCTGTGCAGAGGAGAGCAAAACCATCTCCCCCTTCACTCATCCTACCACAGCAGCTTAAAATAAAATGTTTTCTTTCATGGCCCTTATACACTGTTGCCTCACAGAGGATACACTTTAAAGAAAATCCATCTTTTAGAAATATTAAAATCACCATCTTGCCCTGTCCTGTGTGGGTCAGTTGGTTGAGCACTGTCCCATGCACCAAGAGATCACAGGTTCGATTTCTGGTCAGGGCACATGCCTGGGTTTCAGGCTCGATCCCCAGTAGGGGGTGTGCAGGAGGTAGTCGATCAATGACTCATCATTGATGTTTCTCTCTCTCTCAAATCAATAAAACAAAACAAAAAAGCACTAAGTTGGAAATAATTTGTTAATTAAAAAAAATTTGTCAATTTTTGAGGCTGTTAGGGACACTCATTATTATTATTTTTTTAAAAAATATATCTTTATTGATTTCAGAGACAGAAAGGGAGAGGGAGAGAGAGATAGAAACATCAATGATGAGAGAGTCATTGATCGAGCCCGAGACCCGGGCATGTGCCCTGACCAGGAATCAAACCCCGATCGCCTGGATACTAGGTCGACGCTCAACCGCTGAGCCACGCCCTGCTGGCAGGGACACTCATTATTTTGAAAACTAATAAAGGGAAAGAAGCATTTATTGTTCCTTTCCTATTTGAACTGTACCCCAAACCATATGCTATATGAGGAAAAGTATTACAGTGAAGGGAAGACAATTAGAATATCAACATTTTTCAATTCTCAATGAATTAAAACACATTCATTTTCAATGCACATGAGTAAAAAACAATCATTAGGTTAGCTAAATGCAGGCCTCCCAAAAGGCCTACTAGTACATTAATAGGAATATACTATTAATACCAATATTTTTGATGGGCACATTTACTTCAGTCCTTTAGAGGGGATTCCTCCCCACTACAATCAATATCCCAAACCTGACAGCAATGTTATGTAGGCATTCAGAGTAGATGCTTTTCTCTCGGTTTACTTCTCCAGAGAGCTGAAGCGATTCGTAATAAAGTGATTGTGTGTAGAAAAACAAAATAAATCTTTCCATCAGCCCTTAATATTTCAAGCAAATATATTAAAGAAGTTCCAGGGAGTGGGGTTGGGTGAAAATGGTGAAAGGACACAGATAACAGCATGGTGACAGCCAGAGGGAAAGGAACGTGGCGGGAGGTGGGAGAGGCAAAAGGGGGATGAATGGGATGGAAAGAGACTTTACTTGGGGTGATGAGCACACGATGCAGTATGATGATGTTTTATTGAGTGATACACTTGAAACCTGTATGGTTTTGTTAACCAATGTCACCCCAAAAAATTAAATTAAAAAAAAAAAAGAAGTTCCAAGATGTGATAAGGCAACAGGATAGAACCTTTAAAGTATTTCCCTCAGCCCAGCCGGACGAGGCTCAGTGGTTGAGCGTAGGCCTAGGATCCAGGAGGTCAGGGTTCAATTCCCGGTCAAGGCACATGCCCGGGTTGCGGGCTCGATCCCCAGCAGGGGCTGTGCAGGAGGCAGCTGATCAACAACTCTCTCATCATTGATGTTTCTATCTCTCTCTCCCTCTTCCTTCCTCTCTCTGAAATCAATAAAGATATATATTAAAAAATAAAATAAAATAAAGTATTCCCTCAGAACACCACCAGAAACCAGGGTTGCTACTTGCTGTCCATCTCCTGTTGTGGGAAGGGCTGTTTTTGGAATCACACAGAACCAACCCTGCCTCTTACTAATAATAACTGAGTGGCCTTGGGCAAGTTCCTCAACAGAAATCAGGATAATACCCTCCCTGAAGGGCTTGTGGAGGAATAAAGAAAATAATGTGTATACAGCTCTCAAAATAGTACCAGACTTTTAGTGAACATCTGCTGAGTAACTGGTGGCAATTATTACTCTGGAATTTTAAATTCATGCAACTATCTACCAGCTTAATGTAATGAGATAATAAAGTGTTAGAGAAGGAAAAATTCACCCCCAAGAACTCTAAAAACCAAAGTACAACTCTCCAGGTTTAACTTCATCCAAAAAGTATGAAGGCTACCATAAAGCCAACCGATTAGTACTTAACCCAGAGGTGAGAAAACCAGCTTAATCTTGCTAAACTAGAATTGGGCAACTTCATTCCTTCCTTTGAAACCTTCAATGGTTCCTCACTGTGTACTGACAAAAAGGCTATTTACAATGGCATTCAAATCAGCTCATGGATCTGACAACTTACCTCTCCATCTCCACTGAACTACATTCTATTTGCCATTTCCCAGACACACATGCCTTGTCCTTCCCTCTCTAGAATGGCATTTGCTCCCTGAATCCTCCACTTACTGCAGTTGTCACTGGGTCTTTAACTCCTCTTTTGGCTTCCTTAATAGCAAATTCCTTAATAGCAAAAGGGAATGTACTATTCATTTATAGTGGTAACCTAATATGAAACTTTATCCATAATAAGGACTCGACAATGTCTGAAGTTTAGATGGTGAAATGCTAACTTACATTGACCTGTATTTTCATCTTATTATTTTACTTTCACAGTCATAAGATTAAAAGGGTAGGTAATTGGCATAATGGGTTCAGTCACTGGCTTATGACCACTGTGACAGGGATGGAATGAGAAACAGGGTTCCTGATTCCCAATCCAAAATATTTTCAATGGAAAAAGATATCCATGCTTTCAAGATTCATATTTATTCCACAGTGCAAGATAAAGCGTAATGTTATTGCTAATTCTTGTGAGACACTAGTACAAAGCCACAAAATAGTGATCTATTAGAAGTCCTTGCAAGACTGATAAAAATACCAGTTACACTAGAAAATTTCACATTAAAACAAAGGCAGCAACAGGTTACTCACCTTGCTTCCCACAATTCTGACTACTTTTAGAGCCTTCCTCCCCTCCCCCAATTAGGCATCTCATACTAACAGCCTCCTCACTGCTAACTACATAATAATTCATACAGAGGGTAGCTTTTGATTGCTTTATTGCTATTTCTCCTTCTAAGTTCTTGGATATTGCTCTGAAAGCCTAACTTAGGAAGGGAGTGAACCATACCTATCAATGTAGCTTTTCTTCTTTAAGGTGACTGATAACTAGGCCCTCAAATTACACGTTCCCCTAGGAGTCCTACTACTCAGCAAAATATTAGGTTTAGACCACTAAATCTTAAATCTGAGGCATCAAATTTCATTTAATCCAGCTCCACAGATATAAATGGATGGAAACTGAGTCTAGAAAAGTTAATTGTCCAGGAGTTTACACAGTAAATGGAATCCAAGGCTTCCTGACTCCAAAGCAATGCTAAATTTACTGCACATTATACAGTGTTTTAATCTTTCGAAGAAGATATTACTACTATTTCCAAATAAGACAGGCTCAGAGACGAAATTACCCATTTACTTTTTTGTTAGTCTTGTAGCAAAAGCTAGGATTAGAAGTTGGTTCTTCTCTATCCTTATATACTTCTGCTACAATATACTTTAACCTTATGAATCTGGAAAAGTAAGTTCTAAGAATAAAAATTTAAGGTAAAATGTAGTTATAGTAATTGTACAGAAACCACCAGGATTTTAGGTATGTGATAATATATCATCATTACAGGAAACTCTAAAGTCCAGGGTGAAGTGATCCAAAACCTGCTGTTTCCACTTTCCCAGGCTAGGTAGGGCATAGATGGCTGGATTCATCGTGCAAAGATAAGTATTTCAAGGGTAAACGTTTAAACAAAAAGTGCAATGACTGTGGAATGATCGACTGTTCTGGAAAATTTATAAGAGAAACTTTCATTAGTTTGCACAATTAAAGTTAATCTGAGAAAAAGGAAATAACTTCTGCATGTATCACTACAATGAACTACTCAACTTCAGCTAGTAAAATATGTACTCCAAAAGGTACTCCCTCTGGGAAGTGTCATAAATATGCTGTTCTGGAATGTGTAGGGAGCCTAGCAACCACTCTTAAAGTTTCATTTGTTGATGTTTCTCGTGGCCCAGCCGGCCCACGGGATCTAAATATCTCTAAGAATCAAACTAACGGGCGTCTTTCTCATCAGTCTTTCCCACTGAAGAGATCTTGTGACTGGTATCACCACCACTGGGCTAAGTGAATCAACCAATTAAAAAACCCCACAGGCCACACTCTCGCTCTAAGACGAGACACGTTTTACAATCCTGCCAGGAGCTCGCAGGGCACTTTTAAACCTTACTCGAAGAACTCACTCTTGGCGTATCGCTTACAAGGTAAAAACTTAACCTTCTAGAAGTTACTAGGACACAGCGGGCACCCTTTCTCTTTAGAGTTTGACAAGCCAGAGGGAATGTGTCCGCTTAATACTTCCTCCTCTCTGCCACATCAATCCTGCCGGGTGATCAAACCCTACTCGAGTGTGTGGTTCCCCAGAATGACTGCAAAGGGTCTGCAGGAACCTTTGGAAAAGATTTCTTCCACTATGGGAAAAAGGTAAAAATCGGTGGGGTGTGATGTGCCATGCTACAGACACAGAAACAATGGTGCAACTGTAAAAAAATACATATGATTTTAAAATAGTTAAAAAATAAAGATAAATTCCAGAATGGGACCCTCTGGGGGAGAGAGGGCTCATTCTTCCATCCCAGCTCACGGAAACCTGAGAAGCTAAATCAGGTAAAACGCCCCGGTAACCTCCGGGAGGCGGGACTCGGACGGCTAAATCAAGGTTCCAGGCCCCTCAGAGCTGTGACCCCGCGGCCAAGAAGGTGGTGACAAACTTCAGGTCCCCCCAAGGGCGGAGCCCTGCTCCGGTAGCCGCGGCCCGGTAAGGTGAGGGTGAGGCGGTCCGGCCCCACCGGGGGCCACAACCCGGGCCGGGCTCCCGTGGCCCGGCAGCGGCGGCGGGGCGGGGCCGGTCGGCTCACCTTTGAAGAAGCGCAGCGCCAGGCCGTACAGCTCTTCCAGGCCGAAGCCCCAGCACTGCTCCAGTCGCCGCGCCTCCTCCGCCGCGCCCCCAGCCGCCGCCTCCCCGGGCTCCGGTTGCTCGCCGGCGGCGCCCGGGCCCCGGCCGGCCCCGGGAGGCGAGGGCGGCGGCAGAGGGGGCGGCAGCAGCGGGGCGCCCTCCGCGCCGGGCCGCTCCTCCGGGTCCGGGCTGAGCGTGAGGCCGTCAACCGAGACCTCGAGTCGCTCTGCGTTCAGCACCGCCGCCATCTCCGGCTGCTGCGCCTCCTCGGCGGAGACAGGCGGCGGCCACGTATCGACTTCCTGCTGACCCCTCACCTCCACTCACCGCCACCGGAACTTCCGGTGCAGAGACGGCTCCCGGGCTCCGTGGGGGCGGGAGAATCCTGGGGCCCCGCCCCTCCGGCGGCTGCGTCGCGCGGCCTGGGCAACCACAGGCCACGCCCCCAACCCCGGGGTCCCGAGCGCGCAGCCCAGCTCCCGCCCCAGGCCCGCGGCCCTGGTTCCTCCCGGGCGGCGGGTGCTGCGCCCTGCTCGCCGCCCGGGCCACCCTTCTCCGTCCCGGGGTCTCGGTGCAGAAATGCAGGGGCTTCTCTGAGGCCGCTGTCAACTGGCAGATGCTGGGGGAACGCAAGCTCGTACGATGGATGGAGCCCTCGTGAAGGAAAAAATACCAAAAAAAATTTAAAAAAAATTACAAGCAGAAAGTTAGGAAAGCGAAATCTTTAGAATGAGAAAGAAATCACCAATGACATTTTGGAAAGTTGACAGAACCCGCAAACATCCCTCCAATAACCATAACAGCTTTATCAGCTGCAGGACGCACTTCTGCAGGGCAACCAGCAGCCCGGAAACATCGTTATTTCATTTTACTTCTTTAAGGATTGAAAATGCCCTGGACGACATTATGCATATTAATCTGTGTTTCTAGACTTTATGGGCACCATTTGTGATCATTTCCCCCACATTTTTCTTTCTTTTTTTCTTCTTCCAGATTTAATTTGACTCCTTTTATTTTTAATTTTTTTAATTTTTAAATTTTATTTTTGTTTAAAATATTACAGATGTCTCTCCCCCGCATTTTTCGGTTGAATACACTTTTTTTTTTAATCCTAGCCCGAGGATATATTCTATTGATTTTTGGAGAGGAAGGGGGGGAGAGGGAGAAACATGGGTTTGAGAGAGAGGTTGTCTGCCCGTCTGCCTCCCACCAGGAGCCTGCTCTCCAACTGAGCCACCCGGCCAGGGCTGTTGCATGCTTTTGATCACCTTTTTCTAGGACAAATATTGGTCTTTTTTTTTTTTTTTTTTTTTAGCATGGTGCTCACAATTTAGTTTATTATGATTATTAATTGTTTATAAGTTTCAGCTTCACAACTCATTACCGCTTCAATGGCAATTTTGTGTATGTTTTTTACTGGATTCCCCAGACAAGCTGTGTTGGCTACATGTACAGATCTGATCCAGTGAAATGAATAAAACAGGTGACTTCGCATACGGACAGACTCACTACGGCTCGACTACAAGTTTGTGTCCCATTAGCACAGGAATTCTAAATATTCCATTTAGCATGATTCACATAAAGACAAAAATAAGTCTGGGGCATTTGTAAGTGTATACCTGACATTACTAGGTAGATTCCTAATGATTGAGAACCTCTTTTAATTTAATTTATTTATTTTAGGTTAGGTTTTTTTAGATTAGGCATTGAGGAAAGTGATTCTTCCACCTATAATTTTTTATTTCTGATGGTTGGAAGGACTTTTTATGGACGAATTTCTCCCTTTCTTTCAAATACTGTTTTTCCTGTATTGCCAGGCATCACAGAGCTCCTTTGCCCTCTGGCCCTGCACCTTTGTGACATGGTGCTGGCTGAGTAGGCATAATGGGCAGTAGGTGTATTCCAGAAAGCCATTCCTACACCCACAGTGAGCAATAATTTAACAGTATGCGGAAATAACAGCAAACCACATAAATGCATGCCACAAAACCCAAATTAAATGTATCCCTAATTCAATCATTGTCCCTTTAGCCAGGTCCCCCAAAAACCCATGGCCATTCTTATACCACTTAATGGGGACTGGGGGGCGGGCAATGGAAAAAAGTCTTAAATATCTTACTTTAGTAAATATCTTACTTGAGAAAAGTTTACAGGTCCTACCTGTTTTGGTTCAGTGGTTAGAGCGTTAGCTCTCGCTCAGGTCCTAGGTTCAATTCCAGCCAAGGGCATGTACCTCAAGTCCCGCTCAACATTTCTCTCTCTCAAAAAAAAAAAAAGAAGAAGAAAAGAAACATTTACAGAAACATTTGACCAAGTGAATATACTGCTAGGACCTTTGGAAAGGGCCTGTTAAGTGAGAGCCCTGAAGCTTAAGCTTCATTCTTCTATGATATCCCATTTCTAGTTGTACGGGACGCAGAACTAATTCTATTACTCCAAGCCAAGTGACTTTTTTTTTTTAATGTTTTTATTGATTTCAGGGAGAGGGAGAGAGAGAGAGAGAAACATCAATGATGAGTTTCATTGATTGGCTGCCTCCTGCATGCCCCCTGCTGGGGACTGAGCCTGAAACCAGGCATGTGCCCTGACCAGGAATCGAACCCTGACCTCCTGTTCGTAGGTCGACACTCAACCACTGAGCCACGCTGGCTGGGCCATTGCTTGATTCTTGACCCGAAATCGAACCTGCAACCTCGACCTATCTAGACAACGTTGTAACCGATTGAGCGACCTGGCCAGGGCCAGACTACATTTTTAACAGCAAGAGCCTAGGAAACTTTTTTGACAGCTTTATTGAAATGTAATTGGTATTCAATAAACTGCAAATACTCAAAGTTTACCATTTGAGGGGTTTTGACATATGCATGGACCTGTAAAACCATGATCACAATCAAGATAAATATATCCATCACCCCTCCTGTAATCCTCCCCCTCCCCCAAGACTCTTCAATAGACATTTGTTATAATTCGTTTGTCACAATAGAATCTGACTTCTATAAACAGTTCAGAGAAGCTGCCTGCATTTCCATACTCGTGTCTTTTCTCTGTGAGGTTCACAGAGTTAGCAAAAAGGATTATTTTCTGAAACCTTTCAAATAACGTTCCCCAAGTTTGCTCCTATACGAAAGAGTACTTTTCAACCAACCATCTTTGTTGCGTGAATGTCAGTTAAGCTTCATTGCATTCAATCATTTGTCAGAAGTATTAGCATTTCTGAAATGTTTTCTGAAGTTTCTTCCCTAAAATCAAACTTTCCCTTTGTTCTTTTCACACATTTTCATCTGCTCTGTGAAACACTGTTAGATCACCAGACAGAGTGGGGTTAATTACATGTTTCCTGCTTTATCTGGTGAATTAATAATCAGTACTCAGTAAAATTTTGCAGTTAGTCTTTTTAATTTTATTTTTAAATTGATTTTAGAGAGGGAGGGAGAAACATTGATTTGTTCCACTTACTGATGCGCTTATTGCTTGATTCTTGTGTGTGCCCTGACCAGGGATCGAACCCGAAACCTTGGTGTATCGAGATGATGCTCTAACCAACTGAGCTCCTGGGCTGGCCAGGGCTCAACTCCTGTCATTTTATCTTTTATTCACTTAAAAGTGTTTTTTCTTATGTGTACTATAAAAATGTATTTTATGATCTCTTACCTAAATAAATACATGCAAATGGCAAAAAAAAAAAAGAGTCGACCCCTACAGTGCTTTAAACCTGAATTAACTGCTAGCATTTTAAAAGCTGGAATTTTAGTGTAAAACCATCCAGGTTTCCAATTTACCTTTAAAAATTTAAGAAAGTTGATGACACTGGGAGGGTGCTGTATTAGACAGCACTGAGCTGGAGCTACTTAGAGGCTGCCTCGCTGAGGAGGGACGTGCACTCTCAAGTTTACAACAGGCCCCCCAGTCCATAGCAGTGCCCTTGCTATTTATCATGGGCCTGTAGCTGGTGCAATTGATCGGTTTAGGCCAACTCCGTTTATCCTGTTACCTGGCTGGCCGTTGTAGGTGCTGATGTTTCTAAGCCCCTAATATAGAAGAGAGGATGGGATACTGCCCGGAAGGTTGGGAATGGCTTCAGAGAGGGGATCATTCTGATCGATGGCTTTGTACCTTCACAATGAGTGGAACCCCACTCTAGGCAGAAGGAATGCCATTTGCCGTGGCCCTGAGGGTTAGGAGAGCCTGGCAGGTTTGGCTCGCCCTGACCAAAGCAGGTTCTGTGAAGGGAGGGGTGGCAGGAGACAGCCTGGGAGGTAGAGGTAGGCTGGGGCCGGCTGTGCAGGGCCCAGAAGGAAGGTCAGAGGGCCGTGGTGGCGCCACTGAAGGTGTGCACGGGGTGTCATGAGCAGCAGAATGTGGAGAGGAGGCTGGCCCCAGGGACCTCAGGAGGGAGCTGCTGTTAGTCCAGGTAAAGGCGACCAGATCCAGAAGAGCAGCGGAGGGAGATGGCAGGAAGAGCTGGAGTCCAAAAAGCTGGGCAACAGGGCCGAAGGAGCCAGCAGAGAGGGTCAGGGAAAGGGCTGAATCTGTCACTTTTTAGCTCGCGTGACCTTAGGTCCACTTTCTGGACCTCTGTCTCTTTAGCTATAGAAGGTAGAAATGGTTTCTGCCTGGGTTCCATCACAAGATATGGATCAGCCTGAATTAACTTATATCTGTCAAAGTGCTTTAGAAATGATCAAATACCCGAACAGAAAAGATAGGAGTCGTATAGCTGCTGTCACCATTCCTCTCTGGCCTTCACATCCAAAACACTCTTAGGAGCCCCTTATGAAAGTATGTGTATTTTTTTTCAGACTCAAAAGTAAACATGAGTCTAATAAATTAAAAGACATAGAAACGTATACTTAAAAAAAACGACAAGTCTCCCATAATCCCATTACTGAGATCTCGCCAACACTGTCAATGTGGGGTACATTCTTCCACGTGTCTTGCAAATGCTGATATTCACATAAAAATAATAACTATTGTTAATACTGAAAATAGTAATAATAGCACTGATAATTATTGTTATCCCCCACTTACAGTAAGAAGAGGTGAAAGGTTTGGGAAAGGAGGCCCCTGATTTCAAGGGTCTGTTCAAAAGGAGCTGCAAAAGAAAATAAAAAGCTGGTCAGACCAGTGCTTAAGTTTCGGGGCCTCTTAGCTCCACCTGCCGGCCAGAGGCGGCAGCGCGGCCCAGATGGGCTCCCACCGCACCAGGTGCTCCTGCGACAGCCAGACGTCCCATCCCCGGCTGTGTGGCCACCTCCTGGGACCGGGAAGAGGAATGGGGACATCTGCCCTGGCGCTGCAGAGCCGGCACAAAGGCTGGGGTTCTGGGTAGCTCTGCCCCAGGCATGACACTGTGGGTGATGGAACTTTTCTAAATGATGCTTATTAAACTCAAAATTCAATTAACCATGCTGGAGGAAAGACTGGATTAGCTTTCCATTCTCTCAAGAGAAAATTAAATTATGAAATTGGTATCACATGGAGACCAAGGAGTTTGCAGCCAAAAAATAGAGGAAGAGAAATAAACACAGAGACATGTAGGTCAACTAATAATAATAGTTGTTTTTATTACCGTCTTTGTGAATTTTGTCGTAACAGTCAGCTTTTTCAACATTTGTGATTCATTGTGGTTTTATTTCTCATTCTAAATAAACATTCATTTTTTGTTCCTGATTTTCTATTTTTTTTCTTAAACAACCCCCCCCCCCCCCATAATTGAATAAGCTTCAGGCCCCACAAATTCTGCATGTGCCCTCGCTTGGATATACTTGAGGGCTGCTCTTGAAAGAGCACAGAACTAAAGGCAGCAGAGACCTGACTTCTGCGATGGCTCTGTCCCTCCCAGCAATGTGAGGAGGTTACAGGCTGAGTTAACTCTTTTTTTAAAATATGCCTTTATTGATTTCAGAGAGAGGAAGGGAAAGCGAGGGAGGGAGAGAAACATCAATGATGAGAGAGTCATTGATCGGCTGCCTCCTGCACGCCCCCTGCTGGGGATCGAGCCCGCAACCCGGGCCTGTGCCCTGACCGGGAATGAAACCCCAATTGCCTGGATCCTAGGTTGATGCTCAACCGCTGAACTACACCGGCCGGGCGAGCTGTTTAACTCTTAAGAGGACATAGAACCACGTGTATAAAATACACCTTTTAGGATTTTTTTCATGGCCTGTTTGCAATGACAAGCTTCAATGAACATCGATTTTGACAGAATTTCAATGTATCAGTCGATCTATTGTGTGATCAGTATGAGTGATTTTGTGTTTTTGTTTTAAATATGCTTTGGTTCTTCTCAGTTACCAATGATACAGTTTACTGTGCTAGGAGGTATAAAGCGATTTATCTTACCAGATGAAAATCAGGCATTATGTTCATCTCAGCAACATCCTCCACGTCTGTTTACATTAACATCTAATTATTTCCCCAAAGCTGGAGAAAGTATTTCAATGCAGTGGGGACTATGCGACTTCTGTGCACTAATAGCTGAGTTGACTTGTCCCATGTACCAATTCTGAACTGTAAATACATCTTGGGGAGATGGGTGATAATAAATGACTGGTGTCAACAGAAATGCAGTGTAAGAAGGTTGGATGGAGCAAGATCGATAGGGTTGGGGTATGTATATACAAGTAAATAAAATATATACTGCTTGGAACTAGATTCTGATCAACAATTTCACCCTGAAAACAACCTTGTCATTGAAAAGAAAATTCCTGGGGGGGATGTGCTCAAGAGGACCAGGACCCACCACAGAGACAGACCTAGTGCAGTAGAACATACTATCCTTTCGTTTTACTTGTTACAAACAAAGAGAACCTGATGTTTTTACTTTCGTATTAGCATTTGTGTATATATGAGGTGGTAACACTGGCCTGTCCAGCTCCCAAATATGCAGACTCTAGTGAAACAAAATCCCCATCTCCCTTTTAAAATAACTTAAAGAGAAATCTTTCTCTGTGAAATGAAAAAAAAAACCTCCATAAATGTCAGCTGTTTTATTGTTACTACTTTTATAGTTTTTATAGAAGCCTTCCAGAGTCCAGGGTCAGCAAGGGGGTAAGAAAGATCCTGTCACCAGACCTCCAAAACATAGTGACAAAGCCCAGCCCCCCCCCCATCTGGGCTCCTGTAGGTCAAAGCGATTTCAGGGAACACTGTGTAAGAAGATTTCCTCCTTCCCTCCTAATGGGGTGTGCAAAACAGACGTGGTCCTTGCTCTGATGGACCTGGAGGTCCAAGTGCCATGGATCTGACTCAATACCTCTTCATAAAACGAATCATTTTTAGCATCTCTTATATTATCTGTAAGAAATCCATAGATAAAGCTGCATATCTACACAATCATTTTTTGTCTTAAATGCAATACAAGGTAGAAACGCAGGGAAAGTGATTGATAATGAAACCGTGGGCATTTGAAGCATAACTTCTAGGACAGTAATGATGCAATGGGAAGCTTGCCCCTAAACATGGAACCGCCTTGAAATCATCTGCTACAGATGCGGATGGCGGATGGAACTGCTGCTGCTGAGATGATTTTTGAAATTGTGAGCCATTTTAGGTATGTGAAATCAGATCATCACAGACTGCCTTTTTTCTCCATGACCATCCAGTGGGACATGGGAAATTGGGTAAACTGACCAGGGCATTATAGGACATCCTGTGCCCCTGGGCCCACCCATGGGTCACCAGGCTCTTGTCCCTAAGGCTGAGAAAAGCAGAAATCCCTCAAGGGGAGACACTGCCCCATGAGAACACCAGGTCCAGGGGCAGTCGTGTGAGGTCCCCAGGCAGCAACCTGGTCACACTGCATATCTACACACAGCGGGGAAGTCCTGACACCCAGAAAAAATGTGGTGTGCGGACCCCAGAGCAGGGACTCGGGTGTTGGCTTTCCAGGTGCCAGACAGCAGGATTCCGGCTGAGGCAGATAGAAAAGTGATAATAAAATAAAACCTTCATTTTAAAGGACCTTAAAATAAGTACCCCGAGTGTGCCAGCTGTGCCCTGCCCCATGGCACAGGACTGTGTGCCAGGTTATACGTATCTATTTTATTTTTCAAAAACCAAGAGTTTTTAAGCTGCTCGGGAAGCTCAGCTATAGCCGCTCTTGTGTCAGAGTGTGGACCAGGGCGAGCACCCCAGAGAACGTCCCCACAGTCACAGGCCAGGCGGTGGGGCCAGGCAATATTTCCTCATTTTTATTTCTTATGAATTCTGTTGATTAATCTTTACTAAGAGTAATTAAAAGATTTTGTAATAAAAGCCCAATGTCTTGCATCCTAAGGGCTTTTGTCAGCAGTCAGGTGAAAACGTGGCTACATCTCCCAACAGAGAGGCAGAAATGAGGGCTGTGGCCTGGGCTGTTGAGGGCCACCTTCTGTGGGCCAGGCCTTGTCACATAACATGATGTACAACCAGGGCCTAGCTCAGGGCCTGCTACAGAGCCTCAGGCTTGGGAGTGGGGAGACTATGGATCAGCAAGGGGACAAGCCTGAATGGCAGATGTCAAAGGACTTGGTACAAATGGAAACCGGGCTGGGCATGTGGCCCCCTCTGCCTGTCACCTCTGTCCCTACACAGCCCTCGATCTCTTTCCATTTCCCTTTGCTGTCTGGGGCAGATGGCCTGGGTGCCGCTCTTATGCCTCAGAGACTCCTCCCGTGGTGGGACAGTGAGTTCTGATGAGCGAATGAATCACAGAATTCTAGAAATCCTCTGTTCTGGTTCTCAAACTAAGGCTGCGCATTGGGATCACCGGGGAGTTTTAAACCTGATGCCAGGGTCCCAACCTCTGAGGCTCAGATTCATTTCATCTGAGGTGCAGCTTGGAGTCAGGATTTAAAAAATCTCCCTGGGCCATTATGATATGCAGCTAAGTTTGGGGACCCCTCCTGTACTCAGCTTCCTCCTCTACACATCAGGAAACTGAGGCCCAGAGAAGGAGGGGGCTTGCACGAGGTTTTGCCTTTCTGGTCTCCATCCCTTGGGCCCAGTTTCCCCAGCACGTTACCCCAAGCCCCCCTTTTCAGAGAAACGACAGAGTTTGTCCCTGGTGAGGGCCCTCACCTCCTAGGTGTGGCTCATTGGCATGCTAATTCTCCAGGGCAGCACCTTGGGGCGGCTTCACAAGTACCTGCCAGCTGACCACTTCCTCCAGCAGCTCCTCCAAGGCTTCAAAAACTTGAGAAACTTAATATGGCCCCCAGACCCTTTCATCCCATCAGTGCCTTTCATCTGAGCCTTTTAAAGTGCCGTGAAAAGCTTCAACTATCAAAGGAACCCAGCAAGAAGGTGGGGAGGCAGGTACCACTTTCCCCATTTCACTGCTGGCAAAACTGAGGCTTCTGGGAGAAGCCGTCAGGTGCCCCAGCTGAGTCTCCAGTTCCTCTTGAGATAAATCAGTTGACAGAAACCTGCAGGGGCTGAAAGAAACCCCACTGAGAGTCTTCTAGAAAGTGATGCTGAACCGTTGCTTTTGCACGGACCCCAGCCTGTAATCTCGTGTCCCAGCATCTTACAGGGGGGCTGCTCCTCACCTTTGCACCCTCGGGGGCTCACACCTGGCTTCTCGGACAAGCACTGCCTGTGTCACCACCCTGTGAGCTGGTCCCCGAGTTCAGCACACACCTGGGGCCCCGCCCACCGGGAGCTCTCTGGCCAGATGGGAGCCAAGGTGAACACACACCTGCAAAAACAGGCTTTGCAAAGCAGTGCGTGAGATGTGACAGACGTGCAGCTTGGGTGCCTGCCAGGATCCCGGCCAGCGGGAGGCCGCGGAGGGCGGGACAGGGTGTGGACAGAGCCAAAGAGAGCACGGAGGTCCCTCCACCTCCCTGAGCCACTAAGAATGTAGTGAGGATCAGGGGGTGCTCCACGGGCAGTTTCTGGGGCGAGCTCATTACCACGCATGTGTTGCACTTGGCCTGGCCTAGCCAGCTTTCAAAGCCCCAAGTGAGCTTCTCTAAGGCACATTCGGCAGATGAGAAAACCGAGGCTCAGAGAGGAATCTGCGAGGTCTGACAACTGTTAAGGGACTAAAGGGAAGAAACTCAAGACTCTGCACCGGGCCTGTGTTGAGACTTGCCCCAGAGAGGGTGGGAACTGCCTGAGCTCATGTAGCAAGATGCCAGGGGCAGAGGCTTCCAGAGCCCTACGTGTTTCTTCAGGATGAAGTGTCCACTGAGCATCTGTGTTATGTCCCAGATACGGGCTGGTGCTGGGGGAGTGGAGAGCAAGTCACATTCAACTTCTGACAGTCTCCCAGG
The DNA here is from genome assembly GCF_054644295.1 of Miniopterus natalensis. NCBI lineage: Eukaryota > Metazoa > Chordata > Mammalia > Chiroptera > Miniopteridae > Miniopterus > Miniopterus natalensis. The sequence goes on along the minus strand of NC_142101.1, from coordinate 12,643,372 downwards.
GAAGGAGACAGTGACACGGGTCTAGTCAGGTGCGACGGGCAGATGGACAGGAGGGCTGGGAGTGCCCCATGGAAGACCCCCAACCTGGTCTTGGCATCAGGGCCCCTTTTGGGTGTTCACACCCTCACTGCTGCATGGGACAGAACCTCAAGCCATCTAGCTGAGGTCAGAAGCTTTGGTGACAGAGTGGGAGGAAGGGAGAGTCACTCGGATGGGGCTGTGGGTGTTGCCCCCTCTGGCTCCAGGCTGTGGACTGACCCCCGGGCACAGTTCAGTATTATATCTGAATAGATGCCTGCTGTAGGAAAAGCTGTGGGGCCTTTTAGAGTCTGAGATGCATGCTCCCCAAAAGCCTCAGCCGGCCCCTCCTTATTTTGCACTGAAGCCCCCACCCCTTCCGCCCTCAGACTCAAGATGCCTCATGGACCCCCAAGTAAGAGCTGCACCTCACCCTCCCACCACGCTCCACACTCACCCTCATTCCTTTCGGACACGCCAGGAGGCAGGGGCATGCTCAGCTGTCTGATTCTCTCCTGAGCTAAAGACTTTCAAAACATCTTTGGGTCAAGACAGAGGCTGTCCCCAAGGCCCCAGCTCCGGCCAGATCTCCCTCAGGCCCTTCTTGGAGTGAAATAACTTTCTTTTCTTACCTCCTTCAGATGCTTTCTAAGCAGGGCTGACTCCAGGAAAGCAGGGTCTTTCCAGGCCTGGAACATCCTGGGCATATCCTGAGTCCTTCCAAGACTAGAACACGGGGCAGATTTCAGGAGTTTACAAATGACTGCTGTACAATCAATACAGACACTTTAAAAGCACGAAAGGGAATGTGTGGCAGTCCCTTCCCCCACTCAACCGTCCCTTTCCCCACACATGGGCATGCACACGGGTTTTGGATTGTGAGCTGTGAGACTGCTTCCAGCAAACCTAATACATACAGAGAGCCTGTTACCACTTTGATAGTGTGCTAGGCTCCAGGGAGAAAAAATAACATTACACACTCATGCCCACAAAGAAATTATATTCAGGTTAGGGAAACAAGATTAGTTTCCCTATATATACATGAAATTTATATTTATATATACATATATATAACACACACCCATGTGTACATGTATGTGTGGGCCTGCATATAACAAACATGTACACATATAGGAGAGGTTTTACATGAAAGGGTGGATAGCAGCTGCCCCCAGATTTATTGATGAGTCTTTTCTGGTTTCTACAGAAACTAGGGCTCACGTGAAATGACTGGGGGACCATGGAACTGTGAGGGGGCAGCTGAGGGCAGGCCCTGAGAGAGAAACCTGCGGTTTGCAGGGGAAGGAGGACTTGAACTGGATCTTGCAAGGCGGGTGGGATTTGGACCCTGTATCAGGAGGAGGGACCAAGTTACCCTTGAGCAGGCCCGGTAGTGGACTGGTGGGATTTGAGAGGTGAGGAGGGGTGGCCTAAAGGGGGAGCACAGGCCCTGGATTTGGTCAGAACAAAGTGATCAAACGAAATGGGGTTTAAGTCAAATGACAATGTTAAAGAAACTTGTACTATCATGAACCTTTCACCAGCAAGTGCTCTCATATTGTCACTTTTGAGCAAAGACCACTTATGAATGCTGTAGTAAATTTTTAAAGAAATTATTGAGAGGAAGGGGGAGGGAGAGAGAGAGAAACATCAATGATGAGAGTCATTGACTGGCTGCCTCCTGCACGCCCCCTGCTCGGGATCGAGCCTGAAACCAGGGCATGTGCCCTGATCAGGAATCCAACCGTGACCTCCTGGTTCATAGGTCGACGCTCAACCACTGAGCCACTCCAGCCAGGCTGCAGTAACATTTAACACACACATCTACATAAGACTGTCTGCTATGAAAACGAGGTAATCATCTTGATCAGAGTTCTGTTTAAACAGTCAAAATGAGAGTCTAGAATTCAACTCTAATGCATGACTTTATGCCAACTAAATATCTCTTTGTATCTACATATAAAAAAGAGCGATTTGCCAGATGGTGATATAGAACTGTGCTGTTATATATGTGGCAGCCACTAGCTAGCCATAGGTGGCTATTTAAATTTAAATCAATTACACTGAAATGTAATAAAAACTCAGGTCCTCGGTCGCACTAATCCATTCAAAGTGCTCAATAGGCACTTTCCAGAAAAGAGTCAAACAAATATTGGGTTTGATGACCAAGTATTCTGCTAGTTGTCTCAGCTCTTTATTTCAAGTGTGAAGACACAAACTTAGAAAATTTATGGTTTCCTTTCTCTGAAATTGAAAAGTTCCTTTAACTTTATTGGTTTGTTATGTGAACAGGGGTCATGAAAGACTCACACAGAGGGGTCTTTCCTACTCAGAGGCTTTGGGTGGAAACAACTGAAAGAAGAAAAGGAATCATCTTAAGAAAACTGTTGGGTTCAAAATCTATTTTAATCTATTTTGTGTTTGTTATGTGAATATATATGGGGTTCCCTAAACAACAAAGAAAGCTCCTCAACATTTATCACTTTCCTGACATTTAATACCTTTTGGGGGGGGGGGGGTGTTGTCTCTCAATCTCCTGTAACCACTGGTTCTGAAATAAACTTTGGGGACTGGAGAGGCCTGGGCAAGAGAGGAGATGAAATCAAAGCGAGGCCAGGATCAAAGGGGCCAACAGCTCTGGGATCTCCAGGTGGAAGCAGAGCCATTGACTCCCCTGGGCTGTGTCATTCCTGGTTCTCTCTTCAATAAACACCCAGGGCTCCTGGGCCAGGTCTTAGCACAGCACCGAGGGACTCACTTGAACAACAAAGAGATCTGGGGAAGAGAGTACTTAGCACTTAGAGGGGAAAGGCAGGCCTCAGAAAGGTTTGGGGGAGTCAGGATTGTGGTGGGAAGCATTGAGGATACAGAACAGGATAGTGGCCCAGAACGGCTCCATCCTCAGCAGCCTGGGCTGCTCCAGATAACACTTTTTTTTATTTTAAGCTTACTGCTTTTCTATTGCATCTTTACTTATATTTGCTGGTCTTCCCTCATTATACAGAAAGCATCTCTGAGGATCGCCTTCTATTTTACCATGCCCTCCCCTCGCGCCTATTTCAACAGATGTTACTGGCAGACCAAATATAAATACCGGCCCAGCGCAAATCAGGCGGAGAGCCAGGGAGCCCAGGTATTGGTGAGGGGTCCTCAGCTCACCCCAAACTTCACTAGGCTGTTCTGAAACGGCTACACTCACTCACTTGGCTAGAAGAAAGTACTTATGGCAACTATTTGAAACGTACTTCGATTTCACAGATTATCTATTTGGGGAAAATAACTTGCGGTAATTGCTTTTTAAGATATTGCCAAGGATTGGGCTCTTTCCATTTTTCAACTTGGGATATGGGTAGAGACGAATTAACAAGTTATTCATTGTGCGCTTGCGGCAGGGTAATTGAGTAAGGAATCTAGAAACTGCATTTAGTGAAAACCACTTACGATTTTATAGGCATCTATCAAACCAACGGGAAGTAGAAAGTAACTTGAATTTGAGTGAATGTGCACATCAGAGCTGTAGAGACCCTGCAGAGGCTTACACCTTGCTCACCCTAGTCAACGAAAACCCCAAGAGCATTGGGAAACTCATTCCCGGAGAAGTAATCTCTCTTTCCAGACCCATTACATGGCCTCCTCTGCTTCAGTTTTTTAAAACTAGTTTTCTAAAAAAAATTCAGATTTCGCCAGTTTTCCCACTAATGACCATTTTGTTTTCTAAGGATCCAACGCAGTGTACCACATCGCATTCAGTCCTCAAAAAACTAGATTTTAAAAATGGCCTTACAACACTAATAAATACACACGATTAAAAAATAATAATAAAGCATCACCAAAGGGGATAAAATAAGGGGTCCCTCTCCAACCCTTCACTCCCAGTTCCAACCCTGGGTTTCCACTGTATCCTCACCAAGGTTATTTTTTAGGTACATACGAGCATACACAATTAAAACCTCATTTTAAGCAAAAAGAGGCGAGGAGGGGAAAGGCTGAGATCTTACTTCAATAGAGAAGATCGTAACACCACACAAACGCTCGGGGAAAGCCATAAAAACATAATGCTTGTTCAGTTCTTTTGGATAATTATTGAGCCATAAACTGGATGCTGGAATTTCTTATCGCCAGTTTAAAAGACAGAAAAGACTGTTGTTCCAACGTGGTTAGGTTGCTTCACCAAACCATCCCCAGTTTCTGTGTGTGACCAGGCACGACGTTTGTCTCCGCAGGTCCGTGTTCCTGGCTCACTGCAAAACAGGCCCACTCGGGGCCTCACCAGGGAGCAGAGGAGCAGGACGGAGGCCTGGCCAGAGGACCCGGGAATTTCCAGAGGCCGGAGAACCCCCGTGACTCTCGGCCCTTGGCAGGGTTTCTGGGTTGCTGGACCGTCTCTGCCTGTCACACCTCAGCTGGCAGCCAGCAGCCAAGGAACCTCTGGGTTCCCTCCCGGGGTTGGCTTCCCGGTCCCCGTCGTTACAGCAGCAGGGCTCAGGCCTGCCTAGATCTGGCTCCATCACCACCGCCTGCGACTGAGAACCGAAGGAGCTCGATGTGCCTGAAAGACAATGTCCCCCTCCCCTAGACTGGACAGGGACAGGGGCGTGGAGTCGCGTCTGGAGGACATAGAGTCACTGGGCCTGTCTAAATGGCAGATTATTTCCTGATCTATAGCATTGGGAGCATGGGGCCTAGCACAGGGACACTTCAGAAATGGCTTTTGAGTTAATGAAAGAATGAATGAGCACAGGAAAAGAGGGTCTGTCCCCCTCCCCCCCATCCCATACGCTTCTGCCTGAAAATCCCCAATGACCAGGCACAGGAATAAGGGAAAAAGGGAGGAGGGAGGGAGGAAGTGAAAGGGCCCTGGAGGCAGGGGTAGGTGGAGGAACAGGTGGTGAATGCTGTCAGGCTGCCTGAGGAGCTGTGCAGGGGTCTTGGGACACAGTCCCTGACACCCCGCCCCGCGGGGAGAAAATCCAGCACAGAGCTCCAGCGGGGGCCCCACCAATCCCTTCCTGCTGTGTCATCTGGGTTGTCCCCTCAGGGCGAGAACATCCAGGCTCTTCCCGAGGCTGTCTCCTGGCCTTCTAGAACGGATGGTGACAGGAGCGGGACCCCGACTCTCCCAAACAGAGAGCCCCCTTAGAGTCATGGACGGCGAATGGTCCTGGTGAAGTCAGGGCTGGGGTTCTGGGAGCAAGAAGACCAGCTCTCCTGCCTTCCTCTCCTGAGGACTGGCACTGGGCCACCTGTGTCTCTGTCCAGCAAGTGAATCCAGTGACAGCGCCTTCGACAGCGGTCCCCGAGGGTCTCGCACGGGGCCTGGTGCACAGACGCACAAGGCAGGCGCCCCATAGGCTTGGTAATAGTGAGAGAAACGGGCTCCTGCTCTCCAGGACTTGGCACTCCAGGAGGGGACGCAGGTCCACAGGCCATAGCCCCGCTACACACCAGGGCAAAACGAGGCGATTAAACAGGTGCACCCGCCTGTGTGTGTGTGGGGAGGGGGTGGGTGGGGGTGGTGGGGTGGGGGTGGGGCTAGGGGAGGCGGAGACTTCACGGAGCCCCCTTTCCGTCTCTTCCCTTCCAGCTGGACACGTCTGGAGCATAACCGGGCGCCCCCAGAAAGGCCCCGAATCACGCGTTTGCTAAATGCGACCCCACTGTCAACCCTGCGTGCCTAGGGAACCCTTATTCCTAGGGACCCCCCCCCCCCCGTCCCCAGCGGACATTCCAGGCCAAAGGCGCGCGCCCCGCGCCCCCTCCACTTCCCCAGGGCGAGTCGACTGCCTCCCTCTGAGGTCCCCTTATCTGTGCACCCCCTCCTCTGACTCAGGAGGTGCCGGGGAGGCCTGCGGGGGTCGGGGGCTGGCCCGTCTGACCGCCGGGCGCAGGGTCTGGCGCGCAGCAGGGGGGCGCAAACACCGACCTTTGATGGCGGCGGGCGGGGCGGCGGGGCGGCCGGCCCGAGGGCTGTGGTCGGGCCGCGGGGCCGCCCTGGCCCCTGGGGGAGGGGGCGCTCCGCCCGCAGCAGCCTGCGCCGTCGAGCCAACCTCCCCGGGGATGTGGATTGCGGTGGAGCGGCTGGCGGGGCGCACGGACGGGGGAGGGCCCAAGTTCACGCCTCGCTCCCTGCAGCCCACGGCCGGCGGAAGCGATTATTCCCCACCGGTGTCTGGCGGGGCCGTGGGCGGGCTCGCACCCCGAAGAGCCACGGGCCTCCCTGCGCCCGCCCCTTTGATCGCCCGCCACCCCGGGGCCCCGGGACGCGTATAACTGAGGTCTCCGCGCCCCGCCCGGTGGCACACCGGGGTCCGGCAGCGATGGCCGCGGCAGGGTCCCGCCAGCTCCAGTTCGGGGACGGCGCGGCGTTTCCCGCGTACCGGCCCCCGCACGCGGGCGGGACGCTCCCGCCGCCCCGGAGTCCCGCCGCCGCCCTGCTCCCCGCGAACCAGTCGGGCCCCGCGCCGGGGGCAGAGCCCTGCGCGCCCGCCGCCTTCCCCGGCTTCCTGGGGAGGGGCCCGGGGCCCGCCGCGCCGCCCCGCGCAGCCTCGGGCCCGCCTGCGCCCCCGCCAGGCGCGTCCGCCCCGTCGGCGCCGCAGCGCCGCAAGCGCACGTCGTTCAGCCCCGAGCAGCTGCAGCTGCTGGAGCTGGTCTTCCGCAGGACCATGTACCCCGACATCCACCTGCGAGAGCGCCTGGCCGCGCTCACCCTGCTCCCCGAGTCCAGGATCCAGGTGAGCGGGGCGGGGCGGTCGCCTGTGCGCCCCGGGAGGGGGCCCCCCGCGGTTCGCGGCCGGGACTCCAGGGCGCTTCCCTGATTTTTGGCAAGTGACTTCCCTGGAGCCTCAGGGCCCTAGATTGTCACATAGGGACGCTACCAGCCAGTGCCCACTGCACAGGGATCCTGTGAGGCGTAAATGAAATAACTCAGGCTCCCGCGCAGTGACTTCTATCTCTAACTGTTCAGTGTAATAATAGCCCCCCCCCCGCCCCCCCAGGAGGCTGGCTGGGCTCTGAAATGGTCAGAAAATAACTCCTCAGGCCGAAGGTGATAGGAAATATTTTCACACTTTTTTTTTTTTTTCCTGGAAAAAGAAACAAATGAGGCATAGCTGGGGTTTCCCACTGGTGGTAGCTGAAAGAGGGCAGGGCGGACTCCCCAAGTTGCCCCTGGTAGGCCACCCTCTTGGCAGGTATTGGGTCTGGAATTTTGGTTCAAAAGGATGTAGCATCTGGGGGGGGGGGCGGACGCTGGAAGCAAATGAGCTTGCCACAGTTTGAAAAATCTAGTCAAAGGTGCATTTACTGCTTAACTGAGATGGGAATCCTGGAGCGCGGTGGTAAGGAGGAGCGTGCCTTTTTTTGCCTGTTTGTCTGTGGCACCTCGGCCTGAGTCCAAGTGCAGTTTTGAGCAGAAGCGCTCATTTTAACCCTGGGAGAGAGCAGGCTTGTTTTTCTGCATCCCGGCTGGAATGTATGTCGGTTTGAACCGTTGGTACAGAGGCTTCCTAAGCAGGACACCTTCGGTATTTGTTGGGAAAGAGCAGAGAAGCGAAGTCCACCGAGCGAAGTACTTCCTTGATTAATTTAACAAGGGCGTATGTGTACTCTTAAAAATGGATTTTTCTAAATTACTTTAACATCTACATCTGTAAGCCTAGTAGCACTTTCCCCCCCTCAGATGCTAAGTGCTTCTATTTCTGGCCCCCACCGTGGAAGCGGGGTGCCGGGGGCCTATTAATCTGGAACTTCTTATTAACTGTGAAGGTGATCGTAGTGGAAGGACTCCAACCAAAAGCGTTTCTTCTGCCCCTTCTTCCAGGTGTGGTTCCAGAACAGGCGAGCCAAGTCGCGGCGTCAGAGCGGGAAAGCCTTTCCACCTTCCCCCAGGCCCGGGCTCTTCCTCCATCACCCTGCTCACGGGACTGAAGCAAAATGCTTGAAGCCCCAGCTGCCTCTTGAGGTAGATGTGAACTGCCTGCCCGATGCCAGCAGGGCCGGAGGGGGCAGCTCTGACCCTGGCTCCCAAGGTCAGAATTGCGAAACCTATTCTCTCCCTGAAGACATTGGTTCAAAGCTGGACTCGTGGGAGGAACACATCTTTTCTGCCTTTGGCAACTCTTGAGGATTCTAGAATGCAGGACAAGCTCGGAGGAGCCAGGACTGACAGCCAGGGAGACACATCGGAATACTGTCCTTTCTGGCATCCACGTTAGGGACACATCCATGTTAATCTTGATGATGGTTTTGACAGTCATCTGTCACCCGTGGAGGTTCCTCCCCTTTGCCTCTGAACCTTTGCCCAGGCCCATTTTTTTTTTTTCCTCTCTAGCACACACCCCTAGGAGTTCTGGCTTGTATTTTCACTTGTATATCTCCAAATCTGCACGTTCAATTCGGTCTCTGTCCCTGCACCTCCTTGTCAGTCCTGTTCTCAGTTTTTGGACTGGTTCTGCAGAATTCATTATGTTGTGCACAAGGATGCCTCAGCTTGATTTGGTTTCCCTTTGTGCTTGACAACTGCCGTCTTCTCATGCTTCCTCTAAGGTTTATAACCTTAAACTCTAGTCCGTCTCCTTCAATCCTCACCCTATCACCAAGATTCACCACTTTTTTATTTGGCCTATCATCTGTACACTCAGTCGTGGCTCCAGGGATTCCTTGTCCAGATTATTTCAAGAGCTCCCTGCCTCTAGGTTCTCAGCTTCTAAAAATTGTCTCTCTTTAGATCAGATGGGTAAATTGCAAAACAGGAGCAAACTTTTGGACTACTGACTTAAAATAGAGTTTTGTGTGTGTGGTTTTTAAAATCGTTAGGACAAGTCTCAGATACTTTAGAATTTAACAAATGGATCTCCGATTTTAAAAACTCGCATAGTTTTCAAAAAAAGTAAAGCTAAAAGCTGGTTAGAAAAAAGCAAATTAATACAAAAGAGATAATAAAGACTTAAACATTCTCAGAACCAAATTAAAATAACTGTTAAAAAAAAAAAAGGTTCATTGACTTAAGTCACATACCCCAAGGATAATAAAGCCACATGTGTAAAAGTAAAAAAATAAGTTACTCCTTTCAAAATTTGTAGTATTCTGCAATTGCTACCAAATTATAAAAACTGTCTGTTACCCTCCCAGATAACTGACACCTATAACCTACAGAGCAGCTATGCAGATCTTCTTAGGGCCACCCGTCCACAAGTTATGTCTCTGTCTCAAAGCGTCTCCTTTCAGTTTTTGGAACCAAATACCTCTTTCAAAACACTGGAGACCTCCTTCTTTCTGAAGTCGGTAACTTTCTCCAAGCCCGATTTTGTACTTGTTACTCCAATCACTCCAACATTAATTACCCTTAGCACTTGTTACTGTACTTCTATGCAACTTTGCTGGATTATTAAATGTTTCCCACAGATGTTTCATTGTAATTCTGTTTAAATGAATTCCGTCCTTTAGATAGCATTTTGTTCGGTATACCTTATGTGACCATGAAAAACATTTCTAAAAGAAAAACATCTCTGCAAATGTAGTTCATAGCCAGTGATCTTCCACCAGCAGGCCACTGTGCTGAGAAACTGAACTTGGTTAAAAGCGTATCTTTGGCTTGTTCAAAGTTGAATCACATGAGTCTTTTGGTTTCAGGAGATTTCTCTTTCTCTGAACCCTAATATTCAGAGGTGTTATTCAAATGGCTTGCACCTTCCAGAGTAGTAAATTCACTGTTAAAAGCAACAAGGACATAGTTCAGGCTTTAGTAGCAGACTTGACTTCTGGACCTTGAAAACCATCTGGAACCACAATGAGATGATAAACATTAGCGATTATTACTTTAAGGGTTGGCTGTGTGCCAATCCTTGTGCTTAGGGCCAATTGCGGGGGTACCCAGGTCTTGCAGAGCTTCCTTCGCATGTATTTATCTACTTACTTATTTTTAAAAATACGTTTATATTGACTTTTTAAAGAGAGAGGGAGAATAGGCAGACACATCCATGAGAGAGAAACATCATCGATCAGCTGCCTCCTGCACACCCCCTTCTGGGGATGGAGCCCACAACCCAGGCCTGTGCCCTGACCAGGAATCAAACTGCGACCTCTTGGTTCCTGGGTTGATGCTCAACCACTGAGCCACACCGGCCAGGCCTTTCCATTTAGACTTGTGACATGGCCAAATGAGATAGCATTCACTGAAAGACTAAGGATCACATTTAAAAATAGATCTTGTAATTAGCTCATTAACTGTATTACTGCATTTATATTGTTACATTGTTTTTCCTAAGAGAACAATTGAAAGAATTTTGTTACATTTTTAATTTTTAAAACTGTGGATCTTCTAGTCTGTACCTCTTTTAAACTCTTAAGAGACCCTAACTGCTAAATGCATTACAAGCATTATGTTTAGACCTCACAATTGCCAAATAAGGTAGGCGCTATTATTTTAAGGATCAAAAAATTTAAGCGGTGGTTCAGAACCACACAGCTAATAAATGACAGCCGGGACTCAAACCTAAGACTCAGTCCACATTAATCCACCCCCATGTAATGCTTCCTATACTGGCCTGGCCTTTTAAATTTGGGGTAACGATAACATCATAGGTTTAAAGGCAACCCCCTAATCATAATTTCTACACCGAACTGATTACTGCCTCATCTTTCAAAGCAATCATCGTGAAAGCCCATATTTCTATTCCAGTGGCACTAATATTGCTTAGAGCTCTTTTGAAACTCTGATTTATTCGTTCATTCCACAAGTATTTGGTGCCTATGAACAGATGCTTTACCAGGGCCTGGAAATAAATGAGAAAACCGGAAACAGTCCTTTCCCTCACTGAGCAAAGAAGGCAGTATGGACACAAAAGAAATAGAAAATTGTAAATATGACATGTGCTGGAAGGAAAGGTACACGAGGACCTGGAGATGTGTTGTAGTTGGGGAAGCTTCCGAGAAAGTGACGCTGAAGGTGAGATCTGTAGGATGACGTGTTACCGAGGTGAAGAGAGGTAACAAATGGGACACTGCATGTGCAAAGGCCCTCATGGGGCAAGGAGTGACTGAGAAACTGGAGGGAAGGCCAGGCCACACCTGGCTTTGCAGGTCTTATAAGAGTTCTGAATTCGTCCTGAGAGCCCCAAGACTTTAGATGGGGATAACATGACCAATTCTGCATTTTAAGAGTATCACTTAACGATGGCTGCACTTGAGGAGGGCTGAGTGAACACAGGGAGATGATAAATGAGGAGACAACCTCAGTGTGCCAGGCTAGTGATGACAGCGGGGCGGAGTCATTAGTGATAGTGAAGATGGAGAAAGGCATGTGAATTTAAGGGAAAATAGGTAATAGGCAAATCTTCTGGTAGATTCACAATGGTAGCAAGTGACTCTGATTTTTGAACTAACTTAAAGTAATTCAGAACCAAATGTACCTGACACATGATGGGCTCGCTTGTTTGCTCAGTCTGGCCTTGATGGCTTTCTTTAGAGCTCCAAAAAGGTGTTAACCAGTGGCGGCATCATTCATATTAATGTACAGCTGACCCAAAATGACTATTTGGATTATATTGATTTCCTGTTCCCTAAACAAACAAAATTAAAATATACTCTTAGACACAATTCCTACACTCAACATATGATAGCGCTGAAAGATATCGGCAGTACTTAAACATGTGCAAAATGGGGTTTAATTTAAGTGTGACAAGTCTTTTTTTTTAAAATATATCTTTATTGATTTCAGAGAGGAAAGGAGAGAGAGAAACAATGATGAGAGAGTCACTGATCGGCTGCCTCCTGCACGCCCCCGACTGGGGATCCAGCCCGCAACCCAGGCATGTGCCCTCACTGGGAATTGAACCCTGATTGCCTGGATCCTAGGTCTATGCTCAACGGCTGAGCCACGCCTGGCCGGGCGACAATAAGTATTAAGAAATATAAAATGTAAAAATACTTACCTAATGCTAGGCAGAAAATATTAAAATTGACCTTTCATTAGGTCTACAGTAAGCTGAGTAACTTGCTTGCTTAGCATTTTCCTCAGTCATTTACTCAGGGTTCGAAAAAACTCCACCTTAAAATAATATTGGATAGCACTGTAATTCAGAATGAGTTGGTAATTAATCTGTAGTTTCCCCTAAAAATAAAATTTAGTAAAAATTACAATTCTTTAAAACTTCTTAAATAGGACTACTTAACAACTTATATTAACTAAAGAAAAATGTAGACAATATTAATTTTCATAGATCAATTTATTTAGAATTACAAATATTAAGAATAAAAGATTTATGCTTTTCTTAATTAACATAACAGTTGAGCTAAATATAAACTCTGCACTAAAGTTCTGCAGTGGCACAGAATCTGGAAGCATTTTTAAACTATACAAAAATTTCAAATGGAAAATAATCTTGTTTCAGTTTTATTATACATTAACATATAAAAAGCCTCATTTTATGAGACATCTAAAGGAATTAAAGCCACTTCTACAGCTATATCTTAAACTCCAAATCTGAAAACAATTTATTATATTTTGACTTTATAATATTCTATATTAAAACAAAGAGAATTCCAAATACACACTTTTTACAAGATTAATATTTTAGGCAGGGTTTTCCTTAAAAAACAAAACAGAAAAACAAAACCACAACCAAATATAAACCTTTTATCTGTATTTCACAGGACTGGTTATTATATGTTTTCCTTATAAAATCTTTTTACTTTATAAATGGTATATTGTTGGATTTTAACCAGTAATCTGGTTCAAAAGTTGTGCAAATAAACAAAAAATATGAAAATAGTGTGTTATCAGTCTTTTTTTAATAAATCTCATAACAATAGCATTCTGCCCTGAATTGACGGGAAAAGACATGCCAAATCCATGTGCTGAAATTCAGCATTTTGCAAGTAATGTTTTTTTCCTGCTCCTTCATTTTCTTTCAACAGACAAACAACAAAGGTTTCTTTTATAAATTATGATAAATTAAAATATTTATTATTATAAAATGATCTACAGAACCATGTCACACTGCAAGTATATACTCTATATACTTGTACAGTCCGTATTTTCCATCTACATTCCAGTGCCTTCCTTCAACTAGGACTTCCCATATCTCATGTTCTTTTGAAGACTGAGATGGTGATTGACTAAATGAACCGCAGGTGTCATTTTCTAGATGGAATTTCCACGTTGCCACGCATGTGCAGAGGAAGACTGTGTTTCTTCATGTCCTCCACTACAGTTGTCTGCACATGTAGGGTTGAATTCATGCACATTAAAAAAACTGTCAATGTATTCCTCTCCATGAAATTATGTTCAGACATTTTCAGTTCAAAAACTACTTGCTAATAAACATATGTAACACAAGCAATGTTACTGCAGCTGAATAATGAAAGAAAAATAAATATAACGGTGGTCAGCAATGCTGGGTTAAGAAGCAGTACAGTATATTAAAATGCCTTTTTTGGGGTATAAATTTCCCTTGTTTTCCAGCAGTTAGGTTACTTGGTGTTGGAAGCCTATATAGAGGAAAAGAACTCGAAACACTGTCCTATGCAGTTGGAATAACAAAGTCTTCTACTCAGTCTCTGTTGGTGTTATTTGCTGCAAAGGCATGTAAGTTTCCCATCTGGCTCAGGCCGCTCTGAATATGTGCAACATGGATTTCTACATTATTCTGAAAGCAACTAAAGAAAGAAGAAACACAGTTAACTGCTTGATTTCACAAAATTAAAAACAATTTTTACAAAAGGAAAAGCTGAATGTTATTAGGAAATAGCTAAGATGAGGCTCCCAGGGAAGGAATAAATCTCCCCCTCACATTAGCCCTAATTCTACATCAGAACTAACAGAAAAAGTATGCTTGAAAGAAGCAAAGATCGAATGAGTGACAGAGGATGAGCCTCTTTGATCGGGAGTCCCTACTTCTAAGTTGAACCTCCATCTAAACCAAAACCTAAATATTATGTCTTCTGATTCCTTTATATAAAAACTCCATGTGAAGTTTCTATTCTATCAATAGACTGAATATAACTGAAAAGCTCTTCTACAATTTATTTAAAGGATACAAATTATATAAATATTTCACAAATATGCTTAATTCTTAAAACTGGTCCTGGAAATCACTATGAATTTAATATAGAAATGATGAGGGTACATCTAATGAATTACCTGATATTAGAAACATCTATTGTACTCTTGATATCATTCAGTGAATCTGTAAGTGATTTGAATTCGAAGGAATTCAGGTCTCCTCCTTCTGCTAGACACTAAAGGGAAAAAACATTCAAAATTTGAGGGGAAGGATAAAAATTTTTTAAAATTCAGTTACAGTTCAATTACAGACAAGAAAATACCTGATATAATCTATGTGCCACAATTTTTAGCAATAAATAGCATAGTTCATCTAGGTGTCAAAATTAAGAAAACATTTCCAAAATTTACCTTAATTTGTAATAAAATCGCTGTAAGCCTGGAAATAAGGTCCGTCAGATTTTTATTTTCAACACAGGGCTGTCCTGTTGAGGAATTTGCATGCCGAACGATTTCCTGCGCCTCCTCCTCACACCTTCGTCTCATGTCTGTAGGCTGATCTGCAGGCTGGAGCCCCTGGTCTGGAGCAAGCTGAATGCAAGGATTGAAACGTAAGATATACATTCACAAGGCCACACCATTTGTGTGTGTGTGCCGGTTTTAGATTTGGGTTTTTACAAAACTAGCATTTATAACAAAAATGATGTGCCCTCTTACCTTAGAAGTCTTTTTCTCCTATAACAGTTTTCTAAAGAAAATAGGACAAAAACTCTAGATAACCTTTTACCCAGATTCACTAACTGTTTACGGCTTATTTCACTTAACATTTGATCTCTTTGTTGGTATATATGAATTCTTTTCCCTTACACTCGTTATTCTTAAACACTCATATTTCCTAAGTACAAGGATATTCTCTTACATAAGAATAGTGCAATTATCACACTTGGGAAATTTAACATTGATATAATACTATTTTCTAACAGTCCATATTCAAATTTCTCAACTGACTCAATGACTCTTCCAAATAGCTACTTCCCCCCCGAATACATTTGCCTGTCATGTCTCTTTAGATTCCTTTACTCTGGAACAGTTCCATAGTCACTCATGACCTTGATACACCAAGGCTGCCAAGGTTTCAGGTTTGCTCCCTGGTCAAGGCACATGCAGATATCAACCAATGAATACATGAGTAGATGAAACAACAAATTAATGCCTCTGTTTCTCTGTCTCCACACCCCACCCTTCTTCTTTCTCTCTAAATTCAATAAATAATTAAAAAAAAAAAAAGAGCAATTGTTTTTCTAAATTTTTTTGGAGAGCTCATCAGGTGTAATCCAAGCAAACAAACAAATAAAATCAACAGAATTGATAGCTCACTGGATATAAAGCACTGTTCGACACTGATACTGTAAGGAATAAAAATACATAAGAAATATGGTTTTGTTAAAGGATTTTATAAAGATATTGGCTTAGTTTGGATTTTCTAAAATGTGAAGGTAACAGTATTAAGTGTCAAATGAAAGCGTAGAGGACACAGCCCCTCGAGGGAAACGCATGTGAACGACCCACCTCGTAGCAGTACTGTTGGACTTTATGCAGGACTTTGTTTAAGTCCTTGTTCAGCTGCTCCAGCTCCAGAACGATGGTTGCGTATCTCCGCTGAAACTCAATGCCGATGGGCATGGAATAGGACTTCTGAGGAGAAAGAATCAAATTTTGATATGAGGTTTTTGAGCAGTACAATTTCAATGATATAATGAGAGATCTGATTTATCCAATATAAACTAAAGCTTATTAGAACACTCAACACTCAATGCCATACTTTGTGTGTCATAAACAACATTATGTATTGTTATTTAGAAGACTGTCTTTTCTTGAGGATAAATAAGTGTATAATTTGGCAGACTCAGAACTAGTTAAACAAAATCAAAATAATTAAAGGTTCTGTATCATCCTGCACAGAGTTCATTAGAGGGTGTCAAAACCCTTGTCCTCAACTTTTGTGTTCAACAGTTTTATGAGTTGTTTAAAAAGACATACAAGGACTTTATATACATATATCAAAATGTACAAAGTTGGGAAATGGCTAATATGTCAGATACATTAAGTATCTAGATGGACAAAAATTAGATTAATGGTTACCTAGGTATGGGGTGGGGGGAAGTGTTTTGGGAGGAAATGAGGAGAGACTCCTAAAAGGTATGGGATTTCTTTGGGGTATAATGAAAATGTTCTAAAATTGATTGTGATGACTGCACAACTTGTGAATTGAACTGTAAACTAAAAACCACTGAACTGTCCACTTACTGCAAATAGGTGACTTATATGGTATGTGAATGCTATCTCAATAAAGCTGTTATTTATAAAACCCTGCCCTTTTAAATATGTTACTATAATTTGGTTTTCTATCCATCCCTCCTATAATCAACTAGTGTGCCTTAGGCAGCCACATACAGGTTGAGTGTGACATGCAACATGGATTCTATTTTGAAGACCGGTTAACTGTTAAGCAGATTTCTGCAGAGATCCGTAATCCTCAAAATGAAAGAAGACAAAATGGTAAGGACAATTCTGACAATATATTCAGAGCAAGAAAACCAATTTTCACAGTGGTGAATATCTGAGAGGGAAGAAGCACAGAGCCTATAGTATTCAGTTTCCCAGAACTACTGACATGATTTTAAAAATGGGTAAGACAGAATTCCCAGGGATAAACTCCCTTTCCTACTCTAGAATTATATATTGCTAAAGCAATATATATTAATATATTAATAAATTCCACACACACGATTAATTTCTCTGTGAATGATCTATATGAGTATTCTTAAAATATTTGAATAATCCGAAATAGAAAAGGCATATTGAAATTAAAAATCTTAGACAAACTTTCACTGACTTTAATATGCTATATAATTTCACCAAGAAATGGTAGCTCAAACTTTAACTCTGAATGGACTTGATAAAAAAAACTTTTCAGGTATATGATTGAGAAATTTGTCCTTGTACTATAAAAGTGACTAAAGTATTTTAATATAATATAAAGCAATCCCCCCCCTTCACTTTACAAAGAGAAAGTTTAAACATCTAAGTTCATATTTTGACTATGTGCTTTGGCTTTAGTTTGCTTTTGCTGGGTAAAGTATGATATAAACAATTGAGCTGTCCAAAATTCAAGATTTTACCAAACCAGCATTCCATTTTCTTTGTAAATTCCATATGAACCAACTTCTGACTTTGTTGATCATCTCTATTTGAGATTTGTTTTCAATTTTATTACTTTTCTCTTTGGGTTTAATTTGCTGTTCTTACTCTAATTTCTTGAGATGGATGCTTAACTTATTGATTTTTCAGTCTTTTTTCAATTCAAACATGTTCTTTTATTCTAAAATAGGCATGGCTGCATCCCAATGTTTTGATGAATATAATTTTCAATACCATTCAATTCAAAGCATTTTCTTAGTCTCCCACATAACTTATTCTTTGATCAATAGTTTATTTAGTACTGCATTTAAAATTTTTCAAGCAGGAGATCTTTCTTCTTGGTATCCTTTTGTTATTAACTTCTAAGTTTATTTGTACTGTGATCAGAGAATATTCTGGAGAAATCTAAATATCCTGAAATTTGTTGAAATCTGATTCAAGGACAGCATATAACTAATTTTTGTATATAGTCTATGTGGGTTTCAAAAGAATAGTATCCTGTAGTTGGTAGGTGTAATATTGTACACATGCTAATAAAATTAGTTCGTTGACTGTGTTTTTCAAATCTATATCCTTATTGATTTTCTGACTACTTGTTTTATTAGTTACTAAGAGGGCTATGGAAATTGTTCCACTATAATAGTGGATTTGTCTTTTTCCTTTGAGTTCTGCTGATTTTTGCTTTATATATCGGAAGGCTAAGTTATTAAGTACATATAAATTTCAAATTACTAATTTTGAAATTATACCTCTCATCATTAGGAAGCATGCCTCTTTCTGTCCTATAATATCTGTTGCTCTGAATTTTTACTGTCAGATATTAACATAGTTATAAGACCTTCTGTTATTTTAAAACTTTGCACTGTGTATCTTTACATACATTTACGTTTTTATCCTTTGAATGTCCTTTTATATCATGTGTCTCTTGCATACATCAGAGAGTTGAATTTTATTTTGCATCCAGTTTGGAAATATTACTGATAGCAAATGAAAAAAAAATTTTTTAAAATATATCTTCATTGATTTCAGAGAGAGGAAAGGAGAGGGAGATAGAAACATCAATGATGAGAATCACTGATTGGCTGCAGCCCACAACCCGGGCATGTGCTCTGACCGAGAATCGAACACCGACTGCCTGGATCCTAGGTCGACGATCAACGGCTGAGCCACACCCGGTTGGGTGCAAATGAAAATTTAAAAATAACATTTATCTTGCTTCTCTCTCACATCGATGTTTCTCTCTCTCCCTCTCCCTCTCTAAAAAATCAATTTAAGCCTGGCCGGGCGTGACTCAGCGGTTAAGCGTCAACCTAGGATCCAGGCGATCGGGGTTTGATTCCCAGTCAGGGCACATGCCTGGGTTGCAGGCTGCAGCCAATCAATGACTCTCTCATCATTGATGTTTCTATCTCCCTCTCCTTTCCTCTCTCTGAAATCAATAAAGATATATTTAAAAAAAAAAATCAATTTAAAAAATACTTTTTAAAACTAACATTTTTCTTCCATAAAATATTTAAAAATCCTTAAAGAAGCCCTACCATCTTAAAAGTAGACAAGCAAAGAAATAAAGCCTTACCAATTTTTCTGCGTCTGTGTTCATTTCCCTTAATTTCTTGATATGTTCCTTCTTGATCATGAGGATTTTTGATAATCTGGTCTATAGAGAAGGAAGAGATATTTTGAAACAAATAGAGGCATTTAAGTACATCAGTTAGACATCAAATTCCCAGTTTTTCACTAAGATATTTTAGCAGTAGATTTTAGTGTTTCAATATAAATATAGCACAGGCTTTTTATTTTTTAAATCTAATTGGCCAATAGGAAAATATTATTTAAAATTCACTGCTACCAGGACATGTCAAAAAGACTAAGGAGTCCATCCGAACAAGCTTTCACTGGCCGAAACTGGGACAATTCATTGACCACTAATAATAATAACTGCAGTGGATTAACACAAATATGAACTCGTGGATTTTAGCACCAATATGTTAAAATCCATGACTGCATACTGATACTTAAAAAAAAATTTAACCACTGTTAGGACTCTTTCAGCTAATAAAAGAAGAAGGGACGATAGAATGAGAACAGCACCATTTTACCATCCTAATGAGTGAAGGATCTAGGCAGTGATAAACAGTGCCAGCTAACGTTATATTTAAAAAGAGATAAAATAGTATGAATCTCCTATCAGAACACATAACAAAGTTCTTAAAATCAATATAATGATTAAAAAAATTTAAATATTTGGTCATAGAAAAAACTTTCAACTTCAATAACACAAAAGACACTGACTTTTTTAACAAACAGTCAATATATTCAAAAATATTCTTACCACTTGAATAAGGAATTCTACTGGAAAACCACCTAATGTTTCAGTGTCAGAACCTGAAATCTTACTTCTCCAAGGTGACTGACCTAATAAAGGATCATTATCCTATGGAAATAAAAAGGAATCATTTAACCACTGACTGTTCAAACGGAAGTATCTTATATTTACATAAAGAGTAAATTCTATTACATTTAATATATTAAAAATCCTACAACAAGTATTTCCAGAGTTGAAGCAACTATTTACTTGTTTTATTTAAAATTTGACAACTCAAAACAATGTGGACACCTCCTGAGTTGCTGTAATGGATGTATATTTCATAAAAACATAGTTTACATTGATAGTAGTCATTTAAATTACTGATGACATTTCAAAATGGTACCGTAGCTGGTGCTGGGAGAAGGGGAGGATAGTGTAGCCGTGGTGGAGTCATAAAAAACCGAGAAGGCCGCTGTTTTTGTCCAAAGGCAGCAATTGGCATCGTCTCATGAGGCTCGTTACTCTGTGGGAAAAGAGAAAGGTCCACAAGATTTGTAGAACTTTGCCAGTCATTTTAGTCTTATAAAACATTATATCTCTGCATGATATGCACTAGCTCATATGCTATGATTTTTAAGAGAATATATTATCCTACGAAGATCAAAGGGCTAGAACTTAAGTCAGAGTATGAAAATACCACCAAAAGACTGAACCCACAAAACAGAATTAAGAAAAAGACCAAAAGATCAAAACAAAGGATCAAAGATGTTGTCTCTGTGTTAAAGACTATCTGAACGTTACCTACTGTAATGAAAGTCAACTCTCTGGCCACAGAGGAATCTTTAGGTGCTCTCATAAGAGAAATTACATTGATGAAACAGAAAGCAACTGTCCTTTTTTGAAAAGGGAGGTTGAACGATCTCAACCTTTAATGAAAAAACTTATGGTTGGTGTACTTTGCTCTATATTTAATCCAAATTTTATTTCTCTTATTTGTCCTCTCTAAAAATTTGTTTAAAAAGGAAACCCTCACAATAAACAGAGTCGTAGTTTTTAAAACGTATGTATCAAAAAAGGAAGATTCTTTATTTTTGCACTAAGGAGATAAAGAAGTTTTGATTTTTAATTGCAAGTTCATGAAACTTAAAAATCAAGTATAAACAAAGAAATGAAAAAAGGGACACTAAAGGTGAATAATTTAATTTCATAATGCTTAGAGGCAAACAATTTTGCTATAAAAAGTGTATTATTGTCTTGGCGGGGTAGCTCAGTTGGTTAGAGCATCATCCCAATACACCTAGGTTGCAGGTTCAATCTCTGGTGTGGGCACATACAAGAAGCAACCAATGAATGCATAAATAACTAGAACAACAAATAGTTTTTCTCTCTTTCAAATCAATCAATAACATTTTTTTTAAAAGTTCATTATTCACTTTTTAAAAGCTTTGTTTGATTGCAGAGATTAGTTCTTAAAATTATTTTAACTTATTAGAAAGGTGTATAATTTTCATGACATTGCTAAATCTAGCATGATTGTGAAATAATGGCCCCATAGTTTAACAGACTGTATCAAAAATTCAAAGGCTCTGAATTCTAGTCTCAGTCCGTCAGGAAACCAGCTCTAGAGCCTTGACTAAATTACTTACAGTAATTTGTAATTACTATGTCTCAGTTTAATCACGCAAAAAGTGGGGGTAATTAACACCTACCTTATATAACTCTGAGGATAAAACAGGAGAACAAATTTTAAAGTGCAAGATGTTACTTCCTACTTTAAACATCATTTTGCAAGAAGACTGTACTTTAACAAAACAGCTGGAATGAAAGTGCTGCGCAGCTTATTCCCCAAGATGATCTCGTCAGAAGCGATCAGTTTTGTCACACTAAAGTGCTATGTGGTTAAGGTACAACAGAGAAATGACAGATTCTCAAAAATGTGGAAGACTGAAGTATAGTTCTGCTTCAGGGGTCCAGTAGGCAGGACTTGTACCCCTAAGGATCTCTTCCTCAGTAGAACTGAAATCTTGATTCTATCATACAGCACAATCTCTGAGAAAATTCTACATAATATGTTTAATAGGCATAATGTACAAACATGTTATGAAATACTTACAAGAACTTCATAGTCAGGGATAGTATGGGTTCCAAGCCCTGCCCTATCAAAAGTTACTCTGTAAGTAGCGTTAAGAGTGTCCACAGCATCTATTTGTCCAGTGAACAGACCGTCATGAACACCACGTAATCGTGCTGAGAAAAGAACCAAAAAGGAATTATGTTTGGAAGATACAAAGAACTGTCAAATATAAAACTGCTCAAAGCATGTAAAACATAGGAAGCATAGTATTGTTGTCTATTACAGATTCAAAAATTACTTTATTTTCAGGTTAGAGAAACAAAAAAATTTTTTGAAACAAAAAACAAAACTATGAATGTCAATCCCTACTTTGATATATGGATGAAATCACAAATCTACCAACCTAAAAACAAAATATTTTAAAATCATGGCTTTAAACTCTGAATTGCAAAACAATAAATAAATAACAAAAGGACTTTAGTCATTATGCTAATGGGGGGAGGAGAGAGACAGGGGTGCTGTGAAGAATGAGTACAGGAGGCCTGAGACTGCTACCCTTAGAAGGGCCCGCCCGGGCTGGCATCTGGGAACTTGAATTTCAAAAGTGTTCCCATACAGATAAAGGTGGTTTTCTGTGCCTAGAATGTTTGTGAAAACAATGAGATTTATGCTGTACACCTGCTTTCCTTTAGGAGTCTGAAATTCCAGTATGTGCTTTGCAAGGGTACCTATGTGACCTGTCCCCAATAAAAACCTTGGGGACTGAATCTCTAACAAGTTATTTTGGTAGACACCTCAAGTGTTGTTATAACTTGCTGTTGGAGGTATTAGGGAAGTCATGTGTGACACTACAGGAAGGAGATTCTTGGAAGCTTGCACTAGGTTCCTCTGGACTTCTGCCCTATGCACCTTTTTCTTTTACTAACTGTATCCTTGTCTGTAATAAGCCAAGGCCATGAGTGCTGAGCACTCTGGATCTTTCTAGTGAATCACCAAACTCGGGGGTAGTCACACAGATGAACTTCTGTATCACTACTATTGAAATCCAGTCTGAAATAACATCAGGAAAATCCAAGCAAGGACCAGCAAGAGTGAAAAAACATAAGAATAGCATTTAAGGCATTAAATTAGGCAAAGTGACACATTTTATATGGACAAAAAAAGTACAATACAGTATCATTTTAATTAACACAAATATTCAATGTAAAACTGCTTAAAAGAATCAACTGATTTAAAAAAACAATTGTAGACACCTAAAATATTCTCAGTCTTTGACAGATCAATGAAGGGAAAAGTAAACAGGTTATACAGAAGATATAAGTAATAAATAAATAAAGTTGAATAAACGAGCATAAACATAGAAAAGGACTTCCAGTTACAACAGCATGAAGAGGTTGGTGATTTTTCTCTGAAGGGACAAGTTTACACCTGCACGCAGTCGTCTGTGACAACCATCAGGGCCGCGTAAATGGATCAAACGCAGACAACAATTACGAAATGTTCAGTGTTAAAAGATGGCTGGAGCTTCAGTAAGGTCAGGGAAGCAATGGCCTTTTTGCACGAGGCTGTTCACGCCCCACATTACCTCCAACTTGGTTGGTGAAAATGGTTTTACTAGTGTAATGGCTGGTCAGGAAAACCAGCAGTGTTGTTGCCATACGGAGTAGACGGGATGTGGACCAGTGGGTAAAAATGTGTGACTTTGCCAGTTAAAAGTGGTGAACTAAATCAGGAAAGAATAAGAAAAACCCGCAGCTTTTGTAAGCCCATGGGGTAGTCCTGGCTGAGATGAGCAGCAGAACAGCCAGAAATTTAACAGGGTGATCCTGGAAACTAGAGAGCCATAAAAGGGCTGAAGTAAGGTCTCCATAAATGCTGGGCTAACTGGAAAACTACATGGATGGGTGGGGGACACCTAAGAGAGTCTGGTAAAAAGTCCCTGATTAATCCATTTCTCAAGCCCTTTCAGTACAATTACCCAGTCACTTAACACCTTGCTATTTTTTGTACTACATAAGTTGCGATTTTAGTTTACCAAGTTCTTAAAGATTAATTTAAACTTGGTTTTGGTGGTACTTTCCCTCCATGTTATAGCTGAAGTGGATATATAGAATCACATCTATAAATTGACAAAATTTATACCCTTAGAAAATTGTGACCAAACTACCTAATGCATAATTTAGTTTTATTGAGTCATTAGAAATGGACTATTTCTAGACCTAAGGATCATAAGAAATATGGTGTTTGTGGACGACACAGAAAAGACTGCTTAAAAAAGGAACAAAATAGAATAATTTAAAATTTTGAAATTTAAACAATCCACAGATGAACAGTAATCTCTACAGTATACTGCTACAGAACTATAGTTTGAGCTTTCTAAATTTAAAAGCCATTTTTCTCATAGAGGTTATTTTAGAGAAAAATTACAAGTCAAAATATTAATTAGCTTATCTTTACTAACCTGTAACTTTGGTTCCAATAACCAGGGGCAAAGGAATCTCATCTGGGAGATCTTTGAATTGTGAAAGATCCGCAACTTTCCTTTGTTGTAAGAGCCGGATTTTCTGCCGTTTCTGTTTTAATGCTGATCTCTCTTCCTCAAAAAATGCAGAAGAACATCTAGGATAAATTATAAAAATAATATAAAATGAGAACTATCCTATACAAAAGTGTCAAATCAGACCATCCATCTCAGTGTTCTTTCTTCCTCACACTCTTGAGTACTGTATTTAAAAACGGGTTCATAGAAATATTCATTTCCTTCCAAAGTAAATTACATCTTTTTAAAACCAGGGCCTTGCAAGACTCAAAGATATATAAGCAAGTCTTGGTTATTCCTTCCTACAAAGCAGGAGGATCTGTTCACATCCTTTGATAAAACTGTAGCTGGATCCCAGGTCTTCTCTTAAGGACAAAGTCCAATTTTAATATTCTATTCAGGAGAACATGACATTTTCCTGCACATGGATGTTTATAGCAGCTTTATTCCTAATTATCAAAACTTGGAAGCAACTGAGATGCCGTTCAGGAGGTGAATGGTATATCCAGATAACAAAATATTATTCACTGCCAAAAAGAATGTGCTATCAAGCCATGAAAAGACATGGAATAAACTTAAATACATATTACTAAGTGAAAGAAACCAATCTGAAGCAAGATCATCTTTAAATACAAAGGATAAAACAAAATATTACCAGTTCAATTAAAATTTATCCTGTATTTCATCACTATCTCCAGAAATTATTAAAATTAATTTCCATTTCTACTTGGACATGTAACTTTATTATTTCTAGGCCTTCCTTGAATTTTCCCACCATTTAAAATAAAAAATCTTGCCCAGCCAGGCGTGGCTCAGCGGTTGAGCATCGGCCTGGGATCCAGGAGATCGTGGTTCGATTCCCGGTCAGGGCACATGCCCGGGTTGCAGGCTCAGGGGGCGGCCGATCAATGACTCTCTCATCATTGATGTTTCTATCTCTCTCTCCCTCTCCTTTCCTCGCTTTGAAATCAATAAAGATATATTTAAAAAAATAAATAAATAAAAATAAATAAATAAAATAAAAAATCTTGCACATGCTTTTTACTAAGGCAGGTAGACATAATATGAGAACCAATGATCTAATCCTAATATATTTCAAGAGTCCATTCAAAAGCAATATAAAGTTTTAAGATGTGTTAGAAAGTAAGTTAACACTGGAAAAGGAAAAGTCGTTTCTAGGAAAGTAACTATTAGATAAATTCATTTAATTTGTTTTTATATAAAGTAAAATAAGGCTCTTAAAGTAATAAAAAGAGTTTCACAGAAGATTAAGTAACAATGTATATATAACTGTATAGCTCATTAAATACTTTTTAGTGCATTCTTAAATATTTTTGGAACAGTGGGTATAGATAATTATCTATAACAAAATTATATTCAAAACCTATGATATAAACAAAACTGGAATTGCACATTTAGTTATAAGATGTGTAAGTACAAAAAGCCCTTACTTTAAGTTGGTTAATAGAATATATTTAACATATAATTATTTTGAAAACTTATGTTTTAGTACTAGTCCTCTTGAAGATTAAAACAAAATCAATGTAGTAATGATACTACTGACTTATTGATTTTATTTTAAACAAAAACTTTATTACCTCCGTGGTTTTCCCATAAGCCGCCTGATTTTTCCCCATTCTACTCTTGTTAATTTTCTTGTTTTCAAATTAGGAAAAGATTCCTTTAGACATACACAGAAATCATTATCACCTTCAAACAGTGGTCTATAAAATAGAAATGATATTTTAATAGTTAATATACAATATGTTACTTAAGAGACATAAAATTAAAAATATGCATTTCAATTTTCAACATCAAACCAATCACAAAATTCCAAACTTTCACTTCTACCCAAATCATATACACAACAGGTACACATTCAAAGTGTTAAAACGAAATTAAATCCTTGGCATTTGTGAAAAAAATGTGTAAAAGTTACTCAGGAAATACTGTCTGTGCTTGAGATGTCCAGGAGACCTGGATTTTTGTTAAATATCCTACAGGAGTATATCCTTTGGGGGGCTATCCTGGCCCTGGCTTTGTAGCTACAAAGTATCTGCCCCAAAGGTAAAACCATCACCAAGGAATCCTCTTTGAGATTAAATCAATTTTAGAAAACTGGAGCTCTCCAGAGAGTTAGGTTGGAATTCAAGAACTCATCACACTAGGACACCCTCAGAGCTTGCTCAAATAAATACCTATGGAAAATCTGTGGACAAAAATAAAACAATTCTATTCAAGAGTTTGGGCAACCAGGAACCAGCAATGATACAGAAAGGTTTTGGGCTTAAATATGAACACTCATGAGATTCACAAGATTCAGAGCAGGCCGTTGGTGTGGAAAGCAGAGAAGGGAAGTAAAGGTAAGTAGCCAGCAGAGCAACCACCAGAGCATGCGTTAGATTAAGATGGATGAGAAATCAGAATTTTTCCTCAGCAAATTCTGTTGTTGGATAGATTTCACCCAAATCTCTTAATGTTTTATTTAAACATTTATGTGTAACTAAAGTACGTAAGTACTACCACATGAGAGACTATCTTCCTAAAATCTTACTGAATCAACTATTTCTCTACTACTATACTAGCACTTAAAAATCTGAAGATGTGTGAAACAAGTCCCATTCATTGCAAACAACGGTGCTTTGTTTCCTAGTCTTTGTAAATTACAACACAGAAATTATACTTTCCTTTTATTTTTCACTAAAAAGTGTAACATCTTCTTCCTCAAAAGAGGAAAAGGTGAGGAAAACTGTAAGAAATGGAAACGGATCAAACCCGAATGAAGAACAGGAGTAGTTTAGGACAAAGTAGGACCAAAATGGGCCACAGAAAAGATTGTAGCTTGTAATGTTTGAAAAACTTAAATTTTCAGCTCAAGTAACAGTCATGATATAACCGATGATACATACTTATCTATATTTGAGTAGAACCACTCATATATGCACCATTTATGTGCTTTGGGAAGCTTCAGTAGGTTACGTAATCGAAAACCAATCTTCTGTGAGGCTTTCTTATCTGGTGTTGACATTGTTGCTGTAAATTTCTATACAATAAAAAAGTAGAGATTAATTATAGTTCCACTAAGTAAAAATGAGCATCTATAACATTGAATACCTTTGTAAAAAGGTAGATTGTGGTTAAGTACTCAAAAAAAATTAAACAGGCCAGTGTGGCTCAGTGGACTGAGCATCGCCCCCTGCACCAAGAGGTCACCGGTTCAATTCCGGGTCAGGACACACACCCAGGTTTCAGGCTCGATCCCCAGCAGGAGGCAGCTGATCAATGTTTCTATTTCTCTCCCTCCCTCTCCCTTCCTCTCTCTCTAAAAAATCAATAAAAACATTAAAAAAAATCAATATTCAACATGAAATTTTGGTTATTACTTAATAAACATTCTAATTAATTTTAACAGAGTTAATTAAAGCCTCCAGTTTCATAACATATTCTGACAAGGAAGGTGAAATATTTGCACTGTAGTACAGCTTAAATTAAGGTGTGCAGGAAAAAGATACTTGTGAGAAATATTCCTGGAGTTCTTGGGCCAGAAAAGACCAGTAAGAACTCTGCTACTCTTGAGAGAGTGAGAGAAAAAACATGCAAGCAAGCACTAGGCCTAGATGGTTTCCAACAAATTTTTATATCAAACCAGAGCTCCAAT
This sequence comes from Miniopterus natalensis, assembly GCF_054644295.1. Classification (NCBI taxonomy): domain Eukaryota; kingdom Metazoa; phylum Chordata; class Mammalia; order Chiroptera; family Miniopteridae; genus Miniopterus; species Miniopterus natalensis. The sequence continues at coordinate 12,615,572 of NC_142101.1, read as the reverse complement.
GCTATTGTTTTAAATCACTGATGAAGAGAGACAAAAGTTTCAAACTATTTTTATAAAGACAACATAACATAGATAATAAAATCTGCCCAAATATAATAAAAAAAATCTCAGCAAATAGTACTCATTTCTGTGAATTTTAAAAATGCTTGGAAAAGATATTCGGTGTTCATGGACTGCAAAAATTAACACAGGGTGGGACAGAAGTAGGTTTACAGTCATTCATATAGCAAATAATAATTAACAGATAATACAATACATTGTGTTTCACATACTTACAACTGTAAATCTACTTTTGTTCTACCTTGTATTGTTAAAATGTCCATATTACCCAAAACTATTTAGATTCAATATAATCCCTATTAAAATTCCAATGGCACTTTTCACAGAAATGGAACCAGCAATCCTAAAATTTGCATGGAACTGCAAAGACTCCAAATCTCCAAAGCAATCCTGCTCGTGTAGGAGGCAACCAACTGACGAGTCTCTCTCTCACTGATGTTTCTCTCTCTTTCCCTCCCTCTCCCCCTTCTACTCTATCTAAAATCAATGGGAAAATATCCTCAGGTGAGGATGAACAATAAACAAACAAACAAAAATGACAGGGAAATAGGGAATAACTAAGTCAAAAATCATGAATTTGATAGAAAAATTACACTGTTCTTGAAGTTCACATTTCCTTACCCAGTTTTCATTCACTGCTTTGATTCTTACATGTCCACTATAACTTTTTTTTAATAGATGTCAAAAATGAAAAAAGAGTTATGATTTTATGCCGTATATTTTCCTCTTTTGGATAAAGGAAGTCTTCAACATGCTTCCCTCAGTGGTAAAGTAAAATCCCCTCTCATCTCCATGCCAAACCCCAAACTGATTCCATACTGCCATATCCATTTGCTTAATGTCCACTATCTATAACCGTGCTTACAAGAAAGTGTGTATTTGTAAGACTGAGGATTGGCTTTCTACTCTGGTTTCAAGTCCATCAATAAAACAATGACCTTTTCTAGGTAACTAAAATAGGAGCTGAGCAGGAGCACTGATTTAAAGAAAAGAACTTGTGCCCTAGCTGGTCTGCTCAGTGGTTAGAGCGTCATCCCACAGGCCAAAAGATCCTGGGTTTGATTCCGGCCAAAGGCACGTATCTCGGTTGCAGGCTTGTTCCCTGACCCTGGTCGGGATGCATGCAGGAGGCAGTCCATTGATATTTCTCTCTCTACCCCCTACCTCCCCTTCCACTCTCCCTGAAAAGCAATGGAAAAAATATCCTCAGGTGAGGATTTAAAAAAAAAAAATTAAAGAACTTGTTACTCAAAATGTAACAGAATAAATATAAAGTTATTACCCTGAGCAATTGCTCACTTTCCACCACGTGAAACAACACTTTAGCACACACATACCTGTGGAACCATTGCAACCCTCTGGTTTCTTTTAGGTGATCTTGTATTTATTTGTCTGTCATCTTCATCAGAAAAGAGTCGACTTCGTTTTGAATTTCTGAAAGGCTATGATATAAATTTTTTTATTTTATGAAAAGACTAAACGCTTCCATTTTTGTTCCAATATAATTCTATATTGGAAAATACAGCTAACTTTGAATTATCAGTGAGTAGTACAGAAGGATGAAGTATGGGTAATACAAAGTACACAAAATCAAATACAAATGATCTTAGATTTAGAAAGCAGTAAGATACATATTTATGCAATTTGTTTACAAATAAACCACCTAGCTAATGATTAAAACTAGAATCCAGCCCGGCCAGGCGTGGCTCAGCCGTTGAGCGTCGACCTAGGATCCAGGCGATCGGGGTTCGATTCCCGGTCAGGGCACATGCCAGGGTTGTGGGCTGCAGCCGATCAATGACTCTCTCATCACTGATGTTTCTATCTCTCTCTCTCCCTCTCCTTTCCTCTCTCTGAAATCAATAAAGAGATATTTAAAAAAAACAACAACAGAAAACTAGGATCCAAATCTCCTTAGTACACTGGCAGCCTGGAATGAAGATAGGAAAATAAATTCTGGGAACACCAGTTCTTATTATGCTGCTGTTTAGATTAACACCAGTTGGGTATATCACAAGATATGTCTGTTGCATAGGGCTGGGCTGGGGCAAAGTTACTAGATCATTCTAGAGGGCAAATCTAAATGTGTATAATGTTATACCAGATCTTCTGTCAAAAATTAACAGAATTTCCATTTGTTAATAAAAATACAAGATACCTATAACAGATACCTGATAAATGCCTGTAGAACTAAAAAAAATTTTAAGTGCCTGAAGTACATCATATTACTTAAAAGCCTATAATATAAAAAATTTTACAGTCCATTCTAGGTTCAGAGGCCTCATTAATAAAGAAGCATGACAGAAGTAACATTCCAATAGTATCTGCGTTCTTTTTGAAATCCTTCTTCCACTATTTAAGATAGAGTTTCCTGCCTAGTCAGAAGGAAGGCAGGTACAGAGGGCTAGCAACATATGGGCAGCATCCAATTGGGTCAATGCTAGAGGTATGGATCCTTGAAATTAAACCCACGGAAAGCCTCAACACTCCACAGCCCTGACGGGAAGTCCCTTCTCCCTCTCTCCCCCCTTCCCTGAGAGAAGGAAGGGAATGATGGTGGTAGAACTGACAGAGTGTAGAAAGTCCAGCACATTCACTGTGGCCAGCTGCCCAAGTTACTGTGACCACTGCTGTCTATCTCAGCTCCAGGACTGTTTCATGATTGATCCCTAAAGCCTCCTGACTACCTAACTGGGCAGGGAAGTAGCAGAGGACTCCCAAACCATTAGTCATGCCAACTATACACCCATCTCTACTTCCCACCCCTAAATGCAATTACCCGTGACCTACACAAGATTTTAATATCTTACCACTTATGTATATATCTTTTTGTAGAGCCATGAAAATTTTTACTAGCTAATAAAAGTATGATTTTGGGTTGTTGGGAATTTTTCTGGTTTTGTCTACTTAAAAAAAACACTACAATTACTTAACAAATACTAATGATGAACAAATTATCACAGGCTACAGATTGTTTATCTATATATGAAAATATACTGCTCAATGACACTTAAGAGACTCAAATGCTTGCCCTGGAGGGGTAGCTCAGTTGGTTAAGAGTTCTTCCCGATATGTCAAGATTTCAGGTTTGGCCCAGCCAGGTGTGGCTCAGCGGTTGAGCGTCAAACTAGGATCCAGGAGATCAAGGTTCGATTCCCAGTCAGGGCACATGCCTGGGTTGTGGGCTCAATCCTCGGTTGGGGGCGTTCAGGAGGCAGCCGGTCAATGACTCCCTCATTATTGATGTTTCTATCTCTCTCTCTTACCCTCTCCCTTCCTCTCCCTGAAATCAATAAAGATATATTTAAAAAAAAAAAAAGATTTCAGGTTCGATCTCCGGTCAGGGCACAAACAAGCAGCAACCAATGCATAAATAAGTGGAACAACAAATCAATGTTCTTTTCTCTCTCTCTAAACTCAATCAATTAAAAAAAAGACTCAAATGACTGAAGTTGGGGAAAAACTTTGGAAAATTTTTATTGTGCTATAAGAACTTGCACATGACAATAATACAGACAATTTAGCTATCATGTTCTAAAGTGTGAGAAAACTAATTCCTTACCATTTCCACAGCAGAGCCTGTATTCCTGCCTTTCCAAACAGGTGTTTTTTGTAAAGAACTGAACTTTTCATTCCATGTGTTAGATAAGCTTCCCTCTGTAATAAATAATTATTACTAATAAGATTTAAGTTTAGTTCAAAGGATTTCATACTATGAACATTGCCTTTTTAATAACAGCAATATATCTGAAATATTTAGCAATATGAAAAAAATACAGATTGTAATAATTTTAGTCTATTACAAATAAAAATCTCTTCTGTGTTTTTTTTTTTTGGTCCAACTCTAAATAACTTGGCAAGGCAATGCATCATGAAAATATTAAATATTAAAATGTGTGGCTTCTTTCTTCTTGGTTTTTAATAATTCCTCTATTCTAATTTTCCAAGAACTATCTCATAAATGCAATCTAACTGAAAGCAGGGCAATGAAAAAAGCTTCTTCTAACCTTGAATTTAGAGCATATTTCTAACTGTTTTCTGCCTCAATATATGAAACCCTTGATATCCAAAAATGAAATGTGTGGCGTTTCTGTTTTCCTTAATTCGAAGAAATGTCTTGAGTTGTATGCAACCAGAAGAGATTCAATCAACTGACTGATTAGTAATATTATGAAAAGAAGGATGAGTTTAATTTTTATAAAAAGAATATGTTTATACAGAGAGAGATAGAGAAACCTGGGATGAATGTACCAAACACAGTTAGTTTCATTTCCTTCTAGTTGCTCGCCAGCATTTTTTCTAATTTTTTCTATATGAAATTTATTTCACTTGTATATATATATCTTTTAAATGATTTTAATACTGAGGAAAAATAATGAAATGCTTTTTCAGATGTATATTTTAATAATTGCAAAAAAAGAGGTGGGGTGGGGTTGATCTTGGTAGGCAAATAAATTAGGGAAACTCTGGAAGATAAGTCTGAGGGATTTAATTTGATAAATTACCAATTCAAAGCACAACACAGTAGTTTTAAAAACTAGAAGTACTAAAAACTTTAAAATATCTATCTTGGTTTCAAATGTACTTACCCAGTAGAATCTTGCTCAAGAGGTAAAATTTCAAAATGAACTATATTAAGAGGGTTGGTCTAATGTACTACTTACAGAAAGAGTAAGACCAAGAAACATTATTTTTTTTCTCAGAAAATTACTATTGTACTTTTAAGAGACTTGCATTATTACTTAGAAGGCAAGATTTTTAAAAAATAAACTATTATGCAAAAGTACAGCTTAGCACAATTGTTTAATAAATGTTTTAAAAATAAATGTTTTAAATCTAGTAAGGAAGTTCTTTAATCAATCAATAATTCTAGGGGAAAAAATTCTTAGTAATTTCTAACAACCTAGGACCAACTCTCATTAACAGTATATTAATTTAAATTTACCACCAGTGAAAACCAGTCCTTAAAAGCTATAATGAATCATAACTTAGAAAGAAAAGAGAAACAGTATATTCAAATTAGCTTAATGGATTAAATTTCTAGCTCATGCCATGCCTAAAGAATCATGCTGGGATCCTTACCTTTTAAACTGACAAGGGCTTTTGCTGAAGAGCCTGCAATTGAAACAAGTCAGTATTATTTCATGATCAGAGTAAGAGAAAAAGAACTTGGTTTGGGGGTAACAGTGATCCCCTTAGTTTTAGCAAATCATGTTGAGCTTGAAGTGATGGTGGGATGTGCAATTAGAAGTAACTAGCAGACAATTCAGGCTATGGACCAGAGCTCACAAGGTGAGGAGGAACTGGAGAGAGGCACTTGGGAGTCTTACTAACTTGTGAGACGCAGAGACCTTTCCTAGGGAGAGAAACGTGGAAAGAGGAAGACTAGGACAGATGCGATTTTGGATCTTCGTCCAGAGTGTGCTGTTGTTGGAGAAGGAAAGAGAAAGGGAACCGATATTTACGAAGGCAAAGACCAGAAGTGGCAATGGACTGGAGAAAGCAGAAGCGTCCCGGCACCGTCACAGCAGGCAGCGAGTCCCCTGGACGTCTAGAACGCAGGCGTGTGCAACACTTAAAGATCCAAGCTGCAAAAGGAGTTCAGAAAGGGCAAGAGGGACCAGCATGAAGTTGGATGGGCTCACTGACTAAAACAAACTTGAGTGTATATTAGAATAACCAGGAAGCTCCCCAAACACAAAGACTCTGTACGATGACAAAGGTCCTCAGGGATTCTGTGGCAGGTAACCCTGAGGCTCACTCAGAAACACCAAGCTTCTGTGTGAATACAGGACGGGGTCTATGGGTGGGGGGAGTAGGAGAATCGATAGGAGTTTTTATAAAAAAGGGAGAGCACTAAACTGAAATCTCTGAATTGGATATATGAGTTGCAAAGAAGTCCAAGACATTGGAAAAGTAATAAAAGATGATCTCTGTCACTTACAGGTAGCATCTAAAAAACAAACAAACAAACAAACAAACTCAGCCAGGTACAAAGAAGAGACTGGTGGCTGCCAGGGTGGGGGAAACGGGTGACAAGGTTCACACTTTTAGTTGTAAGACAAATGGATCCTGGGGATGGAATGTTCTGCACAGTGACTATAGTTAACAATACTGTATTATGTACCTAAAAGTGGCTGAAACACATCTTAGAAGTTCTCATCACAAGAAAAAAATTGTAACACTGTGTAGTAATGGGTGTTTGTTAGACTTTTTGTGGTAAAAACTTTTGCTATATATACGTACACCAAATCTTTATGTTGTACACCTAAAACAATACAATGTTATACAAGTTAATTATATCTCAATTTTAAAAATAAATTAAAAGGAAAAAAAACCACACCCTTTCGATGCTCCAAAACAGGAACTGTTTAAAATACTTTTTTTCTTTTACTATAGTCAAATTATTTATCATTCTTTGTTTTCAATTTTGTTTTATTTTATAATCATACTTTCTCATCTCAGTAACTGTGACATCCATTTATGTTTGTAAGACTATAATCTAAACTCAGGCAGTAGTGAAGTTATTTGAAATGTGGTCAGTTACTTGCATTGAAAAAAGACAATTTTTTAAATAGCATGTTAAAATGTGTGCAAACATCTTTAAGGAGCCACTACGCCATATAAAAATCAATAAATAAAAGATGATCTCAGGGGATAAAGAATGAACATGGACTTAGTACAAAAATCAGTGAAGAAAGATTCTCCTTGGTGTTTAACACAAGCAGCAATGGGTTATGACTCATATAAATGGACAACAAATTTTAAATGAGAAGCAACAGATAAAGGATTGTAGTTCTGGCTATGAAATATTTTTATGTATCTCAGATCCTTAAACCTCAATTGACTTTTCTTCTACAGGGCAGAATGAGAGGCTTAAAGAACAGATATCCATCTACATCAAACCCACTGTTGCTTTTACTCTACCGTCTTGCCTAGATGTGGGGAATGGTTAACAGGACAACTTAAGAGCTTCTGTATGGCAAACTGAAGTTTAATGACCAAAGGCAATAAAGTTTTGAGGGAAGAAGTTGGGGAGAAATGCTGTAAAGTCTTGCTAAAAAACCTCAAACAACACAACTGGGAAGCAGCAGTAGTGGGCAGGATACATATCCATGTAGCGTAGCTACCATGAGAGATATGGTTCGTTGAGAAAAAGGAATAATCATGCACTCATTTGGTGAGTGTGTACAGACTGCCGACCGCATCCATCCCTGCTATAGGCACATGGGAGAAACGCCGAAGTCCCAGCTCTCATGGAATTCCCATTCTAGTGAGGAGAGACAAACAAACAAATGCTACATGAAAAAAATAATGCAGGAAAATAAGAACAGGGAATGTGGAGGGGCTGGGGGAGAGAAGACTACTTTTCTATAAAGTGCTTATGATTAGCTTCTCTGAAAGGTGATATTTGAGCAGAGATCTGAAGAAGAGGCGTGAGCAGCATGGATATCCATTTCTGCTCCATGAAGGCAGGAACTATATCTTAAGGAATCTGACCTACCACTTTTAACCTTTTATCTTTTTTGACAGCATTGCACAGTGGTTGAGAGCAGATTGAAACTAACTGTATTTGAATCTTGGCTCTCCCACATTCTTGCTGTGTTACCTTAAGCAAATTACGATACCTTTCTGTGCTGCTGATTCATCATTTGTAAAATGGAGATTAAATGAGTTAATACATATAAAAGTGCTTAGAGAACAAGGCACATAGTACATGGCTGATTTTTATATCATGCTGTTAGTATTACTTTGATCAAACAACAATAACAACAACAACAACTATTAGGTTAAGAACATGAATTTTACAGAAGTTAAGTTAGAATCCTGCTCTAACAGGGTATGTTCATTCATTCATTCATTCATTCATTCATTCATTCATTCATTCAATAAATATTCACTGAGTGCCTGACACAGCATTATTCTAAGGGCTGGGTTACCAGAAGGAAAAGATAAACAAAGCGTCTGCTCTCAGGAAACTTACACAGTGGGAGGAGACACACAATAAACAAGCACAAAAAATGATAACTACACTCCTGGCAGTTGTTATAACCAAAATGAACAAGGTGATCTCAGTGTGGGGAGTTACTTTATACAGGGTAGTCAGGGAAGGCTCCTCTGAGGAGGGATCATCTGAAAGGGACCAACCATGAGAGAGCAGGAAATCAAATCTGGGTAGAACAGCAGGTAAAAAAGCCCTGAGGTAGAAAGTATTTGAGGTATTTAAGGAAGGAAGGGAGGCCACCAAGCTTGGGTAGTAGCTAGCAAGGGACAAATGGTACAAAAAAAGTCAAAGAAGTAAGCCAGGTGTTATGCATGGGACTGGAATGCAAGCATGAAGAAAAACAGTAATGTATCTTCTCTAGTGCAACGTCTAACCAAAGTTAACCAACCACAGTAACAAATGGAAAGCTGCAACTGTGACAGCTGCCACTGAGAAGTTACATAGGGGTAGGAAAAGATTTAATAAGAAGTAATCTTTGTCAGGGAGGACAGAAAATAGCTCTCTGAAGAGGCTTAAAATGGGATCTAAAGGATAAGCACAAGTTAATCTGAAGTACAGGGAAGGAAGAACATTACAAGTAGAGAGAAGAGCAGGTGCAAAGGCCCTGCAAAAAAAAAAAAAAAGGAAGCCTGGTGAGTATAAGGAATGAAAAAAATCAAATTTAGCTCAAATGGACAGAATGAAAGGAACAGTGCTACAAAATAAAGCCAGAGAGGTGCGGAGTGGCCAGACCATGAAGGGTCTTATAGCTACTAAAGTGTTTTAAGCAGCAGGATGACATATACATATATATCTATATATGTATATGTAATTTTTGAAAGGATCACTCTAACTGTGCAGGTTGGGGTGGGATGGTGGGGTTGGGTGGTGGAATATGAGAGGCTGAAGTGATAGTGCAAGTAATAGATGCTGACAGCTTGGGCTAGGGTGTAGTGAGAAGTAGGTAAACTCTTTTTTTTTTTTTTGAAGGCAAAAGTTACAAGACTTAGTAAAGGCTTAAATATGGAAAGTAAAAAAGGGGGAAGTTCCAAATATAACCTCTAGGTTTCAGCTGAATGCATAGTGAAGCCATTCATTAAGACAGGAACCACTGGAAGTATCTCTGTCCTGGGATGGGGTTATGAGGTAGATCTTGAACCCGTGAAGTTTGAGGGGCCTCAGGCATCTAAGAGGAGATGTGAAACAGGCAAGAGATATCAAGAACAGGAGCTCAGAGGAAATATCTGGGCTGAAGATAGCCTCAGTTTCCTCATATATAAAATCAAACTAGTAAGAGTACTTACCTCAATTGAAATGAAGATTAAATGAGCAAATGCATATAATGTTTTGTACAGCAGCTGGTTTATACTAAGTACTCAATAAATGGTAGCTTTTAACCTTGATAATGTTATACTGGCTATTGTCTAATTTATTAGCTAGTAGCCTTGATTAAAACTGGCAAAGAAACATATCACTCTTTCCTGTATCCCTTTTCAAGACTCAGCTCCACTTTCATTAATAATGCCTCTTACCCTACATTCAATTCCATATAAATCAAGTATTTATGTATATCTGGTTTCCGGCACTGTGTGACAAACCAGGTATGGCAATCCCTGCTTTCAACAAGCTGTGGTCTAGCTAAACAAGATATACCACACATATGCATGCCCCACCCCAATGTACCAGAGATGTGACAAAGTAACATAAATGATGTTATATAGTATGATAGTGTAGCTGGAATTTGAACCCTACTATGAGTCCCAAGTCTCTACAAAGATACAAAGTAAGTCCTCAATAAACATTTAATGATGAACAAATATTCCAAATGGCAGTTGAAAGAAAACCACTTAAAACACCTCATTTTAACAGAATGAGTACAGTAACCAAATAACAGCTCTTGTGGTTGTGACTTCTAAGATGTGATAAAAAATTTTACGATAAAGAGAGCAAGGATTTTCAGATGACAAGCATACTGTGCTTAGTGGGCCCACCCTTACTTGGGAGCATCCTAAATCACAACCCACTGTATTCCCCAAACAAGAAACAGTAAAATTCCCCTGGTGCTCTACAGTCACACGCTGTCCAACACAGTAGCCACTAGCCACATGTGACTATTTAAATTCAAATGAACGAAAATTAAGTAAAATTGAAAAGTCAATTCCTCAGTCACTCTAGCCACATCTGAAGAGTGCCACGGCCACATGTGCCTAGCGGCTACCCTATCGGACGGGGCAAGACATTTCCATCGCTGCAGAAGTTCCACTGGAACTTCGCACAGGCCTAGAGCAAATTTAAAATGCAAGCTCCTTAATACAACTTCTCACCAGTGCGGCAACTGAACTTTTATTTTAACTTTATAACACATTACGAGTATATCACAAAGAAAACAGAACTGGCTGTCATTTGCCCCTTGCACAGATAACACTTAACAGTAGTGATTGAGTCTTTTTTTTTTTGGGGGGGGGGTTATACTAAAACTCTCAGAAGTGATATAAATACATAAACTGAATAGCGAGTGTGGATCAGGACCTCCTTGTAATTAACTAAAATATTCGCCTTTTTTATACACTTCATGCGACGTTGTAAATTACATTTAGTCCTACCTACAGGGCTTCTACTAGGGCATTGGCGCTGTTACTGGCTCGACGGGAGCGCACGGGTCCGAGCCCGCGGGGGGGGGGGGGGGCGCACCGCGCAGGGCGGGGGTCGGGAAGTGCGAGCAGCCCGGGCGCGGGGCGCACCCACGGGGAAAGATGCCCCGCGATTCCTACGACACGATCGCGCAGAAAAAAGTCCAAGGTGGGACAGGGGCCACCTGAGCACTTGTGTACCCAGCCTGGGCTGCCTCGGGAAAGGTCCCCGGCCACCTGTGGTCCCGGGGGAAGGGGCCCAGCCCTCTGACACGGAAACACTTCCAGGGGTGGACACGCCGGAGGGGTGGGGGTGGCAGCGAGGACCACAGGTGCCTGCAGAGGCGGGGACTGTCACAGGACGCCATCAGAGGCTGATGCAAGAAGGGGCTGTGACCACCCCTCCCAGCCCGAGCCCTTCCCGGCCCCGGGACGGGCGAGTTACATAACCCGCCCCGCGTCCCTCCGCGCCGGGCGAGCGCTGCCGGCGGCGAGGACGGTGCCCGCGGCCAGGGGCCCCTCTTCCCCCGCCTCGGCCCGGGGCCCGAGTCGGGCCAGAGGCGCGGCCACCGCCTCCGCCCCGCAAGGGCTGGGTCCCCGGGCTTTCGGTTTCCGGCCCTGGCGCTCCCACAGCCCCAGAAACCAACACACAGACACCATAACAAAGGCGGCGACGCGGCGGCAACACCGGGGTGGGAGGGCTGGGGGGACCACGGTGGGGCTGGCAGTCAGCCCGCTGGCCGGGCGGAGGGCACGGCCGCCTGTCCCGGCCGGGGCCGCGGGCGGGAGGGCGGCGGGCGGGAAGAGGGGGGGTGCTTTGAGGTGCTACTCACTCTCGTCAGGCAACTGGTCGAGCTCCGCCATCTTGAACGAGCCGCGCCGCTTTTTCAAAGGCTGTCCGCCGCGGTGCATTGTGGGGCGGAGACTGTCTTTGCGAGGGAGGTTCGAATGCGGAGCTCGCTGCCCGCGGCGCCGCGTCGCGCCGCTCCCGCCGCGGCCGGCTGAGGGGCCGGGCCCCGCCCGCGCCCGCCCCGCCCCGCCCCGGGGAGGAGGGGGCGCCGCGCGGGGGGCGGCGGCGCCTCGGCCCTTCGCCCCGCGGCCCGGCCGGAGGGAGGCGGCAGGGAGGCCGCGCCGAGAGGCCCGTCTCGCGCCGCCCCTGCCGCGGCCCGGAGCTGGAGCGCGGGGGGGAGCCGCGCAGGCTCCCGAGTCCCGCGGGCCCCGCCGCCGGGCCGCGCCGCCCGCCCCCTCCGGGGCTCGCTCCCGGCGCGCGGTTCGCGTCTCGCGCTGCAGCTGCGGGAACTGCAGGCTGTTTGTTCCGAGTGGGAAAGGGAGCGAAGGTGGGAGGGAGGGAGGCAGGGAGGGAGGCCCGGGCGGGCCGAGGCGAGGCGGGGCGGGGGGGGGGGGCGGCACCTGTGGGCCCCGCGCGGGGACGGAAGCCCCGGGTGCCGGCTCGCGGTACCCCTGGGCGACTCCAAGTCCATTTCCACGGTTCCCCAAACCCACGTTTCTCCGGCGTCGCCGTCCCCTCCTTTCTCCCGAAAGCTGGGGGAGGCAGCGGGGAGGAGGGCTCAGGCCGCAGCCCCACAGCTGGTGCGTCCCGGGGACTCGGGGTTGCGGTCGGGGACACCCTCCTCCCCGGTGCGGGAAGAGAGACCTTGAGAGGTCACGAAGTTAGCCATCGAGGCCGGCAGCTCGAGAGCTGTTGCGCGCGGCCCTGCCGTCCGCTCGGCACCAGGCGCGCAGGGAGCCGGCAGCGCATCCCAGAGCTCGCCCGGGGGGCTTGGGGGCGTCCAGACGCCGGTGGGCGGCGACGCGACACGGTGACAGCACCGCGGTCCAAAGGGGCGACAGCACCGGAGGAGAATGCAACCCGTTTTGGAAGAAGCCCTGGGGAACGGTTTCCCCAGTGCTGTCGGTGGCTCCGTCCGGTAAATAAACCCCTGTTGCTTTTGTTTGTTTGTTTTTGATGTTTGTTGATCCTCACGTGAGACCTGAGGATCTTTTTTTTTTCTCTCATTGATTTATTTAGAGAGAGGGGAAGGGAGGGAGATGGAAACATCGACGGGAGAGAGACCAGGCTGGGGCGGGAGCCCGCCGCCCAGGCGCGCGCCCTCCGCGGGGAGCGAGCCCGCAGCCCCGGGCCGCGCCGCGACCGCTGCGCCACACCGGCCCGCGCCAACCCCTGTTGCTCTTCAACAGTTTAACCAATGTTAACTGAGCTCCAGTCCCCTCTCTCCAGGAATTTATGGGAGGGGGGTTGGAGGGGGTGGGTGGGTGGAGAAATGGGATAGTTAGTTAAGCAATGAAAATACAACAAGGGTGAATGACTGACTGCCAAAGACTAAAAAGTCCAAAAGGGGTGGCCTGAGATGAGGGCAGCAGTGCGCAGGCCAGCGCCAGCCAAGGACTCGCTAAGAGGCCGGAAGCAGTGGCCAGGCCAGGTTTTAAATAATGGTGGTGGCACCTTCCCGTTTGTGTTGCAGAACAGAAATGTAGGTGATGGGTTGGCGTGTGAGACAAGGTGAGAGCCCTGGGCACCAGTCGGGAGGAAGCCTGTTGGGCAGGCCGGCCAGGGAGGGGCGGGGGCCAGGGAATGTCTACACTGGCTACCCTAGAAGGTCAGAGAGTGGGCTCTGGAGTCCCAAGGACTGGTTGGGATTCTGCTGCTAGTCCTATGACCTCAGGCAAATTTGATTCTTCATTTCCTGTGCCTCAGTTTCTCGTGTAGAATGCAGATAGTAACAGGTAGTCTTGAGGATTAAATGAGTTGATGGGCGGGGGGAAAAAACTTCTATAATAGTTTCTAGCACCCTTTCTTGCTCAAATGTTAGCTACTGCCACCACCACTTCGGAACAGGGAATATTATCGGTGATGCCAACTTTGTGCCTTGGGTGACTGGCTGCTGCTGCTTGCTGGGGGAGTGGGGTGGGGGTGCGGGGACAGGGTGTGAGCTGAGGTTTAAAAATTCAGTTTGACAAAGTAATCCTAGATAGCTAATTTACACCCCCACCCCACCCTCCTGCCATCTAAACATTCTGATCTACCTTCTAAGAATATGAAAAACAACTGACGATCCCTGCTGTCCGTCCCTGGGGCGGGCTGTTGGGCGTGGGGGAGAAAGATACTATCAATTTGGAGATGAATCTGAGAAAAGCTCCACCCTCTCTGAAAGTGAAAGCATAGAAACACGAAACACACAAACACAAAGTAGGGGAGTGGAAGTAAAAGTCTGAATGTAACCCATGCTACAGGTATCATAAGACCAAGGCAAATCATATTTTATCCTCGGGCAGTTTTCACACACAGTAGCAGGTCTGCTGTTTAAGTAATTTTAGGCCCCTCCTATGGTGATCTGCATTTCAAACAAAACCCCTAAATGATTAGTTCCCACACTCTGATGCCTGAAGTTGTATCCCAGCAGCAGATCTCCCACTAGTTACCTGCGTGACTGCAAACAAGGCCTTTGCTATCATTCTCAATGAGGTTCTTTATTGGATATTTATGAGAAGGGTATTAAAAATCATTGGCTTGGCCCGGCTGGCGTGGCTCAGCGGTTGAGCACCAACCTAGGATCCAGGAGATCATGGTCCGGTTCCCAGTCAGGGCTCATGCCTGGGTTGCAGCTCCGATCCCTGACCAGGTGCGTGCAGGAGGCAGCCGATCAGGGACGACTCTCTCCCTTCCTCTCTCTGAAATCAATAAAGATATATATTTTAAAAAAAGTAAAATATAATCATTGGCTTGATTCTCCCCCAAACCTGGTAACTGGTTCAAGGACAACATCCACCAGGTGAGAGAAGCAGGAATCTGGCCACTTTTCTGTGCTTCATTTTTTCCTTCCGTGATGTGATGATAACATCCATCACAGGGCTATTAAATTTTAAATTTTGTATTCTACTTTACAATGACATGACTGCATAAGAGTCATTGATTAAGAAAAAAAATTGGACAAGGACACTAAGTCATGAAAAACCTAGATGAAAATACACCATGAGAAAAACAAGCAGCCACATTTTAGGCATATCAGGTTTAATCACTTCTAGTCCCATGGCCCATTTATCAACTATTGAGTTACTTCTGTGTAAACTTGTGTGCTTCAAAGGACATTATCAAGAATGCAAAAAGACAACCTTCAGAATGGGAGAAAAATATTTGCAAATCATATTTCTGATAAGGGACTTATATCTAAAATATATAAGATACTTATATCCAAGATATATCAAGAATCTTACAACTTGAAAATATAGACAAATAATCCAATTCAAAAATGGAGAACGCCTCCAAAAAGATGCAGTGTACCAGTAAGCACATGAAAACATGCTCAACATTATTAGTCATTAGGGAAGTACAAATCAAAACCACAATGAGGTACCACTTCACACCCACTGGGGTGGCTGTAATCAGAGAGACAGACAGTAGCAAGTGTTGGCAAAGTTGTGGAGAAATTGAAATTCTTGTCCACAGCTGGTGGGAATGTAAGATGGTGCAGCCATTATGATAGTTCCTCAAAAAATTAAACACAGAATTACCATACGATCTAGCAATTTCACTTCTGAGTACGGGTGTACGTCAAAGATATTGTGGGTTCTGTTCCAGACCAGTGCAATAAAGCAAGTATCAAAATGAACCAAGTCATAAGCTTTCTGCTTGGAAGAGCTGGCTTTCAATTTGTTAAAAAAACAGAAAACATCTGTGAAGCACAATAAAACGAAGCACAATGAGACAAGGTATGCCTATAAATACTGAAAGAATTGAAAGCAGGGTCTTGAGATATCTGTACACCCTTGTTTATAGCAGCATTATTCATAACAGTCAAGAGGTGGAAACAGTTCAAGTGTCCATCAGAGGATGAATAGATATACAAAATGTGCTGTATATATACAATGGAATATTATTCAGTCTTAAAAAGGAAGCTCTGACACATGCTACAACATGGGTGAACCTTGAGGATATTATACTAAATGAAATAAGGCAGTCATAGAAAGACCAATACTTTATGATTCCATTTATATGAGGTACATAGACTAGTCGAATTCATAGAGGCAGAAAGAAGAATGATGGTTGCCTGAGGCTGAGGGGAGAAGCGGAGTTACTATTTAGTGGGTACAGCATTTGGAAAGATAGAAAAGTTCTGGAGATGGACGGTGGTCATGGTTGCATGGCAGTGAAGGGTAATGCCCATTTTCAAGGACTACTGAACACACAGAGTCTGAGTTGACATCGATAGTCATCGGCCTGAAGTCATCAAAACATCCCCTTAAAGATGGGGTGGAGGCAGCAGGTAATAAATGGAGTCCCGATTGAAGTCTGGCTTCCAGTAGGTCCAGGGGGACTGTGGATGCACTTGGTGGTCATTTCCCCAGGCTCTGAGACTAGAACCTGGCATTTGAATAAGCCCCTCATTGGCCAGTTGAGTCCTCATTGGCCTGTGGGGTGAGAACTACTGTCATGGGGAAGGTTAAAAGGGTAAGTGGAAGCCTCTGAGACTCCATTCTGCCTTGCCCAACAATATATTAAATAAAAAACAAAGTCAAATCCTGGGGGTAGGGATGGTGAAGATTAGTGCCACCATGAAAAGATGGCAACATCTCGGATCTGGTTTTTAAGTTTAACGTGGACAGGTTTTTCAGTACCTGTAAAATCACTCAGCCATGCCTTCACATTTCATGTCTTTTCATGTTCAACAAATTGATTCAAATAAAGTTATCTCACTGTATAAAGAGAAAAGTCTGTGCAGTCATTTTAAACCATGACACTATCTTGATTTAACCACGGGCTGCTTTTCTCAGAAGTTCTTGTAATTCTTCCTTTGACAGGTAACAATAGCTCTTAATCTCACAGGGATCTCAGTCTGAGGTTAGTCTTCCTCCCAAACACAATGTAGACAATTTCATGTTCACCACAAATATCATCAGACTGAACCTTGCACCTACCTGTCCCATGGGAATTTTTAATTCGCCTTTTAAAGGGCTCTGTGCTGCCCTTCTTACTCCAGTTGTCCAATTGCATTTTCTTCAAGTTTTCCTGGAAAACTTAATGGATAACTACAAGTATTGGTAAAACAACCTGAAAAGAAAGTTTTAGCATCTCACCTCTGCTGTAGTAGTAGCTTATTTTCTGTGTTGACTAAGATGGTGCTTATGGTCTTTTCTCAATGTTTTCATTCAAGTGACAATTTGTTTTGGTTCTAGGTTCAATTTTATTGTTACTCTCATCAACAAGAATACACATCGGGCCCGGCTGGGTGTGGCTCAGCGGTTGAGTATCGACCTAGGATCCAGGAGATGGCGGTTCGATTCCCATGCCTGGGTTGCGGGCTTGATCCCCAATCGGGGACGTGCAGGAGGCAGCCGATCAATGACTCTCATCATTGATGTTTCTCTCTCTCCCTTCCTCTCTCTCTGAAATCAATAAAGATATATTAAAAAAATCAACTTTATTGAGGTAAAAGTTATACATTATAAAACACACCCTTTTAAGTGTATGGTTTGGTGAATTCTGACACCTGTGTGTACATCACTGTAAGAAACACATTTCCATCACCAAAAAAGTTTCACTGGTTCTCCTCTGCAGTCAGCCCCACCCCTCCCTGTGCTAGGCAACCACTGATCTGCTATGACTTTTTGGGATCTACATTCTTTAGCTCAAAGTTTTTGAAATTTATTCATGTAGTCACAAGTATCAGTAGTTTGCTCCTTTTAATTGCTGAGTAGTCAGTATTCCAATGTAGGGACATATCACAGTTTGCTTAGCTATTTGCCTGTAGATGCTCATTTGGATTGTTTCCAGTTTGGGGTATTATGAGTAAAGCTGCCATGAATAATATGTATGTACAAGTCTTTCTGTGGTTATGTTTTCATTTCTCTTGGGTAAAAACCAAGGAGTGAAATGTCTGGGTCATATGGTAGGTGTATGTTTAACTTTATAAGAACCTACCGGATAGTTTTCCAAAGTGATTGTGCCATTTGACATTCCTACCAGTAGTGTCTGAGCGTTCCAGTTGCTCTGTATCTTTGTCAGCAAGTAGTATTCTCAGCTTTTTGCCCCCCTCCCCGCCATTCTGATAGATGTGTAGTGATATTTATTGATTTCTAGATTCTTTTGTGGTCAAAGAATATACTCTGTATTGTTTCTGTCCTTTTAAAGGTAAGACTTATTTTCTACTTGTTCTATCCATTACTAAGAGATGACTGTTGAACTCTGCATCTGTAATGGTGTACTTGTCTATTTCTTCTTTCAGTTCTGTCAGTTTTTGCTTCCTGTAATTTGAACCTATTATTAGAAAACACACACTTAGGACTCTTATCTTCTTGATGAATTGCCCCTTTTGTCATTATGAAATTATTTTAAAATATCTGGTAGTATTCCTTATTCTGAAGTTTACCTTATCTGATATTAACTTACATTGCTTATGATTAGTGTTTGCATAGTACAGTAACATCTCCCCTTATCTGCAGGGGATACATTTCAAGACCCCCAGTGGATGCCTGAAAGTGAGGATAGTACCAAATCCTATAAAATTATGTTTTTTTCCTTATACAGCCATACCTTTTCACTTAGAGGAAGCACTTTATGGCTCTCTTTGGCATATCCAAATTGTAAGCATCACTACTCTTGCACTTTAGGGCCCTTATTAAGTAAAATAAGGGTGACTTGAAACCAGCACTGTAATACTCAACAGTTGACTTGATAACCGAGATGGCTGCTAAATGACTAATGGGCGGGACATGCTGGACAAAAGGATGATTCACATCCCAGGCAAGTCAGAGCTGGATGGCTCGAGACTTCATCATCCTACTCAGAATGGTGGGCTATTTAAAAACTTTTGAATTATTTCTGGAATTTTCCATTTAATATTTTCAGACTGCAGTTGAGCACTGGTAACTGAAACTGGAAAGTGAAACTGTGGATAAGGAAGGGACTACTGTATATCTTTTTTAAATGGATGAAAAAATCTGTCTATATATTCAAAATACATTTCTTTAGACAGTGTATGGTTTGGTCTTGCTCTTTTAATCTGACAATCTCTGCCTTCAGCTGAAAAGTTTAGGTCATTTATATTTAACATAATTACCAGTATGGTTGAATTTTAGTTTTCCACTTGGTTGCTTTCAATATGTCTCATCTATTCTTTGCTTTTGTTTTCTTTTTTGTTGCCTTCTTTTGATTATTTTTTATAATTCCATTTTTTCTTCTCTATTGACTTATTAACTATACTTCCGTTATTTCATTTTCTCTGATTGGTTGGAACCTGCCATAGACTGAATGTTTGTATCTCATCAAAATTCCAATGCTGAAACTGGGTTCCCTGTATTTGGAAGTGGAGCCCTCATGAATGGGATTGGTGCCCTAGTCAAGGACACCCTGGAGAGCTTCTTTATCCCTTCTGCCATGTGAGGACACAGAGAGGATACTTATGAACCAGGAAGCAAGCCCTCACCAGACACCAAATCTGCTGCCACCTTGATACTGGACTTCTCAACTTCCAGAACTGTGAAAACTAAATTTCTGTTGTTTCTGAGCCACCCAGTCTATGGCATTTTGTTATAGTAGCATGGACATACTAAGATAGAACCCAAATACCTCTCTGCACAGTGTGAGCTCTGGGAGTTGCACAACTTATGTTTCCCCCTGGTTATTTTTCACTAGGCAGGCTTTGTAGAGCTTCATATTAGATAAACACAGCTTAGTCTTCAGCACAAGACTCTAAGAGATCCCTATGCAGATTTCTTGGATTTTCTCTGGGATCCTTTTTCTGTTACTCTGCCTTGCAAATTCCAGCTACCTTAGTCTCCTTAAACCAGTCTCTGTCCTTCAACTCAGTAAAACTGCCACTCTGCTTAGGCTCTCCTTGCACCATAGTAGTCTGGGAAGTATCTCCAGGCAGAAAGCCTAGGTGATCCTTGGGCTCACTGAATCTCAAGAATCAGTTTTGTGTTGCTGATTGTACAATGTAGAACAGTTGTTTCTTATGTTTTGCTCAGTTTTCTTACAGCTGGAGAGCATGCATGGTACCTGTCACTCTGTCATGACTAGAAACAGGAGTCCTGTCAGTAATTCATTAATTTAAAAAATATAAAAACTGCTAACACTGAAGAGTGGCACAAAGATTACATTAGTCACTCTCAAGCTCATACATTTTTCTGTGTGAATGGAATACTTTGCATTTTTCAAATTAAACACACTTAGTCACACACAAAATTCTGTGTCAATAATGTACTTGTCTTTGGAGCATAATAGGAATTAGCTGGCCTGAAGCAACTGCCAGGGACCCATCATTGAGAATTCACCCACCATGATGTCATTGTCTTTTACTTCCTATGCTCAAATAAATCCTCTGTAAATTTCAAGACCCTGCTCCCATATAACACAGTCCCTTCCAGAATCCCTCTAGCAACTGTGCAGATTTTCCTTTCTCCACACTCCATAGACACGATAGTCCTGTCCCAACAATTTGCTTCTCCATCAAGCAGTTCGCCAGTTGATTCAACCAATATTCATACGTGCATCTTATGCTCTCCAATTGCCTTTTGAAAGCAAATCTTGTGCTCTGGTTGCAAGTGTTCCTGGATTTATTGTGTCACCTGCATGAGCGAACACAGCAGGTATTTAATAACTACTTGTGCATTTACTGGCTCCCACCTCCAGTCCTGGAACTTGTTCTGTCTCCTACTACCTTAGTTCTTTAACTCTAATCCTTCCCCTGGGCCTCTGTGTTCAGGAAACCATTTTACATCTCCATTAATCATCAGCATTTTTAACTTCTCCAAGTTATTTAGCACCTTTTCTTACTTAATTTCTTCCTGCATCATTCCAATTCCTCTTCTAAAGCATAATTTCTCCCAAACTATGTATATGGAATTTTGTCTATATTTAGCTCTTGGCTTTTTATGCCCCTCTCCTGCTCTGCCCTCATGTTCTGTTGCATCTGCTCCTCACATGTAGCTGTTCCTTTTGGGGGAAAACACACACACTCTCTCTCTCTGTCTCTCTCCTCTCTCTCTGTCTCTCTCCTCTCTCTCTGTCTCTCTCCTCTCTCCCTCCCTCCCTCCCCCCTCCCCCTCTCCCTCCCTCCCTCCCTCTCCCTCCCTCCCTCTCCCTCCCTCCCCCTCCCCCTCCCCCTCCCCCTCTCTCTCTCTCTCATGCCTTGGCTGGTTTGGCTTAGTGCTTACAGTGCTGGCCCATGTACCAAAGAGTCGCGGGTTCAATTCCCAGTCAACGGCATGTACCTGGGTTGTAGGTTTGATCCCTGGCCCCAATTGGGGCACATGAGGGGGCAACCAATCAATCTCTCTCACATTGATGGCCTCCCCAACCCCTCCCTTCTTCCACACTTTCTAAAAGTCAAAGGAAAAAAATATCCTCGGGTGAGGGCTAAAAAAAAAGTTGATGTTTCATAGATTCCAGAGCCCCTTTGTGGAATCCCTAAATACAATACCTCTAAGGTTCCTTCTAGTTCCAACAGATATAATCTAATAACCCATGATTAGGAAAAACACAAGGGCAGGGGAAAAACTGGCCAAACAACAAAAACCTGAATACTCCACTCCTGCCCTATAGTTCAAGCCCTGATTCACACTGTACCTTTCCTTTCCTCCTTCTGGGTTTTCAATCCAAGGTCCTAGCAACTGACTTCGTCACTGTATTTCATTCCAAAGAACAGAGATGCTGAGCCACTGACATTTACAGATTGGGGAGCTGAGACTCCATTTCAAGAGAAAGATTGGCTGAGGTTTCAAGACCTCTCACTGTGAGACATGACACAAGTAGGGCTGTTGATGCTGCAAGGAAAGGTAGTTCTTACTGTCTAGTCTTAGACAAGGGACAGCTTGTTTAAGACACACTCAGAATCGTTCACTGATCCCTGACACCTTAACTCACTTGTCTATTAATTTATTTGCTTTCTATTAAATAGGAATAATTTCCATGATGGTGATTCCAAGAGTGTTCCTTGGAATTAGAAAGACCAGAATAGATTTAATTTTTTTACTTGGTTTTCAAGACTTTCTCCAAAATCATTTCTTGGTAATGACTTTGTTTTCATACTGGAAGAAGTATTTAAATTCTGGATATAAAACAGCTTTCTCAATTCAGTGCTTTGATGGATTCAAGGGGGAAATCTAATGCACTTGGTTCGCTGCCCTTGAAATGCCTGAGCACTTGGGGCAAAATACCAAGAGAGGGAAGGGTTTTTCGTACAGGATCCAGGTGTTTTTCCCAACCCGGAAACGCTGATTTTACTTTCTGTTGCCCCTTTGATCACTTTTGGAACAAGCAGGGTTGTGAAGAGTCAGTCTCAGGCACCGCCCGTCCGTTTCCTCAGAGATCTGAGTTTTAGTGAAAAGTGCTGGCAAAATGGCATCTGTCTGTGGGAGGGGCCTCCCTGCACAGGTTCTCTTGGGATGAAGCGGATAGTTTGCGGCTTGAAGACACTGCAGAAAATGAATGAGCCAGCTCCTTGGGAGACAGGTACTACATACCACCCGCTGATTTCCCACACGCAGGACATCAAACCTGTGTCCTCACGGCGGCGGGGGCCACTCACGGCTCCTGAACAGTGGGCATCCTTCGTCACCAAATGTGAAAGGACCTGGCCCGGTAGGGCCTGGGGGTAACTGGACACACAACACCCTAAAGGGAAATATCCTCGGTGTTAAACCAGCCTTCTCAGGGGCCGCTTAGGACACGAGATTTATGTGAAAGGGAGGTTTGCTGGGAAATCCATCCTGGACTTGGCACTGCACAGGCCCTGAGCCCCTCAGGCCCACCAGCAGCCTTCTCCTGAGGGAGGCCAGCTCCCTTGCTTCCCTTTCTCTCTCTCGCTACTGTTAAAGACAAATAGGCCCTTTTCATTCTGAGAGTCTTCCTCTAACCTTTATGGGAGTAGGTAAGTTTTAACAGGGCCAAAGAGCAGCTCCCGAGGTTCCAGAACCTCACCAAGGTCTTATAGTGGGGGCCCCCGTCCCTCGGTTTCTCTCTCATCCTTAGCAGAGCTCAGCGATTCCCTTCCCTTGGAGCCCACCTTCAACTACGTGGACCTTTTTCTCTGTAAAAACCAACTTCCTAGTCAGAAAAAGGCAACCAGTCCTTTGTAAGTGGTTCAGGCAGAAAACTGAGTGCCCCTTTGTCTCTCTCCAGCGGGCGATTACATCCCACAGGTGGATGAAGACTACACAGTTCTGTTAGGAAGGGAGGCCAGCAGCAGTCTCTCAGGCATGTGTTCTGGAAGGCCAGCAGCTGCAGGAGCTGCCCACCTGCCTGTGCTGAAGTGCCTAAGGAGCCGGCAGATGACTGCCTTGGTGAGGAGGCACCAGCAGAAAGTCATCCACAGGTGCCCGAGGGCCCTGGCCACAGTGCCTTCTGTCTTGGGCTGAGGACATCCAGGGTCTGTCAAGGGAAAAGCTGATGGAAAATTCAAGGCAAGGGATGTGTGGCTGACAAGTGTAGACCAGGTGTAGGTGACCAGGGGGAGCCTGGAGGCACAAAGCAGGAGGTGAATGCCTGGATGTTAAGACCTGCACAGGTGACCGCAATAGACGTGCATCTGCCAGGTTCAAGGGGCCCAGTAGGGACCTCCTGGAAAGCTGATGAGAGCATTCTAAAGCCAGTGTTACCTACCTGCCAGAGCCAGGCTGGTCAGGCACCTTTTCTATTCCCCAGCCTTTGCCCCCTTCACCTCCCTGGGGTCCTGAAACAGGCTAGAAACATGGACAGGAAGTTGAAATGCTGAGAAAGAGAGCAACTGCCTCCCTTTCCCAGGGCAGGCCTCCAGCCTGAAGCAGGTCCAACTGAGCCGAAGGAGGGGGGGAGTCACGGTAATGCTAAATCAAGTTCAGAGATTTGATTGTAATCTTGCACTGGGCATTCCAATTGCTGAGCTGAAACTATGAATCTTAAGAGTCACCGTGGGTGTCTAAGACCATCTGTCTTTTACAGAGGGGAAGAGTCACAGGGCCTGCCTGCAGCTTTCCAGTAACAGGAGAGTCCCTCACAGAACAATCTTAAAAGGGCAGCGGGATCAATGGTTTTGATCCCAAGCTGTGCTTGTTCATCACAACGTAGGTAAGATGTGTTTTGTCAAACATCCACTAGTTTGGGAGGGGCGTTAGGTGTGTTTCCTCAGTTGCCACAAGCCAGGGCCTGCCTGGAGATGGTCACTGCACCAGGGAGGACGTGGGAAGTGCCTGACACCTGGCTGTGCCCCTGGGAGACCTGAGGTTGCAACAGCCAGTTGGAGCCATTTCCCGGTGTTCTGGGCACCGCCCCAAAGGATGGAATCACCACCAGTACAATTGGAATCTGGCAAAGGATTTCAACTCCAGACAAGCAGGGCAGGACCGTCCTCTGGGCAAGGACACGGGTTCACAGCACAAAATAAGCTAAGGAGAAAAAGCTGAGCTTGGTTGTCCCAGGGGTGCCTGACAATGGCCTCAGCAGTGACATTGAAGCCTGCCTTTGAGATTAGCACTAAGCACCACCATTGAAACTATTCTGGGCAACTATTTCTATTTCTGGGATGATTTACATCTTTCTTCACAAGTCACAGAATTTTGGAGGAGCTGAGGGAGCCTTAGTGATTCTCTACAGCAGCATTTCTTAAAGTCCTTGCACTCATGGGCCACTGAGAATCTGATGGCTTCTACGGGCCCTCTGCCTAGAAAAGTGTGCCTGTGCCTAAAATGTATAAACTTCCCAGGTAGTAACATGTACTCAGCCATTCTTGACCCTCTTGGTCATTAATGGTAGAGCCCACCTCCCCCTAAACAGGCCAGAAATACCAAGTATTCCATGTCCAAGCTCCCTTGCAGCTGGGTCACTGGCATGTGTCACAACGCTCGCCAATGAGATTGGTCTACTGGGAGCAACGGACAGTTTTTCTTTCTGGTACAAATAGGATAAGGGCATAACTCTCTCCTCCTTTCCTGTCATCTTGCAACCATGAAGGGACGGCCAAAAGAAGTTATCGAGCTGAATTAGCCAATCCTGCCACAGTCCACTTCTTGACAAGAGGTCACGTGCATCCTTACTGTTGGAACTGTTTTTAGCTGGACTTTCCTTTCCTTTCCTTGTAGCTGAAAGATTCCCTGATGACCATCAAGTATCCCATCTTCTATTTCACAGACCCAGCTTAGGAAGCTGTGAACTCGAGTCTGGTCTCCTCATTCTACCGATGTCTTCTCTGGTCTTCAACTTCCTTCAGTGATGAGTCATCAATGTACAGAAAGGCAAAGGTAGCTGGAATACAGATCTCTAAGCCTCAGTGGGCTGTTTCTCAACTTTCTGGAAGAATTTCATGGGGGGGGGGGGGGGGCGCGTGCGGCGTAAGAAACATCATTCAAGAAATATAGGTTCTCAACCTGTTCAATTCCAACCTGTGTTGAGACCTTGGACAGTCTCCTTCTCTGAGCCTCAGTTTCCACATCTGCCTACTTCATACAAGGTTGTCATAAGGTTCTTATTGGTATCTGTGGTTAATTTCTTTCTGATCACAGTTCTTCCACAGCATCAAAATGCAGCACATCCTCCTGAAATGGTTCAGAGGCTGGACTGGGAAGCTAAGCGGCTGGCTTTCTTCTTTTATGTTGACAGAGAGAGCAATGAGAAGTCAGTGTGTCCAGGATACTGAGGACCTGCCACCTGCCTGTTATCGGCAAGAGCAAGGCAGGAGCTGGTGTCACCATCTGCTTCCTCACGGCCCTCCATAAGCACTGTCTCCTGGCTTGTCCTCAGCATCCCACAGGCTTGACTGCCTGCTGGAGGTAGTCTGGGCTTTTGTTGGTTCAGAGAAACAAAATTCTTTAAAAATTTTATTTCTGGAATGCCTGTCAAGTCCTAGGCAGACACATAGATCACAGCAACTCAGCCTTGTTATTGGCTCCTAATCCAAGTTGCACACTGGCTTATTCAAATCTAAAAAGCCCAGCCTGGCCCCTGGGTGAGTACCACATGGCTAAAATTAGTCTGGCCATCTGCTGAGACAGCAGCTGGGCTATTCTGAGCCCCAGCAGGCCTGCCTGGAAAGTGGGGCTGGGCCTGGGGGACAGTGTTGGGGAGTTTGGTCTCTTCAGTCAAGGTGGAGGACCGGGAAGATCAAGCCACACTGAGAGGGAAGACCAGTGTTATTGTGAAGGTTCACAGGAAATTGAAAAGGAGGGCATAATATCTCCTGTATAGCCAGCCTTACACTCTTCCTCCGAAGGCCGCCCAACAGCTCCCTACCAAGCACAGGATTCTGTTTGTCTTGGTTCCTGGTTTCTCCATTTTTACCTGGAGACTCATACACTAGTAAAACCATTCCCTGGGATTTTAGCAATAATGGCTGAAAATTATTGAGGGCACATCAAGGTCAGGAACCACACTAAGTACTTTACAGGGATTAGCACTCATTCTAAAACTACTCAGAGGCAGGTACCAAAAGATTTAAGGGATTCGGAATGGCCTGATTCATCTCTCTGCAGTCAGAGGCTTGGTTAAAAAAACATGACACTGGGAGCCCTGGCTCAGACGACCCCTGGGGCACAGGGGTTCTCTCCTTTGAGGCCTGACCTCTGCTTCTCCCAAGCTGAGCCCATAAACTGGTTTTGGAGGGGTGAGGAGTGGGGGCAGAGGAGTATCCCTTACAGAGTAACCTCTTCTTATAATCTAGATTATTTAGAAACTAGTAAACAATGAGAAAATTGGCACTACTCTCTTAAGGCAGAAAAAGGGGCAAACAGAGGCTGCTGTCTAATCTTCCAGGCAGAGACGAAATGGCAGAAGTGAGGATGCCATCACTGCACCAGACCTCACTAAACCAGCTATTAGCCCCAAATGGGGCACAATGTGAAAAGCCCTATCTGAAGAAGTGGTAAAAAATGCCATTCCTCAAAATAAAATAATAAATCCCAATCTTTTGGGAACTGAAACACAGAATTTAAAGGAAAGAAAATGACACCACTTTGGGAAATGAAATCCTTAAGGAACCTGGGTGACAAGGGAGCGAAATAAAACCAGTCCAACAGGTCGAAGAAAAACCATTCCTGATATTCAGATCTCCACAGTGAGAAGATACAAAGCCCAATGCACGTCCTGGTCAGGTGGTTCAGTTAGTTGGAATGTTGTCCCGTACACCAAAACGTTCAATCTCCGGCCAGGGTGTGCATGAGAGGCAGCCGACTGGTCTCTCTCTCAAAGAGATATTTCTCTCTCCCCCTTCCTCCCTAAAATCAATAAGACGACAAAAACAGCCCTGACATGGTAGCTTGGTTGGTTAGAGCCTCGTCCCGATACATCAAGGTTGTGGGTTCAATCCCCAGTCAGGGCACATACAAGAAGCAACCAATGAATAATAAGTGGAACAGCAAATCAATCTCCGCCCCTCTAATATCACTAAATCCCCCCCCCCCAAAACAAAACCCCAAAAAACCAAAACAAAAACAAAGGCCAATGCACCTTGCAGGCTTTCAATGTGACTATTTAACAGCATGTACGCATTATGCTTATGACTGGGGCCAAGCTAACACTGGACTTCATTCAGGGGACTGCCTGTAACACACTGCTGAGGTTCACTCAAGATGAAGTTCCAGAAAAATCCCTCTAAGCAGCTTCACAGACATGCTCTGGGATGCTGAAGGAGCTGCTTTCTACCTCCAAAAGGGCCACAGTGGATTCACAGCAAGAGAACTGCCAATACAAAACCCACCAGTTAACACCATGCATAGAGCGTTTATAACCAGGCAAATGGCCACTGTGCGGAACAGTGTGATCTGAAATGTGAGCCACGTACTGCTCTGGGCAGCTACTGCCGGCCAAGGGCACTTCCAGGCACAGGAAGGAGAGAGGCAGCTCACCAGGAAGCAGAGGGCAGCACCTCTTCTTTCAGCCAGCACACTGTTTTTAATTTTAAAATTAATTGCACACATTTCAGCTGCACCCTGAGATAGGACTTGAATTTTTTTAAGGTGAAGAAAACCAAAACATGAATACTGAAACATAATATGGTAGGCTCCCTCTTTTAGAAGAAAAATATGAAGAAATGTGAATCTCTCTTTAAGAAAGAAATCAGTTTTGATTACAGGGAACTCTTTAAGCAGTCACTCCAAAAAAAATTACTTTGTTTAATCAGGTACTGTGAGAGCAACTGCCTCTTTGTGCTGATAAAAAAATATTACTCTATAGAACAATATGCTGACATGAGTTTATCACCATGGCTGAAGTAGAGTGATTTCCGGGGTTTGGTGTTTGGTTTTCTGCCACTCACATGGGGGAAATGCCCCATCTGCCACCTGGCACATTCTGGGGTTTCACAGATACGGGCACAATCTCCCTGCAGTCTTTGTGGACCTTGCATTGTGAAGACTAACTAGACTCCTAGTCAGAATGAGACACAACACACAAAACACAAATACAAAAGCCATTTTCATATTAATTGAGAATTATTATTAGCCCTTGGATATATCAGAGATATACTTTTAATTCGGAAGACAAAACTGCTCATAGGGAAGCTGAGAATTTCAAAAGCAACTTTTAATACACTACTTACTACATATTCTGAGAATGTCCACATTCAAGTGTCTCTAGAAAAGGAAAGCGCCGTTTGTTTCTGAGAAAAAACTCTTAATGCTCTTTCTTTTGGTCTCCCCACACCCCTAACCAACCAACCAACCACCCAACCAAAACCCCCAAAAGCTAACAGGGTGACAATAAATGCAAAATAAAAAAGAAAATCTAAATAGTATGAAATTAGTTTTTATTTTTACCTCAAAATAAATGCTTAACATTTTTCCAAAACCAAAACTAAAAACGAACACTTAAAAGGATGGAAGATTAATTTTTCCTTCCCTGGGGAAACCAGTAAGTCAGAAGTTTTAACGTGGCTTGGTTCTTTCCTTAGGACTAGTCTAGACAAAAAACCCCTGCCTCTCCACAATTTTTCTACTGTCAGTTGTACCTACCAGGGTTACGGCTGGCAGGGAAAAGAAAATCCCCAAATACCCCCCTGACCAACCTGCACAATGGATTTGAGAA
The DNA here is from genome assembly GCF_054644295.1 of Miniopterus natalensis. Lineage (NCBI taxonomy): Eukaryota > Metazoa > Chordata > Mammalia > Chiroptera > Miniopteridae > Miniopterus > Miniopterus natalensis. Next base: position 12,586,891 of record NC_142101.1, on the reverse strand, counting down.
GTTGGGGAAAATTGTTTAACATGTGACCAAGTGTTCAAATCTAAGGAGGCTCAGTGGAGGTATGCCCTTGGCAACCCAGCTGAGGTCTCTGCCTGGTCGGTCAGTGCAAAGCACACCAGGCAAATTCATACCAGTCACTGGGCTGCGCCTTGGCCATGCATCAGTTCACCACAGGGACGTCTTAAAATTGAACTTCAGCTTCAGCAGATACTTCAGATTTACCTGAGCAGTGTCGTAGACAATGTACCTGGAGGGGAAGTGTGTCAAGGAGGAAATAATTTCATGGAGAGTGTGCGTGCTGCCCCCAATCTGGCAGAACGCTCCAGCTGGTCACACCCTGTAACCTGGGCTTGTACAGGTGGGGTGCTAGGTTTCACTCGGTAAAGGGAGAGACCAGTGAGGGGAACTACTTACCATGAGACCCACTAAAGGAGTCTCTCATCAGTCAGCCCCAGGTTAACTAGTTGCACAAGTGACTGGACCGTCCCAGAACATCCCTTCAGGCTCACACAGCCTGTTTGTGAAAGGATACTCGTTATACAGCAGACAGGTGTCGTTGACACCAGACGAAATCCCAGTCCCAAGAGGAACCTCTACACCATCCAGAGTAATACTGGCTGAGGGGTCAGGGGTAGTCTTGCCCAAACCTGCAGAATAGAAGGCATGAATGAGACAAATTGTGAGAATAGATGCTGAGAATGTTCCAGGGAGATGAGTTCCACTTATGCTGGGTCTGTATACATTTCAAAGACACACGAATTCACCCTCTGGCTTTCTTCCAGATAGAAAACTGTGGGTTATAAATCAAGTTCCTAGGGCACCAACCTTACGTGATTTTAGTAAGAACAGTGCATGCTGCACCCCGTTCCCTTATATTTCTGCTGAGCAGATCTCCAAAGCAGTCACTTCGGGGTCCTAACTCATCAGGTGCTACTGGCTCCACAATCCAAGATGCTCGAGGTGCCACCAGGTCCTGGGAGGCCCCTCAATGCTGGAGCTAAGAGTCAGGTTAAAATGCAACACCAATGCACCTGGTTATTGGTGCTCAAACCGAGACTCTCCCATGGTGTTTATGACACTAGGTGCAGCCTTTCAGAGTGAAACTTTCAAAATGAACCTCTAGCCTGGCCAGGCGTGGCTCAGCGGTTGAGCTTCGACCTAGGATCCTGGCGATTGGGGTTTGATTCCTGGTCGGGGCACATGCCCAGGTTTCGGGCCTGATCCCCAGTCGGGGGCGTGCAGGAGGCAGCCGATCAGTGACTCATCATTGATGTTTCTATCTCTCTCTCTTCCTCTCCTTTCCTCTCTCTAAAATCAATAAAGATATATTTAAAAAAATAAAATAAAATGAACCTCCAGTTGTTTTACAGCTAGCTACTGGAATGCTGCCTTTTGGGGAAAGAAAGCTCCCTCCTGTGCTGTCCAGGGTGACTGGGGGGAGTATAGCAGTAGCTTTGGAAACACATTACCTTTGACACTGTGCTTGCCCTTGGGTAACTTGTTGATGTGCAAAGCATGCTTCAGTTCATACCTATTCAAGAGAGGGCAGTCTCAGAAGAACCTCCAAAGACACAGGGCTCTTCTGATTTGTACAATAAGGTCAAGTGAGAGAGTGAGATAAACTGCAGAGAATCCAGTCCATCTCCACTGCTAGGAACTCTCTTCCGCTCTGGCCTTAGAAACTGAGGGTGTGGTTCTTTTTGGAAAGTTTGTGCTAATGGTCACTGCTCTGGAGTTTAGAGCTATGGCGGGCCACTCTGGGGGTTTCTGTTCAGTCCATGATCCCTGAAACCCATGGTCTATTACATTACCCTGCCTTTTGGGGGTTACAGTTGATGGGACCAAAGTGGACTCAATCCAAGCTGGACCACCAGAACTGACTCCAATTCAATCTGAGTTGGTCTCTAAACATCAGTGAGGGCTATGGGGTGACCATCCTTCGTGCAAGTCAACCTGCTTCCCAGTCTCCAGAAAGAATGGACATTACCAGTTCCTGATGCCTGACTACACTGGTCCTTTGGTTTGATAAGGCCTTCCTCTATCTCCCTTGTTTACTCACTTAAATAGGTTTCTGCTACTCAACACCTAATTGGTGGGTCCTGTAATTGTGGAGGGGAATTTCCAGGGTCATTTCCCAGCCAAGGGGAGATCTCTCCTTCCTAGAGCTCACCCCCTCCACCTCCACCAAGTGCCACCAGCCCCAAAGCCAGGTGTACTCACATGTTTCCAAGGGCAACTTCTCCCAATAGGATTAAGCCTACTGGGTCTCCCTGAGATGTGTGGCAGTAGTTGGCACTCTTGGAAACCATGTCAGCGAAATAGATCCCTTTGCCAAACATGTAGCCTGTCTGGAAGATTGGAAAAGGGACAACTGAAAACCTTTGGATGGGAAGTTAGCAGCACCACCTATGACTGAGTGCCAGTGCGCCAGGTGCCAAGCCGAGTGCTGCAACAGCCACTTCCAATTCTCTCTACGTGCCTAACGGGGCACTGAGGCCTGAGCTCAAGGACAGCCTGTTCAGTTCCCAGGTCTGCCAGGTACTGAGAAGCCACAAGAAGCACTTCATCTATCTGGACCCCACTTTCTTCTCTGAACTGGGGAAAAGAACCTCATGGGGCTGTTGTGAAAACTAAGTGAGTTAATAAACGCTAGTGAAACTAGAAACTGGCGCATGTAAACACCCAATCAATGCTGGCTATTATTTTTATTCCCTTTTGTAAGTGAAACATGAGGTTCAAAAGTCACGTGCTATGGCACAGCACTAGAGAGTCATTAAACCTCTTCCTTCCCCCCTTTTTACAACCCTAAAATGAGAGGCTTGGAAGACCACCTCTAAGTTCCTGTCCAGCTGGTAACTTCCGTAATCAAGAAGGTGACATAACAATCCCTTGTGCCTGGGCAGGGCTTTACTCATTTATTACCACATCCTCCCGAGGAAGACAATGGAGCTTCATGGAGGTTGCCCAGCTGGGAAGTGGTACAGGCAGGAGGGAACTCACCTTGGCTCATGGCCAAAGTCTGTTCTTTGCATGTCCACACCCCAATTAGCATTCACAGCAGGGCCTGGACACTTCACTTCTTTTGTTCCAGAAACCAAGCTTGATACACGTGCAGCCACACCACTGACAGAATTTGGGTCAGGGGAATGAGGGCAAAGCCACTACCTAGGGGCTGTGCTGTGCTAAAGATCTGGAGGGGGTGTGTGGCAACAGTCATCTGTCAGCCACAGCTGAGTCAACACCTACATCTTTAAACAAGGCCCCTTATTCACTGGGGCACATGCATTTCTCACCTAAACATCCATAAAGCTCTTTATGGAGCCCAATGCAGTGACAGGTACTGCCCACCCCACACTCTCCAGGCCAGGCACGTACCACAGGTGCTTCAGGTGGGGCGATCCGGAGACCCTGGGACAGTATCCCAGCAAAATTGGTGGTTCTAGACCCATGCCACAACAACCTTCGGTTATGCAGCTGCTTGAATGGCTTGTAGCGCTGATTTTCCCCTTCACGCTCAATCTTAAAGATCTGGTTGGAGTATTAAGTAGAGAGATGAAAGAAACCATCTGTTACTCTGGTTAACCCAAGGACCTGGCTAGATACAGGAGAACTGAGGTAGAAAACCCAACATCTTAAAGTATGAAAGGGGTTTCAATCAGGCTGGGACTAGTCAAGCAACCTGACTAGTCAAGCTCCCATCCAGCAGAGACTAGCTATGGAAATGAATAGGTGCAGTAGATGTACAACTGAGGCACTTCATTTTGGATATCTGATAATATTTTCTGATTCTCATATCAGGTTTTAGGACAGGAAATGTCCTTTAAAACAGAATAAAGTCACCCTCAAACTTTGAGACTACTAATTTTTCAGCTCAACAAATAAACTGGTCACTTCCCCTGGTTATTTCAAGCAAAGTTAACTGCTCTTTTCTACCCAGGCCCAAATTGGAGGAAGGAGCAGGAAGAGCTGGCAAAGGGCGGAGGGAGGAGAGATTCCTACCTCAAGGACTTTCAAGTCATATGCATTGTGTGTAGTCGCATGAGTGTTCTTAACATATTTCCTGATGATCTTGGCTTCCTCGGAATCTTTGTCCACCACCTAGGAGATAGGAGTCTTGGTATTAGAGCAAAGGAGACCCCAGGAGAGCCAGGCAGAGGTGGGAAGAATAGGCTCAGGTGACACAGATCATAAAACCATGGCCTTCATAAAAACCCAGATGGGACTGAGGACCCATGTCCGAGGCCCCACAGCTGGGGAGATCCCAGGCCCATGGTCCCACTTCCTTGGGAATCGCCTTCTTTGGGCCATGAGGAAAACTAGAAATCTGGGGCTCACTGTGAACAGAGAGCCTTTAGAACAAGGAGCCAGCTCCCAGGTAACGGACCAATTCACAGAGTTAAGACATGGTGGCCAGGAGACGCCCCAAAGCAAAGACTTGCAATCAAAAGCAGCAAAGATCTGATCAATTGTGTGGCTTTTGAGGATGGGGCTCCTGACTCCTCAGGGCCATGCACACTATGGCTCAGAGCACTCGTCTACTACCTACCTGTCAACTAGTTAATATAATCTGTGCTAACCAAACGAGAGCATGTTATGAGAGAGGCTGTGTCCTATTTTCATATTCTTACCCAAAGTCTAGAAAACCTCGGAATTCTGCTCTTCTTCCCAGCCTCTTAACACAGTAACAATCCCTTCACACAGAACCGATCCCACAGCATTCCTATCCTGGAAGTGCCCCTAGGGGCAAAACAAATGACATTTGGTGTCTTACCCTGCTCGAACCCAAATCTATGCTTTGTCCTAAGCAAGGAGCAAAGGCTCTTTTTAGCAATGTACACAAGCCCTACCAGGTTCAGCAGACTCTAGTGAACTTGAACCCTGTAATTCTGCAGGAAAGGACAAAGGGGCTGAGTAGTGCACATGGGAGAGGAGACCATGTTAAAGGTCAGGGCAAGCTAGGAGCCGAGGCAAAGATTCCTTCTCAGGTTAGCATGGGCAGGGTGATTTCTGCCTGAGCCTCCAATGCAGAAGTTCAAGGACTCTGTGTATCAATATGGCCACTTCAACCCAGGCACTGTATTTTTATTACAGTGCCATTAGGCATTATCCACTTCTGACATGAGATACCAGTAACAAACCTTCTAGGGTTCCTGCCACAGAAGTCTCCGAAAACAGAGATCCTCTCTAGATTAAGGAAAAAAGACCTTTCCGTAAAGCCCCCAAAAACCAGTCTCTACACCAAACTGAGGCCCTGGCTTGGAAGCCCACCTTGTAAACAATGTGCTTATTTGTAGGTGAAATGCTCTCAGAATCTCAAAGGACCACCAACAGCAACTGGAACTTGCTAGAAAGGCCAGTTTTTGGACCCCAGCAACCTGTTTTAGGAAGTTCTCCAGGAGATCCTGATGTACATTTAAGTTTGGAGACCAGGGCTCTTGGGAATAAGTGCTTAAGATGCTTCAGAGAGGCGGTTACCTTAATTTCAGTTTTGAGCTTCTCATAGTTGACATCGATGGGGTCCTTGCTGCTATCATCAGATCCACCCCTGAGCAGACTGTAGGCCACCTCAATGTCCAGCAGGTTGTCCAGCATTTCCACTTTGGCCTACAGGAACAAAGAAAATCCTTGAGCTAGGTACCACAATGAGGGAGAAAGTCTTGCCCAGCCTTGGGACAGAAAACCTACACGCAGATAACAGCCCAAATGGACAGTGAAGGGGGGAATTCCTAGCTGACTGGGGACAGCCTGTCATCCGTTCATAGTGAACATCACTGAGGATTCCTCAGAATGCCAAGGAGGGCTCCCTGTGGGAGGGGAGAGGCGAAAGCCACAAGGCTGTGGTAAGGCTCCTCTTTCCTCTAGCACACACTGGGGGCAGGTGGCCACTTATCACTGGTTCCCTTGTGAGGCAGGGAGGGAAACCAGGGATGAAGATGCTATTATGAGGGCTCTCCCACTCCCAAAGCTTTCCCTGATGAGGAGGTGCAAGGGAGGAAAAACCATCTGTTCTGCCTGTGATCTGTCCCCACCAATGTGGGCAGAAATCCCACTTCAAAATGATGACACAGAAGCAGCCTTCCCAGAACCGGCCCCTGCCCTCAGGGACCATGATGTGGAGAGGGAGTCGCAGGGGGCAACACCATGAGCAGCGCCACAGCCCAGCAGACCCAAGGGTCCCTCCTGGACCCCCGTGCTACCTGCACACTGTCTGTGTTGTTCAGGAGTGGAGGCTTCTTCATCCCAAAGTCGTGGGGGATCAAGGTGTAGAAGCGATTTGAGAGATCCAGAATCTGGGCGTCACTGCTGCCCTGGGACAATGCCTTTAGGGGAGGGGACAGATGGAACAGAGGCTGAAGCAGCAGTTCTGAGTCCCCAGCATGTGGCTGGGCTTTCTCCTCTAGAAGGTGGGTGCTGCAGTGGAGTCCTGAGGTATACCGGTGAAGGAATGAGCCAGGAAATGTAGTGCAATTTCCAAGATGATCACCTTCCTGTTGGTGTCACATCACCCTGCAGTGGCAGGACCCCCATCCTCAAACTGTGAGACTCAGCATACAATTAGCTTCCCATAAAATTTCATTTGTAGAAATGAAAGAGCTGTAGAGTTTATAGATCCGCTATGCAAAATGTTAACTGTAGCATCTAGGTGGTGGGCTCATGGGAATTGTTGTGAAATTCTTTCAACTTTTTGTATGTTTAAAACTTTTTTAAAATCCTCACCTGAGGATATTTTTTCATTGCTTTTCAGAAAGGGTGGAAGGGAGGGTGGGGGAGAGGGAGAAACATCAATGTGAGAGACATCGACTGGTTGCCTCCCACAGAGGTACGTGCCCTTGGCTAGAATCGAATCGGGTCTTTCAGTCTGTGATCCCATGCTCTAACCACTGAGAAAATCAGCTAGGGCTGTGTGAAAACTTATCATAATGAAATGTTAAAAGTGAGAAAAAAAAAAACACCCCAAAACCCCATTGCTATAAATTTCAGGCTCCCTTTATCCACTGAATTTCATCTTTAGGCAGGGAATTTATTTTCAGGAGGTCCAGGTGGCCACCACGAAAGGGCTAAGTTCCCCTTCCTGCCACAATGACAATTAGTGCTCTGTATCCAAAAGGTGTTCAATAAATGCACAAAGAGATGGAGCAGCTGGACCACGAGATACTGCATACTTGGCAGACATCCTAGGTGGACCAAGGATGGTAGAGGGGCAGCAAGTTCGCATCCTGCAGCCGGAAGCCACAAGTCTGCTTCTCACAGGGACACTGGCTTCTCCAAACCATAAAATTTCTGTCTGCTGCAGTCTGCTCTGTGCAATGGGTAAGGACACTATCCCAGCCCTTCCACCTGAGGATTCTGGAATAGGAAAGAGCTTGGGCTGAGGAAAGCCTTTCACGTGTCAGTTGGTGGGTAACACAGAGAGAGGCCATTGCTTGACACCAGTTCTAAGTGGATTTAACTGCTATATGTCAGGGCCTCTACTCCAGCTCCAGCCATAAAGCCATTTTCCTGGCCCAACTTCAGCTTCCTGTTTGTTTTTCTTCTTTCACAAGCCAAGCCTGCCCCCTGACCCCAAATACAAGTGGGACCCACCAGGGTACAGTTTTAAAGCTCTGTGGATGGGGGGGGACGGGACGACATGAATGAAAGTAAGACTTTAGCTTTCTATTCGATAACTTTCTTGTAACTGCAAAATAGATGAAATCTAATTAAGGACACACAAAATCAGAAGATTTTTAAGAGGTAGGAGAATCAAATTCCTCATCAAGTTCATAGGAAGATTATTACATATCTGATCACTGGAAACACTGATAATTCATTGGTTTTGTGATCATCGTTCGTTAAGTGGTAGCACTTGTCACACTTGTTGAATTGAAAAAAATCTCAATCATCATGAACTGTGGCCCAGAACATCCACTGACCTTGAGTAAATGTATTGCTGCACCCCAAAGATGAGGGGTCTGCCGGGGAGGTTGGCCCAGGAGACCCACTGGGCAGCTGGGACAGAGAAGGGGTTGGCTCCTCGCTTACCTGTTGGACCTCACTGAGGATTGAGTATGCGGCCTGGATCTGCCTTTTGCTCAGCTTCCCCAAGGGCATCTTCTGGAGGTCAATCTGAGGAGACAGGGGATTTCCCCTTTGAAAGCCAGGCACTGTGCAGCATGGTGTTGGGAAAGGTGGACCGATTACCCTTTCAGGCCTCTTGAGGCCCTGATAGAAGCATTCAGAAGGCTGCCCCATCTTCCTGGGGAGATGCAGTGACTCCACAGACTTTGCAGTCCGACCCCCACTGCTGGGGCCAGAGTCTATGAGAAGATTCTCGCTACTTCATGTACGGCAGGGATAAGCCAACCAGGGCTCTCCCACCCCTGCGTTTCATGCGAAACAGACCAACACTTCTGGAAGATACAGCATAATTCCCAACTAATTCCGAAGTGAGGATGAGGGTGAGCCCAGGTGGCCTTCCCTGGGATCTCAGAGCCAAGGCAGTCCCCAGATGGAAAACCATAAAGTAGTGAAAATTATTTTTAAAAGAGCTTGCTTCTGAACATACATATTTATATCAAGTTGACAGTGTCTCTTTCACATCAGTCATCCCAGCAGGTTAAACATTTATTTCGACAATATTGCTATTGCTTACACCACCCTGGGAGAGGTGATAAGCTGTATTGGAAAAAAGCATGAGATTTACAACCAGAAGACCTGATCACCAGTTCTTAATTGTGCATCAACTTCTCAGTCTTGGGTTCCTATCTGTAAAATGGGGCCACCTTCCTCAAAAGGCAACCAATCCACTGTGAGTGACCCTGCCTGTACTGCTTGCCCGGCCCCCACGCACATCTGTGCATCAGGGGGACCCCACACTCTGTATCCTGAGACACTGTCTCTGGGGCTATTCACAATGGACCCTTCTGAGTTTCAAGGCCCAGACGATACCTTAGTCACCTCTGCATCCCCAGAACCTGCAGTGTCTGGGATAACGAGACATGGAACCACTGTGGTAATTAAATGAAATAAGCTGTAAAAGTGCTCAAAGTTCAGCAGGCACCAACCAGGGGCCAGCGGTGACAGTGTCCAATAGCTCCCATAAGCCATGACACATACGTGTGGCTATACGCTCAATACTCTCCATCCTGAGGGAGATCTGATTTCTGGGAAGAGTTAAATAGTTGGAGCTAACTCTGGGGAAGAAGGTGGATAATCTATTTTGAACCAGGAGATACAATAAGAGAGTAGACTCTTAGGATGAGTTATAAATTGGTTCTAAAGGCCGTTCTAAACGAGGGACGTGGAAAGGTGTTCTGACGAAGGGCAGTGTGACCAGAGTGAGAGCAAGACTCTGAAGGGAGCAGTATTCCCTAAGCGGTGTTGTCTTGGTGTTTATTTAAAAAAGACTGGTCTCTCCAATCTGCACCCTCAAAACATACACAGGCGACTAGAACAAAGGGAGAGCTGAATCAACACAAGCTGCCCCCACTGCCGGAAAACAAACTCCAAGTACAGCCCTGCAACTGGGACAGAGGCTCCACAGCAGTTCAGCTTAGGGAGGAAGTGAAAAGTGGGAGCGATGCCCTGGGGTCCAGGAACCCCACCTGCAGCACAGGAAGGCTTCTAAGGCTGTATTAGTTAGGGGTTTTGAATTTAGCATCCCCCTTCCCCCATGCACCATTCTGCTCCAGGCTCAAAATTCACCTACTCACAGGGAGTGCCAACTTCCCCTACTGGGTATAAAGCTCCTAGGGTTTCCATGTTTACTATCCACCTGGTTACCTCAATCCTACGTGGAACCCGCAAGGCTAGGAGCACACATCCCAGTCTGCACACACTTTCACAGGCCCCCTCCAACCTATTCCAGCAGGGCCCCAGCCCTTTTCCTTTTGTGAAACTAGTTACTTATCTGAGTGAAAAACAGCATCACAATGTCATTTCACAGGAAGAGAGAGACTTGGGTCTGATGACAGGTGAGAACTTCTTTAAGTCACAGAAAAACCAGAGTGTAGGAAGCTGTAAACAACAAGTGGGGAATTCTGGCCTGGGCAGGAGAGGACTAATCTCACCACCAGCACCCCAACCCCACTCCACCTAGTCCAGTGACCAACCTCTTTCTAAAAACAGTGGATATGAATTTTATCTGATGAAGCGAGTGTCAGAAGTTCCCTGCACTTCTGTCAATAGTGATCACAGCAGTTCTTTTACTGGAAGTGGGCTATGTACTGCACTTGCCAGGGCAACTCCAGATGGCCTGCTTGGGTGGGCCACAAAGAAGTATGCTACAGACCTTACCATGGTAACAAGAATAACTGTGAGGGGGACTGGGAACCCAGGGGACAGCTCTCTATAACACACCCTATATTCCACAGCAAGTCCAACAATCCTTCGCAAGCATTCCAGGCCTCAGCACACCTGCACCTTTCAGGCTTAAGCACAGGTAGAGATGCTGAATCCAGCAAGAACAGCCACTGAGCTCATTACCAGCTCAGTACTCCAATCAATGACCCCAGCAAACGCTCACAGATAAAAACAATAAAGTGCACTAACCTCAAATTCCACCATGGCTTTCTTCATACTTTCCACATCAAAGATCATCTTAATGAGGTTCTGCACTGGCTTGGGGAGCTTGGACTTGGTGCCAGGGTTTACTGTCAGTTTCTTCACAGCCTCTTCATCCTTTGGGGGAAAAGGAATGTTACGAAGGGAAAGAAAAACTGCAAAAGACCCATAGGCTGCAGATAGAAGACACAGGATGTAGTGCTACCAGCAAAAAGGCTAAGCATCAATCAACAGGGTTTGGGCAGCAGTTGCCAGGAAGAGTGTGTCTGAGTTTGCAGAGGGATCAGACACTTCTGGTACACTCCCAAGTCCTCTTGGTTGCTCCATAATCTTTTTAAAAAATATATTACTGACTTCAGAGAGAGGAAAGGAGAGGGAGAGATAGAAGGATCAATGATGAGAGCCATTCATTGGCTACCTCCTGTATGCCCCCTGCTGGGGATTGAGCCCACAACCTAGGCATGTGCCCTGACCAGAAATCGAACCATGATTGCCTGGATCACAGGTCAACATCAACCGCTGAGCCACGCTGGCCCGACCCTGCGCCACATTCTTACTCCAGCTGCAACTGCAGCACTCAGTCCTGCGCAGGCTGCCTTGCAGGCACTCAACACTTCCCTCACGCACACCCTTGCCACTTCCTGCTCATTGTCTCCGACCCTTGGGTTGCTGGTGTCCTGCACGGGAATTTGTTCAGTGCCCACCCATGTCCAACGCAGAAGCGGTCGGCAGCTATGAGGGCAAACCTTGGATCAAGGGAACACTGGACAAATTCTCCACTTCTCTTACACTACTTAATCCCAGGACTGATTGCCAACTGTATGAATGACTAAGCTCACACAGCTTTCTTTAAAGTCCCAAAGGACCAAGCAACTAGTCCCAGTTCCTGCCAGGCAGCTTGATAGTGTTAAAGTACATCCTAGCATTAACCACCCCCCCCAATCCCTACTCCCTGGGACTGTACCTCCTGATAAATAGCACGCAGAGACTCAACCCCTACTGTCTGGACAACCCAGGCTAAGTCAAGACCAAATTATAATGGAAATGCCTTAACTCTTCTCACTTTTGAACCACATGAGGGCAGGGAGTATACACTGTCCATCACAGTGTCCTTAGAAACAATTAGCGTTTAAATCTGCTTTGACTGAAGGTAACTGGCATTGGGCTTTCCTGGGATCTGCTTGGCTAAACCAAGATGCAGAGAGAAACCTGTGCTGTGTTAGTGCTCATGGCTGCTGTTGTCAACATCACAGTGGATATACTCTTAATCCTGAAACACTGAATCTTAAATGCACTAATCTTCTGATTCTAACCTCACTGAAGAACAAACTATTAACATGTCAAAAAGCCTTATGTAAATGCACATACTCAGCAACTCCACCTCTAATGATAGAGGAATAGATATTTATATCAGCATTGTCAAATCAAATACCTAAAACTAATCTAAATTCCTAATTGGGGGGCAACCACACATGTGAATTATGGCCACCCACAGGATGGAATTCTATACAGCCTTAAGAAATAATTCTCTAGATCAGCTTAATATAGTTGCTGGTTTTGAAATGTGGCCAGTCTAAACTGAGATGTACTGTAAGTGTTAAAAACACACCAGATTTCAAAGATTAAAAAAAAAAAAGTAAAGTATCTCCACCTCATACTTCACGGTGTGGATCTTACCCACGAAGGGTACTGGATTTTATTAAATGCCTTTTCCTTGTCTATTAGGACGGTCACGCGGCTTCTGTCCTTTATTCATGTTATATTACACTGATTTCCTGGGCTGAACCACCTTGCATTCCTGGGATAAATTCCACTAGGTAATGGTATATAATCCTTATGTGCTGCTAGATTCAGTCTGCTAGTATTCTGCTGAGGGTCTTGCATCCATGTTAATGGGGATATGGGTCTTCAGTTTTCCTCTCTTTATCTGGCTTTGGTATCAGGGTGATACCATATCTGGCCTCACAGAATGAGCTAGAACTGTTCCTTCCTATTACGTTTTTTAGAAGAGTTTGTGGAGGACCTGTATTAATTCTTTAAACATCTGGTAGCATTCACCAGTGATGCCATCTGATTCACGGCATGTTTTTAAAAGAATATGGTATCCCTTCCTTTTACTATAACTAGATAGTGTTAAGAGCATTACGCGATTACCTGGCCATAATCAATCTCCAAGGGGTAGAACTTTTTGGGATACTTTGTGAAGTTCTCGGAGTGCCAGGCATTTCCGGTTTTCTCTTCATATAATTTCATGAAGTGCTCAACAGCATCCTCCTTGGATGGCATTTGCTCCAGTTTGTTACTACCAATCACCGTGCCCACGCGGCCCCAGGACCTGAATATCCAATACCTATGAGGGCAGCAAGGGGGGGAGAGGAGAAGCATCAGATACAAATTTGTGGGTTACCTAGTCACATTTCAGGAGGAGTTTCCCTTCCCTAACATTCCACTTGGGTCAGAAAGAACGGCAAATACCCCAAAATGATGGTGAGTGACACAGAGGAAAGAAAGGAACTGACATTTCAACAAAGGACATTTATTTTACTTTTACTGAATTTAGAGTTATAATAAGTTTAAAGTAATTAAAGAATGTCCTTTCAAGTTGCCTATAAAAAGTGCCTAAGAACAGCTTAACAGCTTGGGCCTGGTAGCCAAGCTGGGGTCCTATAGACCTTGATTTAAAACACCCAATTCCACTCCCCAAAGAAATGTAGCAAGTATCATTTGGAAGTCATGTGTTTAAAGAGATGCAGCCATTAACAACATACCCTAAAGATAATATAGAACTTTTGGTTCGGATCAGAAGCTGAGATGCTATGAAATGGAAGGTGTGGAACAGTGGCATACAGCGTTAACCACCTTTGGACCCAGCCTATCATTTTATTTCCATCTCAATTTGGGGCACATGGGCACATATCACAGGTAACCTGTAGCTCCTGTGCTGCCTAGCTTTGGTTAAGTTAATTTTTCCTAGTGGAAGTAATGGATAAGTTAAATTTTACATCACCATAACTATTAATATATTAGAAACCCAAATATAAGACTTGTATGCGGTTTTAAGGTAAAACCAGAGTTCAAATAAAATTTGGAGCTTTCTGCTTTTTTCCTGGGCTCTTGTCTAAAAGCATCTAAGTTTATTCTGTTGAGTTTTTGCCCCTCGAAATGTTTGGAAGACACCACACTGAATTACCTTAATAACCCACACTACCCTTTCACTCTGAAGACCAATAAATCCAGGCCGCCAGGAAAATGCACACATCTACAATCAACATTAGAATTTTTCGTTGTGGTGGAAAATTTTATTCTCATTGCCTATCATTTAACAGACTGTGAGACTGTTATTTCTAGAAAAACCCTGTTCCTTGTCCTGCAGTACAATATACATCTAGCTTTTGGAAGCTGTATTTTACAAGCAAGAAACCATTTTTTGCTTTCAAATCTCTGACCAGAGTAGGTAATAAACTAAATGACAACTGAGGTTTATTTCTTTAGCAATTTTTAGTAGCCAACCAAATACTTTGTACTCTTCTTTATGGTAACCTCTGATGTTCACTTTTTAAATGAAAGGTTTGGTGAAAGATAAAGAGATAGGAAGACATGACAGTGCTTACATATTGAGGCTAGCAGGATTTACCAGGTGCTGATTTTTAATTCCCTTAGGCTACCATTACTACAGGGGTTTGCCTTTCCACCAGCAAACCTTTTTGGATCTCCTGGAGTTACAATGGGTAAATGGTTTTCATGTAATAAAAAGAAAAGGTCAGGTTTAACATAGGAAAGTAATTAAAAAAAAAAAGTCTTTTCACCATTAGAATTCATTAAGATCCTTCCACACAACTTTCCACCTACACACAGCTCCCACCCCATGTTGGTGGTTATGAGGGACGATCAACCAGTGGAGGTGTGGATTATAAAAGCCAGTCCAGCCCCTAGGCCCTCCAGAACAGGCCCTTGCCTAGCTCAACCAGTTAAAAAAAAAGACAAATCCAAACATCGTTAGTAACTAGAGAGGTTGACGTGAAATTAAACTTTACGTGCTTCGTAAGTTTAAAAACATGAGTAAAGGCATCAGAAACTCTACAATCTTTAAGGGGCTATCAGAAATGAGTTGGGAGATTATGTGATACCACACCCTGTGAAGATGGTGACTGGACACAGAAGAGCAAGGCTGTCTGGCAGTGATGGCACCTTCCCTGTCTCACTGAAGGCCTCATTACACACCATGTTCTTTGTGAGGAGACCAAATTCCCCAGGTACTGAGAAAACTTGGGTTTCATGGGCCTACACCTCTCATGGATCTCAGCTCCCCTGAACACTCTCCCATCCCCAGAACACACCTGCTTCCTTTGTCATCCTCCAGGAGCTGAAGCTTGTAATAGGAATTGGTTCCTTTAACAATGTCCACCAGGCCGAGGGTGGCGCTGAAGACCTTCCCGCCTTTCTCCAGGACATGTGCAGTGTGTTCCAGACCTGTCATGGAGGGAGGGTTCCTATAGCTTCCTTCCTGACAGAGGGGCCAGAGCGCTCAGGGAGAAGGGTCTGCAGGCATAGAGTCCACACCTGCTTGGATACTCTACCACCACCTTTGGGAGGTTCCCCACAAGATGTGCCTATTATCAGGACAGGACGGTTGGGGGACCATGTGAGGAGGCACGAGCGCAAAGGAAGGCCCCACCCTGCTCACCCCATCCCTGTTTGCTCACCAGAATCAGGATCAACAGCAGCTCCTCCTTTAAGAGTTAATTTCACTGTCTTTTCAGATTTGTTGTTTCCTTGGAAGGGGACAGAGAAATGTGAACATTAAATTGAAAAGAGAATCTGGAAGGCAGACAAGTGGTCATTTTCACTTGTATCATATGCCAACATGGCACCTGTGTACTTTCCACCACCCCGGGCCATTTCAGGGGCATAAAGGGTGAAGTTCCGCACAGGCAGACATGGGACAGGCCAGGACCTATGACAGAATGGGGCCACTAGCGTAACTGGCTCTTAGCCCCGGGGACAGCAGCTCAGGGCCTCACCTTCCTCCTTGACAGGGCACTTGCTCTTTTTGGAGACTGCAGCCGACTTCCCTTTTGGGGCCACAACTGCAACAGGCTCGACCTTCACCTCAGCACCCCAGGGAGACAAGATGTGGGCTGAGACCAGCTCCTGAAAGCTCTTGGCTGAGGCGGCAATGTCCTGGAGGAAATCCTCAGACACAACTCGAATGTTGCCCTCTTTTACTTCCTCCATCTTTTTATTCATCTTTTCCACCTCCTCTGTTCAAATTAGGAAAGAAAAAAAGAAAAGCTAAACAAATTTAAAACAAATCTTAAATCCCAAATTACTAGTCATATTTACTGATTACTTCCAAACCCTCTTCACCCACCGCCCTCCATTCCTTCCAAATCTAGTGCTCTTAGGCAATTTCCACAACTCTTACCAGCAACACCCCCCTTCCTCTAAGGTGTGATGAATTAATGTCACCTTCTCTAGACCATTCTACAGAATAAGATGTTCAGAAACATTCCACAGAAAAAGGACTCTGAAGTCAAATATGTTTAGAAAATGCTATATATCATTTCTCTGGTCTTAGAGATTGATTACAACAGTCATCAATATAATAATGTTACAAAGAAACCTACTTACCTTTAACTACACTTCCCAAATGTACTTAAGTTGCCAACTTTTATTTGGGCAGCACGCCTACTAACACCTTGCAGCAGAGGGCTAGGTGATTAGAACAATAGCCTCCAGTCTCTAGCAGGGACTAGAGGGCATGTGAATATGCTACAGCCCAGAGCAGCCGGACAAGGTGCACAGCTGGCCGCCCTTCCTACAGAAGCAGAGCAATGGCCCTGTCTGCGTGAGACACTGTGTTAAGCACATCACCGCACTTAATCCCCATTGCAATCGCAGGAGACAGAGCAGTATCTCGGGTTTACAAATAAGATTAAACTCACTTCTGGTGCTGATGCACAGGGAGGCTTTGTTGGCTGTCCCTGTCAACTTCCCCCCGAGTTTCTCGACCGTGGCCTTCACTTCATCCTTGTTCCGGGACAGTTTCCCAAGAGTCAGGATCCTCATGTTGGACAATGGCTTATCTGGGATGGCAGAACACAATCGTGACAGGCTGTTCCCCGGGGAAAACCCAGGACAGGCTATGGGGCCCCTGGGCAGCCTCAGCACCCCTCTCATCAGCTTCTCCTGAGGGAAGTCTATGAAAACAGAAGTAAAAGGCTAGTAGGAAAACAGAGGACAGGACAGCAGAATGCCACCGAAGCAGCTGCACTCATCCCTGGGCACAAAAAGGCTGTATTTGGAGCGTGGGGACCAGGGACCAGGAGGCTAGCAGTGGATGAGGAGCGAAGAGGTAGGTCACATGAACACCCAATTACTTTCATTCCTCTCCTCCCATTTCACATCTAAGAACTGCAATTTCTTATGCAAAGCCTAGTAATTAACCACACTAAAAAAATTAGACTTCTTCACGACAGTCACTCAAAGCTTTGATCACAATAAACGGAGACAACCGATTCCAGGCAAAAAGAAAACCCTAGCATTTGAGCTGTCCAGCACTAAACCCAGGTCAGAAATCCCTGGGACAGGGGCATGCCTTACTTGTAGCTGATGGGAATGCAGTGCTGGCGACACATTCCTAAAACAAGAGGTGCCACAGGGAAAAGTCCTGCAAGCCCTCCACATGTCCCTTGAGTAAACAAAGGCAGTGGGGCTCTTCTCCTGACGAAAACACAAACTGACCTCACCATCTTTCTTGGTGTGGAGTATTTCTCACAAATACTGATCAGTAACTTCCTCTGCTACAATATATACAGCAGATATCTGTATGCATGGGACTGCAGCACCGCATCAGGCTCAGGATGACTGATGGGTGCAGGGCTACCCAGAGGCAGGAAAGTGAGACCTGGAGAGATGCTCAGTAGGAC
This sequence comes from Miniopterus natalensis, assembly GCF_054644295.1. Classification (NCBI taxonomy): domain Eukaryota; kingdom Metazoa; phylum Chordata; class Mammalia; order Chiroptera; family Miniopteridae; genus Miniopterus; species Miniopterus natalensis. The sequence goes on along the minus strand of NC_142101.1, from coordinate 12,569,420 downwards.
AGTTAGGCAGGATACACTGATTACCATTCCAGGTAAGGCTATCTACCTGGCCTTTCTTAGGAGCTTCCCTCCCAACCTCCCTTTTCCTGCAGAGGGGAGTGTGACAGGGCTTCCTCACCGGATCAGCAATAGCGAACTGAGGAAGATATCCTGTTTTCCCAAAGAACAGGGCCTCAGCCTACCCCCCACCTCCACCCAGCCCTGGAGCTCTACCTGGTGGGGCAGAAGAGTTCACAGTAGCAGGCGCAGAAGCTGTGGAAGGCGGTGGTGCTGCCACCACTGGGGCACTGGTCTCTGGGGGAAATATACGGTCCTGCTTTTTGACCTTCAATTTCTTGAGGTAAGGGATTTCTCGGAATTCCTAAAGAATTTAAGTTTCAGTTAAGAAACCAGCTCTCCCTTGAAATAACCACTTGATAGAGCAAAGATAATTTCTCTTGTCCAAATTTTAAAATCTCTTGTTTCTTTTTACAATAAAGAATAACATAAGAAAATGTGAGGCTTCTAGTATGAAATACGGTATTACAGATATGGTGCTTATTTCTAGTACTTCTAAGTTTATAATAGAGCTGCTACTGTGGATGCTGAAAAAAATAAAAATAAATTAAAAATTAGTTTACAATCTGGGAACCACTGCTGAAACCTGACTACCACTTCTACGCCTCATTCTCAAGTTGTGCTCAAGAATCAACAGGCCTCTCTGAGTTCAGGTGCCCATCCCATGACCAAAAGCCCCCCAAAGACTGCACACAGTGGGAGAGAGATCATTACTCAGGTGGAAATCAAGGCAATTTCCTACCCTTCTTAGAAAAAAGTATGCACAAGGACAGAGAATCTGATGAAGATCAAATCCCAGGTCCTAGTTAGTGGCAGCCACGACTCTGCCCCAGGCAGCTGGGCACCAGCTCAAGCTGAGTTTGAGGACACAGATGGAGTCCTTCCAGCAGCCAAGTCCCCAAAGACATTGTCAGCCCCCCACCAACACAGTTCCAAATGAGGTTCCTCGATTGAGGTCTTGCACCTAAGAATTCAATAGGTAGTTCTATTACAGTAGAGATCAACAACAGACGATGTCTGAACTCTGGACCCAGCTCCCCCTCTAGCACCAAGGCAAGTAAACATCCTTAAGGAAAAGTCTTCTAACATAAAGGCAGAAATTATTATCCATTTATTCACCATATGTCTCCTGTGCCTATTAGATCAGTGCCTGGCACAGAACAAGCACTTGATGAACACAAATAGAAATAAGCCACGGTCTTTGCAAGCAAAAAGATTTTACACCAACTCAACAAACCTATACTCCAGTTAGAAATGCTTTGGTTCTACATTTGTGTAGTTTTTAAACTCATTGAACAAATAATATGTTATATTCTAATTATGAGGCTGGATCAGCTGTAAAGAAGTCTGAGGAACATTATCCTGCAGTTGTGGTGGCCTGGAGTGAGGGGATCATTGTTTTTCTGCCAACAGATCCCAGGATCTTGCCCCCTTACCTTTGGAGTCACCCACTCCTTCCGGTTGGGTGTCTGTGTCTTAACCATACACTTGGTCCAGGCAGTGACATCCCCGGTACAGTAATAAGCATCGCTCTTGAAGACCAGCTGGCCTGAGCATTCCTCGCAGGGAAGGAGGGCACCGAATACTATGCCATCAGCTACGCGGTCCAAGATCTGAAGCCAGTGAAAAAACATGTTGGAGAGAAAAGGAGTGGCTACAGAAAATGATGTTACCGATGTGGGATGAAGAATCTGCACAGACGGCACGAACAGAAGAGAGGGCTTGCCCCGAGGCTTGCTAGGATCCCTTGGCCAGCTGGTTTACAGGTGGGGCTTAGGTTTTCGTACTTTAAGTCCATGCATATTCCTGCAGTTCCCACTTCCCTCAGTGACTTAGAAATAAAGGGAGAGCCAGAGCACCCACTGCTTCTGCACAAGAAACAGAGCCAACCTTTCCACTAGTGAGGGAGAGGACAGGGCAGGGCCTGCTGGGGAAACTGGTCTCACAAGGTGGTCTCTACTCTCTCCGCAGACCTCACAGCTCTTGGCAGTGTGGGCAGAAGGCAGCAGAGAGAGTTCCTCAGGCCAGTGTGGCATGAAGATAGAAGACAAATATAAGGCCCACTTCACTCCTCATCAAAATTCTAAACCAAGGGCTACCTTGTGGAAGATCCGAAAGGGCTTGGGAGAGCCTGCCCCCGGGAAATGGTGACCACGATGGTAATGACCATGCAACACAACTATGGAATTGTTACTCCTCCCAATTAATACCAGCAGGTGTTCAATCGGAGGGCCTCCCAGAGTCCGAAAGGACAGTCACTCCACAGCAACCTGGTTGCCTCCCACGCGTCTCACTTAACACAAAGGCAGCTCACCGCCGACTCCCCGGAGGGCACTTGCTGCTTGTTGAAGATGAGCAGCTCTTTCAGGTCATTCGTCGAACACACTTTCTTTAGCTCATCCTTGATGTTCCAGATCAGGTCATTCTGGGCCTATGGACAAGATCCAGCCGCTGAGAGACCAGCTCTTTTCAAAGAAAGAAACCCAACAACTGGAGGAAATCCCACCAGTCTTGCTTGTCTCCAACCACATCCTTAGCTAAGCTGCCCTCCGAAGATGGTCTCATCAATACAGAAGTGTACTTCCAGTCCTAGTCCTATGGATGCCAAAGTAAACCCAGAGCACGCTCGCTCAAGAACACAGTGGAAGGTGGGGAGGCAACCACTGAGGGACATAGGGAAGGCTGTGTCCAGGAACCAGGGTCCCTGAAATCAATCATTCACAAACAAACACTAGGAACCATAGGAAAGAGCCTGGAAGCCTTCAGGTTTATCAGCCCAACATCTGGTACCTAAGGGAGGTGGGTGTGACTGCTCTCCACCAATCTGAGAGTGCATGGGGGGATGCCAAACACCTACTTACTCAGTGCAAAATAGCACCATAGCGCTATTGGAGTCACATCTGGACCATTTTTTACTAAGGGCAATCACAGCAATTTCTTACCAAACTGGAACAAGATCAGAAATTGCTTCTAATTTTTATACCACTGCCAAAAATTGAATACTCACATAAGAGCGCCAAGCAGACATCTCATGGAAATCAAGTTCCTAAAAGAGACTGAATGTTCTCCTCTAGTTCCCCAAACAGCTATCATTTTCTGATTAATAATTTGTACTTTGTTTCAATGCACGTGTCAGAGTGATGAATCTCTGACAATGACTACTGATTTAATGGGTAGTCGCCTGCTCTTTACTATAATGCCTTTTATTCCTTTTTTAAAAACAAGAGATCTTCATTAAAAGAAAAGAAACTACTTTGTCTCTTCAAGGCATCTGTCTAAGCTAAGAACCTTTGGCTTCCTTAAATTTAATATTCAATTTCCAATGTTCACAAGTGACTCTACAGGTCCAGGATGCACAGTGATGTACTGCGAGGTTGAAGGACGAATCTACCATCTCAGTATGGGGCTGGTAAGTGGGGAATGACTTCTCCACTCCTGCCTGAGCCTGGCTGCTCGTCTGGCACTGGAGTCTAAAGTGGCTTACCCTTCAAATAAGAACTGTGTCTTTGGGAGGAAGAAAACCACCTGGGGGAAAAGCTATGCTTTTTATTATTTTTACTTATTTATTTAAAAAAAAAATGTCTTTATTGGTTTTAGAGAGAGAGATAGAAACATCAATGATGAGTCATTGATCGGCTGCCTTCTGCACGCCCCCTAATAGGGATCGAGCCCACAACCTGGGTGTGTTCCCTGACCGGGAATTGAACTGCATCTCCTCGATCATAGGTTGATGCTCAACCACTGAGCCACGCCGGCTGGGCAAAACGCCATGCTTTAAACAACAGCTATCAATTTGGGAATCCCGAAAGGTCTTGGTACGTGGGACACACACCTCCTTGAACTTTTCCCAGAATGAGGAAAGAAAACTGAGACAGAATGGCGAAAGGAGACACACAGCTCAGAACTCACCTTGAGGGCCTTTTCAAGCTTACTATCCTTGTCTTTCTCTTTTTTAGATTTCTTCTTGGGAACTTGGTCCACTCCATCTACCTCATCGCCTTTCCTCTTTCTGAAAGAGATGCAGGATGTAAGAGAACCAGAGCCATGAAAACTCTGAAATCTAACAACTTGGGTGACACAGTATTTTGTTATCTCAACTCTCCTCTGCAGGCCCTACTTGAGGTCTTCTCAGGCAGTGTTTACACTAACTTCATCCCCTTCAGAACATACTCTACTGCAAGGAGGGATCTCAGGGTTACTCCAGAGCCTTGTAACAACCCAGTAAGGATCCAGGGCTCAGGCTTCATCTGATGTCAAAAATCCCATGTACCTCTTGACACAAACGAGACAGCCTGGAAGATTCCTCGTAGGGACGATGCTAGAAGAAAGCCTGTAGCTGAGAGGCAGAAAGATATAGCCCAAGCGCAGGGGCTGAACCTTTCAAACTAAAGCATAGGGCTGCTCGGAAGGCCAAGAGGCTGTTGTGAGGTGAGGCTGCACTGCTAATTAAAAGCCCAAACAAATGACAGTCTAGGCATTGCTCACCAGTCTGCCTCAGCAAACACTGCTGACCAAATTCAGCAGTGTCATCCCTGATGTAAGGTGGGCACTAAGGGTCATCAGCAGGCCTTAAAAACAAGGCAGGACAACCATAATGTTTAAGACTCTGTTTCAGCCATCACACAAACCTGAGTCAAACCCTTACATTCTCCTTCATCTATAAAACCAGAAAAGAATACCATCTACCCGATAGGACTGTGGCGATAGTTAAATGAAATATCCCGCGTAAATTGTTTAGCACAATGCCTCACGTGCCAAAACCTCCATCAATTCTGATGGTTGCTCATGTGCATGAGCTTATGTATCCTTATACCTACACCGTGTGCTGCAATGAATGCCCTGGGGATTTACTCCACAGGCTCGATTTCCCGGTTTTTGTACAGAGTCGTGAGCCACACATGCTGTGTGCTATGAACTAAAATGATGCAGGATAGCCCAGCCATCGTGACTCAGCGGTTGCGCATTGACCTATGACCCAGGAGATTGTAGTTTGATTCTCGGTCAGGGCACATGCCCAGGTTGCAGGCTTGATCCCCAGCAGGGGTGTGCAGGAGGCAGCAATCAATGACAACTCTCATCATTGATGTTTCTCTCTCTTCCTCCCTCTCTCTGAAATCAATGAAGATATATTTAATAATAAATAAATAAGTAAATAAATAAGTAAATAAATAAAATAATGCAGGACAGCCACCTGTCAATGTCAGGGTCACCCTGATCCTAATACAGTGGTGCATGGTCACTGTCCCAGAAGTCCGGTGCACACAATGGCCCTGCCACATCTCCCTTGGTGTACTTACTACCAAGCAATGCTAGACCGGGGGTAAAGGACCAGCAGAGGGAAACCTGGAAAGAATAAGAAGTGCCCATGGACTCAAGATAAGTTATTGGTAGGTCTTCCCATCCTAAACGTTAGCAACATATGAAACCCATATCATTCTAAACTCTAAACCAGGGAATGTCTTATCGACTGCCCCCTTTGCACGCCATTAAAAAGCTGTCAGGATCCTCTCAGAACCTTTCTCAGAAACACCCAGACACAAAGGAAATCGTCCACACAGGAGGAGGCCATGGGGGCAGGAAAGTGGGTCATGCAGGGGCCACGGGATCAGACCACCAGAAGCACCCTGCAGCCCTTCCCTGCTGTCTTCCACTACCAGAGCTGGGGAAGAGGCAGAGCTGAGTTGTCACCATCCCTTGGTCTGCATTCCTGGCTTTCTCAAGGTCAGCAAGGGGAAACACAGGAGTGGCATGGAATCTGAGGGGTCTCTGGGCCTCCATCAAGCTCCTCACTGAACCCCCCTTACACTCCCCATGGCCCTCCACCCACCCTTCACTTTTGACTCCTGGGAGCTGCTTCTCCAGGGCTTCCTTATCCTCAGGAGCAAGCAGGCTGAAGCCCTTGAGCTGGCTCGCACTGTATTCGGGCCGGAAACCCAACTCCTCCCTGTTCTGAACAAAGCAGTCTGGGTGGTACCAGCGGTCGATCATGCCCAGCTGGGGCTTCTCTGGGTCCAGCATCTTCTTGGACAGGCGCACCTGGCCCTATAGGAAAAACCACATGTGGTACTGAGAGAGACAAGAAAGGATGGCGAGACATGAGGGACTGGCTGTAACCAAGCCAGCCCAAGCTCTAGCCAGCCAGGGGCCTCAGGTCCACCTCAAAGGTGACATGAGGACTGCTGGGAGGTTTTAGCTCTTTTATGTCACCAGTGATTATGTGTTACCCTCAAGTCCCTGCCCCCCCATTTTTAGTGGGCTCAACTTCAACTAGCTACCTATCTGGCTGGGCAAGTCAAGGAACTGTTAACTGAATCCTTAGAAGGAAGACACCTACAAAGAAGGGCTCCTGGTGGCTAACTAGGCTCCAATTTTTTTCAAAAAAAAAAAACAAAACAGAGCCTAGCAGCTATTTCTAGAGGGGGGCCTCTAACACACACTGCGCTTCAGAGAGAGGCCTGCACTGAACTGCCTACCTGCCTACACTGTGTTTCTGCCACCTGAGACAGCACTTATAAAGGAGTTCCTGGAATCCTATTTCAACCAATAGAACTGCTTTCCCCATCCAATCAGAGCTGCATGGTTCTGACCAGAGTGCCTTTTTCTGATCAATCAGGGTAGTGCCTTTTGGACCAATCAAACTGAGAATTTGGGAGTCCTCATCTGCAGAGAATGGAACAATCAGGGACCAGGGACGGAAATGTGTGTCCATATAAGCCAGCTCCCCTCTGGCTAGGAGACCACTGAAAATAAGACTGCATTTCTCTGGCTCTATGGTGCTGTGTTTCACAGCTGTGCTGTATCACCCACCATTGAGTTGTTTGCACTGAATGAAATTTCCTTCTTAACCGCACCCCAAATTGGGGATTTCTGTCAGTTAAATTGGCACCAACGACCATTGGTGGACATAACATTTTCATGAGAATGTTTTGCTGACTTGGAGCAGGCATAAGAACACCTAATACAGTAGGCTGGGGCACAGCTGGGACACTGTACCCCAGGCCCAGGAGCCACAATAGGCCCCTGTTCCAGCAGGGATTTTCTGCCCCCGCCCCCCATCTTCAGTCTGTTGCATCTAGTTCTTCCATCCTGCCCAGATTCACAGTTCCAGGCCTGACATTCCTAGGAGAGTTCCATGCCTGTGAGCCCTAGAAGGGTGCCGATGCTCCGCAAAACCCCATTTCAGGCCAAGCGATACTCAACAGCACACAGCTTCTGATATTCCCCACAGAACCTAAACTTTTGCCTCAAATTTACATTGGTTAAAGGTAGCTGGAGAAGATCTAACAATGTCATGATTTTCCTTTCTAAAACCCACTGGCTCACCTCCAATACTCCCAGGGAGCAGGAACCTTACACTAATCGAACAGAATTATTTGTGTAAGCTCAGGGAAGGGTGACGAGGCTGGAGGGCATAGGCCAGTCCTTCCATTCCTGTCCCCCTGCTACTCGGAGAACATCTATTCTTCCCAAATGGCTGTCACACTTCAGGGACGACAACTGGTAGAAAAGGGTGGTTAATGAAGTTCCGCTAGTGAAGTAGAAGAAACCTGGAGGCTCACACCAGGGAACAAGCCCACTCCTTAAACTTAATCCTACCACAAAACACAGACCAACAACCTCTTCTCAGCCACTGCCAAGCCCAGAAGAGACCCCCTCGGGTAAATGCTTTCCAAACTTCCCCGCCCCACCCCCAATCCAGTTTCCTAAGAGTGGATGCAGTTATAGATACGAGGCCTGGACTGTGAGTTTGAGAGACCGACCTGACTGGAAGAAAAGTCATTGTCACCTCCTGTCTCTACTAAGATCTCCACTTTGTTTTTAACCACTAGTGTTGAGCTAAAACGTAAAGCCCCTATTTTTCTTTTGAGCTATCCAATGTAAGAAATCCAGAGTCAGGCATTTGAATTCCTAAGTTCTTACCTTATTTATCTTTTCCATACAGCCCTTGCACGTGCTTCTGTTAGACTTGGCATACTCTGCGGCAAAGTCACCCAGTGTCTTCTCCATCTTGCCGCCAACTCCACCCTGGCCTTTACCTGAAGAATCAAACACAGCAACACTTATCTCAACAGCCTCGGTGTAGCTCCAGTGTCCCTATCCTCCACTTCCACCTCCCTGGGGTTCCTCTACTACGGCACCTGGTGTTCTGGGTGATCAAGGTTGGTCCATTTCATCTACGCCATTTCTAACCACTGTGGCTGGTTAACAGAGCTCTTCTGGCAATAAAATAAAAACCTTTCTCAGGTAGGCTCTTGGAAACAGCACAATGTTAGCTGGTGGTCATCCCACTTTCCCCGTCTCTCCACTTCCTCTGCAGCCCCCTTCCCTCACTATGGAAAGTATGTATATTGATTAAAGTTAAACGTTGAATTATAGGGGATATCTTTTTTTTTTTTTTTTAAAGTATTTTTTATTCATTTCAGAGAAAGGAAGGGAGAAGAAGAGAGACAGAAACATCAATGATGAGAGAGTCATTGATCTGCTGCCGCCTGCTTGCCCCCTGCCGCGATCAAGCCCAAAACCCGGGCATGTGCCCTGACCAGGAATCGAACCGCGATCTCCTGGATCACAGGTCCACGCTCAACCGATGAGCCACACCGGCTTGCTAAAGGGAGTACCTTGATACAGACACAAGTATATGTAAGACAGCATACAGTATGGATGGCATTTCTAATTAATGGGAAAAGGCTGAATCATTCAATAGTCTTGGGGGTAAATAGCCAAGTATTTGGGATAAAAGCTAGATTCTTTTCTAAGTTGTCTGTTTGTAGATGACACGAGTGAATGCTAATGTAAACTATGGACTTTGGGTGATGGTAATGTGCTAATGCAAGTCCACTGATGGGAACAGAATTACTCCTCTGGTGGAGGACGTTGACGGTGGGAAGGCCATGCTTCTGTGGGGTCAGGAGGAATACGGGCACTCTCTACACTTTAATTTTGCTGTGAACCTAAAACTGCTCTAAAAAGTACCCTATTAAAACAACTTTTCAGGCATCTGGAACAATAAAATAACCTGCAATAGGACAAAGCTGGGTCAATGAGGTGTGGCTGAAGTAACATGGCCACTTTGTTCTCTGTACACACATGTGTGAAACAGGGAGGGGTGAGCTGAAGAACTTTTTCTTTGCTCTCTTGGAAAAGGCCCCCTGGAATCTCTGAGGTTGGGAGTCACACTCGCTGCCCCCCTTGTGTACACGCACCTGTCACTCCTCCAGCCTCTGCAGTCTTCTTAACTTTCTGCTGGTCGTCCCACCTCAGCTCAGAGAACCCATCCACCTCGACGTCAGGCTGCCAGATGGAGTGGCCAACCTTCCAGAAGCAGGAGAAATGGTACCAGTGTGGGACTTTGCCATCAAACATGGGTGACTAGAAAGATGAGAATCAGAGGGAGGTAAATGAACAGTTAGTTAATCTCCAATGCAACCTAAAGCCCCGCCCTCAGCACTGTAACACATCAAGCCCTTGTTTTATCTGTGAAACGAAGGCAGCCTTGCCCATGTCCCCACATGGCCCCGGGAAAGTTGCAAACAGATGAGAAGCAGCAGCCGCCCATTCTACATTTCTCTTCAGGCTCTTCCCCTACAGCTAAGAAAGCTGCTGCCTACTGAGCCAGCACTTGCAGGACATGGGACATCCATGGGAATGGCAGCATTTTTGAATAGGATTCTGCCCATGAACCTTTTTAACCACAGGCTAATAAGTTTCAATGACATACTTTACTTCTGAGCATACTAAAATGCACACAAGACCTCACTGTGTCTGCATGGGAGAGTCAGGCCTGGACTCAGAGGGCCTGTGTGGCCCCGAAAGTGCTCTGTAAGTGCCTCTATAGTTAGAACAAGGAGCCAGTCCCAGACAATGAGCAAGGCAGAGAAAATGTGTCAGGAAAGCGGCAGGCCCGTAGCAGTCACACAGATGCGAGTGGAAGGAGTGAACTTCTATGAGCGAGAAAGAACGGATTAGGGAGGCAGGCCAGTGCGAGCAGCCAACAGAACTCCCAGACCCGTAGCTAGACTGTCAGCTTGCTCACAGGCCTTTAGGAAGTTCCATTTCCTGCTGCAGGAAAGGGGGTTCACTTCTCACGGCAGGTTTTCTTTCCTTTGAAGCCTCACTCGGGTTGGTACTGACTAGACAGTTATCAGGCCTTTCAGTGTCACAGTGCCAGGCGCTCCCAGGCTTTACAGAAAGGTGATAATGACAGGGACAGTGGAATAAACACTGGTGTTTATTTGGTCTGTGGCACACACAACTGGGTCTGGGTGGAAACTAGCACTCCCATTTCATAGATGCCTGGGGGAGGTGTCCACAAAGGCAGCCCTGACACCACGGTTCTTTCCACTATAATGCTGGGTAGGAAGAGCTACTTAAAAACACACAAGTGGTTCTGACTAAAGCAAGGGAGGCCTCAAACATATGCTTTTATATACTAACATAAAGCCAAATGTCACGCAGATGAAATAAAAATATTAAGATGGCATGAAAAGTAAATACCATATAGAACTTTTAGGATAGAGTTGTGGGGACAGGGGAAATATTGTGAAAAAGCAGTAACAAGGTCTCCGAACTAGCCCTCGCCCACTATGTGAGAGGCCTCTTTCTAGACTTAATAGATTAAAATGGAAGGTTAAAGCTGAGCATGGCAAGGACTCCTCAGCATCACACAGCCTGTTTACAACAGCATCAGCTGTTTCCTCAGCCCAGAATTCTCCTGGTCCTATTCAGAGCAAACAGTACTTTCTCGGGTATCCCTAAGGCCCCTCCCACAGTTTCCACAGTTCCGAATGATCCATTTGGGTGATTATTTGATCAATGCCTGTCCTGCACTGGGTTAAGCTCCCTGAAAGGCACAATGCCCACCTTGCTGGCATCGGGCAAAGCCTGCTCATAGTGGGCATTTAGGGTATTTGTGGAATATCCTAAGTCTGGAGGGAAGAAGGAAGGAGGGGGATCCCTGCTGTGGAAAAGAGGTCTCCCAAACCAAACAAATGGCACTTCAGAGTAGAGTCGTGTTCTGGCTCTCAAACTTTCACCAAGGCAACAGACACACCCTTAAGCATCAGGCCATCTTGTACACATCAGCAGTGGCCTCCGCCTGGCTCTTCTTCCTGTCTGGATACCCCTTGTCTACCCCTCTTCTGCAATGCCCATGCAAAGGAGGGCACATGGCTCAGTGGCTTTGCCCCCACACTAGAACTCGTGACTGTGCCATACCTTCTTGGCTCTGCCAGGGCCTCACACCTGTCCCTTAAACCTTGGTCTCGGTGCTGTGTCCCCATGCATGAGTGATTGGGGCCCTCCTCTCCCTCAATAGAAGAACCTTTAACCAAAGCAAAGTTTTACCCTAGACCTTAGGACTGAGAATGGTATGACAAGAAGCGAGCTAGACCAAGGTCACAAGACTATGGCTATCATTTGGCAGCCAAATGGCTCTGGCAAGCAGCAGAATCTTTGTGTACTGAGCACCTATCCCATATCAGGGTCCTCATCTGGCCACTCCACTGCCCGCCGACCCCAAAGAGCAAAGGACCATTACCAAACCCTGCGTGAGGACAATGTGTGCCTTAACCCTCCCAGGACAGAAGAACAAATGGCTCACCACAACCTCCTCCCAGTTCATCCCCCTCAAGGCTGCCCCAGGGCACACCAGCTAAAGTATCAGGTATTTGATACTCCCAGAACAATCCTCCCATACAAATGTAAAAGAAGGTTTTTAAATCCTAGTGGGAAATGAATGGCTTCTTTCTTTCTGGTCCCCACCAGCTCAGCCTAGAGGACAACTTTACATTCTGAATTAAAACTCCATTCCCTAATTACAATTAGGGACAACCACACTTACTTTTAGTAATAATCTCATTCACAATTAAGTGTGCCAAAAGAGGGCCTAGAATGTTCAAGTTTATTTGGTTCTTGAACTGACTGCTCAATGGAGCCATCCCAACTCCCCCAGACAGAGTTACCCCCCTTCTTTACTCCCCACAGAGTCCTTGCTCATCTCACTGGCTGTACTTAGGTTTTCTGTCTGTCCTCAATAGACAGGGTCCTCTTTAGCCACCTAGCAAAGCCTATGGATGTCCCTTTCTCAGAATATTTAAAAATGCAGGACAAAAGACACAGGTTTACAAAGGGAACCGATTATATTGAAATAGTTACCAAAACATTTTAAAAGCTTCCTCTAATACAGTAACCCATGAGATTTAAAGCATTAAATAACAAGATCCAGCACCCACTTAACTACTGTTACCTTGAAACAGCGATGGGCGTGCGTAAATGACAGAGAAATCCCCAACAAATGTAAAGTGACACACAAATATCTGTAATTACCAATGGTGACAAAAATCACAAGTACTGCTAATACGCCTTTGTGGCTTATGCTCATAACTGAAGGAAATAATGACTTCTACCTAGAGGTTAATGAAAAGGGAGATGCAAATGGGTTCTCATCTAAACTCATGGACCTTCTACCCACACCCCACAGACCCCAGGTTAAGAGCTCCTACACGAGAAGAGAGCTTCTTAGGCTCAGCCGCCCATACATTCAAAGACATTTAGTGGATATGTCGCTCTTCAGATGGTGGGTCTTCTAATTCATCCTCGACTTCCAGCCACTTCAGTGTGCAGACTGAATGCAAGGACTCCTGACCAAGCTCCCATCCTGGGCACACAACGCCTAAGGCACCGCTCCATCAGGTGGCATCCACCCCTGGACAGCAATGTTTACGAATCACCTTTCTTCTAACCAAACTGAAGCTTCCCAACGGCTGAACCGCTCTTTGTGCCCCTAGTACCTGGAACCCAGTAGGTGCTCAGTAAGTGTTTATTAAATGATTAAGTACCATCTGTCCTGTACTAAGCTAGGTAAGCCCTGAGGATACCAACATAACAGTCCCAGTCCCCGCCAGGTCAGGAAATGAGAAAACCTAAGTACTTATACCCACTCCCCCTTCACCCCAGTAGTACTGAAAATATAGTCATTCCCAAAACACATGATCCCCTCACCCCACGGAAGGAAAATCAAGTTACCTTGACCGTTAGCACTAAGCTTGGATTATAGAGTTTTATGTTGGAGCTGGGGAGACAGGGCAGGTGAGAATCAAGATTACACAGGCAGACAGACATGAGCAAGATAGAAGCTGGAAGAGGCAGGAACCCCCTGGCAGGGCCTTCAAACACACCTCACAAAGCACTCCAATGCCCCCCGGCTCTCTGAAGCCTAAGGGAGCTCGGGAGGGGATCCACAAGCTGTCAAGAAGTCCCGATGTGGACCCCCCCCCCCCCAAGCCACTTACTCAGACCGAAAAGCTGCAAATTGCAGCAAGAGAACGGGACTGTGAACCTGGAAAGTTTGGGGAAAATGTTATTTTAAATTAAAAAAAAAAAAAATCAGGCCCAAAGTGAACGCACTGGAGAGAAACAACGGCCTTGCATAGTTTTGCATAATTAAAAAAAAAAAATGAGGTTGAGGTTGAAACGATAGCCAAAAATAGGTTTGAAAAAAGCCTCTCACGCCAGTCGTCGCCATCAATGTAGGACAAAAACCTTCCAGAACAAGGTCGGGCGAAACCGCACGAGCCTCCAAAGACCACGCACACATCCCACCCCCGCCCCCGCCCCGGGGCCAATGGTAATAACAGAAACGGTTCCTCATTTTTCCACAAAGCAAGACGCCCCCACCCTCACGCCCCGACTCCATTTCCCGGGCTTTTCCTGCAAATCCAGCGAAGCCGTCCGGAGGGTCCGCTCGACGGGCTGCGCGCCGGGCGGGGAGCGGCGGCGCCCACAGGCCCCGCGCGGGCTCCCGCGGCCCCCACAGGCCCCGCGCGGGCTCCCGCGGCCCCCGGCCGGCCCTCCCCCCACCGCCCCGGACGCGGAAGCCCCGCCGCGCACAAAGCGGCCCGCACGCGGGCACCTGCACCATGATGGCCATCCGGAGCGAGTCCTTGGGGATGCTTTCGCTGCATTTCTTGCAGGAGGCGCGTCCGCTCTTGGCGTACTCGACCCGGTAGAGCTTGTCCGAGGCCTCCGCCATCCTCCCGCACGGGCCGCTGCAGCCCCAGGAGCCCGCCGCCGCCGCCGCCTCCAGACACACTGCAGCCGCCCCGCCGCCTCGCCGCCCGGCCGCCTCACCGCCCCTCGCGTGCGTGCGTGCGTGCGTCCGTCAGCCCGCACCCCTCAGGAGCCCGAGCGCCCACAGCCGCCGCCGAGCACGTCGCGTCGACCACCCGCCGCTCCCGGATAGATTACTGCTGCCTGGCGGCCGGAACGCCCCCGGCGCACGCTTTCAAGGGGCGGGGCCTCCGGCGCGCGCGCCCCCTGCCGGCCGCGGGGGGCGGTGCTTCCCCGGCGCCTGCGGCTGCGCGAGATGGGCGGGCCGCTGGGGCTGCGAGACCAGCTTAAGTTTGCTCCGCGCCAGCAGCTCTTGGGAGCATCGGGCACCGCCCCTTTAACCATTTTGGTGGCTGGAAGGCTGACACGCTCTCCCAATTAATCCTACCCTCATTCCCTTTTAATAAGCGTGTCTTCTGGCCCCCGAGGGCGGCCGGGTCTGGAAGGCCCTGGGCCGGCTCGGGGAAGGTGGCTGGTTTGCAACCCTGGCTGGCCCTCGGAGGGGTGCTAACTGAAATCTAGCATCGCCTTCATTATGAATTTTAAATGCATGAATACAAACCCCAGGAGTGTAAACAGTCCCTGTGATTTTGGCAGCAAAGTCATCACAGATGTCTTCATATCACTTTACAGGGGTTGGCGACCACTCAGTATCCTTAAGCTCATCACTACTTAAGTTCGGTCATTAAAGGACCTGCTGCTACTAGATCTTGTTATTGAATGTAGGACTATATTTTTATATAACTGGTTTCTTTTTCAATCCTATGCAATTTATTCTATTCGTTTAAAACGTTATAAAGGAGTGTGCTGTGTTTGAAAATATTCAGCTCTGTATTGGAGACGAAAAACAAATAGGGTGAATGAAATTCATAAATCTTGTTTAAGCAGAGAGGAAGAAGGCTAGGGTCTTCAGAGACATAGATGTTGAGTAGGCAAGCAGATTGTGACACAGGCAAGAATCTGAAGTTAGTGACCTGTTGGATATGTTGGAGGTAAATAGAATAAGTGGATTATATCACAGGACAAATAAGAGAATTTCCTTAGAGAATTACTGAGTCAGTCATGATGATCATTTGGCCTCTGGCTTGACAAAGATGCCATTCCTAAATGGTCACTCGGACTATTGTCAGCTGTGTCCACAGCTGGCTCCCTCCCTCCCTTTCAGCTCTTCCTTGGCAGAAACTCTGTTTTACTCAACTTTTTCCCCCTATGCCAGCTTGATGCCTGTCATTTAGTTGACGCTCAGAAAATATTTATTTAATCAAATTTCTGTTTTTAAAGCATATCCTCAATTTTCTCTGGATGTTTTAGGTGCCTGTTACTCTCAGTTGCCCATCCAGCTCCTAAGGAACCCCAGTTCCTGGTGTAGTGTGGGGATGGGGGTGCTGAGCAGGAGCAAGGAAATGTCCCCTGGGCTCACTGTCTCCAGAGATGCCTGACGAACTCCTGAGCCCAAATCCTGTTGCCTTGCTGGGGGGACAGGATGTGAGAGAGAGACAGAGTCAGGAGCTTAAGGACTTTATTGTGGTTTTCCCTTCATAAAAGTAAACAAAAACAAACAAAACAATTAAATAAAATAGGCATAAATCAAATAAAGGGTGAAAGCTTTTTTTGCTCTCAATTTCTCCCTACTCCCACACCCAGGACATCATCACACATCAGTTTATAGTTTAGCCTATGTCCTGTTGGATGCTTCCTGCACACACACACACACACACACACACACAGTTTGAGATTTTATTATGTGCATATCATACCCTAATTTTTAAAATATCCCAGAGATATCCATTCCTGTCAAAAAAGGGGACCCTTCATTCCTTTAACAGCTATATGCAAATTCACAATATAGATGAACCATACTTTGATGATTTGTCTGGAGGGATGATAAGGTCATTTGCATTTATTTCATTTATAGAGAGTTTTCATATTTCTGTCAGATATTAAGATCTGCTCTGTGCAATACAGCAGCCACTAGCAACATGGCTACTGAGCACTTCTGAGGGACGAATGTGAATTGAGATGGGCTGTAAGTATAAATGCACATTGGAGTTTGAAGGCTATATAAAAAAAAAGTAAAATACCTCAGTCATTTCTTTCTATCAATTACATGTTGAAATGATACTATTTTGGAAATATTGGGCTAAATAATAATGGGTTAAATAAAATATATTATTAAAATTAATTTTGTTTCCTTTTACTTTTTAAATGTGACTAATAAAAATTCAAAGTTATGTATGTATCTTGCATTGTGTTTCTTTTGGGCAGAGCGGATATAGATCAGACAAAAGTGTACAGAGCAAAAGACGAAAGTTCTATTTCATCATCTCCTTCCACTCCCCCACCCTGAGTTGTCATTTATTTATTTTAATTTTTTCCTGATGTGTATTTAAGGCTATATACTTTATCCTGAGTTGAGCTCTGGCTATAGTCTTCAGATTTTGAATGCATGATGTACTTCGTTGTTTTTATATTCCATCGGCTATTTCAATTTCTTCTTCTGTGAATTTCCTGTACTACCTTTGTGCCCATTTAAAAATATTGCCCACGATGTTTACTCTGAGCTTTGTAGGTTTGTTTCTTTTAATGATGTAGACATGTCTTACTTTATTTCCCTGTTTGCCCCTAACTTCCAAATGCTCTTTACGGTGCATCATGTGGCCTGGTTTATTCAGAGTGAGCCTAGATGCTCTTGCATGATGAAGGAAGGAATGCTTAAGGGAGACTGTGGTGGGTGGGTGGAGGCCCAGTCTGTGCAAGTGTGAGAGGCAGAGAAGGCTCAGTTTCCATGGCTGCCTCCACCACACACAGGCCATTTGCTCCTGAGTGCATTTCTCACGGAGCAAACAAGCCCAGTTATTTTAAAACACAAGGCCGACCTAAAGAAACTCACAATTGCCTCAGCCTCAGCAAGCGATGTCCCCTCCAAGCCCACGCAACCGTCCTGGGTGCTGCTTTTCTGTCAATAACGGGGCTTTGTTGTGATGGAAGGAGACATTCTAGAAAGGACGGCCGGGGGATCACAGCGTGGGCTGCAGCTCTGGGGCCCACGTGGGAACTGAAATGCTTGCAGCAAGTTCATTTCTCAAGTGAGAGCAAAGACATAGAAATGTAGATTTTTATTTCCTCTCTTCTACTTTGAAGCTCTTTGCCCTGTTCTCTTAGTTGACGGGGCCAATCTTATTTTTAGTCCTCTGTTCTTTTATTTATTTATTTTTAAAATTATTTATTGATTTTAGAGAGAGAGGAAGGTGAGGGGGGAGAGAAACATCGATTCGATGCTTCACCCATCCATGCACACTCACTGGTGGTTTTCTGCAAGTGCCTCTCAGCCAGGGAGGAACCAATAACATGCAGCAAAATCTACACACTTTTTAACCAGGGAGGGATCTTGGAGCTGTGTCTGGTCTCCTGGATTTACAGCTGAGGCCAGAGGTAATGAGATTTTTCAAAGGTCACCCAGCTGCTGAGTGTCGGAGTGGGAGAGAGCGCAGCTGCTCTAGTCCATGCCTTCCCCACACTGTCCCAATAGGAGCACGATTAATTTATGTGAATCAGGGCTAGTGTTCTAGAAAGAGGCATTCTCTACTTGTGAGGTGAAGGCGTGGGAAGGGGTATAAAGAAGTGGCAGTGAGCAGGTCTGTGATGATTCAGACTCAGGGAACCAGGTCTACCCAAAATGTGCTTGGTCACCTGTATTATACCACAAATGGGGCATGGAAGGCAAGGCCCTTCCCTCTCTACAACCAGGGCCTGTGCCCTGGGATCATGACCAAAGAAGCCTTCTCTCAAAGCTGCCCAGAGCCTCGTCTAAACTCATGGATTCTCCTCAGCCATACGCCAAATCCTGTTTTATATAATCTGCTCACAGAGCTGGTTTATACATCTAACCTGGGAATCCTTGAGGACAAAGGCAACTTGGCTCATTTTTGAAACTCTGTACCTAGCACAGTGGTATGTAGGGTGCTTGTAGGCTGTAAATCTCCTTTGCAACATTGACCTAATTGTGGGGTTACGAGTAATCTTTGCTTTTAAAATCTGGCTCTGTACTTAATACTGGATATTAGGAAGCTTGCTTAGGGCTTGAGGAGTTTATTCTACAGCCTGGAAATAAGTTGCCCTACTGTCCACTAGATGGTGTCCAATATACACACACTCTGCTGAGAAAGCATCCAGGAACCTTAGTGCCTCTTGAAACTTGGCTCACGTGTCACATCCCCCCAGAAAACCTCAACCCCCCTTGCGAGGACCCCGGTTGATGTCAGAGCCCTGCCTCTGGGCTCCCAGGACCCCCATAGCACTTCCCATACTGTCTGTGATTCCCAGGGTCCCTCTGCTTGTGGGCAGCTTCAGGCAGGAACCATGTTTCCAGCTCCCACTCCAGAAACCTGGGCCTGGTGCACAGTAGGTGCAGTGTATGTGTTTGTTGAGTGAATAGAAGGTGCCATTTGCGCTGAGAGTGTTAGGGGCAGAGATGTTAATCATGTTCAGTTGACTGTGATTGTTAGCTATAGTTATAAAAATTATTATGTTGTTAATTGTGATTGTTCTGTTCTAATTAGAAAAAGCACTTTCTAACCTGGCTGGGAGTTGTATGCCCCAGGACATGGGAATTACCCTTGGAATGCAGTCCATTCTCTTTTTCTGAGAACTGCCTATTGTTATGGAAAGATTAACAGACTTGTTCCCGAAACAATGGAATACTCCAGGCACGGGCCCTTTGCGCCCCCAGCCCACATGGATGTGACCTGTTAGCATTATACCTTGCCTACTTCCCCAAGCCTGTAATTCCTACTTTCCCAGGTGATCTTTGTCCTTCTACCAAAAAAGGAGCTGGCTTATGGGGGGGGGGGGTGTGTGTGTGTGTGTAGAGCAGGTTTTCGTGGATGACCCTCACTGCTCTCCTGTATTGCCAGCAATATTGGAATAAACTCTCATATACAATTCAACTCTGTCTGCTTAATTGGCTCAGGTGGTGACAGGCAGCCCGGACCCCTTGTTGTCCGGTTCCAGGAGGACTTTAGAGGGTGAGGATGGTGGTTCGGGCATAAGGAAGTGGAAGAAAGGATACAAAGTCATGAGGCTCAGGCTGCTTCTGTGCCCCTTTCTCTGGTTACTCTCTGGGATATCTGAGCAGCAGGAGCCCCCACTCTGCCTCCAGAACCAATAAGTTTGGCAGGGCCACCTTTAGAGCCAGGTACATTTAGTGTCCCCTTGACTTCTGGTGTTGGACATTTGCATGGCCTTGAAAGGGAGGTGTGTGATGGGCCGGACACCCCTTGGCCCAGGGTGCTCCCATCCTTTCTCTCCCTCCCCACCAGCCATGGATGGCTCTGCTGATCTCATCTCTGGGTGAACTTTAGAAACACCAGGGAAGCTTTTTAAAAATCCCAATGCTTTATTTAATTGGTCTGGGCTGGGCCTGGGGAACAAACGTTTTGAAAGCTCCTCTGATGATTCTAAGGCAGAGCCAGCACCGGGCAGGGCCCTGCCTCCCACACGGACTCTCCCTGGCCTGCTTTGATCTGCTCCAAGCTTCCTTCACAGCAGTTTTATCTCAAACAGCACATCCCAGGGCCCTCTCAACACTGAATTATACACATCCCAGTAGACTGCTGCTGTGTGAGTTACTGAGGCCAGAGCTGTAGAGACAGTTCCTGGCAAATATATTAGAGCGTTCAATCATTCGGCTGAGAGCCAAGGCAGAGAGACTCTCAGCCCCTGGAAAGAAAGATGGGGGGTGTGAATGAGTGAGTGCAGGGTGGGGGAGAGATGGAGAGACCCAGAGAGGGGAGCACGAGCTTGCAAGGGCTGTCTCTCCAAGGGAAGCCTCTGGGGCAGAGGCAGAGAGGAAGGAAGTGTAATGGGCAGCAGGTGCCACAGCGAAGGAAGAGAGCCCCCTCCCTTGAGCCCCTCCTTGGAAGGCTGGGACAGAAGACACTTGTCTGAGGTGTGGAAGCTGGAGGTGGGTAGGGAGGTCACAGGCAGGCAGCCCCCAGAGGTTACCACTTGGGTGTTGGGCTGATAGGTGTAGAGCCTCCCAGGGTGTGTCCTTAGTCAGATAAAAGTGGGGTATTTGAGTGCCCCCTCCTGTATTAGCCCTTTAGGGCCTGAGCTGGACATTTCTGTCCCAAGGATCAAAGATCGGGTATCCCGGCTCTGAGGACACAGACAACGGGGGCTTCTACAGGCAGGGGTTCCTGGGAGCTCTCAGTCATTGCTTTCATACACAGGCTGAGTGTACCTCCAATAGCAGGCCTGGCTTTGAGCAGAGGATGGGACATAATGGGGGGGGGGACGCTTGGCTCCTCAGCTTGGGGTCCAAGCTGCAGTCCCTGGTTGGGGGCTCAATGCTTCTGTCTTGACCCCTGTGGAGTCACAGCTCATGAGAGAGGAGCGGGGTGTCCCTGCAGGGCAATGGGAGAGTAGGAAGGGTGGCAGTGGCAGTTTGCTCTTACTGGACGCATCCTGAAAGATGACTGTTCTTTCTCCATCAGCAGGTATCTGGGCCTTTGTCTAGGAACTGCCAGTGGGGACATCAGCTAGGACCACAGATTCCTCCCATGTGGCTGTCCCATTCATGGGATCTCGCAGGCAGTGTGGTGGGACAGCTGGTTAGGTGTGGTGACAGTGAGCCAGGCCTGGGTATTGCTGCCCAGGGCGCTGCTCGACTCTGTTCCTCCATCACTGATGGTGCCTTGGGCCGGGGCCTCAGGCAGGCCTTTCCCATTTACCAGACAGTCAGATGCCCAAACACAGAGCCTCAAGCCAGGAGCATCATCCTAACCTCCCAGAGGCAGCCCCTTTAGGGGTCCCCAGTTCTGGTTCTGGATGGTAGAGGTTATCTTAACACCAACCAGAATCACCTCTTGGTGGGGGGATTTCCATGATCCCCCTAATGGAACAACCGCTTAGCCTCATCAATTTCCAATTAGCTGAAGGCTTGGCAGGCAGTGGCTGGCTCCAGGCTCAACCATATTAATGAAGGCACTGCCCCTGTTGGAGACAGAGCTGAACTAGAAAGGAAGTCAAATTAGGTTATGCCATAGAGGGCCATCCAGGCTTCAGTTTGGGGCTGTTGGCTTACCTCTGGGAGGGCCAGGGTGCTGAGGTTGGGAGATTTTTACCCCTGGAGCTGAGCCTCAAGGCTCTGAGTCTTTCTTCCAGAGGGGCAAACAGGAGCTGAGACCAGAGCTGGGGAGTTTTCTGTCATTTTGGGCTTGTAGCAGAGAGGAACACTGGGGCCCAGAGCCTGGGAGGGCACTGGGCAGGGGACTGCATCGTCCATCCTCACATAGATGAGGCAGGAGTGGGGGACCTAGGAATGGCTGGCCCTCAGATTGATGGAGGCAGCTCATACTCCGTGATGGAAATCTGACCAAGCCGCAGGCCCTGGCTCTGTGGACAGAACTGAGAAGCATGGAGCTGGCAACTCCCATATCTCCAGGCTGCTCTTTGCCTTTTTCCTCAATCCTCGGGAAGATGGGGATAAGTAGGGGCCTTGACAGGCTGGGAACCTAGCAGAAGGAGATGGGCATGCAGCTCGGCCTGACCCCACCCTTGGCACCCAGGCCACTACCTCCATGACCACCATGAACCCTATTTGCTGAGTGTGTCCAGCACTAGACAAGGAGATCTGGGAGGAAGGGGGAGAAGGGACGACAGATGGAAATAATATTTTTTCAGTGGAGCCTCAAGGCCGAAGAGCCAGGGACTTGGGCTGCAAGTATGTTTAACTTGATAAGAGACTAGCCAATTGCTTTCCAGAGTAGTTGTATCATTTCACACTCCCATCAATGAAGTGTAATAGCTTTACATTTTTATCAATACTTTGGACTGTCTTTTAAATTTTAGCCATTCTAGTGGGTATATAGTAGAATCTAATGTAGATTTAATTTTCATTTCCCTGATGATTAATGATGTTGAGCATCTTTTCATGTGCTTGGCCATTTATAAACTATTGTGAAGTGTCTTTTCAAATCTCTTTTCCATTCTTTTATGGAGTTATTTGTCTTCTGAATATTGAGTTATGAGAATTCTTTATATATTTCTCCTCAAGGGTTTAATTTGCATTCTTTTGTTATGTATGAGGTCGGGCATCTTTCACTTGCTTAAAAGCCATTTGTACTGCGTTTTCTGTGAACTGTCTATTAATATTCTTTGCTCACTTCTCTTTTGAGTTGTGTCTTTGTTTTATCGATTTCTAGGAGGTCTTTATATATTAGAGAGATTAACCCTCTGTCTGAGACAGGAATTGCAATTACTTCTCCTACCTTGTTGTTTGCCTTTGACTTAGCTTATGGTGTTCTTTGCCATGCAGAAGATTTTTTGCGTGTGTGTGTTTGAATTTGCCAATATTTTCTTCTGTGACTCCTGGATTTTGTTAGTAGAGACTTATTCAGTCCAAGATTATAAAGGAAGTCTACCATGCTTCCTTCCCTCATGTCTTTGCCCAGATGACCTTTCTTTCTCTTTCTCCAGGAGCCTCTTCTTTGCTCAGCCAAACTCCTCTCCTTTGATGTTGGGAAGGCACAGGCAAGGGCTCACATCAGACTTTGTTTTGGAATCCATTTTTGCTATCTATGCATCATGTGTGAACCAGTAACTTTGCCTGCTGAGTACCAATCACAAAGATGCTTTTTTTTCCAGCCAGAGTGTTGGGTGGTGACCTAGGGAGAGATGGTAGGAGGCAGAGAGAAGAAAGCTTGGGAGGTATCCTGTCATGGAGTTAGACCTGTCCTCTGGGGCCACACAGCTAGTAGGCCATGGTCTATAGGGCTACCCTTCACATGTGACCTCTCTCTGTCTTCTCTTTTCCAGGCCAGATGTTGTGGTAGAATCAGGGGAAGCTCTCTGTCTAGATGTCATGGAAAGTTTCTCATTTAATGTTTTTAAGAAATGAAATAAATGTTTCTTCCCAGAATTGGCTTATATACACTGTTGAGCCAGCTTTGTTTTACCCTGTCTGTTTCCCGGTTTTATTCTGCATTACAGCATTTTAAAGACATTTTGGGGGAATGTTAATATCTTATGATTTTGTGCTTCAAAGGAAGGAAGGTTGAAGCAATCTTATCTGGGAAGGGTGAGGCAAGAATCCAGGAGACAGACAGATGAGGCTCTGGGTGTCTTTGGGGGCTGACTTTGGCCAGTTTTTAAGAATAATATAATTATTGCTTCCTCTCTTTTCCCTCCCTCATCCCACTCCACGAAGAGCAGCAGAAGCCCAGCTCAAGCCTGAGACGCCCACCCCACCCCACAGGCTCTAACTCTGTCATTTGGTGAGCTGCTAGTAGGCTGGTGACCTCCTGGCCAAGCTGTCTTATGTAAAACTCTCAAGCTTTCCCCAGCACTAGTCTTCTTATCTCAGCTTTTCCACCTTTTTCTCTTGGGTTTGGAGAGCCTTTATGAATGGGAGGAAATAAAGGTTATGAGTTAGTTAATCAGAATTTGGTTGCGAGGGTCCTGGTTCCACCTGCATTGGTTCGGAGTCTAATCGAATCGCTTTGTTAAAGGAGATGAGCTTATTATGTTCTGCCCGAGGAAACCAAACAAAGACATCTGTCTCTCCAAATATTCCTCAAATGACGGAATGCTTCAGCCAGGTTGCCTGCGGCTGCAAGTAACAGAAGACACAGCTCCACTCACTTAAACCATAAAGGGAGCTGTCATCCCACACACTTAAGTCCTAGCCCTAGGGTGGGTGCATGTCTAGGTGGGTGTCATCCAGAGCCTCTGGCTGTTTCTCTCAGTCAGCCCTCCTCTGGGTGCTGGCTTCATCTTCAGGCTGGTGCAAGCTGGCAGCCTGAATTCAGCTTCATGGTCAAGCAGGATAATGCTCGCAGGAAGAATGTGAGGCGACTTTCCCAGAAGCTGTGCATCTCATTGGGACTTCTGTTAGAAGGGAGGAGAAATGGGTGTTCGGTAGACAACTAGTGGTGTCCACCAGAGGTGGGTTCCAGCTCCTTTTTATTTTTGGTGACCCACTTCTGAGTCTTTTGTTGAAATTGGCCTTGAATGATGAGAACAACTTGAATACACAGAGAAGGAGGCAGAGATGGGAAGTGTTATGTGAATATGGAAGGATTTCTGAAGACATCTGCGGCTCTGTTGGAGGGGGTGCTCTGCCCTGTGGAAATGACCATCTGATCACTGGGCAAGCATGAGCCATCTGTTAGTCCAGTTTGAAAATACGCAACATGACTCTCTAAGACCATCATCTTGTTTCAGTTACCCAGTGGCCTTCTTGATTCAATTTCTCAAGTCGATTTTCTTACCAAGGAACCAATGTTCAGAGTGGACAATGTAAGTTTTCTGGCCATCTTCTTGTCAATGAAATATTAAATACCATAGTTCTCATTCTAAGTTAATAAATAGTCATTCTGGTTTCTTGAGTAATTTCTTGGAAATTTCAATTAAATCAATTTGCCAAGTCCTAATCACCCCTGGTGAATTAAGGACATTTGGACCTCCTGAACTGGATAACTGAACCACGTGTTAAAAAACCTAGACAATGCCCGTTGGTGTGGCTCAGCGGTTAAGCATCGACCTAGATTCAGGAGATTGTGGTTCGATTCCCAGTCAGGGCACGTGCCCGGGTTGTGGGCTCGATCCCCAGTAGGAGGCATGCAGGAGGCAGCCGATCAATGACTCTCTCATCATTGATATTTCTAAATCTCTCTCTCCCTCCCCCTTCCTCTCTCTGAAATCAATAAAGACAAATTAAAACACACACACCACGCCTAGATAAGTGTAAATGAGTAATATTATTATGATCATGATTGTAAATGTTGGTGTTATGTTCTAGGTGACAGTAACATTGTGATGACGAGCTCGATGGACCCATTCTAAAAACAATTTCCTTTTTTTCAATCTGACTGCACAGTCGTGGTTGGCCAAGGTGGTGATTGATAAGTGAACAGGTAATAAGACTGTCCTGGGTACATTTGGACATTTTCTAGACACACGTTTCAAAAGAGTGGGGTAGGAGCTGCGGTAACTCACAGTCCATGGAACTCTGTCCTGTGGACTGGACCCACAGCAATTAGCTTAGCTGCCTTGTGAGAGCAACGTAGGTGTAGAAGAACTTTAGCTACTATATATCATCCTAATTAGAAAGTCAATGAACACTTATTAATCACTGCCTCTGTGAACACCATAAGGAGATACGAAAATAATAGCATGAATACAAAATCATCATATTATCAGAATTTCTGAGTTTAACACAAAAACCAAATTATCATATAAATAGAACCTCTATTTGCTTATATAACAGGGTTGCTGTCACTTTAGGTGCAACTAGATCCTATTGCTCAAACAAGGTTCTCAGGGTCTCTCTCTCTTTCCCTCTGGCCTAGCTCACCCCTGCTTGTGCAATTTGCATGTAGCTTCTAGGGCTGCTGATTGCCCTGGATTCACATTCTCCTGACCTGGCCAACTCCAGATGAAGGAAAGTCTCTCCCAGTTCATCTCAGGGAAGCTTATGTTTGGCCCCAATTAGGTCACATGTCTCTTTGTCAACCAATCACTATGGCAAGAGGCTAACGATTGGTCCATTCTGGGCCAGCTCTACCCAGACCATATGGGATTCTGGCAGAAGACATGTACTTCCATCATCATCCCAAGCCATTTTGCAGCTCTGTGCAGTCGTTTGCGGGGGATGTAGGAGCCAGAGGGACATGGTCCCTGCAGGCCAGATGTTTCCAAGCTCTGTCTTTGGCTGGAAGAAAATTGATTAGGGTCAAGTTTCAATCCGCCTTCACTAAGGGCCTTGTTGGGAAGGGACAGTTTGAGAAGAACTGGGAGAAACAGAACTGCCCTTGGAATTTCGATTCTGTTCTAAGAGAGACTAAAGTATACTTGTGTAGAATGAATGAATTATGACTAAAAAACAACCTGTGAGTCTGCCTGCATCCTAATGAAGGCCACCTCATCGTATGTGCATTAGCATATCTGGCTGGCTAGTTTGCATCTCCACAGAGCTACAACCAGATGAGTGGGAGTGACAGAGCCAGCATGGCCAGCTATCAAATCTAGGGTCACTGGAACTGGGTTGCTATTTTGCATAGTTTCTGATGGAAGTCTCCACGTGGATCCAACCCACAGGTTGGCCTGGGCAGCTGCTAGAAGAGAGAATATTCGTTTTGCAAGGTGACTTAAGGAAGTGTCCCAGACATTCACCTAGAGGCTAAGATACAAGTGGCCTTAAGGAGTCGTACATTTTATTTTTTTATTTTTTAAAAATATATCTTTATTGACTTCAGAGAGAGGAAGGAAGAGGGAGAGAGAGAGCTAGAAACATCAATTATGAGAGCCATTGATTGGCTGCCTCCTGTACACCCCCAAGTGGGGAATGAGCCAGCAACCCAGGCATGAGCCCTGACTAGGAATCGAACCTCAGTCTCCTGGATCCTAGGTCGATGCTCAACCGCTGAGCCACGCCCAGCCAGGCGAGTCGTGCATTTTAAATAAAAAGAGTTAGTTTAGATAATTTAGTGCTGGGTAATCTTTTTTTGTGTTGAACAACCTTGTAACAATTATTAGTAATTTGAAAAGGCTGCCTCTGGTCCGTTTCTACTGGTTACATCAAGGTGGGTGACTCACCAGGGTTCCTGGAGGTTGATCTTCACCAGGCCCACCCCACTTTGCCTCAGATGGGGCCCCACATCACATCCACTCTGCTGAGTGAGGGGGTGAAGAGGAGGACCTTTGAACTCAATCAGCACTCCTTGGAGAGACAAAGGCCCACTCACGGCTGGTGCCCATGCTCTCCTCCCAGGAGCCACAGCAGCACAAAGACCGGGGCCACCTCCTCCAGCTTTCCTGGGGGCTGAGGCCAGTGCTCCAACTCCCACACCAGCTTCCACACAACTGGCTGAGAACAATCTATAAATCCAACAGCTTTTTTATGACTCTCTGTAGATGTTATTCAGAAGAGCTGGAGGCACTTAGAACATATGGTCTTAGAGGAGGGTGGAGGCACTGAGTGTGGGGACTGGGCTTCAGTCCCACATCAGGCCTTCGGGCAGTGGCCGAATGGGATCACTGAGTCATCTAAAATTCCAACAAGGAGAGACAGAGAGGAATTCCATCTGCAGCAGGCAGCCTTCCGCAGAAGGATGTCAGGAGCTGAGGGAAGATTCTGAAAGCAGAAGGTAGCCTCCTGGCCTTGGCCGTGTCTTGCTCTTAGCATAGGGGCCCAGGCTGGGGTGTTGCTTGAGCCCATTAGAGCACTTCCTTGCATTGGACCCCATTAGCTCTCATGTCCTTACAGAGGGGGAACTGCAGACAGCAGATTGCAGAGAGCAAGAGGTATACAGATTCCAGCTCTGTAGACTGGCCTTTTCTGTTTCTGATGGCATTAGGACTTCAGGGAGAGATTAGCACATGTTAGGGCTTGTCGGATTGGCTATTTTTACTTCTCCCTTGTTAGCTTTTAGCCTGCAGAGCATTTTACCTTAATAATAGTGATAATAACCCCAACACCAGCAGCTTGCCTGTGCCAGGTGCTTTTCTTTTCAGCAGCCTCTCTCCATTGCATTTTAACAATCCTGGTAATCCTCTCTGAGGCCTCTCTGGGACCTGAGCCAGCATTTCTTTGGCATTTTGAGGTCCAGGAATCTGGGGTGGGGGTGGGGCAGATGTATAATTGGCCAAGGGCAGGATCTTCCCTGGAAGGCAGACCCTGGTGGGCAGAGAAACGCCAAGTGGAATATTGAGGAACAAGGCCTGGGCCAGGCCCTGACTCCGGGCGCATCAGGCTCTTAAGGAAAAGTTAAATAAATAAATTCAATGAAAAGGTGTAGAGCAAATTGATGGAAAAAACGAGAGATTCTTTAAGTGCTTTTTTAAAAGCAGGTGAGTGTAGGTGGTTAGGGAGGCGACTGAGCAGGAAGCAGTGACAGGTTCAACTAAGGCTGCACTGGCCCCAGGTGACAGTTGAAATTCGTGTTCAGGAATCACAAAAGGGGCTGTCAGGCACATGGACCAAAAGCATGCTTTTTCTGGGACGGAGGAAAGGCAAGATTCCAGGGTAGGTGGGGAGAAACAGAAGTGACTCCAGGAGATTGTGCAGAAATACGCCAGTCATATGCCAGTCAGGTGCTGGGGAACTTCAGACCTCATCTCACATGCGTCTCTGGACCTGGGGAAATGGGGCAGCTAAGGGGTGGCAAGTCTCTTTGTCTTTCTAGGGGCTCTAGTGGTTTCTGCAGCTGGCTCTATGAGCTGCAACGGGCTATCAGCTGGGCTGAGACGTTTTCCTAGAAAATGTCATTTGCTGGGTCAGCGAGGGCCCCATCCAGGTTCTGTTCTGACTCCCCATTTGATAGAACAGTCCCTGCAGTGAAGAGGCAGGACCCTGGCAGCTCGTTTTATTATTAACAGTACATCCTGGTATGTACAGCTCTGGTGTTCTGATGGTCAGATCGTGCTGAGTGGCGCAAAGAGCACTCACTTAGGAGTCCAAATATGTGGGCTCATCACTTGTGAGCAGGCGGGGGGGGGGGGCGCAGCTGATCCCTCCTCTCTGAGCCTGGGCAGTTCAGGTAGAGGTAGAGAACATTGAGTCATCCCTCCCTCTCCCTGCCAACACCTTTAAGGCACAGGGACTAAAAATGCCCCCCTGGCCTTTCTCTCCCCCCAGCCATTAGAGCTTTGGGAAAGGCGTAAAATACCTGAAATTCCTTGGACAAGTTGTTTTTACAAGTTATTTCCTTTGTCAACTTCATGTCTGCAAAGCACGTTGAAGTAATAACCACTGCCACTTACAGAGGATTTTGCTTTTAGGGCACTTCTACCTCTATTATCTCATTTTAAACAGTCATATGATTCCACGAAATAACAACAAGTGTTTCTGGGGGAAGGGAACCCGCAGCTCTGGAGCTTTGCATGGTCCCAGGAGCTGTGCTGGCGCTCCACCTGGGTTCTCGTTTCATCTTCACTGCCTCACACCTGGTCACCTGGCCACCTGGTCCCTTGGCATCAGGAGCCCAATTTGTCAGATGAAGGAAATGAGATTCAGAGAGATTAGAACTTGCTTCATCTCGGGTCCTTTTTCTAAATTTTCAAAGAGCAGCCGCAAATTAATCAATACTAAATAAAGGCCACTTGCCCAAGGCAACTCTGTAGAAGCCTCGACCCCCACAGTTCGGACCTGGAGCTGGGTCACATCTGAAGAAGCGTTTACGAAAACAGGGAGTAAATAATTGAGTAATTGCGTCCTGTACTCAAATCTCTTGAAGGGCAAATCCAATTTATAATTCCCTGCTGTACCTCTAGTCTTTCCATTTCTGCCTCCCTTATTCTGTCCCTGGCATTGTCCAGAAGGCCAATTCACCACCCCCTCCCAGACCTCTAGTCATTCCACCCAGCTAGCTTTGAGACCCTCTTCTTCATTCTTTTTGTCCCTTAGATTTTTTTATTTTACACTTGTTGAAAGAGGCCTTTCAGATTTATGTCACGTGTCATCCTGTGCATGCATCAAGAAGAAAATATAAGTGAAAAGAATTGGTTAAGGTACTTTTCAGGCAACAGCAACTACATCATCACCTCCAACAGCATAAAATTAACCATTACAAACCTCAACCCCAATCCCAATCTTCATCCTAATCTTCTCCAGAAAGAATCCATTCTCGCCACCAAGCCAACTTTCCCTCTGCAGATGGGCTGGTTGACAGGACATGCAAGGGGGCCACTTGGTTGGTGGAATGAGTGTGGACACCACTGCCTCACGTAGCCCCACCTACAGTGGGGTTAACAGCCTGGGGGTAGGGGTGGGGATGCGGGAGCAGAACCACAGCAGGAATGTCATCTTCTCAGACCCTGGCCCACCAGGCTGCAGCAATACTGCTGCTATTCACAGTCCAAGGTGGTGAAACTTCAGAATGCTCTTTCACTACTTTGGCTTTCTCTTTGAGCTTGAGTACAAATTGTTCTGATTTCTTCAGTTTTCAGTCCAAGATTCAGCAGTTTTCATAAGAAGACCGTGTTTTTCTTTTGGGGGGACTGTAATTTTTGTAGGTGGACTTTATACCAGCTCCTGCTAGCTCTGGCTTACTGGGCATGGGCCCAACAGGAGATTCAAATGAGGAATGAAAGAGCATTACTGAAATTCATAGGAACAAAGAACACTTTTTGGAGAGAAGAAAAGCAATAGATGGCCTTGATCTGTATAATTCAACAAATGTTTTCTGGATATGTGCAAAACATGAGAAAGATGGTTACCAGGCCTGGGGATGGGGACACTGGAGAGGGGACAGCAGACCAACACACCAATCGCTTCTCACTCCCTCATTCTCTGCTCCAGTGTTAGTGTCAGAAAGGTGTCCCTGTGCACTCTTTAAAAAAGGGCAAACCCTCCGTTATGAGGGCAGGTCCCTTGGGAAACTGGAGGTAGGTTCCACAGGGATTTTGAAGAGCATTCATGAAGAATTGGAAGCAGGAAAGGAAACTTAAAGTAGCTTTGAGACCCTCTTCTTCATTCTTTTTGTCCCTTAGATTTTTTTATTTTACACTTGTTGAAAGAGGCCTTTCAGATTTATGTCACGTGTGCATCCTGAGGCACACGGGGACCAGTGTCATTGAGAAGCCATTCCCAACCTGACGAGGTAGGAGGAGGGAAAGGTAGACATCTGCGGGCTAGAGCTGCACTCCTGGGGGCGGGCTGCAGCCCCTGCCAGGACTGAGGGTGGGAGGAAGGGGGAAAAAACCATCCTAGACCTCCCTCTCCTCCCACCAGTGGTGCATTGAAATGGGCTCATGCTGGCTCATGAGGACTGACTGTATGCTTCTCTTCCAACTCCAGCATCAAGTTGGTCCGAAATCTCTTAAGGTGGAGTATTTACACCACAGAAATGGGCACATGTACAAATATCTGAGTCTTTGCTTTCAATTCTTTTATGTACATACCTAGAAGAAGAATTGCTGGATCAAATGTAATTCTGTTTAATATTTTGAGGAACTGACATATGTTTTTCCACAGAGGCTGCCCCACGTTACATTCCCATCAATAATACACAAGGGTCTCCATTTCTGCACATCCACACCAACACTTGTTATTTTCTGTCTGTTTTGTTTTGTTTGATAATAGCCACCCCAATGGGCGTGATCACCATCCCGATATTGACTGTACAATTCTTTTGCTTTTCCTTATGATTTACTAAATATACGTACCTCTGAATAACATTGTTTAATTTGTAAGTTTTAAAACCTTATTTCAAGAAATCAATTACTTGCCAAGCATCTGCTGGATGCAGGCACTGAGATGGGTGCTGGGGAAATGACAAGGAACAGGCTGAGCGAGGCCCTGTCCCACGGGGCTGGCAGCTAATGGGCATGATGGGGAATTATATATGGGATGCCCGCTCCAAAAGGGACTTGAGGGGAGCTTAACCCAGTTACTGGGGGCAGGGAGGCCTTCTGAGGACATAAATGAGGAGGTCTGATAATAAAGAAGAGTCTATGTGGAGGGGGAAGCACATTTCCTTTTGTTTTGGGAAAAGGAAATCTTTCCCAAGGAAGGAGCAAGGAGAGAAGGGTGGATGGAAGATGCCAGCTCTGTGTGCTGCATAGTTCCAGGGGAGGCCGGTGGCCTGGGGTGGAAGTTATTGAAAATGTGGCCTTTTGTGACAGTGATTCCTACCTTTCTGGAGGCCCCTTCGAGAAGTCACCTTGAGACCAGAGCTTGCTCTCTGGGATTCCCAGATAGGGGCCTGACGCCTGAAGGGACGAGCTTCCTTGTGCTCATTCACCTTGTAGTCTCACTCCCAGAGGCCTTTGCAGGATCCCTGGGAACAGGGAAAAGGCAGATTGTGAATGAAGACGCTCAGTTCAAGTGGGCTGTGGGGATGGAGGGGAAGGGGAAGCGATGGTGCCTGCAGCAGTCTCTCACCACCACCCAAAGCATGACTGGGGAGCCGCTCCACCCACCCCTGCAATCTGGTGCCTGGTCACCCTTCTGCCTGGTTCTATAGATAGGCTCAGGGAGCACGTTCCACCTCAGCACAAAAACAAGTTGAGTCTATTAAAAATCTTCTTCTGCAAACAGTGTGTGTGTGTGTGTGGGGGGGTGCAAGACAATGGGGTTCAAGCCTCCAGGTGCTCCTCCCCCTTTCCTTTGACCCCTTCCCCTCCATGTCCAACGTGCAGAGTCCCATAGGATGCCAAGGTGACCAGACCCTTTTCCAGTGTGCTCCAGAGCCTGTGGGGTGGGGCTGGAAGGGAAGGTCAAAGGCATCTGCCACTGAGGAGCCTGGAACACCTGGATGGCCACGACCTTAGAGGGAAAGGTACACATGGCAGCGAAGCCCAATAGAGTGAGACTTAAGTTCAGATCCTGGAGTGAAAGCTGTGTGACCTGTGGAAATTATCTTCTCTGAGCCCTGCTGGCCTCAACTGTAAAGTGGAGATCACAATTCTTCTTTGTGAATGGATTTGAGGATTAAGAGATAATATAAGTGCAATAATGGTACAGTGCCTGGCATATAGGAAGTACTTAACAAAAAGTAATTATATTTATATAATGAAAAAGCATTCAGCAATAAGGAGTGAGTTCTGCCAGCAACCTGAATGAATTTAGAAGATGATCCTTCCTTAGTCCAGCCTTCAGGTGAGACCACAGTCCTAGCTGATGCCTCAGTTTCAGCCTGGTGAGCTGCTGCTGAGGATCCATGCCCAGACTCCCCACCCGTGACAACTGTGAGATAATAAATATGCATTGTTTTGAGGTGTTCAGTTTGTGCACTTTTTTAATGTAGCCATAGGAAACAAATACACTCTCGGAGCTGTGTCTTCTGGTATTTATCTCCATATTTCTAAGTAATGTGCTTGTGTTGCTTTTCTCAATTTACCAAATTCAGAAATTATCTATTGATGTCCTATTATGGAAGACAAGGATTTGTTCTCTTCACATCCTCTGTTGTCCTCCTACCCTCCCAGGACAATGGCTTCAGTATTTTTAGTTAATATCAGTAGGCAGTGTTTAATTAGTATACCTGTGTAAATACAGTTTATGGCAGAGCAAGTAGTATGCAGTGATTATATTTCCTTTCTTCCTTTGTTTATCTTGGGGCTAATAATTACCTCATTTTAAATTTACCTAGTTTTCTATATACCTTGCTTATTTTTTCCCCAGTTGCTCCTTTAGCTCTTGCAAATGCCTAACAATATGATTTCAGAGTTATGAGACCTATCATTTAAAAAATCGATACCGTTTTTTCCCTGGTGTCTGTCTCCTGAGCAGATCTCCTCTTACTCCAAACTGTTTGCTTGTTCTCTTGGCCTGCTGCACAGCTGTCATTCAGAGACTTGCATTCACTGCTCTGTTCAATCCTAGCTCTGCTTTTCCTGAGTCAATATCCTCTAAATTGGTTTACAGCCTAGTTTTGGTGGAGCACATCCTTTAGCAGTTTTTTGGGGTGTTTTTTTTAAGACAGGATGCATGAGAGGTCAATTTGTTTGAATCCCTTTACATCTGAAAAAAATGTAACACTTACTGATAGGGGCTGAAATAGAGAATCCAAAGTTGAAAAGTAATTTTTTCCCCCTCAGAATGTTGAAGGCATGGTTCCCTTGCCTCATGGTTTCTAGTGTTGCTGCAGAGAAATCAGTGCTATTTGGGCTCCTGGTTCTCTCACTGTGCCCTGTTTTAGCTCTCTAGAAGCTTTTTAGATCTTCTATCTTTGGTGTTCTGAAATTTCAAGATTGGTGTAGGTCTTTTTTTTCATTTGTAATGATAAACCCTCAGTTGGTCCTTTTAGTGTGGAAATTCATGCCCTTCTTTTCCAGGGATTTTTTTGGTATATATTTTAAAAATTATTTCCTCCCACCTATTTTCTTTGTTGTCTCTTTGATTCTTTAATCTTAATTCATTTGTCCTTTTCCTCTCTTTGTCAGTTCTCTTTGCTGGCAGGTTTCCCTTTACTGAATTTTTATTTCAACTATTATATATTTTTAATGTCCATGAGTTTTTTCTTGTTCTCTCATTATTTCCTTTTCCATAAAGGGAATGTCTTCTCTTATTTCTCTGAGAATTTGCACCGGAATTCTTTCTGAACTTGTCTTCTGCGCCTTGCACCGTCTCAGATACTCCCACAACCGCACAGCCCTGCCTCTGTTTTGATCGTGTTTTCATGTTGGAGTCTTTACTGAAATATCTGTTATTCCTTGACTGTCTCTTCCCAGTTCTGAGAGGCTCTATAAAGCTTATTGGAAGCTTAGCTTGGGTGCAGCATGAGGACTGGTGGGGCTTTGTACATTGGAAATCGCCAAATGTCAGTATTTAGTTATCTTTTCCTCCGGGGTAGGCCAGCTGCTCCAGCAGAGATTCCTCTAATCGCTTGCCTGGGGGAAGGATGCCTGCAGCAGGGCCAGAAATCCTCCACTGGGAATGTCTAGACTGCAGCTCTGAACCTCACCCGACCCCTCTCTTTGCCTCGTACCCCCAAATTCACCTTGGTAGGGGCCGAGGAGGATGGGAGTCGCCCAGTTGTGTGGGGCAAAGGAGGGAATCTGGGGGTCTCCCCACACTTGACCACACTTGCTGTGCCTGTCGCCTCCCAGTCCTGCAGGCCTTGGGCTTCCTGCTGGAAAGCTCGTTTGCTTCTCAGCTGGAACCTCCTCTGCAGGCACGTCAGCCTACATTTTCCTCTGCTAAGTCCCCCCTCCACCTGCTTTCTGTCTTCTAAACTTGGTCGAAACCTCTTATCTAGAATTGCCTCCTCTCCGAGTCTCCTGGCCTTTGGGTTTATACTTGCAAAACTGCGTTTGCTTTCATGTTAGTGGGTTTTTGGAGAGAGACAGGGTAAACACCTGCAGTCACATTTGGGAGGAAGTACATTTCTTCAGACTGGGGGTCCCAGGCTTCTCCCTGGGTCTGGGTGGTTCTGAGCAGTGGCTGAGCTCTTGGGACTGGGAGAGCTGCTGGCCCAGTCCCAGAGCCCTGCTAGGGACCCGGACGGTGTCCTATCTTTGGAGTCTCATGTCAGGAAGTGAGAACCTGTAAGAAATGAAATGCCATGTCTGCTCCCACCCTGGGGACATTGTGACATTGGTTAGCAGAAGCCAGAAGGGTTTCTCTGTCGGGGCTGCTTCTAGGCTGTCCCAGGGAGATGACGACAAGGTTTTGCAGGAGTGTCCCAAGCTCCTAGCTCCACGGCAGAGTGAACAGGAGGGAGGTGCACCATCCTCTGTCGGAAACCTGTTTGCTGACAACTCTGGTGGTCTCGATGGGCAGGGCTGATGGGAGGGGATGAGCCTCTGTTGAGCAGGTGCTTTACAGGCTCCGTCTCACTTGATCTTCCCCTCAGCCCTCTGAGATGGTCTTGTCATCCCATTATACAGATAAGGAACCACGGTTCAGAGAGGTCGAGCAGTGTGACCGGGATCACACAGCTAATAAATGGCAGACCCATGATTCAACTCGGGTCTGCCTGAAGCCAAACACAACCTCTGCCCATTCTACCTGGCCACCTCCCCAGAAGTGACTCCTGTCCCTTCAAGGGACGAGTGGGGTCGCAGCCTTCAGTGCAGGATCTCCTGTAGAAAGACCCAGAGCTGCTGTTCAAGTTGAACGAGGCCTGGGGATTATGGCTGGTGGGTTTACTCCTCTAAAAACGCAGCTCGCCCCCTGAGCCTGGAGCGACAGAGGCAGCTGAGCAGATGCCCCGTGTTTGTTCTCCTCATCACCTGTCCCAGGGGGGATGGGGGTGGGGGGGTGCCCTTTGGAGCCAGGAACAGGGCTTAATATGCAAGCCTGTCCTGAGTGCGCCTAAGTCTGCAGAGTTAATTTGATCTGGGGCATCTGCGAGCTGGGCTGAAGCACCTACATCACCCTCTTAACATGTGTCCAAAGTCCTGAGCTCAAACCACCTCCAGCTGCTGCCTGGGACCACCTCTGAGTGGTCAGAGCTCAGAGCTCAGGCTCCGAGGGAGATTCAGATAAGGGGAAATAACAGGACTTTAGCAATGCTTTGGTGACGACGCTGGAGCCCTGGGTTTGATCTTCTCTGAGCTCCAGTGGTGGATCTGAGAGTGTCCCTGACCCAGCCCACTGCCTCTCCTACCTTCGGGGTGTGAGTCACCTCTGAAGCTCCCTCATGGGCACGAGCTGGGGGGAGGAAGGCTCAAAGAGAAAGTGTGAGAGAGATGTTGTCAGCAGGCCCTGCTGGGCGCTCAGTGCATCCTGCAATTCTAGAACCAGATCGACTCTGTTATTTCCTTTGATTAAACTTCTGTTTTCCCTCAGCCCACTGTATCCATCTTTCATTTATTTAATTCAGACTGTAATAAAAAATCCATTGAACTGCACGCTAACACAATATGAGGCTGGCAGCAGGCCCAGAGGGCAGAATTGAGCAGAGTGGAACCTACAAGGCTTTGTCATTTTTATGTGCTCAGGTACCAAAAAAAAAAAAAATCTGATCATATTTTAAGTCAGAATGTGGGGATGGGAGACACACTCAGTAAAAGCTGGGGGTTTTGTGGGGCAGGAGGAGGGACCAGTGCTGTCCTGGCTGAGAGCAAAATGTTGTCCTTTCCTTAGTCACTGCTACCTTCCTTATGGCTTTTTGGGCGTCCAGGTCCTGGGCCTCCACTCACCCAGTCTCAGAGCCTGCAGGCCACGTACCAGCACCACGTGAAACTGGCCTTAGGCGCCCATATAATATTCCCATCTTTAGACTGGAACTATATCCTCTGACTCACCTTCCAAGCCTCCAAGCAAATTGCACTTATTTTTCCAGCTCTGTCTTTGAGGTTTATTTCCTTTTCTGGCCTTGCCCCACCCAACAGACTCACACTCAGAGCTGATTCTCTGGCTTCAACTTCCTAAGCTTTTGGTCCCTGCCAGGGCAAACTGTGTGACCTTGGGAAAGTTGCTTAACCCCTTTGAGTGTTGGTCTCCTTCTCTGAAACATGGGGCTAATAACATTTCTCTCACTAGGGACCCGTAAGGGTTTAGTATGTTAAAAGTCTGCAAAGCACCTGGCATAGAGTAAGTGCTTAATCAATGGTAACTAATGTTATTGTATTTAATTTGGCTCTGATGGTCCAAACTGGCTATTTTTCCCTCTTCAACCTGACCATGCCTATATTCAGCCCCAGCAACTCCTGGGAGCTTACCATGTGCCACGCACTGTGCTAGACACTGGGGTTTCAATAATGAACACCACAGACTGCATACTAAGTGCTACGTGGAGCTTAAATAAATACACAAGGGCAGATACCATCCCTCTGTTCCTCATAGCCCAACCCCTCACCTATCTTGCATGGAGACACCCCTAAATGTAGTGGTCCATTGCCCTATATTCCCATAGAGAGGCCAAAAGGAAGGAGGACCCCGGCCCACCACAGCCAGTGCCCACACAATGTCAAGGGGTTGTTGGCACAGAGGGCCTTTCACCCACCTTAAAGGTTGTTGGTCCTTGGGGAGGGGGCTCTTCACAGCTGAGGCTGGGGTGGAACAGCAGGGTTCCCTAAATCAGAGATTTGGAAACCCACAGGCTCAGGACAGCCTCCGTCCCCTCCCCCCAATCAGGGCAGGGTGAGGCCCAGCCTGGGGAAGGAGTCTCTCTCTTCCCCGAGGACAAGCTGTTTGCTTATTTCTTTCTTTCTCAAGGACAGCCCAGCAGAGCCTTTCAAAAGGGCCACTTACATTAGAGCTGAGCTGTTTTACTGAAGAGTTTTTAAAATGTGTGCCACTTAAACAGACTAGCTAATCTGTCTCTCCCTCTACCTACCTATCTAGTGTTCAGTCAGATCACGACTCAAATCTGGTCTCCTGGTAAAACAGACTGTAAAATCTGCCATGCCTGGAAGAGTCGAAATCCTATTGTTGGCAGCCTTGGATGATCAACCAGATACTGCTAGTAAGAACAGCAGAGAGTTCTCCCACCTTTGAAATGGAGAGAATGGCCCAGTTTTCCAACATTGATAATTTGTAAACAATATTTGTATGCATCGTCTGAGGCTGGTGCCACAAGTTGACCAGGTCATTTTAGAGACTCCCTTCTCATGCACGTGTACCTGTGACCTGCGTCGGCACTGTGTCCTTGGTGAGTGGCACTTGCAGAGAGCAAGATGACCCAGATGCCCAGAGTCCATATGTTTCTCAGGTTAGGCAAGCAGGGGGGTGAGGCTGCATTTCCTACGTGTCAAGCACGAGAGCTTAATTGGGCCAGGAATATTCCCTGGTTCCTGCTTCTGGAAGACATATCTCAGCTGTCACTAAGCATCTGTGGTCCCGGAAGGGACAAGTGGAGTTCTGTGGGCTGGAGGCTTTGAGGAGGAGCAGATTTTTTTCCCTTTGTGCCAACTATGTGCGTGCTGTTTGGTTTTCTTTGTCTGAACCACCGTTTCTGAACCTTTGGCCCTGGGGCTGACGTTCTGAGCACGCTTGTGTCCCAAGCAATGCTACCACCATGACCCCCCCAGGGGGGGTGTCAGCTGAACCCCAATACTGCAGGCATTAGGGCAAAGGGGGGCTCTGAGCAGGGGGTGCTGCTCAGGGAAGCAGGAGAGGGGAGATTTGAAGGGGCAATGGTCTTGGAGTGGGGGGGCAGGCAGGAGAGCCAACATCCTTGCATCCCTTGTTCAACAGTATTTGCTGAGCACCTACTGTGTGTGGCAGCCATGGGGGGAAACTGTCCCTGCCGTCGGGGAGAGGGAGACAGGCAAGAAAACACATAGATTTGATGGTACCTGGTAGGGAAAATGCTTTGAAGGAAAATAAAACAAGGTAAGGGGAGAGGGAGGGAATAGGGGTGGTTTTGGCTGGGGTAGCCAGGGCAGAGTGGGCCAAGGGCGACTCCCCTGAGAGTCTGCCAGGAAATGCCAGCCTCCCCTGCAAAGAGGAGGAGCCTGCCCCGCCACACATGGTACAGGGGTGGGCACTGGGGTGTGCATATTCCAGGCAGGTGCAGGGCTTGAC
Source organism: Miniopterus natalensis (assembly GCF_054644295.1). Lineage (NCBI taxonomy): Eukaryota > Metazoa > Chordata > Mammalia > Chiroptera > Miniopteridae > Miniopterus > Miniopterus natalensis. Next base: position 12,530,338 of record NC_142101.1, on the reverse strand, counting down.
TTTCTCTATTTATTGATCCTCACGGGCTGTTGGGCAAAGGCCTGCTCTGGTGGAAACAGCCCGTGTCTTGAAGTGCCTATTAATGCCGTCACAGGCCAAAGCCAGGCCATCACTGGCACTGTAGCTGCCTGCTGGAGTGATCCTTCAGTCCACACGGAGGTCTGAGAGCCTCTCCTTAGAGACATTAATTAGCCCTCAATTAATGCAAAACAGAAGCTCACCCTCCACAGAGCTGGACTAGCTCTAGCCCTGGAGTCTGTCCCTCGTTTGCCTGCAAATTGCCCAACAAATCATGGTGAGGCTTCAGTCCTTTCTTATCAAAACAACAAAACAGCTGAATGTGAAAATTAAAGGGCCTTTGGAGAGGCATGTATATCCTTGGCCTGTCATCGAAGATGCCTCCCCCCACCCCAACCCAGGCCCAGAAGTGGCTCTGACTTTATCTCTGGCTCCCCACCTTTGGGAACGCTTGGGTCTTTAATTAGCAGCTTTGGCCTAATCAAAGCGCCTCCATGGAACAGAGATGCTGAAGTTTCTCTAAGAACTATCCTTAGTGGGTTGTACAGAGGTTAATTTGGCGAGTGGTGCTGTCTCTGTGATCCCCCTGTCCTCAAAAAGAGGAGTTTCCTGGCCAGTTCGGATGGCTGAGGTGTGAGCGGAATGTGGGGGCAGAGAAACCAGGATGTGGTTCCTAAGCAGGCTTTTGTTCACACCACAGGCTGCTCAGCCACCCACACTACTGCCTGATGCTTAGGGGCTGAGGAGGGTGGTCGGCCCTGCACACAGATGGCAGAACAGAAGGCGGAGCACACAGAGGGGCTCACGCCACGTTTACTCCTGAGGAAAGTCTGAAGGTGGCCAGCTCGCTCACCCCCCCTTCTTTTCTTTCCTAAAATTAAAAAAAAAAAAAGTCTTTATTGATTTCAGAGAGAGGAAGGGAAAGGGAGAGAGAGAAACAGCAATAATGAGAGAGTCATTGATCGGCTGCCTTCTGCACACCCCTTTCTGGGGATGGAGCCTGCAACCCAGGCATGTGCCCTGACTTGGAATCGAACCATGATCTCCGGGATCTTAGGTCAATGCTCAACCACTGAGCCATGCTGGCCAGGCTCCCTTCCTTTTCTTTATTTCAGTCCCAGGAACATGCTTAGTACTTTAACCCACAACCTGGGGTCCTGTAGTCCCCTTCAAGGCCCTCACCACACTCTGCCCCCTGGGCTTGGTTGGCCACTGTCCTGGGTTAGGGGATGTCTACAGTTTAGCCCCACCCTTGGGGCACCAGGGAAGCAGGGGCCTCTCCAACCCAAATCCAGAGTCTGGAACCTACCCCGCTGTTCCTGAGCTCAGGGCCCCTTGAAACCTGAGTTAGTGATGACATTTTTGTTATGAGCTATTGGTAGCAGTCCTATTTATTTATTTATCTTCTTACATTGGAAAAAAGTAAAAGGTGTCCTGTGGGGCATAACTGTCCCCCAAAATGTTGATGACAGTTGTCTCTGAGTAGTGGAACTACAGACAACTTCTCTCTTTTTAAAATCTTTCCTGTACTCCTCCATGCGTTCTCTGAGTATTTCTTTCTTTCATAACGGAAAAAATAAACATCACAGAAATGTTTGGGGACAGGCTGGGCTGTTCTCTTTCCTACCCTTGTGTCCTGATGAAGTCTGGTTCGAGACCAACAAATAGCACCTGAAAGGACATAGAGGCCCACAGGGCATAATGGAACCTGAGAGCATGGATGGCTGGGTTATGGAGAAAGTATCAGTCAGGGACAAGTCAGGAAACCAGGGTCCTTGACAAGTCCTTCCATAGCAGGAACTAGTCTGGCTCATCAAGTGCAAAACAGCCCTGAGGCTGAGCATTTGGCCCCCAGGGAAGGGTGTGCAGCCCCCAGCCCAGGGAATGGAGTGTCCCCCGTGGCTGCCAAATGTTACTGGCTCCAACCCACACAGCCAGTTTGCCTTCACCCTTGGAGCTGTCTCGGGGTCCTCACACTAACCTGACTAAGTGAATCTATTTCTTGTTTTCATAGAAATGTAAAAATCTGGGATTTATTTACTTGAGGTCCTTTGAATGAGGAAGAGGAGAAAACACAAACCCTTTCTCTTAGGTAACCAGCCACCTTGTCTTATGATCCCTCTGACCCAGCCCTCAGAACCCCTTTAGGTCTTGGAGAGAGAGAGTCTGTGTTTAATACAAAGCTGAGCCTGGCTTGGCTTGGCCAGCAGGAGGGGCCTTTCTATGGGGGAGCCAGCGGGGGGCCTCATTTGGTGACTAGGCAGCCTGTCTGGCACAAATCTGAGCAGCCAGAAGTTGAAAGGAGCAGAGCCAATGACGCTGTGCTGGGAGGCACCAGGCGCAGGTGGATTTTTGCTTTTGAACTTCACCGGGGGACCACTGCCCTGAGGGGTTCCTGGGGCCCCTGGGCTCACCAGGGGACAGTTGGGCTGGGAGGGTGAGCCAGGTATGCTGATGGAGGTAGGGCCCTGCTGGAGAGGGAAAGCTGGCTGCAAGACACTCCTGCCAATACTGACAGTGATGCTTTTTTGCTCCTGAGTGGTGCCTCCTGGCTAAAAACTGCTCTCACATTGGCTTGTCTGCCCAGAAGCCAATCTAGAAAGTTGTTTTTGAGTATAACAATAGTACTCAAAGGCCCACAGCTTATGACATCTTTGATGTAAAATGACTTTCTTCTAACTTGGGAGGACACATCACACACCAGCTGGCTCTTGGGTCCCCTAGAAGCCACTTCCCAGGTTGTGAGGTGCTGTGGAAGTCACGCGGTGTAAGGAAGTGCTACTATCAGTTGGCTGAGGAATTAGAGCTGCTGGCTACCGCAGTCACCTGGCCACCGGGTCATGTGGAGTAGCCTGCAAGGTTGGTTCATCTGTCAGTCTCTCCCCTTGAACGGTGAGCTCCCAGAAGGCAGGGGCTACAGGTACTCAGTTAATGCTTCTGGAGTGAATGCATGAAAAGGAGGCTGGGGCAGCACCCATTCTAGAACATTGGCAATAATTCTCCCTGTTCAGGATGCTGTTATAACTTCCAGTTGATCTCGCTATTTTTTTTTACTTCTAAGTCTTTACCACGAACATGTCCCCAAACCTTTTTTTTTTAAAGGAAAAAGCATCTCTTCCCAAGCCACTGGGGATGGCACATGACTCGCACCCTCACAGCTTTGGACAACAATCAGCATATCCCAAATAGCATTCGAGCCTGTCTTGGTGGTGGTTTGCAGGGTAACAAAATAAAAAATAGTTTATAAGTGGTGAGGAATTTGAATTGAAGCATAATTCCATTTTCTGCAGAAAGCCAAGCTGTTCTTCATAATTTGTCATCCAGCCAGGGCTCTCTGACTTGCTCAAATCAAAGTCTCCTACCTTCTCCCCATCAGTCACTGGTTCCTTACAATTTAATCCTAAGTGGCAGGGCTCCCAGTATCCCCAGTAAATATGTCTCAGCTGAGCCAGCTGATCTATGCTATTTGCAAATGACTGGCTGACCCAGGATGCAAAACCTTGGCTATACCATCCCAGAAACTTGCCCCCCTCCTCCAGTTCTACCGGTGGTTTCCAGTTATCTATCACTGCATAACAACCCACTCTAAAATGTAGTGGCTTAAAATGGCAATATATTATTGATCATGATCCTGTAGGATGGCGGGGCTCAGTGGGGCAGTTCTTCTGTTCCATGTATATGGTTTAGGTCACTCTTGTGGTTGCATTCAGCTGGGAGCCCATTTGTGGTTGGAACATCCTAAGTGTCCTCTCATCCTCCAGAGCCTCTCTCCATATAGCTTCCCATCATTCTGTAGCCTAACTAGCTTTCTTCAGCATCACAGCTGGCTTCCCAGAAGGAACATTCTAAGAGAGCAAGTTCCATTTTGCAAGTGTTTATCAAGCCTCAGGTATGCCAATATCCCATGGGCCAAAGCAAAAAGCAAGTCACATGGCCAATCCTAAAGTCACCGAGAGAGGGGAATATGCCATAAGCTCATAAGCTTCCTTTCAACTCTGAATCTATTTAAAAGCTCTCCTTGGCAGGCCAAGAACAACATTTGTCTCCCAGATAGCAAGGTCACATCTCTGGCGAGCCTGGAAGCCGGGGCCCTTCTGCTCCAGAGCACTTGGCTTTCCCTCAGGGGGAGGCCTCCTGGTGTGACTCAGGGAGACTACTCACAGCAGCTTTAGGGAAAGGTTTTAGGGTAGCAGGTCCACAAACACGGCCCCTATCCACCTCAAGAACAAAAAGAGTGGGGCCAGCGAGGAGGCCAGGGTGGAATATTTTGGCCTGAGTTAGAGCCTCTGAGCGTGAGAAGCAGACTCATGTGTTATAGTGGGAATATGTCTCGGCACCTCCTACCTCTGGCTCCGGGACACTTTCCCTCCATTATATTAGTTTTGTATTGTCACAGATCACACGAGTTTAGTGACATGAAAAACTCCATCAGAGTTCCTGGGTGAGGAGTCTAAGGGGTCCTGGGGTTAGGACCTCACTGGGCTGCAGTCCAGGCGTTAGGTGGCCTGTCTCCTGTGGAGGTTCGACCGGGAAGAACCCACTTCTCTGCTCTCTCTGGCTTGAGAACCCACTTCTCTGACAGGTTTATCTTCATGCCAATATATGACTGAAGGGTCCTGCTTTTGGCTGGCTTTTGACTAGGCCCTAGGCTTCCAGCTCCCTGCCGTGTGAGCTCTTCAACGTGGCCGCTGACGTCATCACGCCTGCAAGGAGAGCCTCTAACCTCTGGGAGGGCCTAGTCCCCTTTTAAGGGCTCTCTCCTGATTAAGTTAGGCTCACCCAGGTTACTCCTCTTAGTTTAACTCACAACCAACTGATTCAGGACCTTAATTACACCCGCAAAATCCCTCACCTTTGTTGTATTCCATTGGCTAGAATAAGTCACAGTCCCACCCAGGCTCAACTATGTTCTAAGCAATCTCCTTGCAGTCCTCACACCAACTTTAGGAGGCAGGTACTATTACTATCCTCACTTTACAAATTATGGAAACTGAGTTTCTGAGAATCTAAGTCTCTTGGCCAAGGTCACATAGTTGGTGAGTGATGAAGTAGGATTGCCCGCCCATGAAATGTCAGACTCCGAAGCGCCTGTGACAGTGCCTGTCCTTGGTATTGCGTGTGCATGTGACAGGCACACCTCCCTAGGGCGAAGCCACGCTGAGCTCTCTGAGGAAGCCCCGAGGGCCCTGGAGTGTAGGAGATGAGAATGGAGCAGGAGGAGCTGGCCTAGGGCACAGGCCTAAGGGCCTTTGGGGGGGGGGGCGCTTTGCAGCACGGTGGCCCCCCTGAAGCCTTGGAGATACTGGCATAAGTGCTGAGTGGTTAAGAGAGAAACAAACCAACCTATGCCCAGGAACTAAATGCCGAGAGAGACCTGTCTGTAATGCCTGCCAGAATAACAGCTTCGCGTCCCCATGTGTCATCACAGGAAACATGTGACCACGCAACAGTGCAAAAGCTGCCCCATAGGGATGGAGGGACTGCCAGTCTAGGCTTTCTGGTTGTAGAGCCTGAGAGAGTTCAGCTGGTGGACCTGGCAACAGGTTAGTAGGAGATACTGGGTCTCTGCTGTCACCTGTCTTCAGTGATTTGAGGATGTCCAGGACAGATAGCCCCTGCCTCCTAGCTTGGTTGGGCTTTGTGGTTGCTTTTTTTAGTTTTGTTTTCTAGTAAGTAACTTAGCTAAATGCCAGAGTCATGAGTATAACAGCACAGGATCCAGCCTTGTGCCCTGTGCAGATTAGCTTTAAGGTAAGAGGCAAGCTCTCTGTTTGTCTGGCTCTCACTTCCTCTCTGCTTTCTTCTCTCTTTCCTGTTTCTCTTTTGGTTCCTCCTGGATTCTTTCACCCTCTACCGAGTCATCAGTTCTAGGACTCCCACTGCTTCCGAAGAGGCGCCAGGGAATTGGCTGCCTGGGACAGCTAAATAATACAAATTGCACGTGGGGATATGGGAACTGGCTGGTGCCTGAATGAGTAGGCGAACTCAATTCACATGGATCAGACACCCAGGATGTGCCAGCCTCGGTGCTCAGCCTGGTGTGGGAGGGTGTTGCAGGGAGGAAGAGTTGGGCTGGGGGGAGGGGGCTGCAGGACCCCAAGCCTGACCACGAGAAATATCCTCGGAGGGCAGGAGTGGTCAGCATCCCTGCCTCAACCAAGCGCCCCCTTGCTCCAACTCCACTGGCATCTCTGGAGAGGGACAGGGACAGGGACAGGGACAGGGACAGGGACAGGGACAGGGAGCTGGATCTTCAGTTTCCAGGGCGTCTTCACCCTCTGCCATCTGTCCTTCTTAGCCATCCCTCCTCCATCTTTGGTCCCCACTGTCCAGCCCACTGCTGCCTGCAGTCCCCTTCTGTTTCTGTGAGAAACAGCCCAAGTCAAATGTAGAGTTTCCAGACTAGTGACGGGACTGCCATCTCTTAGGGAGACCTGTCCTGTCTCACTTCTGCACCCAAGTGGAGGGAGAGAAACCCCAGGAAACCGGAGGGAGAATTATTACCCAAGACCTGGAGGAGGAGGCGTGTTCGTGAGCGGGACCGTGAGAGCTCTGGAGGATTCTTGCCCACCTTGGAGATCTCCTTTTCTGTGAAGGTCAGGATCTTGACCTCCAGCCTGCGATCAGAGGTCTGCTCTGGCCTCCACGCCCTCAGCCTCGGTGGGGGGAGCAGCAGGGAGCCAGGTCATCCATGGTCAGGGCCTGGCCAGACTGACGGCAGGAGGGAAGAGGTGTGGTGTTCTGAGATAACCCATTTGTCCTGTCAGCCGACTTGATTTACCGTTTGGGTTTTCAGCTGTAATTACGGGGAAACGCAAACCTAATCTCACCAGGTTTAATCAGGGGAGCTGATTTATAGATTGATTACAACCTAATAGATTTTCTGTATTAGGAGCTGAATGGAACCAATGAGCAACTGACCGAGTGAGGCTGGTCTGTTACACGGGGAGACAGAAAAGAAAAATGAAACCCAAGAATCGAGGGGAGGAAGGGAGGGGGTGTAAGATGTGAGGAGAGAGAGGCCAGGGAGGGAACCCAAGAGGGAGACATGGGCCTGGGACAGGTAGAGAGGAGAAAGCAAGTGGAATTTAGTGGATTTAGGGAGAGAGCTTTGGGGACCAATCTGGTCCAGCTCATTATTGAACTTTTCTGAGCCACAACGTCTTCATCTGTAAAATGGGCATAATTAATATCTTCTTCGCAGGGTGTCTGTGAAGGTAAAATGAGACTGTGTATGTGGAAGAGCTGAGCGTGGTGCCTGCTACACAGAAGGGGGTGAGGTGGGGAGGAGGGTAAAGGGAAGAGGGAGGAAATAGGAAAGTGGAAGGAGAGAGAGAGAGAACAGAAAGATGACAAGAAAGAGAACACTGGCAGACACTGATTCCAGCACTATGCACAATTGCCGTGGAAATGATTGCTACATGCCCTCAACATCCACACTCCCGTTTCCATAGCCATGAACTCTGAACTTTGGACCAGGATAAAGTTTCCCAGCTTCCCTTGCTGTTCGGTGAGGCCATGTGACAAATTCTGGCCAATGGAGACTGAAGCTCAGAGAGGTTAAGAAATTATTCAAAGACACAGAGCTCTAAGCAAAGTCTATTGTTCTACTGCCAATGCTATAATGCCAGTCTGCCCAAAGGAGCCATCCCTGCTGGTGCATGAATTACTTGTACAGTTCGGAAGCTGACTTTAGCAAAATTATTATTATCTTTTTCAGCTAAAAGAAATCCAAAGCTGAGGTACTTTATTCAGCTGATGACAGAACAAGGCCAAGAAACAGGTTTTCTCTTCCATGCCTGGCCTAGATGTGTTACTTAGCTGATGGAATCAACTCTTTGGTCTATTTTCCCTGTTATGTTTGTGTCTGATTTTGAGGGAGATTATTTTTTAAGGTTTTAACTTTTATGTGGAGGCCTCTTCCTACCTGAAATAGCTTAGATCTTAAACTCTTCTTCAAATATCAGCCACAGTCATGATGCCAAATGGATGTGGTATAAACTCCTTGCAAGAGTGATCAAGAAAAGAGAGAAAGCCCAAATGAACAATATCAGGACTGAAAGAGGAGACATCATTACAGATTTCACAGATATTAAAAGATAATCAGAGTATATTATGAATAATTTTATGCAACAGATTCAACAACTTCGATGAAATGGACAAATTCCTTGGACACAGTGGCTGAAACTTTTGAGCTGGGGCTCCAGTGAGCTGAACTTCTTAAGTGCCAAACCCAATGGATACTTTTGGGGTCTTACTTGACCCCTCTGTGTCATTTGACACTGCTGACTGCTCCTCCTCAATATCCTCTTTTGCCTTCCATGAAACACTTTTAGTGTTTCTCCTTTTAGACTCTTTCCCCTCCTCCTTTGTGCTTATAGTATCCTCTAACGACTCTCCTGGGCTCTCCATTCTTTTAATTCCACATTTGTATACCGGGCTTTAACTATGCTGATGGCTCCCAAATCTGCAGCCCAAATTGCTTTACTAAGCCCCAAATGGACTAACTATCTAACTTCTGTCTGAACAATTAGTTGTCTATGCTGGACAGCAAGTGCCCACCACCCCTTGGATGCCCTTAGACCCTCAAGTTCAACATTTCCTCTTTGCTAATAATATCTCATTTGCATTTGGAAACTATCCCTCCCCCATTCCCAATCCATGTAGGTCAGGAAGAGTCCCCTCTTAGGACCCAACTTGACCATCTCTAGACCATCCTCCACAAACCACATCCCATTTTGGTGGGTTTAAAGCCGGGGTCCAAATTCTTTGACATTGCTCCATTGAGAGGTGTGGCTCCCTCCATGTGAATCTAAGCAGGTTTGTGACTGCTTTGACCAATAGAAGTGTCACTGTGTTGACTTCTGAGGTTAGGAGGGAAAGTCCATGCAGCTTCCACTGGTCCTGCAGTGCTCGGTCTGGAGGCCCCCTCTGAGGAGGTTTCCTCTCAGAACCCAGCACCGTATTGTGAAAAGTCCAATTCACGCGGAGAGGCCGTGTGTAGGTGCTCCAGCCAACAGTCCCAGCCGAGCCAGCTTTCAAATGATCTCAGTCCAGGCGCCAGATCTGAGAAGCATTTCGGAAGTGAATTCTCCATCCCCAGATGTTCCAGATGCCACTATTTGAGTCCTCACAGCTGAGCTTCCAGACAGAATAGAGCCAAGAAGAGCTGCCTCAGCTGTGCTCTGTCCATTTTCCAGACCTACAAAATTTGTGATCATAACAAAATGGTTGGGCCAAACCGCTAAATTTTGGGTGGTTTGTTACATAGTACAGAATAGTAGCTGGGACACTTATGCCACACACCTGCTTAAAATGTTCCACTAGTTCCACATCGCCATCAGGATGAAGTCCAAATTCCTTTGCCCTTCGTTATGAGCTTCCTGCCCATCCACCAGAGCCATCTCCTGTCCCTGCCCACAAGAGCCCTGGTCCCAGGCATACTGCAATTCCTCGAATGTTCCTTACTCTTCTAGGCTTCCATGCCTTTGTACATGCTGTTGCTTTGCCTTGATGTCTTTCTGACCTCCAGTTATTAAGTGAATCATCTGGGAAATTGAGGGATGTAAATCCACTTTCTTCCCTGAAATCCTTTCTTCCAGGAATAATCGAGTTTGCATGGTCCTAAAACAGTTCAGGTGCTCTGTGAAATAATATTTTTAAAATATTTTAAATATTTGCTAGGTCTCTGAACAGTTATATGGATTCTGGAGCTAGATTGCCTGCATTCAAATCCTTCATAGAGTTGTGGTCAGGATGAAATGAGTTAAAATGTGTAAAGCTCTTAGAATGATGCCTGCAGGGAGTGCTTGGATAAATAAGTATTTGTTTAAGATAAAATAAATCTTGCCCAGCCAGTGTGGCTGAGCTGTTGAGCATCGGCATATGATCCAGGAGATTGGGGTTCGATTCACGGTAAGGACACATGCCCGGGATGCGGGCTCCATCCCTAGCAGGGGGCGTGCAGGAGGCAGTTGATCAATGACTCTCTCTCATCATTGATGTTTTTATTTCTCTCACTCTTCCTCTCTCTGAAATACATAAAATTTTAAGGAAAAAAAAGAACTTATCTGAATATTTAAATTAAGTACATAAATAAATCTCCAGCAAATAGTTAACTCTAGTCACTGCTCAGGCTTCATTCAGTATCACCTTCTTTGGGAGACCTCCCAAATGCTTTCCCCCCATTCTAGCTGGCTTCACACACAGGTTCATGTTTTCTTAGCACCTTCAGCTTCCCAGTTACATTTGTCACTGTCTGAAATCCTATCATTGGGGTTGTTAGTATCCCTCATCTATGAGATCCTTAAAGGCAGGGGCTGGGTTTTGCTCCTTTCTTTCTACCCATAAGCTAAGTCATATTAGGCCTTCAGTAAATGTGTATTAAATTGAATCTTGCTTTGATTTTACAATCACAGTAACTCAAGCCCAGAAAAGGCTAAATGAGTTCTCCTAAGTCATACAGGCAATTAGTGGCTAAAGAGAGACTAAAACTTTCAGTCCTGTTCTCTGATGACTGCCAGGCCTAAGCTGGTTACTGCGTGTGTCCACCAGTATCACCACTAACCCCTGTTGACCATCTCCTTTGAAAATTATTTTAATCAGATACCAATAAAATAATCCATGGTCTTTTGGCATCCTTCCTCTGAGCCCCGGGACTGTTTTACTATTACTCCTGCAGAAAGAGGATTACTGGGAAGTGGATTTGCATCTTTCCAATTCTTCCCACGGTCTCCTGAATTTCAGGATAATTCCGATGCATTGAACCCTCCCTAAGGTAAGAGGCATTGCCTGCATCCGCTCACTTTTTCCCATGTGGAGGTGAGTGCGGCATTATTCAGAAAATCTAATTCAATGTGGGACCTCCTTCTGTCGAGTTGGACACAGGACGGCCTATTCCCATTGCTTCCACCAACTGCCGCACTGTCAACACCAGGAGGCGCTGTGTCCTCGTTGGCTTTTTAACCACCACGTCGAGCACACAGGCGGCCAGGTTGTCGTCCAGGACAATTCAGGGGATGGTACCCAGCATGTATGTATGTATGTATGTATGTATGTATGTATGTATGTATGTGTGTGTGTGTGTGTGTGTTTAAAAAACCCCCCACAAAATCCTCACCCGAGGACATGCTTAGAGAAAGGCAGGGAGAGAGAAAGATTGAGAGAAACACCCACCAGTTGCCTCCCTATTTTCCTCGGCTCAGGATCAAACCTGCAACCCAGGGATGTGCCCCGACGGGAACCGAACCTGCAACCCTTACGGTGCACGGGACATCGCTCAGCCAGCTGAGCCACCCCGGCGGGGCAGAGGGTCCCATTTTAATCAGTTTGGCGGAGACCCGTTGGAAAAGCTGCCTCCTGCTTTAGGCTCTATTTCCAAGCCTGAGATCGCTGCCGCTCGGTGAAACTAGTCCGTTTAAATCAGAGTGAACCGAAGGCCTCCTAGGGCGAGGCGCCCTGCGATCGGTGCCTCCCCCTCCCTCCTCCAGCTCGAGGCTTTCCCGAGCCTGCCCTCCGAGGACGCGCGGCCCGTTCTCACTGTCCTTGGCGGGGGTCCCCGCCCGAGTCACCTGTCGAGGGAGGGCGCGGTGTGCCCGCCCCCCCCAGTGTCTGGACAGCCCGCTCGCTCTGCGCTCCCTCTTCTACTTTCTTGCCCTGCGCCCTGATTTGTAAGTGGTATTTTTAGGGGGGTGGGGTGGGGGCGGAGAGAAGGGCGGGGAAGGGGCCCGGCGGGGAGGGGCGCCGGAGCGCTGTCGCCGAGTGTCACGCCGCCCTCTCCTCCGCTCACCGGGGTGTGGGGGCGCCTCGCAGCGCGCGGCAGAGGGCCGGGCGCGTGGGGACGCGGGGACGCGGGAGCGCGGCTTCCCTGCCAGCTGCGCCGCGCCCGGAGCGCACCGGCCGCCTGAGCTCGGCGCGGAGCCCGGAGCCCGGAGCCCGGAGCCGGCCCCCCCGCCCCCCGCCTGCTGTGCGCTGGGCGGCAGCCCGGCTCCCGGGGAGCGCGCCCCGCGATGGATCCTTCGCACAAAGACGCCGAGACGGCGGCGGCGGCGGCGGCGGCGGCGGCGGACCCCCGGGGGGCGTCCTCGTCTAGCGGGGTGGTCGTGCAGGTCCGCGAGAAGAAGGGCCCCCTGCGCGCTGCCATCCCCTACATGCCCTTCCCGGTGGCCGTCATCTGCCTCTTCCTCAACACTTTCGTGCCGGGTTTAGGTAAGACACGGCGGCCGCGACCCCCGCGCCCCGGGCCCGCCGCGGGAGGGCAGGCGGGCAGGGCCGGGAGCGGTCCTCGGGTGGCGCCTGCGGCTGCAAGTGCGCCGGCCGCGCTCCCAGCGCCCCCTGGCCGACGGCTACGGCGCGTGGAGCAGGCGCCCCCCAGCGCGCAGGGCTCCCCCACCCGCCTTTCACCTTCCCCCACCTGTGAACGCGGTTGTCCGGCCCCAAGAGCCGGAAACTTTGCGGGGGAATGTTGGAGCCCCTGGGCGCCTGTCAGGACCGCTCCCCTCCAGGTGTCCCCCCAAATCCCGCCCCTTCTCTCCGCCGCGCACCCCTTTCTCCAAGGGGCCCCGGACCGGACCGGAGCGCTGCGGCCACCGAGTCCCGGGAGCCCGAGAAGTCCGCGGAGCTGGGGAGCAGGGGGACGAGCCGGGCTTAGGAGACACTGCAGCCCCGCCTGCGTTCGCGGGGTGCAGACGGGTGGGGGGCGCGCTCTTTAGCCAGGGACTCCTTCGCCTCCTTTCAGAGAGCCCGCCTTTCCACCAGCACCCCGCGGGGCGCCAAGGGGATGGGGGGTGATTAGTTTGGATACCTGTGGGTTTTATTTTTTAAATTAAAAAAAAATTTTGATATTTAGAGAGACAGGAAGGGAGGGAGAGAGAAACATCCACGTGAGAGTAACATCGTGAGAGCGTAACATCTTCTGGCTGCCTCCTGGGGATCGAGGCCGCAACCCCGGCCTGTGCCGGGCCGGGAATCAACCCGCAACCTTCTGGTGCGCGGGAGGACACCCAACCAACGGAGCCCCTACGGCCAGGGCGGGTGCCTGTGGGTCTGGGCCGCACCTGGACAGAGGTCACTCGAAATTCAGTCCCCTCCCTTCAGTCCCTTTGAAAGTGGAGAGCGCGCCCACGCAATTTCGCGTTGGAGTCTGGCTGCCTGGAGGGACCCTGATGGCACCCCTGTTCCAAATTTTAAAACAAGGGCCCATCACAGAGATAGGCATGCCGAAGGGTGCGTAAGGGAGGGGGCATAAGTTTCCCTGACCCTCTTTGATCCCCAGCCTCAAATCTCTGCAGGCCCTCCCCCCACTCCCAGGTTGCCTGCTTGGCTCTGGCTGTTCTTCTTGCTAAGAGGTGCCCCTTCTCCAATTCTGTGCGGACAGAGAGGGGGGCACCTTTGTGCCCTCTTCAGGAGCCAGCCTGCCCCTGTGGGCCAGCTAGTTGCCAGCGTCTGGCTCCAAGTTCCCAAGAACCGAGGTCAGCCAGAAGTGGTTTTCTGTTGGACTCTGGCCTTTCTCACGGCCTTGCTCTTAGCCAGCTTAGCTCGGGCCTGGCTGGGAGAGGGTCACACCCACCCACGCAGGACATGTCCCCTTTCCCTTGCTTGTCTTTATGTCTGCGGGGATGCGGTGGCCAGAGCAGCACATCTGCCTGAGCAGGCTAGGTGGCCTCCAGCAGCCTAAGATCGGCCTTGTCCCTGGCTGGCACCTTGTGCATTCAGACGCCAGGAGGAGGCTAGCTGATGTTCATTTAGCTGTGTCAGAAATTCCACCTGCTGGAGTATAAACACACTGTCTGTCCCTCTCTCTGGGATGTGAAGATCACCAGCAGGACCGCATCCCAATTCCACTTTTTTTTCTTTTCTTTTTAAAGTGGTGAAATAAATGCCACCCTATGGTCTTTTGAGGAAACAAACAAATTGGTGCCAGGTGGGAGAGGCTGTGCCAAGTCCCTGCTGAGCGAGGGAGCCACCCCCGGGGAGGCAGCAGCCCACCTGTGCATCTGTGCCTGCCCTCCCGGGTCTCATCTCACTAGGTACCTCTGCTGCAGGCCCCTGTCCTCCGCCCCCCACCCCCTTAGGGACCCAGTTTCCCCCTCTACACGCTTTCCTTTGTTAGATCAGAATCCTGTGGGATTTTTGTGAGAAACCTCTCCGAGAAGCCAGGAGAAAATAAGGAAAGCACAAAAGTAATAAAACAGGTGGGTCATGGGTGTACAGACTTCTGAATTTTCAGTGATTGAATCCAGGCGGTTTTCATTTTGTCCCTGTAGAGTTGCCTGGGTGCACAGGCCCCTGCTCCTTTCTGCACGGAAGGGGTCCTGATCCTGGGCAGATCTGTGAACCAGGGGTGCCTGTCTCTCGGGGTTGCTGGGAGAATGGAATGAGATTATGCAGAGCTCAGGGGTCTGGCGCATAGGGAGTGCTCTGGAGATGGTGGGTCCCTCTTGCTCTTTGTCCTTCTGTGGAGCTGACACTGGTTCCATCTCTAGGGGTGTGTGTGGGGGGGTGCCTTTCTGGACCTTTCTTCTGAGTATTTGTTGATTTCTCTGCTCCCCTTGACCTGTAGTGGAGTCCTGTACGACGAATCAGCTCAGGCAAAATTTGCAGGCGGTCCCTCCACCTCCGGACTCCTACCCCTGCCCTCCACATCTCTAGGTCCTCTAGGCTTAGCGGAAGCTCCTGTGAAAACTGAATATTCCTGTCTGGCTCTGCTCTTTGAGGAAATGCAGCCAATTTAAATCCATTCACTCATTCATTCCACAAACACAGAGCATCCACCGCAGGCCAGGCACTGGGGATGTGACAGTAAATAAATCAGCCAGGATGTCCTTGATTATTGAGAGCAATTGATGCAAACTTTGTTTAAGCTTGATAAATGCCACGATGGCAGCAGGAACAGTGTTTTGGCCACAATTAATTTTTCCTGGATTGGGGGCTAGAGAAAGCCTCCCAGAGGGAGTAGTATTAGGTTAGACCCTGCAGAAAAAACCCATCACATGGCCCCAAGCTCCTTCCATCCTCACGTCACTCTTACTGTCTGGAAACTGGGCAGACCATTGGCCCAAAGATCTTTTTTTTCTGGAAGCTTCCTTCCCTACAAGTCCTCTCCTCATTTGCAAATTGGACAAGAGTGCAAGTGTTGGGATGGATGAAGGCATGTAGGTGTCGCAGGCCCATGGAAGACCTGCCACGGAGAAGCCCAGTCTTTACAATTCCCTGGTGACTTCTCGATCCAAGCAACAGTGCTGTCGGGATGACACTCAGGCCAGGAAGAGGGATGTTTCCTCTTCTGGGGAGAGGATGGGAAGCAGAAATGATTTATGATCTCTCCGATTCCTCACTGGAACAAAAAAACCAAATTTTAAAAATGGATGGATGACGGTGCCCTGACCGGGTGGTTCAGTTGGTTGGAGTGTCGCCCCGTACGCTAAAGGATTGCAGGTTCGATTCCCATTACCAGGGCACATACCTAGGTTTAGGGTTCAACCCTAGTTGGGATGGGTATGGGAGACGACCGATCGTTGTTTCTCACATTGATGTTTCTCTCTCTCTCTCCCTCCCTTCGTCTCTAAAAATCAGTGGAAACATACCCTCGGGTGATGATTAAAAATAAAGATGATGGTAAGAGAGTCACCTAGTTCTATTCAGTGACACTCTACCGATAAAGACCACTGCCTGTATCTTCATAGTCCAACAAGTAGGACGTTTATAAGGATATAAACAATTACTCATACACGTAAGCAAAGTTCATTGTGACGCCCCCAAATAGCCAGAGAGTTTGTCTGTTGGTCAGGGGAAAAATTACACTTTCAGTTTTAAAAATTATATCTATCTTGATTGACTTGGTGAAATGAAAATACTGATAATTTCGATAGTGGGAGGGAAAGTGGGACAGTTGACCATACTGTCAGACTAATGTTGGCCATTAATCTCCTGTTGAATATTCATAAGCATTTAATCTATCCCCAATATACCGCCTACTCTTTGACACTCAACTGAGGTCTTGCTTCCCCTGTAGGAGAACCAGTGGCTGGTTCAGCTTCTTCTCTTTCTCTCCCCTCTAGGCCTAAGGCTCAAAATGATATTTATTATGTTCTACCTTGTGGCATCTTTTGTATTGTTGGCTTTCTGTTACTCTTTCAAGAGTTTATTCTTTGTCGATCTATATGTAAGTTCCTTGAGAGCAGCAACCATTTAAAATTTCTCCTTGACGTAGTATGTTATTTGTGAATACATATTAACTAGAATTATACTCCAGGAATAGGCATTAGAAATCATGTGGCCCCACAGCTTAATTTTACATAAGAAGTGAGGCAGGCCAGGATCTGGAAGTGTATATCCAGGTAAGGACCAAGGAAGTTTATATCCTATTTAACTTTTCAAAGGAAGTACTTTGAGGGTACATTTTAGTAAACAACAGTATAAATCAAGAAAGAAGATAAGAGATCCAGGAAATAATTCATCCAATTCAGGGCAGCCATGAAAGGCAGCCCCAGGATAAAATCATTTGCAGGCCTGGAGAGCAGTCAGTCTTCATTAGAGTAGGAGGACAGGAAGCTCCAGGAAAGTGGTCTCTGAGGGCGCTGGAGGAGGGGACATTTCACAGAGTAGAGAGTATTATTGTGATACTGTAAGAAATTAAAGTTGTGATAAAAAACAGAAAGTAAGTGAGAAAAACAGGAGGCAATTAGTAACTGCAGTTAAGCCAAAAAGTTATGCAAAAGCATTAGGATCCCCAAATGAAGGAACCTGCCCAGTGAGATCAGGGGGTGAGCAGGCTTCGAAAAGAATGAAAGGTTCCAAACAATGACTGGAAAATTTGGGAGATATTAGGGATCCGAAGAAGAAGGCATGTGCTTTTTCTACCAACAATATGAAAGAGAGGTAATCAGCAACTTCCGGAAGAACACAAACATTTTCATGAAAGGCATAGCTCTTATGTGAAGCAAATAAAAAAGTGGCCTGATTTTGAGCAAGTGGGGGAATGTGAGAAAGGTTCTTTTAAGTGCATAGGGCCTGTTATTGGACCAGTGGTGCACAATACAGCTCTTAGGTTCTCTTTGACTCTGCAGCCTAGAATATTTGCTTAGTCATAATGCTCTGAAGGCTGCTCAGTGGTTTTCAACTTCTAAAACCAAACACAGACAAAGCACTGAAGACTACTTAAAATAGCTATAAAGAAGGATATGAAGATTTTCCACCTTGACAATATAAAGCATATATATTTTTTATATATCTGTATTGATTTCAGAGAGAGGAAGGGAGAGGGAGAGGAAGAGATAGAAACATCAATAATGAGAGAGTCATTGATCGGCTGCCTCCTGCACGCCCCCGACTGGGGACTGAGCCCACAGCCCCGACATGTGCCCTGACCAGGAATCAAACCCTGATCTCCTGGATCCTAGGTCGATACTCAACCACTGAGCCACGCTGGCTGGGCCCACCTTGATAATATAAACTGAAGAGCACAACCCCTTAGAAGTTGGCAGACGAAGGAGTAGGGCAGTTGGAAGACAAGAGAAGGGCAATTGTGATAGATTGAATTATTGCTTCGAATTACTCACTGTCCTCCTGTAGCTTGCCACACCTCCTGGGGGAGGGGAGTACTTCCTTCCCAGCCCATTGATGTCAAGTTTGGGCATGTGACTTGCTTTGACGAATTGAGTGTAAGTGGGAGTGACATAGGCCGTGCCTGAGCAGACACTTTGCCTGAGCTGACACTTTAAGAGGCATTGTGAGCTTCTGTGATCGTTTTTCCCCCCTCTCTCATGAGCATGGAAGGTCTCAGATGGGGGCTGCTCTTCAACCTGGCTCCCAGAATAAAGAGGAAATCAGAAGCAGGGCCTGGCATGGCATGCGAATGATAAATATGCCTGAGTTGCTAAGGTTTTTTTGTTTTTGTTTATAGTATTGTTTTTATCCTAGCACACCCACCAGAGCTGAGTAACACGTAGAGGGTAGGTTAGGGGTGTGTGAATACCCTCCTCATAAAAAGTGGGAGATCAAGAGATGCTGTGTGTAATCGATAGACCAAGAAATAAAGGTTACCAAAGTAATCAATAGATGAACTGAAATAGTGATATGTTGGGGCTATGGGACAATAGCAGTGTGCTGGGACAATGTTGGGACAAGAGTAGAATAGAGTTGGGGGTAAGGTATTAGGCTACTTCTTATGTATCAGTATAGAAAGTCAATAACTGATGTCTAAAGTTGATAAAACACGAAATGGCAATATAAGCATACTTTGGAGATTAGAGAAACATCAGAAGAATTCCCACCCTCTCTGGCATCATCAGTTTTTCTTTGTCTAATAGCTCATCCCTGGAAGCTAAATACACACATGCTAAAATTCTCTCCCGTCTTTGAAAAATAGCCTCTCCTGATCCTACCTCCCCGCTCCGGCCACTGCTCCTTTCTCTTCTGCCCCTTACAGCTGGGTTCCCTGAAGTTGTCTGGATTTGTTGTCACCAACCCCTCTTCTCTCACTTCCCCTTGAACCCCCTCTAATCATATTTTGCCTCTATCACTCACCTACAGGATGGCCAGTCACCTCCAGGTTGCTGACTTCTCCAAGGTCAATCCTCTGCCTGGGTCTTCCTGGCCCTCTCAGTAGCACTGGGCACAATAGTCGCTTCTTTCTCCTGGAAATGCTGCCTTCATTTGGCATCTGGGACACCGCCCTCTCCTGGTTTTCCTTATACCTCCCGCTTCCTTTGCTCATCTCATCAACCTCCAAACTTGGGAGTCCCCAGGGCACTTGATCTCCTTTATCTCCCATCTTCTCTTTGATCTTGATCTCTTTTCAGCCTACACTCACTCCCTTGATGTTCATGCTCAGGCCCCTGGCTTTCAATTGCATCCTTAGGATGTCGACTCACAAATGCAGATCTCTAGCTCGGACCCCTCCCTCCAACTCCAGAGTGTTACATTCAACAGACTTCTCAGCATCTCCCCTTGGAATCCAAAAGACATCCTGGAGTTAACTTATCCAAAGCTAAACTCCTGATCCCCCCCCCCCCAATCTTATCTGTCCCCATCACAGCAAATGGCATCCTTTCTGAAACTCAGGCCCCAAACTGCTACTCATCCTGGACTTCTCTTTTCCTCACATCCCATGCCCAATCTATCAGGAAATACTCTTGGCTCTGCTTTCAAAATCGATTCAATATCTGACTACTTCTCAAGCCTCCATTTCTTCCTGAATGATTCCAATGGCCTCTTAAATGGTTTGCTTGCCTTTATTGACTCTTATAGTCTCTCCTCAACATGGCAGCCAGAGTGATCGTTTTAAAACACAAGCGAGTCAGATCATGTCACTTTTGAGCTGGAAACCCTCCAGTATCTCCCATGTCACTCAAGTAAAAGCTCAGGTCCTTATTATGACCAACAAGGCCCTAGGCCAGAACTTTCCAAAAGAAATGTAACACAAGCCACAGATGTAATCTAAATTTTCCAGCACCTATATTATAAAAAATAAAAAGGAACAGGTGAAATTAACATTAACAGTATACAGGGGTGGGCAAAAGTCAGCTTACAGTTGTAATACAATAATTAATAAATAATAATCCAAGAATAAACTGTTTTGCTTACTTACAACTGTATGGCTACTTTTGCTCACCCTGTATTTTACTTAACCCAGTATATCCAAAATATTACCATTCATTTTACACATGAGAGGCCTCCTCTGGCACTCAACACTCTAAAATTTCACCATCACTTACCCTGGCCTGAGGCCTTTCTGCCCACCATAGCATCCGCCTTGTACTGGATGGTTTATTACTACTTGAATTAAGTGACTGCACCCGTGTTTTATAAAGATCTGGTGAGGGCTGCAGAGACCACACGTGACCTATCCGTGACTGCATCAGATCCTGCCACCTGGACCACCTTCTCACTGCCCAGCCTTTTCCCCTGCTAATAACTTTACTGAGATATATTTACATATCACAGAAGTCACTTTTTCAAGGTATAGCAAGTTCCTTCCCCTGGCCTGTCTTCCAGTCTCACTATTTGCTCAGAAGCTTAAGGTGACAAGAACACCTTGAGGTGCTTTGGGGGAGGAGTGACTGGGAGCCTTCGTGTCGCTGTCTGAGTTCTGTGCAGGGGCCTTCGTCCCACATTGGTGCCGCAGATGGGCCAGACGCAAGCAGCCTGGAGGCTTCCGGAACAAACACTGTTTGGGAGGTTGTCATATTTTATTTTCTGTTTTGTTTTGAAAAGAAGCATTTCACCAAGAAGGAAAACTTTCTCAATGAAAACGGACTAGCACGGCGCCAGGAGCATAATGGGCGTTGCTGAGGTGGAGACAGATGGGCTCTGGCCCTGGTTGTGGGCGTTGCCTTGTTCTGAGAAGGGTCACCCTTAGGCCAAGCTGCAGAAGGGAGCGCCAAGAGAGGTTCAGATGGACGGGGGTCTTCCTGGGTCCCCGCTCAGTGCAGCAATGCTGTTATGTTGCTGTTTTATTTATTTATTTTATTATTTTTTTTTAATGTTGCTGTTTTAATAGACTTCTGTGTTAGCAGTTAAGCATATCTCTTCTCATGTGTCAGCTCTGACCATTCTTTTGCTCTGAAGTCTTCAATAGCTCCCCACTGTCCCTGGAGCCAATTTCATTTTCTACATTGGACCCACAAGGATTCAATGAACTTCACCTACGCTTTCCCCTCCTTTATTTATTTATCTTTAAAATATGTTTTTAGTGATTTTTAGAGAGAGAAAAGGGAGAGGGAGAAGGGAAAGAGAGAGAGACACACACTTCAATCGGCTGCCTCCTGCACGCCCCCTACTGGGGATTAAGCCCACATCCCAGGCATGTGCCCCGACTGGGAACTGAACCAGCAACCTCTTGCTGCATGGGTCGACACTCAACCATTGAGCCTCACTGGCCGGGCTTCCCTCTCTTTGTTTAGTCCAACTGGGCAACTGGCTTTTACTAGGTGCTGCCCATATGTTTCTGCTCCTGCCTGGAACTCCCCACCATCATCTCTAAATCCTACCCAGCCTTCAAGGCACATCTCCACTGCCCCTCCAAGCCTTTCTTGATCGCTCCCACGTGGTGAGCTCCCTGGGACTGTCAAGCCACTTAGGACACTCCTCTTGTTCTCCTTAAATTCTAGTCCTTAAATTCTGGTTCTTCTGTTTTTGTCTTAATCTTATCCTTGAACCATCTCCTTGAGGGGAGGGGCTATGCTTTCCTCCCCTTCTGCCTCCCCCAGCACCTAGCACCTTTCCAATAGGTATTGGTGGAAGTAGGCTATGCATGCATACTGACTTCTGGTGGTGGAGCCAAGGGCAGGTCCTCGTTCCTTTAACCTAGTGAGCCCTTATCCAAGGGACTTAGGCTTTTGTGTCCCTTCTCAGCATTCCTAGCTTAGAGGGAAGGGGCAGAGTTCTCAGGACTGCAGGCAGGGTCAGGGGTGTTGTACCACAGCACGTGTGTCTCTGAGGAGTCCTTGGTGTACTGGTCACTCAGGGGAGGGACATGGGCAGAGGCGGGATGTTGGCTGCCCCATCATAGAGACATAGGGCCTATTCTCTGGGGTATTTGTTGGGAACAGTCACAGTGTTACTGAGAAGAGTCAGGCCACCATCCATCTTTTTGAGTTGTAGAGCTAATGACAGATAAGTGGGAGGTGGAGAGAGATGGTGGTGATCAATCTTAGTAAACCACTTTAATAAAGATTGGTTTGGTCAACAGCCATCAAATTAAATCTAGGGGGAAATTTTGATGAGGAGCAGAATATTAGCATGATCTGAAAGGGTCTCTCTGCAGAATGCTTATAACTTGCAAGGAAAAAAGCCATCCAGTGAAGAAACCAGATAGCATCTTGACTGGGTGAAAAAAAACCCCACCTTACCTGGACCTTGAAAACATTGTGCCAGGTGAAAGAAGCCAGTCGTGAAAGACCACGTGTTGTACGATTCCACTGATATGAAATGTCCAGACTGGGCAGATCTGCAGAGACAGAAAGTAATTGTGGGGGGAGGACTAGGGCAATTGGGAGGACCTGGGGCAGGATTGTAATGGGTGTGGGGTTTTGGGGGAGTGATGAAAATGATCTAAACTTTATTATGGTCATAGTTACCTAACTGAATATACTGAAGCCACTGGATTATTAAATGGGTGAATGTTACAGTGTGTGCATTATATTTCAAGAAAACTGTTAAAAAATTAGCATCAATGAGGAGGGGCTGGCAGACCTTACATGCCTCCTGATGTGATGTCCTGAGAGGGACACACATCACTTCTGTAGTATTCAGGCTGGGGGTGTACAACCCGAATTGATTCATGAGGAAATATCAGAAAAGCCCACATTGAGGACATTCTACAAAATACCTAACCTGTATTCTTCAAACATATCATTGTCATGAAAGATTTAAAAAGACTAAAAACATGACAACTAAATGCAAAGCATGATCGTGTGCTGGAGGAAAAATGAATACCAATAAGGACATTATGGAGATAACTGAGAAAATTGGGAAATGGACTGTAGCTTAGGTAAAATATTATATCCGTATCACATTTCCTGAAGTTGAAATCCATACTATGACTGTGTAACAGAATACCTTTGTTCTTTGGAAACACACTGAAATATTAAGGAACAAAAGGCTATGATATATTTAGCCTATTCACAATGGTTCAGAAAAATAATAATACGAAGAAAGAAAGAGAGAGAAATAAAACAAATGTAAAGTGTTACAAACTGGCAATTTAGCTAAAGGGAGGACAGGAGTCCTCTGTATTATTCTTGAAATGTCTCTGTGAGTTTGAAAGTATTTTAAAATAAAAAGTTAAAAAATTATATGGTTAGCCCGGCCGGCGTGGCTCAGCGGTTGAGCATTGGCCTAGGATCCAGGTGATCCGGGTTCGATTCCCGGTCAGGGCACATGCCTGGGTTGCGGGCTCGATCCCCAGCAGGGGGCCTGCAGGAGGCAGCCGATCCATGACCCTCTCATCATTGATGTTTCTCTCTCTCTCCCTCTCCCTTCCTCTCTCTGAAGTCAATAAAAACATATTTTAAAAAAACTCTAAGAAAAAAAATCATACGGTTAAAAGCCAAACATGCTCATATAGTTCAGACACAGCAATTGCACCGAAATCCAAATTACTGTACCTGAAGTTTGTCACATTCACTTTCTTATCACCTACGGTCTATCTACCAGCTCTAGCTAACTCAGGGACCATCTGGAGCCACAGGAAGAAAGTCATGGTGCAGGGTGGCATTGGCTTGCAGGGCCCAGACCCTCAAAAGAGGCTTTCCCAGGGACCCTTAGTAGTACAGGCCCATTGTCACACCAAAGCTCATCGTAGCCATTTGGGAGTGTGAGTTGTCCCTGCTCCACCAGCACAGGCTTGATTATAACGAAAGTGAGTTTCCCAGGAGGCTGGGCCAGTGCCCACAACTAGGTTCCCTGCAGTGGCTGGTTGGAACTAAACGGGCTGCATTTGTAGCCATCCTTTGGGGCCGATCAGGAATTTAAATGCTTCAGCCAGAGCTGGACCAGATCCCGATGCAACAGAGCTATTTGGAGAATTCTTTTTATTCTTGGTTATCCCTCTTTTTGACATATCAGGATGGAGTCCAAGAAGCATTCATGGACCTCAAAGAAACCAACCTCAAACCAACAACCAATGACAGTGCCGTGCCAGGAGGGCATGGCAGAGCTGCCCCTTAGCCTTGGCTACCCTGAGGGGCCATGTGAGTTGAACACACAAGTGGAAACTTCCTGTGGCTTGGCTCAGAAGGGAAAAAGAAACATAATCATCTTAGGCCCAAATAATTGGAGTTCTAAGGCTCAAGGCAGAAAGGGGGGCATTGGAGGGTGAACCAAACCATGCAGGTTGGGCAGTGCCCGTGGCCAGACTCTGAGTCTGATACATCCTGAGAAGAGGGGTTTGGGAACTGACCTGGGCTAAAGGGAAGCGGAGAAAAACCATGGCTTTGGCGAGATACCTGATTGCTTGGGCCCACTCTTGGGCGGGACTGCTGTGCGTTTTATTTTCCCCACTAGCTTCTCACCTAAGCCCAATGCAGCTGATGTCGTAGGATGTTCTAGATCTCCCAGTGCAGGTTCCCCTGGAGAGTCGAGAGCTGGGCCTGCCCTGTGTCAGGATGCTTGGAGATTGACCAAAGCACCCCTTCAAGGCAGACCCAGGGGAGGGGTGGGTGAGCAGTGATGTCTCCCCAATGCTGTTTGCATCCCATCATTTCATATTGTGTGTGGGGTTCCCCACCCACCACCCCCAGACAACAGGGGATCGGCACCACAACCAATCATGAGGGGAAACACACATGATTCTCAACATAAGCCTGAAGACAATTCATATCAATTGGGGGTAATGGGCGCAATGATGGAAATAAGAGGCACTGAAATCAAGCGTCTCCTCTTTTGGGTTATCTGGTCTACCTACCAGTCTAGTCTTGAGTTCTAGTTTATCATGTGGGTTAGTCTTATCTCTTGGACTACATCTTTTTTGTGTCTTCCCTAATGTGTGGGCCAGTGCAGAGCACACAGCAGGATCCCAGCCCTACCTGCTGACTGATGATGAGCTGGGAAGAGGAGTGTGGCCTCTGCCGGGCTTCTCATTCCAGCTCTGTCGAAACAGCACCCTTGGCCCCATGGTTCTCCCTGTCCCCGTCCAGGCTCCACTTTGTACCCATCTGCAGCAAGGGTGGTTATTATTCTCACCTCCTTGTATGTGTGGAGATCGTAAAAGAAGTAAGGTTAAGGTTCTAGGTACCATGTGCCTGTAAGTCAGAAAGTGAGGGGAGACTCTGCTCCCAGCCACGCAGCCTGATCTGAAGTCTGAAAGAGTGAGTCTTGCCCTTGCAGACGTGGCAGGCGAGGAAGCTTTCACCCCCTGTGTCCCCTCCCTCCCCATCCATTCTCCACCCTTCCCTGGCCTGCTCTGGGCCAGGACGCTGACCTCTATGGGCTGCCTCACCTGCTTCAGGTGTGTCGCCCAGCGGAAGGCACTGGCAGGGATGGAGGAAAGAAGGAGAGAGGTTGGCTGTTGGCTCCTCCAGCTCCCTGACCATGATCATGGCCTCTGTCCTGCAGCCCCCCTTCCTCCACCTCCTAGCCCTCTCCAGACTCAGACAATACCCCCTCCCCTCTCCCTGCCCCTTCAGGCTCAGGGGTGGGAATGGCCTCCCACTGTTTCTAATCCTCAGCATTTCATCTCCTTGGGGGTTCCCTGGGCCTTCCTGGGCCTCTGTGAATAGTCCCTTCATCTGGCCCTGGCTCAAGCCTCTCTTTCCTGCTGGGACCCCCACTGGCACAGAGACGTTTGTGTTTAGCACCCTAACCGGGCACCCCCTTAGCATCACTGCCCTTCCCCCCACCTTACCCCCTCCCCCCTCGTTTTCCTAAAGAAGTTGGTTTCTAACAGTCTTCCTCCAGGAAGCTCTGGAACAGCCTGTACAGGAGCCAGAGCCTCCCGCCGTCTGAAAGGTGTGGGCGTCCAGCTTCCAAATGGCTCTCAGTGCTCGTGAGATGCCACATTCCCACGTGGGCTGGGGGAGGGGCAAGGAAGAGGAGGGGCGGGGGCTGGAGACAGTGCTGAGCTTGGGGGGGGGGGGGTTATTCAAACCAGGAATCTTCTTCCTGCGTTTTCCTTTATGGTTTTTCATGTTTTTGCACCAGCCACAGCTCCTCCTTGGGCAGTTCTGGCCCCTGTTGCTTGGCTCAGAGATCTCTCTGCTGCCCACCTGCCCAGCTCTTTCCCCAGCCAGGGTTCCGCCCCTTTCCCCCAGGAAACCCAGATGCTGGAAGCTTTGCTGCCCCAGGGCCACTGCCCTCCTTCACCCTGGAGCCCTGCCTTTTCTTTCTTTCTTTTTAAAATATATCTTTATTGATTTCAGAGAGAGGGAGGGAGAGGGAGAGAGAGACAGAAACATCAATAATGAGAGAGTCATTGATCGGCTGCCTCCCGCACGCCCCCCCCCCCCCCACTGGGGATGGAGCCCGCAACCCGGGCATGTGCCCTGACCTGGAATCGAACCCCGATCTCCTGGATCCTAGGTCGATGCTCAACCGCTGAGCCATACCGGCCGGGCAGCTCTGCCTTTTCTGAGAGATTCACTGCTCAGTCCACCTCTCTCCCTCTTCCCCCCATGTGAGTCCACAGCCCTGCCAAGCTTCCAGAACCAGCTCAGCATTCTCAAGCGACCATGGGCTATTTTTCCATCTTTATCATCATTTTGGAAGACGCAACATCTGCCCGGCCTGTTTCCTCCTTCCCCTTCCTGCGATAAAAAAGATATTGAAGGCAAGTCACCGTCTCAGTCCAGTGTCCTTTCCACTCCCTAGGGCCCATCATTTTGCTTTTCTGTCTTTCATTTCTCCTGCCCTCTCCCCCTTTGGAGATGGAGACCAGCTAAAGAATAAAATGGTTTGTTCATAGTTTCTTTTCTTTTTTTTCTTCCACTCACAACAAGAACCTCCGCTGTTTGAGTTGGTAAAGCCCCGATGATTCCTTGTTATGAGACGAGTCATCAAAACACGCCTAGTACATTTTGTCTTTACAAAAGACACCGAAGAGTAATGCATCATCTACTTAAAAGGATCCCCTTTGATAGCCATCCCAATTACGTTTTTAAAAAGTTCTAGTTGGATACTTCTGAATCTGCTCTCCCCCCTCCTCTCCTGTGTGATTTGTGTTCAGACTTCTGAGAAGCAGGTTTTATAATTAGAGATTCAGCCAGGCTAAATCACAGCGGCAGAAGCTTATGCAACTGCTAAAAACCTATGGGTTAAAAATGGAATTGTCTTGCAGAGTGGGGAAGGTAATAATATCGGTGATGTGAAAATAGTATTTCGGCAACTCAGGTCTCTTACCCACATTCTTCTGCACCAGAAGGTCTTGGTGTCATTTTCCAGAATAAATCGAAAGTGCCACTTCTTATTAGGAAAACAATACAAATCAAACTTTACTTTCACAAACTCAACCCTCTGTCCCGTTAACCCAGGGCCAGGAGCTCTTTTTACTGACTTTTGGCTGTCATGTCACAAAACACGTTTTGTATTTGTTAGAATCTGTATGTTCACGAATGCCCATAAGGAAACAGATTTTAGATCTTTCTAAGTGGGTTTTGGTAATTTGCTATTTTAAAAATACTTGTGAGACCTTTACAGTTGCCATGGTGATATAATTTCCATAAACATGATTTTCGTGGGGATTTTTGCACAGTAAAGGCTGAGGTTGGTATGCAATGCTGGGGGGGTGGGGGGGGGAGTAGGTGGTACATTTGGCAGCCAGCCCATTGCTGCTTCCCTCACATGCTGCAAATCTGATTCCAAGAACTCATGTTTATGGCAGAGACCTGGCTCTCTAAACAACACAACTGACACGAGAGGCTTCTGGGAAGTAGACCTGGCCTGGGAGAGGCCAGCCCGCTCCCTGGATGAAGCCAACAGGGTGGCGGATCATGGGCGCCTACCCTGCTGATCATGGTCCTGTCCAGGTCAGAGTGACCTGCAATCTCTCCCCAAACCTTGGTTGCATAAAACCTTTGAGGACAAGACACCCTGGAGTTGCCCAAGGGGTGGTAAAGAGCCTGAGGGTTCTTTTTCCCTTTTATCCATATTTGTCCAGGAAAAAAAAAATCCCACTTTAATGCACAATACTGCTGAAATGCTGAACATTTGCAATGGAAAATAATAGGAAGTGAAAATATTAGCTTAAACAGAACAAGAAAACATTGAGTAGGAAATAGATATAAAGCCATCTTGAATGCCAGTGGTTGAGGAAGAGCAGCTTTAATTAGAAAAAGAGAAAGTCCCAGTGGCCCCAAACTTTTTATCAATATTTGTTTGGGTTCATAGAGGGGCTTTATTGAGCTCACTGTTAAACTTCATTTCCCAGGAAATGGAATATACAAAAGAATCGAGGGAGAAGCAGAACAAATAAGAGAGAGAATTTTCTAATAACTAAAAACATTTTGGGAAAGAAATGACCAGTAAAAGGAGTTAAGGGTGGGGGTGTGTCAGCGCCAGATAACTCCACTGAGGGTTCTCTGGGGAGCAGGCCGGGCACTCGGTGCCAGGTGCTGTGTAATTGGGCACCGGGGCACAGCTGAGGGGTTTGAATCACACAGAATTATGAATCACAAGGAAAAATAATTACTGGAAAGCCATTGTGCTCACTGTGATAATTTATGAAGTGCCGGAAATTTGAACAGGGCCACCCAGTGGAGGAAGTTCCAGTCTTCCTAGCTGACAAAGTGCTGATCTCTGCTCCTTGAGAGCCAAACTGATGCCCGGGAGAGGCTGTGTGTGCACATCTGGTGTGTGCACCTGTGAGCCTGCACACCTGGTGCCTTGTACGTGTGTTCGCGTGTGAGCCTGCATACCTGTGTGTGCATGCATGTGTGAGCCTGCACTCCTAGTGCATGTGCACGTGTGAGCCTGCACACCCGGTGCCCCAAGTGTGCACAGTTCAAGGGTATGTTCAGAGGTTTGCACAAATCCAAAAGGCATAGAGCACCAGCTCCCCCTCGCACAGTGGGAAAAGGCCAGTGGACTGTCCAGTCTGCAGACTCTGTGGCGACAGCAGCCGCTGCGGACGCTGCTGACTTATGATTTAAGTGTGTTTATTGAAACCGAAAGAGTGATGAATGAAAGACGTCAGAGGATATTTTGTGCTTCTAGAGTAGCGAGGCTCTGGGTAAGGCTCATTCCAGGGATGACCCAGGCTGAGTCCTGAGGTTGCAGGATGGAAGGTGGGCACCTCTGCTGCTGGGACATGGGAATGTGACGCCGTCAACCCTGGGAGGGGTGACTTGTCTGGGACCAGGCGCCAGCCTGCAGGAATGCCTCCCAGGGCTGCTCAGAGGGCTTCTCAGGCATTTATTCTGCCCTGAAATATCCCAGATGAATCTGACATGGAAAGCTGCCAGAAAGTGGCTCGCTGCCCATCCTGAGTGGGAATCAGAGCCAGAACGGTGCCTGTAGGGCCGCTCCACCCTGTTCCCTTAACACACATTTAATTTAAAGCTTTCAAAAAAATAATGCATCAGTAGCAGGCGGCTTGGCTGGGGCTGGAGGGCAGCAAGGAGAAGGCCCAGGGTTGGTGCAGCCCCAGGGTTGGTGCTTTTCTGCCTGTTGCCCCCTCCGAGGGCCACTCCCCCCGCCCTGGGGAGGAGCACAGGCCCCTCCCTTGACGCAGGGCTCTGCACTGAGACCCAGACCCCAAAGCAGCGGGGAGCTGTGCCCTGGGGAATTGCCTTCTGAGGTGCTCCTCCACGCTCCAGGGCGCAGGGAGGCCAGGGCTGGCCCTTGCTGTCCCGGCCAGGAACGGGAAGATTTCATTCCCTGGGAGGGAACATTAAATAGACACAGAACCACCTGCCACACTGCCCAGGGGTGGGACACGGGAGGGAGACACTCCCCATGGGTTCCAGAGTGAAGGGCATTTGCTGATGTAAAATTAGGGACCCAGACTTTATTTATTTATTTATTTCTGGGGTGCTTCCCTAATCTCTGGTGACCTTTTTCTGGGTATAACTTTCTTATTTTGCTGAGGGCTTAGATCCCACTCTACTACGTGATAGTTATGTGACCTTGAGCCAGCTAACGAACCTCTCTGTACCTCAGTTTCTTCATCTGCAAAATGGGGGTAATAATAGTACCCACTTCACAGGACTCTTTTGAAGATTAAATGAGCACTTACGTATAAAGTGCTTACAATAGTGCTTGGAACATGGCGAGGGTTACATTTTATTTCCTGGCTCTGAAGGATATATATTTTTAAATCTCCCCCTTCACCCCTACAGCTCAGTCTCTGGTAACCACCACTATACCCCTCTGTTACCAGGAGTCTGGCTTTTTTTTTTTTAAGTTTCCACATGCGAGATTATGCAATATTTCTCATTCTGTGTCTTAATTCACTTAGCATTAAACCCTTAAGTTTCACCCATGTTGTCATAAATGGCAGGATTTTCTTCCTTTTAAAGGCTGAATTATATAGAGATATATAGATATAGATACAGATATAGATATAGATATAGATAGATATATAGATACAGATATAGATATAGATATAAATATAGATAGATATAGATAGGATATTTTAAAATCTATTCATTCATTTAGGTTCTTTCCATATCTCAACCATAATGCTGTAATGAACATGGGAGTGAAGATATCTCAAGATAGTGACTTTCTTTCCTTTGGATATATCCCAGGAGTGGGATTACTGGATCAGCTGGTAGTTCTATTTTTAATTTTTTGAGGGAAACTCCAGGCTGCTTTGCATAATGGCTGAACCAATTTACATTCCCACCTACAGTGCTCGAGGGATCCCTTTCCTCCCCACCCTGACCCACCCTGGTTATTTCTTGTCTTTTTGCTGACGCCTTTCTAGCAGGTGCGAGGCGATAGCTCGTTGCGGTTTCGAGTCGCATGTCCCTGCTGATGAGCGATGCTAAGCACCTTTTCATGTACCTATGGGCCATCTGTATGTCTTCTTTGGTGAAATGTCTATTCAGTTCCTCTGCTCATTTTCTAATTTTGAAAAATTAAGTACTATTATTATCACCCTTGGAACTGGTCCGAGAGGAGCCACGCTGTGTGACCAGTGGGCCACCAGACTGTGCGCCCCGTCGAGGCAGGACCAGTCCTCAGCGCTGCACCTCCAGGTGCAATGCCTGGCTCTTCACAGATGCTCAGTAATCTGGGAACAGAATAACTAGCCAGGAACATGGCTGATGTGTGGTCCTATAATCTCAGCGTGCACTAGAACCCTCTGGGAAGCTTGTTAAATGTCAAGTCCCAGTTCCCACCCTTGGAGAATCTGATTTAGTTATTAGTAGGAGTGGGGTGGGTCTGGGGAACTTATATTTTTTAGAAAGAACCCCATTTGAGAGAAACTCTTGGGAGCCTCCTTGTGTGCCACTCTGTAGTGTCCTGAAGCCGGGGCTGGGGAAGAAGAGGGAACCCAGGAGTGACTGCTACCAGCATAGCTATCTCTGCCTTCGGGGCTTGTGGGGAGGGTGGTGCCCCCAGGAGCCCTTCTGGTAGAAACACCGGGAAGACTGGAGCCTTCTAGGGAGAGAAGTCATGGTTGGATTTGGTCTAAAGCATGTTTAAGTCGGGGCCTCTCTACAGAAAATAGTGAGGTCAGTAGTTTCTAGGAATCCTAAAAGGAGCCCCCAGGATCCCCCAGGACAGGGCCACATTTCACTGGTCCCTCTCGGTGTCTCTGAATATCAGGGTCCCTCTAGTACCCTGGCCTGAGCTGGTCCCTCCTAGGAGGCCTCCTTCATGAGACCCTGCTTGGAGTCTGTAGGCATCTTTAGCCAGGACAGTGCCCTCCTTCCTGCCCAAGACCATCACTCCAAGCTCTGAAGGTGGCTCCTCTGGTTTGGGTCATTGGAGCAGATCATTGGATTTTCCCGGAGGTTCAAATTGAGGCCTTCGGAAACCAGCTGTTAGTTAACCAAAGTGGCCCAAGAGAAGACACAATGGTGTTTAGGAGGAATGTGCTTTTATGGAGCTGGGTGTTTAAAGAAACTTCTGGGGTTTGTTTCTTAGCAACAGGGCTCATCCAAAGCACACTGGCAATGTCAGAACATCCAATGATGCCCGCAGGCACCATAAAAAATACAATAAAAATCTGTGGAATAGGAGAGGCAGTCTGAGCATAGCGCCTCCAACAGGTAGAAAAACGCAGAACCCTGAACAGATGCAGCAGCCATTGGTTTAGACCAGAGAGCTCCAGGCGCCTCCCTCCCTCCCTCTGTCTTCTTTTGGGCCAGTGGAGGGAAGGGCTCACTGGGAGGCTCTGCTCTCCTCCTGCCCCCTCCTTCCCTGGCACCTGCAGCCCCTGGCTGGATCCAGGGGCTCAAAGATGTCCTCAAGACTCAGTTTCTCTTCCCAGGTCTTGGCCTTAAATCTTTTCCTCTATATTGTTTGATTTTTACCTGGGCTGTCTCTACACAGTGACTCTCAGGTGCTCTATAGTGACAATGCCTTTTAAACTAGCAATTCCAATGAAAAGAGGGCTTTTTCCTCTAACTGGACCAGTAGCGCTCCTGGAACTGAAGTTCATTGGTCTGGCTTGAGTCATGGCGCCTCCCTGAGCCAGTCACTGTGGCCCGGGGAGTGGAACTCCTGGATTGGCCAGGCCTGTACCATGTGCCGCCTTGGGAGTTGGGGGCTAAGGTCAGTCCCACCCAAACTTCATGGCCTGAATGTGAGGGAGAGGAAGGTCCCACTGTTTCCAGAAGAATGGGAACTGATATGAAGTAGGTGAAAGTAACAGGTGACCAGACAGGATGAGGGATGCGGTGACCTCACATAGACATGTGTGTCTAGGGAAGGCAAGGGTGGGGATATTACTCCCAGAATGGAGAGAGCTGAGCAGAGGAAGGTCCAT
Organism: Miniopterus natalensis; assembly: GCF_054644295.1. NCBI lineage: Eukaryota > Metazoa > Chordata > Mammalia > Chiroptera > Miniopteridae > Miniopterus > Miniopterus natalensis. Next base: position 12,497,946 of record NC_142101.1, on the reverse strand, counting down.
GGAGGCTGCAATTGGCCTGCAGGCCAAGAAAACAGACAGGCTCTTAGAGAAATTGTCCCTGATAGAACCCAAGGCAGGATCAAGGAGTTTCCTAGGGGAGTTACTCATATTGGTTCACTTGACCCCTGTCCTCACCTTAGGGGTTTTGTGAGGACTAGAGGAGACTTTGCAGGCAGAGCCCTTGGGCAGGTCTGGCACAAAGCAAGCCCTCAGGAAAGGTGAGGTTGTCACTGTGCCCCATGGCTCACATAGGATTGGGGAGACTCAGGGAAGGGAAGCAGAGAGTCAGGAGCCACCCCACCTCGGAGCTGCAGGTTCCCAGAGAAATAGATTGGCCTTCCTGGCTCTCTGAAAGGCCACTCTCTCTGGACCCCACACCAGCGGGGCGCCTAGGCTGGGCAGTGTGGGAAGTGAGCAGGACGGAGGTGAGCCAGGTCCCTGAACTTGGCAGCTAGGCCCAGCTGGTCCCTGGGTTGTGGGGAGCTGAGTGGGTTGGTTAAGTGGCAACAGAGACATGGGGCAGGGTGGGTAAGAGCAGGCAATGGGCCAGCCTCTGACTACACAGTCCTGACTGGGGACAATGTGGGGGTAGTTCTGGAATCTATCAGATTTCCCAAAAGTGCCATTTCCAAGAGGGAAAAAGAACCAGCTGTTTCTACGGAGCTGCGTGCCTTACTCAGTCCCCCATTTCCAAGCCCCTTTCAGGGGATCAGAGCCTGGAGTGGCACTCCTAGCACAGATTCAGCTCTCACATCTGCAGCCTTCTTGCCCTAATAGGACATGTCTGGTGGTAAGTTTCTCCCCAGAGCCCGCCCTGGCGCCCGGCCTGGGGCCCAGTCCTGCCCTCCTGGCTCAGGGCCTCTACCTGTCATATTCCTGCTCGTTTAGAGTGTAGAAAGCAATGTGCTGCCCGAGGTTGCAAAACCCCAGATAAACCTCCTCCACCTAATAAGTTCTGCTTTGAGAAATCCATCAGCTGCAGAGGCGCTCTGTCTGACCCTGTAATTCTCTCCTTGGCTCAGTAATCAGCCGAGCATCCCCAGAAAGGCTCCCAGCCTCTCTCTCAGCCGCTGCCTAGCAGGTGGATTGATGGTCCAGCTTCACTCTGGGTCTCAGAGGCACCTCATTAAAGGAGGTGACACACAGTCCTCTGAGGCTGCTGGTCAGGTGGCTGCAGGAGCATTGTTAGAGGGAAAGGGCTGGTCCTGGGGTCGGGGTGGGCATGCTGTGTGTTCTGGGGTCCCCAGCAATGAGTGCTCCTAGGGGGCCGGGAGCCTCCCTATGGGCTGGACCTCTTTATTCAGCTTAGCATTCAAGTCAGAGAAGAAAAAGAGATTCTTCTTATACTTTAGAAGCCACGATGAGATTAAACTTAGTCATGGAGAGATGACACACAACCGAGGCTCCCAAGGCTGCTGTCTTGAGTGCTATGTCCCAGGTGAAGACTCGTCACTCACTGAGGTTGCCAATGACTAGTGAGTTAGTAAACACCAAAGGTCATTTTTCTTATTGTGGTAAAATATTCATAACAAAATTTATCATATTAGCCTTTTAAGTGTACAAGTCTGTGGCATTAAGTATATTCACAATGCCATGCAACCTCCATTCATCTCCAGAACTTCATCATCTACTGAAACTCTGTACCCATTAAACAATAAGTCCCGTTCCTCCTCCCCCTAGTCCCTGGTAACCCCTATTCTACTTGCTGTCTCTGTGGAATCATGCAATATTTGTTCTTTTGTGACTGGCTTATGCAACTTTAGCAAAGTGTCCTCAAGGTTCACCCATGTTGTGGCATGTGGCATCATTTCCTTTTTCGAGGCTGAGTACTATTCCATTGTATGGCTACCCCACAGTTTGTGTATCCATTCATCTGTTGATGGACACTTGGGTAGGGCACTTAAAAAATGCAGTGGTTGTTCTAAGGGGCCCTAGATGTCTGGCTGTGACATCTCACCATGCTCTCTAGGGCAGACTTGGAGCATCACGGGAGGGGGTGTTCCCAGAGGTAAAGAGGAGAGGGGCACGGCTCTCTGGTAAGGGCTGTGTGTGGAAGGCAGTCAGGTTGACTCCCAGCATCCTTTGTACCAAGATGACTAGTGTAAGCCAGTCTTAGAATGTCATACCTCTGGTGGGTGACTGGTTTAGAAAAGGCAGGTGACCCAATGATCATTAAGAAGGGAATTGTTTTGTTAGGCTTAAAAGGAAGACCCTCTTTTTATTCATCCAGACATTGTCATGTTAAGACTGAGCTTTCTGGAGCTGCTGTGGCCATCTGGGTACCAGGCTGAGGTTGAAGCCAACGCCAAGAGTGCCAGTGCAGAGAGATGCAGAGAGCCCGGGCCCTTGGTGGCACAATTGAACTTAATTATCCAACCTCTGAACTACCTTTGGACTTCCTGTCATTTGAGATGATAAAAGCTTCATGTCACTTAAGCTAGTTTGAGTTGGTTTTGTGTCCAAAGCATCCTAAGAGACATCAGCTATGAGTAGTTATGTTCCTCTGCTAGACCCTCCCTCCAGCTGACTATCTTTGGAAACGAAGCATAAACATAGGGGTAATTTATCAGTCGCAAGAGTGAAATGAGCCTGCCGTTAACTGTAAATATAGATGTAAGGTAACAAATAACCAGTTGTGGTTGGTATGTCAGCTGATTACACTGCGTATCCACCCTGATGTCCCCAGAACCTCGGTTGGCATTCCTGGCATTGCATCAGGATGTGTGGCATAAATGGCAGATGCCTCTCTGCTTGTGCCTGCTCCGTGGAGCCCTGGGGAGGTGGCCTGGGGCACTCCAGCAGGTGATAGGCTGAGTCTAGATGGGCACTCTGAGTCTAGATGGGCAGGGGAGGCCTGACTCCATGAGCAAAGATAGTCACAGCATTTCAGGGAAGTTCACATTTACCCGATGTACTTTTATGGAGGATACTCTTGTCCTGAGCATCACCGGTCCCAGAAGGGCTGCGTGGCTCAGAACAAGCCGAGCACACATTCCTTCCCCACGGAGGATCTGCTCTCAGGGTGGGCAGCGCATTCTTTTGAAAAATTTACATCATTCCCAGAAGGCTCACCCAAGGAGGGTGACATTCATTTCTGGAAATAGCCGATCTGCAGCCAAGGGAGGTGAATGGAGGGGGTGACTAAGCTGAGTATCCTGATTTCCGTGAAGTCAGGGTGAACTGTGACCAACCCTTGGAGTCTGAGTCCTGATATGTCCCGGGGGGTCACTCCCACAGGCCTCATGTTCTGACAGTGTATATGGAAAATAGAAATAGCATTTCAGGAATCAACGCTCGTACTTTGAGTCTACTGTCTGTGTGAACGGATTGCTCACACATCTGAAATGTTTTGACATTTCACTGAGGGGAAGGGGTTGGGATCTGGTGCCCAAACCCTTTTGGGGAAATTTCCACTGATTTGTGTTTTGTTTGTGTCCACTTTGGGGTGTGGGGCAGTCTGGGACACAGAGTCCTTAATGCTGCTCACGTAGCTCTTTCTGGTCAGGGTTTTGGTCTCTTGTCAGGCTGTCCCCTGAGGGCTTCTGTCCCCTTTCTGTCCCCTTCCCAGACCCTGACAGGGGTGGGAAGCTACTTCCTGGATTGCACAGCCTCCCAGAAGCTGAATCATTTTCATTTTCAAATGGCAGAGTGGTACCCAGCCCAAGCGTCCTGGGGACTGAATTCTGCTGGGTGCCAATAATAACATGAATAATAACCATCCTAGGAGTGGGGGATGCTCTGTGAGGGGAGGTGAAGGCTGAGATCCTGCAGTGGTAAGTGCCCGAGTAGGGCTGGAAGCTGGGATGTGACTCCACTTACCTTTACCACATTGCCTTTCCTAAGCAGCCCAGGCCTTCAGAGGATGTGCAGGCAGACTGTCTTTGTGGGACCTCGGCCTGTCCCTCATCTGCAAGGACCAGAAAGCGAGATCATCTCCTTGGCCTGTGTAACCAGCTTCTCCGCTAAGACGGGCCATCTGTTCATTTGCTAAACCCCCACTAAAGTCCTGCCATGTTCCAGGCATTGCACTGGCCCTGGAACGTAAAGGGGAGCAAAATGCAAACCCTATTTCTGGAGTAACAGTAGCTGAGTGACAGGCTTCCTATGGTGCTTCCTGGGTGCCCTGTACTGTTCTAAGCACCCACACCTCCCGCAATGTCCAGGATAACACAGGGAGCTAGAGATCATTCCAGGTACTAGAATCAACAAACCCCTCTGTTGTTTAGGCCTGTTTGAGTGGGTTACTTCCAAAGTAAAGACCACAGTGGACACTCCCTGCCTGCAGTGTGGCACGTCCCTGCAGCCTGAGCAGCAACATCAGCCCTGCTCATAGAAAGCCATCTGGAGCCTGATCCCGTGAGCCCTGGCAGGACGTTGTCCCTGGCCCAGGAGCACACACACAGGCCACCCCACAGGGCACACAACCAGGAAGGAGCAGGTGCGTCTTCTGGGCCTGTGGGAGTCCCCAGCCGAACAGGGGACACCTGACTACGAGCCGCCTCCTTCCTCCTTCCCTCCTTCCTCCCTGGCCCTCGGGGAGGCTGAGCTGCCAGCTCCTTTTCTGCTGTTGTCATGTGGCCACCTAAATGAATCCGCAGTGGCTCCTCGGGGTCTCTTGAGCCTGGAGTCATTTCCTGGCTGCCAAACAAGGGCCCACGGTATCCACCCTCTGGTCCCACCGCCACCAGATGAGCTCCAGCCTCCCACTCGGCTTGGACCCCCTTTGCCTGATTAACTGGGAATGACGCCCTAGGGCATCCCAGAGGCCTTCCTGGGAGTTTGGGGTGTTCCGTGGCAGCCCCAGCACAGTCACACGACATCATTTATTTTTCTGTGTCAGGTGCCTGCGTGCCATGTGTCCCCTCGTTTGCTTCTCTGTGGCCAGTTAGAACCATCTGACGGCCAGCCTTGCCGAGTTGGATCCTGAGAGGTGCCTGAAGCTCTTTTTGAACCTGAAAAAGGATTTGCTTTTTGAAAAAAAGAGAAAAAGCTACCTATAACTCTGCATGGCAGAACTGTTTTCATTTTGCTTCATACGCTCCAGCCCTGTCCACGCACATAAATGTTTGTAAATAATCCCCGGCATAATATACATACTATTTCTGTCATTTCACTTAAAACGCTTCCCTGACTCGCTGCGCAGTCATCACGCTTACAATATTCACTGGCTGCATAATACGGCGGCATATGGATTAGCAGGAGCCTCTGGCTACATGAGGCTGACGTGGTGAACTTAGCAACAGTCATGCAGTTGCCCTGGTCCTTTGAGAAGGGGGGGGAGTAGTCACTTCGGCTACAAGCCACGGTGAGAGCAGGAGTCACCGAGGTCCTCAGTTTCATTCTCATATTCTTAGTGAATATCTTCTTATTTGCCAGGGATCTAGTCCAGCGTCACCTCCTGGGGACGGCTTCCTGGTCACCTGCCTCCCGAGTCTGGGACAGGGGCCTCCTTGTGCTCCCACATGTCCCTGATTCAGTGCACGCTGTGTTCCGAGGGCTTTCCATGCACTGGCTGAGTCCTTACGCCCACCCTGTGGGGCAGGCTACTCTCACTGTCTTAAGCTTCTACATGGGGAAACTGACGTCTAGAGAAATATGTCACTTGTCAAGGTCTCAGGCCCTATGCGTGGTGCAGCCAGGATTCGGGCCCTGGCATTCTGATGCCAGAGCTCACCTTTGTGACCACAGTGTCATCTTGCCTCCTCCCCTCTTGCAGGACTGACCACACAGTGGTGGGTTCTGGGCCTGATTTGTCTTTCTCACGACCCCGTGGGATTCGTGAGGGCCGGGATTCTTCTTTTCGTTTGGATCCACGTGGGTTTAGCCCGGTTCTTGGCACCCGGGAGGCGCTTCATGAATGCTGCCTGAATATATGGACAAATGAATGGACAAATGAGGCCGAGGTGGCGTGGTTGGAAATGCCCCACTATCCCCCACAGGCCTCCACTGCGAGGGTGAGCTGCAGGGAGGTGCTGTCCTCCCACCTGCCTAGTGTGTGTGGCCACAGCTTTGGGCACCAGGGGACAGCTCCCCACAGCACTCCCAGGGCTGAGTGCCCCCTAGGGCCTGGCACACCTGGCCCCCCCCCACACTTGGTGGCTGCAGGCCCAGGGCAGCCTTGTCCCCATGCTTGAATCAATAAAGAAAGAGGGACTCAATGTCAACAAGCTCGGTGCTGAGCACGTGGTAGGTGCTTCACAAATGTTATTTGGGTGATTGAATGAGGGTCACCCATGAACCTCAGGTCTTAGCCTAGCCCTTGAGGATGAAGGACATCCGCTAAAGCAAGGGGGTGGATGCAGGCCCCGGGGTTCCCACCCTCTGCCCCTGGGGCAGCCGTTTCCAGAGAGTGCCTTTGGGGTTCGTTGTGTTGCAGATTCTCACTGCGCTGATCTCAGAAAGGCTCCCTGGCAGCTGTGACCTTGGGCAGGGCCCCTCTCTGTTTTAATCTCAGTGTCTAGCCAGCCGTGGAAATTTCATCTTGCCAGGTTGCAAATTCTCAGGAGATGGAAGCTGTGTTGTCTCCTCTAACCAAGGTCACCACTGCTGCCCTGGCCCATCTTTCCACCCCAGTGACCATCCTGAGCACCCGTCCTGCGGAAGGTGGGTGGACAAAGCTCAGGCCTCCAGGGCTCCCCTGCCCTGGTCATTACACACCGTCCTCCCCATCCCATCCCCACTCTCTCAGTTCCCTCTCTGGCATTTAATTTAAGCCCAGAATCTGTCATGACAAGGCTCAGAACTGGGGAACTGAGATTTTCCATGAGGTTATATTTCTGCTCAGGTTCAACACCCTGGGGAGATCCTGGGGCCTCCTTGGGCCCCCACAAGGGGGGCCTGCAGTCTGCTCTGCAGCTCCCCTGCCCCTTGAGGTCCGTCCAGGGCTGGGAGCGCATCTTGGAGCTGGGCAGGGATCCAGCAGGGGGACAATGAAGGCAGAGGAGATCGCTAACAAGCGCAGGGAGCCTGATGCAACACCAACATCATTAAAATTAGCTACCAGTACCAGTCAACCAGCCTGCAGCAGGATAACCAGCCTGATGTCACGGTGGGAGGGGGGACAGAGGAGCTGGTCTCATTTTCTCTGTCCTTGGAAGGCAGGGCGACAGATTTATCTGTGACAGCCAGGGGGACTTCCTGTCCTCCTTTCTTTGTGCCATGAAGCCCTTTCAGTTGGAAAATTTAAGGTTCACCCCATGGCGTGGTAGCAACTAAGGAATTTCCTCCACTGAGGTCTCACTTTAAGTTCCCTTATCTGTTTGAAGATGTCCGCCCACTGCCTTTTCCTGGGTTTCTCAGTCCTTGGATCCCAGGTAGCCCTGTAGTGGCTGCCTGATGCCCAGGGAGGAATACAGTGTGCACCCCGAACTGTTACTTTCTGAGTGGGGGTGGAGAGAAGAGGGGGCCTGGGCGTGGAGGGCCAGCTGGGCAAGGGCAAGGGCGACGTGGTTCAGGATGCCTCACACCTTCTCTTTGCAGGACAGAAGCTCGCCCATCATTATTTTTCTTCCATGAAACCCATGCTTGGAAGGATTTAAGTCATGCAATTCACAGCCTCATCTCTAATTGATCCAAAGTGGATAGAATGGCCACTAGGACCCCAGTTACTGCATTGAGATAATGTGCTTTCCAAATGCTTATGAGCCGGCATCCTGATGGGCTGGGGGGACCCCATTAGGGTGTCTGCGTGCTGTTTGGAGTGGTGAACACAGTTCACACACCCTTCGTGCCGCTGGCTCAGGGTCTGTGGGTTGGAGGCACTGGCAGATTTGTTTGGAAGAACTTTGAGGGTGGCCAGGGTGACGAAGATACTAGAACTATGTTTTGACTTGCGCTGTTGTCTCTCGGTTTTAGAATCTGGCTCCTCTCTGCAAGGATGTGTTGAGTCTACAAAACTTCCCAAATGAGGACACAGCTGTCCTCCAGGAGCTCCGCAGCCTTGAACCCCGGGCTGACCGTCCTTGACTCAGAGGCCCCTTCACCTTCAAAGACACACGGTCCCCCTCATGGGGGCCTGAGCACCTTCTCCTCAGACTGTTTCAGAATTTGTTGAGCTGAAAAAGCCAGACAGTGCCTTCCCCCACACAGTGTCCAAAATCTCCCCTTTCTGCCCCGTTTCTTAAGGAATCAGAACGGAAGGTGTAGACAGGAGCGCGCCGAGCCCCGTCGAGGGTCGAGACCTCATCGTCTCTGCTCACTGAGCCAGGGGCTCCGCCCCTGCGCACTTTCAAACTCATTTCTTTCTTCCTTTTGTCCAGAATCACTTGTGAATTTAGAGTCACTTCTCCTGCCTTTCCATTTCCATTTCCATTTCCAGTTGAAATAATTGCTCAATGATGAAAAGCTGCTGACCGCGCCTTCTGAGTTCAGATCTCGGGGTGGCGGGACCTAGCGAGGTGTATTTTTAGCACAACCTCCATTGCTTCTTATGGCCCCTGAGGTTTGAGAATTGAAACTTCATAGGGCTGAGTTGGACCCTGAATGTGATCTTCCATTCATCACATCCTGGCTCCGAACTGGACAGCCGTCGGCAGTGTGGCCTGTTTCGTAGGGTGTGGCTTGTCCTTCCAAGTCAGCTGTGAGGTCCTGGCCAGGCCTTCCCTTCCCTTTCCTTCCTGTCCCTCAAGCTCCCGGTCAAGGTTGTGCTAGTAAGAGGGCTGTGCCCAACCCACCCTCCCTGGAGGACTGACAGAGGGCGTCTAGGTGTAAGTCACAGCCACTGACGAGCAGTACATCTTAATGACTGCAGAGCCAGCTGCAGGTGACATCTGGGCTCTGACTTGCCTTACTGGCCTCGGTCCCAGGGGAGCACTTTTTATCAGGAGCAGCTGCTTCGGAGACAGCTCTGCCCCTCTCCCCTAGTCCCAAGAAGCCACACGATCCCCTTCCCAAAGCAGCGCCTTCCACAGCTCCCATGTGAGTCACTCAAAAAGCTGACCCCATGGGACTCTTGAAAGACATTTCCAGCCCCCAGGCTCTGTCTCAGGAGCAGAGCTGTCCCCTCTGCTGATGGGAGACTGCAAGCTCTCCCCCAGGACCTTTTGTAACTTCCAGGACAGAAGTGGACAGAGCCTTTCTCTTCCCTACTGCCTGCATCTGGGGCCTGAGCCCTGAGCTCCTTGGGGCAGCCAGAGGCTTCAGCAGTGACAGGGGTGGGGGTGGGGGTGGGGGTGGGGGTGGGGGGGCCTGTGGTTGCTACGAGTCTCCATGGGGTGGGGTGGGGTTCTCCTTCAGCCTTTCTTCTTCGGGATCATGGGAGGGCTCAGACACACAAAGCACATGTCCCTGCCTAAGTGCCAGGTGTCATAACACGCTGATTTGGTTGGTTGACAGTACAGTTCATTTTTCTTTGTGCCAGCTGGTGTTGGCCAGGCCTTGACACCCCCAGAAACTTTATGCCAGTCCCCCTGCCTGTGCCACAGAGGATCACCCCCCCTACTCAGCACTGAGTCATGTGGGGGACGCTGTTGGACAGAGTGAAAGGCCGGAATTGTGGGCTCATTTCTAGCTCTGGCTCTGCCTCTGCCAGGCCAATCTCTCCACCTCTCACACGATTCACAAACCCGATTGCATGTTAGAAACAGCTGGGGGACTGTTTCTCTTATTTTCAAACAAGCAACCCCACACCTGTCCCTAGGCCTTTGGTGGTCTCCAGGTGGGGCCCTGGAACCTGCATTTTAAAAAAATATGTTTTTATTGATTCCAGAGAGAAGAAGGGAGAGAGAGATAGAAACATCAATGATGTCACTGATCGGCTGCCTCCTGCACGCCCCTTACTGGGATCGAGCCTGCAACCCTGCATGTGCCCTGACCGGGAATCATGACCTGGTTCATAGGTTGACGCTCAACCACTGAGCCATGCCCGTTGTGTGAACCTGCATTTTTAAAAAACTCAGTTTGAGATTTCTGACGCAAAAAGCAGTTTGGAAAAGTGCTGTAGATCCCTCACTCCTCACCTTCTCATCTTATCAAGACCTTTGACATCCACTTAGCCCTGATCTGGTTATACTTTTATCTCCCCTCTGGGGCAGCTTCTCCTCAGCAGATAAACAAGCTTAAGCCTCTCCCAGGAGCTTTTCGAAACAGTGGTCCTCACCACGTCCTGGAATCCACACCTCATTGTCTCCCCTAACCTCTGACATCCTGCTCCTGCCACTCGCTCCCTCAGATTGGCTGCTCATGGCCTCATCAGACCTGTGCTTCCACCCGGTCCCCTCACCATCTCTGCAGCAGGTGACCCTGGCCACCACCTTCTCTTGCCTGAGACTCTCCTCTCCTGTGTCTGGTCTTTCCTTGAATTCCATGCCCTCCTGGGTGACCCCTTTCACTTCAGTGACTTCCACAGCTGTAGTTGACCCCTCCCGAGTCTCTGTCCCCAGCTTGGCTCCACTCAGCTGATGGACACGGCTTCTCCCTGGTTTATGGCTCCACCTTCACCACATAGTATGAAAACCAGGCCAGGGCAGGGCCCCTGCCCCTTCCTTTCCCACCATGCAGCTGGTCACTGATCCAGGCATAATTCCCTGTTGAAACCCTTCCCAGGGGCTGCCAGTTGCCTGGCTCTTGGGTCCCTCCCCAGCCTGTCCTCTGCCCACCCCAGCCTCATTCTTTGAATTTATGTTTTTTGTTTACTTTTTTAAACCAAAGTATGAACTAGCTTTGTTTCTCATCACTGTGTCCAGCTGCCCTTCGCCACTCAGTCCCCTGTCCCCCTCTGAGTTTCGGGACATACACTCCGGGTTGTCTCTGGGAACCCCTCTCCCCTTCCTTCCCATCAGCTTTCCAGACCTTTCCCCCCAATCACTTACCCTTCTGTGAAGTCTTTCTTGATATAACCAAGCAGAATTCGTCACTTCCTTTTGTGACCCAGTGGCCCCACCAGAGTGTGAGCTCCCCGGGGTGCGAGTGGGCCGAGCCCCCACTGCCTCTCTGGACTCTGTGTTCCCAGGATCCAGCACAGGCACATGGTCCGTGCTCGTGAAATAAACTACGACTAACACGTGGTGCTCATGAAACAAATTAGAACTAACGAGTTGCTGTTGGGGAGGGCTCTTTATTTAGCAGGTAAGGCTCATTTAGAATAATTAACGCCTCTTCATATGAAAATAAGCTAAAATCATTTAAAAAATTTCCTGCTGAGTTGATTAAAACAATGTTTTTATATTATCAATCCATGCACTTAGCCCTTACCTTATATGGCAAAAGGAACCTATTACCATCATTTCCTAATTAGTGAAATTATTTATCCAAATTAATAATAATTAATAAGTTCATTAATAATAAATGTACCTAAATTAATGGAACTTCAGGTACTCTAGGTACAAATCGCACAAATTAGTATGTATACAATGTGCTTATATTTTTATACATGTTTTAAGAGTTATCATGAGTTTGTCAACGTGGGTAGAAGAGAGTATAGTTACCAAAAGCCCCCTCCATGCCACCCAGGTGCTGAGGTTGTCTCCTCTTTTGCCTAACACATTCCTCCCCCCCCATTCTTTCTATTGTGCTAAAATACACATAATTTGAAATTTACCTTCACGAGCATTCTTAAGTGTATAGTTCAGTGTTACCGAGTACATTCACAGTATCACGAAGCCGCCACCACCATCCATCTCCAGAATGTTTTCATCTTGTAAACTGAGACTCTGTCCCTGCTAAACAATAACCCCCTGTGGGGCCTCCTCCCCCCAGCCCCTGGCAGCCACCATTCTCCTTTCTGTGTCTGAGAATTTGGCTACTCTAAGTACCTCAGAGAAGTGGAATCATACAGTATTTGTCTTTTTGGGACTGGCTTATTTCACTTAGCATAATATCTTCAAGGTTCATCCATGCTGTAGCATGTGGCAGAATTTCCTTCCTTTTTAAGGCTGAATAAATTCCATTGTATGTATCCACCACATTTTACTTATCCGTTCATCCATCTAGAGACGACCTAGGTTGCTTCTATGTTTTAGTTGTTGTGAACAGTGCTGCTATGAACAAGGGTGTACAAATATCCCTTTGAGAGTCTGTTTTCAGTTCTTTCTGGGACTAGATCCAGAAGTGGAATTGCTGGATTTCATGGTACTTCTACTTGTAATTTTTCGAGGAACCGCCATAATGTTTCCCACAGCAGCTATATCAACTCTCCTTATTTTGAATGCAAGGGTGCAGCATCCCAGTCTTGGAAGAGCTTATGCTTCTAAACTATACAGATCTGGGTTTAAATCTGGGCTGTGCTTTGTGGGCAAGTCATTTAGCCTCTCTGAGCTTTGGTTTCCCCATCTGTACAATGGGGATACTAATCACCACCTCCAGAGGCTGGAAGAATTCAAAGGAATGCAGGTGGAAGGGGTAGCGCAGTGAAACACACTGTAGGTGTGCAGCTAATGGCATCTGTGTTATTTTTACTTAGTATTTTCCCCACACGTCTACTTTGGTAGTGTTCTTTGTTTGAATGGTGTCAGCTTGTGTTCATCTCATATCCCACATGCGTGATGCGCTAGCAGAGGCAAAGGATGGTGGCATACACTTTCTGATGGTCCCAAGCTCCCCTGTCTCTTCCTCTGGCCTCTACCGAGCCTTCAGTCCATGTCCCTATCATTTCTCAGCTGAGTTCATCTTTTTCAGACTTTCAAACTACCCAACACCCTGCCGGCAAGTTAACTTTCTTCAATTCCTGCTTCTAGTGTATTGCTGTTTTGCTCAAAACTCATCAGAGCTCGGTTCCCTATAGATTGGGCCAAACCCCTTATCCAGGGGCCCTGCAGCCCTCCCCCTCTTCCTTCCCCTCCCCCCATGTCGCCACTCCTGCCCCCAAGGCAAACCCTGCCCTGCTCCTTAATAGCAGGACAAATTGCAATGCCATCTGTGTTCCTCCAAAGGCCCCTTGGCAGCCCCACGCTATGCCTCCTCCAGGTGGCACATTGGTCTCTCTAGTGTGGGGACAAGAGGTGGGCTGGGGTCTGAGCAGGAAGGTGCTGGACACAGGCTACACCTCCCAGCACCCTAACATGGCTGTCCCGTCTGGCCTCTCCCAGGGACATTCGTCTCGGCCTTCACTGTGCTGTGCGGAGCCCGCACTGACCTCCCGGACAGGCACGTGTGCTGCGTCTTCTGGCTGAACATCGCGGCCGCCCTCATCCAGATCCTCACGGCCATCGTCATGGTGGGCTGGATCATGAGCATCTTCTGGGGCATGGACATGGTCATCCTCGCCAGTGAGTAGCCACTGTTCCCATTCCTCCTTGGGGGGCTGGGGCCGGGCCGGGATGAGGGGAGCGGGGCTGGAGCAGGAGCAGGGCCCAGAAGAGCCTGGGCATTTGTGATCCTGCGGGGCGCGGGCGCTTGGCAGGGAGACCTGCTGGGCCTGCTCCTGCTCTGAGGGCTCACCTGCGTCCCCTTGTCTCCCAGGCCCCCCACCGTCTTTATAGTTCAGACAGCCCCTCTGTTTTCTGTTTTCAGACTCTTTTCTCTCTCTCTTCTCTTTCTCACGCTGCCTATATCCTGTGCCGCTCCCAAGTTTCCCAGGGTGAGTCTGTTGATGGGTGCCCAGCCTCGTGCCTGGGCTGCCTGGGACCCTCCCCTGCCACCCCACCCACCCCCTCTTTCAGTTGGTCAACTGGCTTCTATTCTTAGCTTTTTATTTTGGAAAATATTTAAGCATAGACAAACCTAAAGGGCCTAGTCCGATGAGTCCCTGAAAGCCCAACAATTGTCAACTCACGGCCACTCTTGTTTCATCAGTTACTGCCTACATCTTCCCCCACCTCCAGCACTGGATTTTTAGCACCTAAAATTGATGAATAATCTGATATATAAAGATAAAAAAAACCAACACAGTTAAGTCCACTGAAGCTCCTCTTCAGGCTAAGTCACCAGCTAATGGGGGTAACCACTCAAAATTCCAGAATCATAGTTTGATCCTTAAATTTTTCAGTAGGCATCTTTAAAAAAAAACAAAACATAACCACAGTCCCCTTTCATATCCAAATAAATTAGCAACAATTCTCCAGTATCAGTAGTGGTCAATTTTTCCCAGTGGCCTCATAATTATCACCAGTGTTTTAAAGGCTCAGAACCCTCAGTCACGTTTGCGTGTGTCACAGACGTCCAGCTGGTTGAACACATGCCTGTTTATTCCCCCTGTAGGCCGCCTTCCTTCCTCCTCTCTGTCCACACACACCAGATGCCCATCACTTGGCGGAGCCTGTCTGGCACCTTCTCCCCAGGCTCTGCAGTGGGAAATCACACCAGGCCGGGCTGGTGGAGCCACTTGTGTGCAGGGGTGTGGATTTGGGGCTTGTAGATAAACTTCCGACCCCCACCCCAGACACCCGCCTCTCATAGATCCCCAGTTCTCCATTTACCCTTTGGATTTCCATTAAGAAGCCAATGCCCTTGGGAAAAGTTGGACCCTGACTATATGTAGCAGCCATTTACCTGTGTGAAGCAGATTCTAGTCTGGGGCACCTCGTGGAGAAATGCTGGAGGAAGGGGGTGTCTCACCGTCTCCCCTCTGCTTCTTTCTCACAGGCTACAAGGAGCAGGGCATCCCACAGCAGCTGTGAGCCAGGGGAGCCGCTGAGAAGTCCAGGGTGGTCCCGTGAGAGCCGCATCCAGCAGCGGCAGGCACAAGGGCCTTACATGTTGTCTTCTGCTATTTCCTGGGGTTGGAGTGGAAAGGGGGCATTTAAAGATATTATTTATTTTGGAAACGCATCTACTTTTCTCAGCAGGCTCTGAGGGCTCCGAGCCCCCCCCCCCCTGCTCCAGAAAGCCCTGTAGGCCCAGGCACCCAGAGCATCTCCCGGGGAGTGGGGAGTAGGGTGTGGGGTAGAGACGGGGATGCTGACAGAGGCTGGGAAATGCTTGCCCCACCCCCCCAGCCTTGTATCACTCACTGCAAGGGCAGGCCGAGCTGTGGGGCCGGGCACAGGGGCCCACCAAGGGGCAGGACTGTGGTGGACACTGCCTCTGGTCCCCAGCCCCTGCCAGAGTGGTCTCCTGGGAGCAGCACCAGGGTGGGAGTGAGAATGGACAGACGCCAGCCCGCAGTGGAAAGGCCTGCGGTGCCCTCAGCTTGGGGGGCAGGGGACACACGGATCCCCATAGGTGTGACCTGGCCCTGCCCTCCCTTATCACGTCCCCCATCTGCTTACCACTGAAATCCCGGGGCCTGGGTGTGTTTTGACTTTTGTTTCCCTGAGAAGGAGGGCAGTGGCCCCATCCCTGGGGCAAATTGCTGGAGTCTTCAGATGTTACCATGGAATTACCAACCTGGGTCTGCGTGGGCACAACCTGGCAGCTTTCCCCATTCCACTTAACACCATTTCTGGCCCACAGTCTTTTCTCTGAAATCAGGGGACTGGATGGGTCTCTGAATTCAGAAATGTTGGATGTAAGAAAGAGAATAGGAGACATCCGCAGTCTGGAACAGCTCTCCACCATCAAACGCGTGACACAGGGATTCCTCTGGTTGCAAAGGGACCATCGGGCCCCTTAAGACACCTCTGTGATGGTTACAGTCAGATCCCACGGGAGGCAGGAACCTGCAGTTGTCCAGGCTACTATGGGTCACTTATCAACCTGAAATAAGGAGGAAGGAGCTCCAAAATGAGAGTGGCAAGGCAACATTTACATGTCTGTTTTCATTTTCAGTAACGTAGGAATCGCTAAATAGTGGGAGTGGGCCCAAGCCAAGTCTCTGACCCCACTGGACTTTGTGCCGTTGGGTGTGTCCCTCTCTGAGGGGCTTTTCCTGCCTGTCAGGGGCTCAGTCAGAATTGGGCTCAGTCAGGGCTGGAGAACTGGCCTGCTTGGCCGTTTTTTCTATGCTGGATGGGAATGCCTGGGGGGCCCGAAGCTGGGGAGGCCCCTGGCTCTACCCTGAGCCCCTTTGCAGGGCACTGTTTGCATAGTCTCTGTTCTTAAACTCCCCACCTGGGGCAGTGGCCCACTCACCCCATCCAGTGGGCTTTTTAATTACAGTCCTGCTGAGAAGCAGGCCTTGGGGGTCCCTGTGGCCTGCACAGCTCCCTGGAACATCCTCCAGCCACTCACCCACCCCTGGGCTCCCCCCTGGTTCTCTGCTCTTGGCCTGATCTTTCCTGCTCCCCCAACTCCCCATCTCTTAGTTTTTTAAAAATATATCTTTATTGATTTCAAAGAGAGGGAGAGGGAGAAAGAGAGAGTTGAAACATCAATGAGGAGAGTCATTGGGGATCGAGCCCGCACCCCAGGCCTGTGCCCTGACCAGGAATCGAACCTCGATCTCCTGGATCCTAGGTCGATGCTCAACCGCTGAG
The DNA here is from genome assembly GCF_054644295.1 of Miniopterus natalensis. Classification (NCBI taxonomy): domain Eukaryota; kingdom Metazoa; phylum Chordata; class Mammalia; order Chiroptera; family Miniopteridae; genus Miniopterus; species Miniopterus natalensis. The sequence continues at coordinate 12,481,657 of NC_142101.1, read as the reverse complement.
CCACGCCGGCCGGGTGCCCCATCCCTTAGTTTTGATGAGCATCTCGTCATGGCTGCCAGGGGCTGGGTTGCATTTTCTGAACACCTGGCAGCGTCTTCCTCCCTCCTCCTTTCTTCCCGACGCCAACCCAGGCCTTTGCTGCTGCTTTCATGTCTGGAAGCCTCTGTTTTCACAGCGTGGGACCAGGTTTGGTTTGATCAGAAAGCCAGACCCTTTTGCTGTGTGAAGACAGCACCCTCCAGGCCAAGAGGAGAGCAGGCTGGCTGCTGGCTGCCTCGAGGAAGCGGCACCTAAGCTCGGAGCCTCCCTTAGAATCAGATAAAAGGCCTCAGCTGGTGAAATAATAACATAAAGGCCCAGCCACCCCTCCACGGCCACCAGCCCGCAGCCCTCACCCCCAAGAGTTTGCGAGACTCCCTGGAGTGATGGCAGGTCTCAGGTGGGGGCTGCCCCACAGTGAGAGAGGAAAATCTATTTTCCTGGCTGCGGCTGGGGCTGGGGGTGGCTGCTGAGGGGGTAGAGAAGACATAGCAATTTATGTTGCATGTTTAGTGACACAATCCAGACACAGGTGGGATTTTTTTTGGAGTGACAGGTGTCATCCTGAGTCCCAGTGTGGAATGACATAATATAGGGTTTGTGTACTTGGAAGGACATCTCCAGACTTGAGAAGACATCAGGCTCAGGAGGAAGCCTCTTTCCAGGTAACTGATGTGTGGAAGAGACCACAAGGCCCCCTACTGGTCTTCTGAACAGTGAGCCGTGAGGATCGAGATGTGGGCGGAATCAGCTCAAAATAGTGCCATCTAATTAGCCCACGGTCATGGCATCGTCTTCATTAGATAAGCTCTGGCCAGTGCACTCCCAGTGGTCTGAGCTGGCCATGCAGGCTGCTAGGTGGCCAGAGTTAATTTATTAAACGCCAGCCAGCTGAGAATTAGGGTTCTTGTGCCTGCCAGCGCTTGATTGACACACAGCCCTTTGGGGACAGATCTGGGCTTGCCTCGATGGCCAGCACAAGGGTGATGACCCAGCAGTCACAGGGCACGTTTTAGGTTTGGCTTTCCTTCAGTCACAATCCCACAGGACATTCCCCGGCCATGGGTGTTTGGGGGTCACAGAGGCACAGAGAGCTTCATAGTAAATTAAATACTCCCAGTATTTCTCTGACCATCGGATCAGAATGGCAATTCTCTTGGGCTGGAGTGGAAGCCTGGAGTAAAAATGAGCTGCCTGGCGGCGTGGGAGTGTCCTGTGCATGTGGAGACTATTGACCTGGATCTTAAGCTGAGTCCATTTTAGAGCCAGAACTTCAGGCTGGAGGGCCAGGGTCCTGTAGAGTGAACCCCTGTCACAAGGGTGAGCTTGTGTCCCTTCAGTCGATCCTGGACCCAGCTCCTCCCAGGCCCCTGGGTCCAAGGTGGGGGGATCCGGCCCTGCAAGAGGAGCCTGGGCCCCATTAGCTCCCAGGTCCTCCTCAGGCCTTTATGACACTGGTCGTTTTTATCTGTTAGTGATGTTGGCAAAGAAAGCCCCCTGCACTGTGTAAACTGCTTTGGGATGTATAATTTAAGTGTAAATTATCCAGTTCGTTTCAGGCCTTGTTTACTGTTATTATTACTATTCCCTCTTGCCGGTTTGTTTGGAGGGCTTTCAACAGAGGGGTTGGAGGGGGAGAAGCACTTTTAAAACACTTCCAGCCTCACCGACCCGCCCTAGAGACCATGACCTTGAATGTGGTTGGGGTCCTCAGGCTTGGGGAACAGTTTGAAGAGCATGTTGACCATCTCCTGACCCCCCCGCCCCCCCAGAACCTGGGCCTGAGGCTGAGCAGAGACAGGGCTTCCTCTGTGGTCCCTGGTGCTGGCCTCCCACTTGTGGCGCCCTGGGTTTGCATTTAGGCATTCAGCAACTCAGGGGGCACTGATGTGGGCCAAGCGGGTCCTGAGCATGGCCTCAGAGAAACAGATCGAAGATGCCACTTTCCTGGAGAGCATCCCAGTCCCCAGGCTCCCCAGGTGAAACAGCAAGGTGAGCAGAGGGAGGAGAGGGGAGACCCATTCCCCAAGGCCTGGGCTGGCCCTGCTCTCCCTGCAGAGACGAAGAAGCCTGGCTGGCAGGGGAAGGGGGGCTGAACTCAGCCTGAGCAGCTGGGCGGCGCTCCGGGTCCTGTATTTTTATCAGTTTTCTTCCTGTTAGATTCTTAGAGTTTCAAAATGTTCACGGGATCCCAGAGGTGTGGAAGCGGTTCTCTCCTGCACAGGCCTCGCGGACTCAGCCTGGCAGCCCTGCCGTCGGGATTCTTTCTAGTTAAACAGAAACACTGGCCCCCAATTCCACTTTTCTTTCCTGATCCTGCCCCACTTGGGTCCCACTTGTATGTGTCTCCCTTTCTGGTACGAGTTGTCTCTCGCTTCGATTTAGCTGTAGAATCTCTGTCCCTAACCCCTCTCCCCCCCCCCGCCTGGGTTTGACAAAATGCCAGCTACCCCAGCTGGCCTGGACTCCACAGTAGCCCCCACCATACTTTCACCCTTAAATGGGCAGAAGCACAGACACACACGCACACACACATGTGCACACACATGTGCACACTCACAGCCCCTCTGACTGCTGGGTGAAGCAGGATAGGGTCTGTCCAGAGGCTCAGGACTGGGACTTGCCATCTTCAAAGGGGGCCCTAGGCCCGTCCAGGAGCCATCTCCTTCCAGCCTGGGCTCTGGCTGGTGGCACTTTTTGCCCTTGTCAAGGGGCCCAGGGGCCCAGATTTGCAGTTTCCTCTCTCCAGGGCACCTGGCCTTGGATCTCTTCTTCCCAGGGTCCATGGGCTCAGCACCCCACCCCACTCCACCCACTGTGCTCATCCCCCAGACCCCAGCTCAGCCTTCTGTGGGAGGTGAGTCTGCACAGAGAACAGGGACAGTGGCTGCTTTCTGGGCTCTTCCTGAGCTGCAGACAAGCCTGTCATCTGAGGCCTTCTCTGTTCCCACAGCCCTCCCACCTGCCCCAGTGTAGGAAACAATGTGGAGAGAAGGGGGGCGGGGGTCGAGTCCACCCCACTTTCTGGGTTAGTGCTAGATCTGTGTTCAGGGTAACAAGCCTGGGCGCCCTGTGGGGTCCCTTGGCTGTCCCTGCTCACAGGCTAAGTTCCAGGCCGCTGCATATCGTGCCAATGTTTTTGTTTTCTTTAAACAACATACATAAAAACTAGACTGGTTCTGTGCATATATGGCTGAGTGTCGTGCTGTGAACTGCAGTGTTTTGACGCCGTGACTGGCTTTGTTTGGGTCTCTTTTTTCTGTGACAGTAATCGCAGTGCATTTCTGTTGTTCTCTGACCTGACGTGCTCTCTGATCTCCCAGGCCTTTCTTGACTCAATTCTACCCAGGCCCACTGGGAGCTGACCCCACCACCAGCTTTCCCCAGGATCCAACCCAGCCAGGGGGGTTTCCATCCCATCCCAATGACTGGAGCCTTTGTGGTTCCAAGAGAGGAAGAAACTAATGTCGGGGACCTGGGGAAACTTTCAGACTTGCCCTGGTCCAAACCTCGCAGCCTGGACCCAGGCGTGCCTACAGCTTAGCTTTCCCAGAGCCCTCAGGACCAAGCCCCCCGCAGGCCTGCCTGCTGCTGTTGGGGTCTCCACAGTGCTCCAGAGGCGCTCGGCAGGGTTCCGACTTCTTCATTCTTCTGCCAGCTTTGAACTTCATAACTCCAGCACCTACTGTACATGTAACGAAAAAATACCATGTATGACAGTGAAAACCTTTGTACATAGCTCCATGTACATATTTATATACACACACATTCCTATGATAAGTGTATAAAGCATGACATCTCTGGCATTCCAAGTTTGTGGTTTTTTTTAAAATCCTGGAAACATGGCTTTGGAAACCTTTTCTTCCTTTCCCTTTTTTCTATGTAATAAACATTCATGTGACCTTTTTGGTGGCTTCTCAAATCTGTGTACTCTCATTTTCCCAACTGGACAGATCTCTGACTGCTTCCCAAACGCCTCCCTCCCTCTGTCTCGGCAGCATTTGCTGTCGGTGTCCCTTCCATTATGAAGGCCGCCCTTGCCCAAGGTGGGCCTTCCCTTCATTCAGACCTTCTTATGCACAGCCCTCTTCTGGGAGGCTTGTGCAAGTTACCCCCCCCCCCCCCCCCCAAGGGCCATATCTTTGGTAATCTGATCCCTTTGCAACTGGAAATTTGCACAGACTGGGTTTCTTAAGAGTTAAGTCTACAGATGAAAGTCGTGTCCTTGTGTTGATTGCTCGAGGGGTTGAAAAGGCAAATGTGTGCGATGTACACATTCCTCCAAGTCTCCTGCATAAATAAGAAGCTGGGGAAGAGTGACAGCCCGGTGCCCGCCCACTTCTGGGCCTCTGGGAGTCACAGCTTTGCAGCGCTCCCTGTGGCCCGAGTGTCCTTGTGATAAACCTGAGACCTGCATGGCCCCTGGTGAACGCCTTCTCCACCCACCAGTGCTGAGTTCAGGCCCCCAGAAGGCACTGGCTCCGTGGACAGTTATTAGGCAGGAGCCTGCAGCTGTGTCTCAAGTCTGAGCAGTGGATATTTATATTTTCACCCGAAATAGCTACATTAAAAAAACAAAAAAACCCAAAATCAGCTCTAGAAAGCAAAGAAAGTTTTAAAACTTGGAATGTCGCTGGTGGGGGGAAATAAACCCTTTCCAAACACTTAGAAGGTGTCCCCATCTCACTGTTGGCTTCTGGGGAACTTGAAACACATCCAGAATCTTTTGAAGGGGTTGAAGCGGTCAGGTACGGGTTTTCTTACAAAGAAATCAGTGTTGTTGCTTTGGGCCTCCTGTCCCCCTGCACGGCCGTGTCCCCAGAGTCTGCACCTGCTCTGTCCCTCTCTGAGTGGAATGCGGCCCTCCTCCTGTCCCCATCACATGCTCCCTGGCTCCCCAGGCCCAGCTCCAGTCCACCAGGGTGACACAAGACCTGCTCCAGGGGCCAGCTCCTCCCCCTACTCCATGTGATTCTGGGGGCGCCTGCCAATCATATATCCTCCCCTCCGAGCCAGACCAACAGCAGGGCCCTCTGATGGGTTCCTCCCTGAGATCTTTCTAAGTGGAGTTACGGGCCCGGAGGCTACCTAGGACCAAGGATCCCACCTCATGGAGACATGAGGATGGAGTGAGACACGGGCACACAGAAAGCAGAGATGAGAGGGAGGGGTGGTGGCGCTCCCATCGTCCCCAAGGCCACTGCTGGCCTTGCCCGTGCCCCAGTGTAAGTGCACAAGCCATCTGTGCGTCTCCCTCCATCCCTCTCTTCTTTTCCATAAACTTGTGCAAGACGAGCTTCTCTCACTAATAAGAAAAAATCCCAGTGAAATATTTGCTCCCAAAGCCTCCTCTGACTTTTTCTATATTCATTGCTTGTCCCCCCAAGAATAGTCACCATCTACTGAGTTTCTGCAACGTCCCAGACACAGACCAGATCTTTATACACACACAGTGTGCACGCCAGGCCTGGGCACACGTGTAATTGTTTTCCACGTGACAAGGGATGGATTTGGCACTTACGTGTGACAAGTTTTTATTCCTTCCAGCTCTGTCCTTCCTTCCGCCTTCCCATTCTACCTGACCTCTCCTGTCTCAAAGGATATTGGACAATGATTTCAATGAAAACTCTTAGAGTATAAACAGTTCCAGAAAAGGTTAATATACATTCACCCTTTCTTTTTCCATCAACTGGATTGTTAAGTGCAGAAGCCCCAGGTGAGGCAGAGCCTTCGGGGGCACTTGGTGAGGCACCTTGCTGGGACTTAGCTGGTTCGTGAGGGGCCAGTTAAGGGAAATGGAGCCTGAAGTCTCAGTACCTACCTTTAGGTCTCTCCTTTCCGAGGCCTCATGAAAACCGAACCCGAGGTTGGCGTTCCTAAGTCCCTGGGAATTCTCCGATTCTCAGCTCTCAGCCAGGGTCCTGCTGTCCAGCCTGCAAAGTTCTCCACAGAGCAAGGCCTACGGCTCAGGTCGCTTCACAGAGGAAACCTGGTTTCTCAGACACGAAACTCTCCCCCAAACAGCGCCACCTCCTATCACATATTTTCCTCACGCCACCCCCGGCTCTGTTCCAGGCAGATGGAAAGGTGCAATTAGAAGCAGCAAGTTGCCAACTGATATGAGGTGCACCTGCACATAGGCCCCCTCTCCCCACCTCCCACCTTCTACCTAAAATGGAAAATATTTTATGCAGAATCCTCTCTGTACCTAGTAGAGAGGCAGACTTTGTTTCCACTGGCTTCCTGCCTATCTGGAGGGTTGGCTACTTAGCCATGCAAATGAGCACAAACCAACAGGCCCAGGAGCTCCAAGAGTTTCATTTGGACCCGAAAGAAGCTAGACAGCAAGAGAGCAAACATTTGGAAGAAGATGAACAGCCAAGTCTCAGAAAGGGGTGGTGACGCTTTGGTGGCCTGACAAGGATTCCCAAAATGACTTGCAATTTCAGCGAAAGCATTTCACTTACAGGCCTTTAAAAAAATTTGATCTGAGAGAGAGAGACAGAAGGGAGAAACCTCGATTTGTTGTTCCACTCATTGATGCTTCACTGGTTGAGTCTTGTAGGTGCCCTGACTAGGGATTGAACCCACAACCTTGGCGTATATTGGGACGACGCTCTAACCAGCTGAGCTTCCTGGCCAGGGCCTAGGCTTTGTTCTTTATTGTGAGACCCAGGAGGCATTGTTCAGTGTGGCCACACAGCAGCCTGGAGTCCTGGGGCTCCAGGAAAGTCCTGGGGGGCAAGTCTGGGAACATGGCAGGGGTGGGAGATGCTGTGTGTGACAAGGTCCATGGTGTAAGGAAAAAGTGACTGCAGATCGCTGGCCTCAACTGCTTCCTTGGCCTGGAGGGCCCAGCCTTCGGAAGATTTCCCAGGGCAGAGAGCCGGGAATCAGTCTGGCCTGCCCATGGAAGTGGACTTTAATCACATCTATAAAATACCTTCGCAGAAACACCAGGTTGACACTTAGAGGTGACCATGACCCTTGGTTTCTGCAAATAACAACAGCGTTTAAGGATTAATAAGACGACACACGTATAACACCTTCTAGAGCTGATACAGACCAAAGGATGAATGGTGATGACACACAGGAAAGAAATGTAGAAAGAATTACTCCCAGACACTAACAATGGCTGTGGGTGACTTTTCTTTTCATGTTCCAGGCTTTGAAAATTTATATTTGAGGTCCATTAATTTTTCAGTTAGGTTTTTTGAGGAATGATTCACATACGGTAAAACTCACCCTTTGGATACAGCTTGTCAAACACATGCCCCTGTAGACCAGTGACCACAGTTGACGACAGGGACGATTTCCTTCAGACCAAAGAGTTTCCTGGCCACCCCTCTGTATCCAAACCACACGACGGGTGATCCTTGGGGATGTAAGACCGGTTCCAAATTTGAAAAGTAATCAGTGCAATTCATCATATCAACAGGTTGTCAGGCCAAAGATGTAGGAAGGCTGGGACAAGTCACAAAAGGAAGGAAACTCTCTCTTCCCCTGGGCATTCCTGGGGGACAGGAGAGGAAGCTCGCCGAGCAGTGGGGTTTCCAGGCCTAAAGGTAAATGAACATGGGACCCAGCTTTCTTCTTTCTGGAACCTTGTAATGCACACGACCGTCCAGAAGGGGGCACCTCCTCTACGGGGTCCCCTCTCTTGATTTCTCTCCAGCACGTGTCCTCTGAAAGCATGACTAAAACTGGGCATTTTTTCCCACTGAAATAAAACAGGGCTGCTGGCGACAGCGAAACTGTCTCAGGCTGATACTGTAGGCCCATGATTTGCAGAAGCTATTTTAAAAATAACCCAAATAGATGTTGCCACATTGAAAACCACGGAGATTAGCGCTGCACCCCACCCCCTCACCTCCACACCCCAAAACTGCTTTACCCATTCACAAGTCTGGAAGGTTCAGGACGGAAGGCTGAGCTGGAAACAGTCCGTGATGTTAGCAACAGGGGCACCATTATGGACTGAATGTTGGGGTTCCCCACACCCAAATCCGCATGTTGAGGCCCTAACCCCTAATGTGATGGTGTTTTTGGAGATGGGGCCCGTGAGGAACTGATAAAGGTTAACTGAGGTCACAATGATGGGGCCCTAACTGGATAGGGCTGGTGCCCTTAGAAGAGAAAGAGACCAGAGTGTTCTCTCCCCCCCCTTCCCCCCCATACACACATGAGAAGGAGGCATCTGCAAGCCAGGAAGAGGGTCTTGCCAGAAATCAAACCCTGCCAGGGCTTGATCTTGACCTTCCAGCCTCCAGAACTTCAAGAACGACATTTCTGTTGTTTAAGCCACGGGCCTGTGGCCGCCCAAGCCGACTGAGACCGGTACCTACTCAGGGGAGCACTTCCCTTTTTTATATTATTGTTGGTAACATTATATCAAACTATTCTGTTGTTTAAAAAAGACACAAACCTGCAAGCCCTCACATCTTGCTAAGTGTGAGATTCCTCTTCTCACTCGGCATTTGCCATTCCCTTCCTCTGTTGAATTTGTCACCTCAGGACTGTGCAAGGGATGCACTAAATGCCAGGAGCAGGCCACAGCTGTTACCGTAAAGGGAGAAACGACACGCACGCTGTTCCTGGGTGTTTGCGAGAACCAGAGTGTGCTTTCTGGTTTTCTGTGGAAGGGCATGTGAGCAGGCCGAGAGCTGGCAAGTGAACTTGGGTCTGCAGCCTGTTGGGGGGGCGGGTTGAGAGAGAGGCGATAGCAAATCTGGGTGATTGTGTATCACAGGGCGCAGAGGGAACACAGGGCTGCGTGGGCTGCACTTCCCCGCAGGGTCACACAGAGCCTGGAACAAACAGTGCCAGTGTCAGAGAACTCCTGATCAGGGTCCCCACCCCCACCCTGACACCCCAGGCTGTCTGCTGGTCTTGGGGCCAGAGCCAAGGCCTGGGCTTTGCAGCTCAGCCCCCACCCCCAGGGACCTGGGCCAAGATTACAAGTCCTGTGCCCTCCACATGCTCCTCGGGGCAGGAGGAAGACAGAATAGGTTTAGAAAGAAACCAGGCAATTTCTGGACCTGAATCCTCGCTTCCCACTTATTACTCAGGTCAAGGTGTTTGATCTTTTAAAACCTCAGTTTCCCCATCTGGAAAGCGGAGACGACGCAGCCTTATCGAGTTGATGTGGGGATAAAAGGAGGCTACAGGTGTGAGGCCCCCAAAGGCTGCAAGGGCTCCCCACCCTGGGGGATGGAGGAATCACATCTTTGTGGATGTTCAGTGCCCCTGAGCTACTATGTAAAGGTTTTGTGGACGAGGTAGAGAAAAGACTGGCTTTGAAGAGTATTTTAATATTTTTTAAAAAATTGACTTCAGAGAGGGAGAGGGAGAGGGAGAGATAGAAACGTCAATGATGAGAATCATGGATCAGCTGCCTCTTGCACGCCCCCTACTGAGGATCGAGTCCGCAACCCTGGCATGTGTCCTGGCCTGGTCCATGGGTCGACACTCAACCACTGAGCCACACCGGCCAGTCTGACGCGTGTTTTAAAATCCTTTGCAGGTTAAAATGTTATCCATTCTGACCCCATTCCCCGGGGGGGGGGGGGGGGCAGGAAGAAGTCATCATAGCCCCAACTTAATCCTCCAGCTTCCAGAGTCCCCCCCAACCCCTCACTCCTGAGCCAATTCTCCAGGGCTCGGGGTAGAAGGACCACACTGCAGACGGCACTGTGGTCTCCAGGGCCTTTATTTGGGAAGGTACAGAGCGTCTGCAGTCTGTCTGACAGGCACTGTGTGGGGGTTTGTAACAGTTCAGTTTTCTCCACGGTGTCAAGGGGAGAGGGGTGCAGAGGGCAGGAGAACCCTCTGGGGAGTCCTCTCCTCCACAAAAAAGGCACTGGCTCGGGGTGAACACTCTGCTCCTTCCCAAGAAGGGGCCTGGGTTATGTACACACAAGGGTTGATCGATGGATGCAGAGAAACTCAAAGCTAAATACAGCTCACGGAGGAAAGAGTCCATGGGGGGGGGGGGCATCACCAAGGCTGCGTCCAGGCCCTTTCCACCAAGCAGGGAAGGGAGTTCAGAAGGAAGGCATAGCTTTAGAGGAGAAACAGAATCCAGCCTCTCAGTCTTAGTGTTTTGTGCAATTAAAAAAAACCCAACAAAATAAATATAACTTAAAAACTTCTTACATGACACTAAAGGCAAATCTGGGACAAGCAGTTGAGAAACCTTCCTCGAAGGCTAAGCAATTCTGAACACCAAGAATGCAGGGGTGGAGGGGCAAGGACAGGGCAGGAAGGGCCCCTACCCTCCTGGCACCTGCATGGCCAGGACCCTAGGAGTCCCTGCCTGGACTGGGGCTGGGTGGGGAAGGCCTTTCAGACAGCCTGGGCAGGGGCTCTGGAAAATCCCATTCCAGGATCCATACAAGGGGGTGGGAGGTCAAAGGGAAAAAAGGGTTGAGAGAATATGTGTGGAAGAAGGGAACTAGCACAGTAAATACAAAACCCGAACCCCTAAGTAATAGAATAACCCTAAAAAGATGCCACTTTATGCCACTTTCATGTATAAATGTAACCCAAAGCAAAGAATTGCCAGTAGGAGACCCCTGGGTCTCCTTTAATAAACAAATCATTTGCTAATAGCACATCGTTTGCAAACAACTGGTGCCTGCTTAAAGTGCTTGTTTTTTCTCTTAAGTAGGTGAGGCTGGTCCCATGTAATTTTTGTTCATAGCATTAATTTGCTTTAACAAACTTTTTTCATAGACAGGGGGAAAAGTAACTTTTGGCCAGCCCACAGTTGTAGAACCTTGTCGTCTAAATTAGTGATGTCCCTTCCCCCAGGGAGCTGCACGCGGACCACCAGGGTCCCTCTAACCCACAAGTGAAGACAGCTGGGTGCCGCCTGCCTTCTAGGACCACGTGCTGTCACAAGGCCTCTCGCGCTCCGCAGGGGCGGGGGTGTGACCTTTAGCAAGTCAGCCCACACAGGAGTTCACTGTTTTGAACAAGAGCCAGGAAGTTGAAAAGTGATTTCCTTTTTTAAAATCTGAACTTATACATACTCGTGTCCCACCCTCCGCCCCCATCAACTGTCACTAACCCAGCATGAAAGGGGAAACGTGTCACGTGGGCGAAATGACAGTTCCCCCAGAGACCCTGAGGTGACAGGGGGTGGCCCAGGAAGCCCTCCCTCTGGATTTGGTCCCTCCAGGTACACACTCTTGGGCACACACTGTCTCCACTGTGTCCCTGAAGCAGCTGCCTGTGGAGCAACTGGCCCCAGTGCCTGATGGCCTGGTCCCCAACTCTCCTCCGACAACAAAGGGGGACACCTAGGGGCACAGTTCTAAATGGCCATAGCCAGAATTCTCTTTAAAAATCATGGAAATTTCACATTCTTCTCAATAATAATAATAATTACTTGCTTTACAATTAGAATAAGGCTCACAATTGGGTCCCCATGAATCTTCAAGCAACCTAGAGACTCTAGAAAGAGATGCCTGGAACACCCTGGCATCCATCATGTGCCCTGGAAGCTGCCCACGCCACACTGGAAAACACGGGTCTGAGGCCTTCAGGCCATAAGACTTATTTCAGGGGAGAAAATAACTTATGCCAGTAAGCCAGCTTCCTCCCTGCCCAGGGCTGGCTAAAGCCCTGCCTGTAACTGCTGGGGACTCCAGACCTCATAAAAGAACCCTTGGTGTGCAGGCAAGGCCACCAAGTGTCACCAGGGAGGTGGGAGGCGTGAGGGCGTGTGAGAGGAGTGTCCTATGTAGATTCTGTCTTTCTTCCCCTGGGGGCTGCGTGTGCCCTGGCCCACTCCCACACAGCCCCAGGCCTTGTCACAGCAAGGCCAAGGTGGAGAGTGAGAGGCATAAGTGACTCTGGGGTGGGCTGCAGCTCTGGGAGCTCAGGTTTGCAGAGTCCCTCAATCCATGGGCGATAATCACCGATGGAAGAACACAGCTCCTGCCTGCGCCCAACTGCAGAGGCCAACATCAGAGAACACAGCCAGGTCGGCTCCGGCCTTCTCCTGGCGCCTGGGTCTGGCCCAGAGCTGGAGGATTTCAATACCAGGCTGTAAAGGGCCTATAAAGGCCACCACACATCCCAGGCCCCCTGGGCTGCTAATCAGAGGGCGCTTTACTCAGGCCCAACATGTTGTTCCCAGCGATTTTGTGCCCCAACCACAGGAAAGCCTGGCACCAGGAGCCTGCTGAAATGTGGGCTCTCACAGCCCCTGCCAGGGGGGGAAAAGGAAGGGCAGTGCACTAACAGAACTGACCACCAGGGGGCAGCAGGTCCCCACAGGAGCCCACCCAGAGGTTGGGGGCTGGACCCCAGGGCCACCCCAGCCTCCATCCGGATCTAAACCCAACTGACCTTCCCTGCAGGCAGCGGAGCCTGGCTTGGGCATTGCTCTTCTAGAAGGAGATCCTATTTACAGAGAGAAGTGGAAGCCCCAGTGCCAAAGCCCTTCAATTAGGGAAATAACGAAAATCTCGTCTCCTCTTCTACAAAGTGTCCTGTAGTGCAGTTTGGGAGGGTCAGTTCTGGGGCTCGCACCCAGGCAGCAGTGAAAGAAAAAGTTTAGAAGAAGGAAAGGGGGAGGAAAGAGGCCGGGGGCGCGGTGAGGCGGGCATGGGGCGGCCTCAGGCTAGAGGGTCCCCTGGGCCTGGGCACATTTCCGTCAGGATGTCGATGAGGTTGTTCAGGCCCGAGAGGTAGCCATCCTCCCGGTTCCCTTCCTGCCACGGGATGTCGTGCTTCAGGGTCTGGCCCTCGGGCAGGGGTGTGGTCTTCCCAAAGTCGATCATCCACACCTTGGCCTGTTCCTTCTTGTCGTGGATGAAGAGGAGAGAGCTGCCGATGACCTGCAGAGGAGCAGGGAGGTGAGGAAGGGACCACCAGAGCCCCCACCCTGCCCTTCACACTACAACCTGGCTCCTGAGGGGACCGGGGCCCATCACTGACTCTCTCTCATCATTGATGTTTCTCTCTCTCTCTCCCTCCCCCTTCGTCTTTCTGAAATCAATAAAAACATTAAAAACACAGCAAAAAACCTGAGGCCTGAATGAAATGGGGAGAGGTCACTCAGGTGAGGCCCAGAGCCTGCAACTCTGGCCCCCATTCTCACCAGGGCAGCAGAGCCCCCAGAGAGTGGCCATGACAGGGGCAGAGGACAGTAGATTCCAGAACAGCAATAACCCTTCTGTGTGGGCAGTGGCAGGAAGTCTCAATGGCAGATTGCTGTCCCTTGTCGACCCAGCTCCAGCCTGCGCACTATCCCTATCTCAGACCACAGCTAAACCTTGGGGTCTCGCCCTTCCCCTCCTAGAACCTCGACTCCCCATCATGTGAAAGGGAGGGTACCAAGGATGCCACACTCTGCACCGGGGGTGGGGGTGGGGTGGAGGGGATGGAGGAAAGGACCCTCCAAATACACACACAACCGCCCTAGGAGGGCAGGCAGGGAGGCCTGGATTGCCCCCCAACCCAGCAGGACAACCCCTTGCAAACACCCCTTGGACTTTTGGAGCAAGTTGACCTGTTAGGGAGGGAGATGTGCTCACAACTCAGGTGGCGGGCGCGAAGGTCATGGCCAACTACGTGGAGCACAGATCTTTGTCCACGATGGCAATAGCCGAATACCTACCTCATGGCCCTTGAAGAAGGGAGAAACTTCGAGGGTGGCCCGGATGTCCTTCAGCCGGTCCCGGTAGGCGATCTGGGAATAGAAAGATGACCAGATTTTTAATTAATTAATTAATTTACTATGTTTTTGTTGATTTCAGACAGAGGAAGGGAGAGGGAGAGAGAAACATCAATGATGAGAGTCACTGACGGGCTGCCTCCTGCACGCCCCCTACTGGGGATCAAGCCTGCAACCTGGGCATGTGCCCTGACCGGGAATCGAATCGTGATCTCTTGGATCATAGGTCGATGCTCAACCACTGAGCAACACCAGCCGGGCAAGATGACCAGATTTTTAAACACTTGGGACTGGGGGTGTGTGGATTTTAAACCTCATCTGGCCTATCAGAGTCGCTGAATGTCAGGGGGAGGGATCTTACACCCCGAGGATGTAAGGGCAGCTGGGCTCCTGCTCCCATGCTTTCTCCCATCTGCACTGCTCGTGAGCAGGAGGGGCTGGGAGGGACGGTTCCCGAGCACAGTGCCGCCTCCAGGAGCTTCTCACACAGGGTTAAGTTTATTCTAGAATGCAGTGTAGAGGCACGCAGCATCCTAGGAGCCCGGTTGCCACGGTGCCTTCCTGAATACAAACTGCAGTGCCCTGACTTTAGAAAGGACAGAGTAAGCGGACAGCCACAAATATCTCTGCCAGGGGCCTCTACACAGAGCCCTCCAAACCCGGGTTGACTGCGCTGGCCCTGGGGGTGCCTCGCCTCCCCTGGGGACTGCTGGGGAAGCCCGGCACACACAGGCACACACAGTCCCTCGGTGCCCATCTGTAGCAGGGCCAGCCTGGATCTCAGCACCAAGAATAAACCCCTCTCATGGGGCACAGGAAGCACGCGTTCTGAGCAGGCTCTGCTGAGCTGGTGGCCCAGCACCCAGAGGCTCAGGCTCGGGAAGAGTCGGGTGCATGCCCCATGACTGAAGCCTCGGCGCTTGCCAGGGGTCAAGGGAAGTCTCCCCAGTGGAAATGGAAGGGAGGGAGAGTCCCCAGTTCCAGCAAGTGCTGAGTGTCCTTGCAGAAAAGGTGTCTGACCCTCCCCTCGCTGCTCGGAAGCCCTGGTAGCCGGTTTGGGAGAAGGTGCCTCTCTCGGTGCCCACGTCCCTGGTATGCCTGGGTTTCTGACTGTCACATGGTGCCCTGCCCCTGGGGTACAGTAAGGTGTGACACATGCTACTTCCACTGGGAGGGTCGGGGTCCTGGTCCCGGTGGTCAGAGCATCTATCCAGCCCGCCTGCTGCTGCACTGGCAAAGGAAGTCACTGTGTCATGAACTTGGGCCACCCACACCTCCAGGCTCAGCGATGCTGGCAGGTTCTTCCCAGGAAGGGTAGTGTGAC
The DNA here is from genome assembly GCF_054644295.1 of Miniopterus natalensis. NCBI lineage: Eukaryota > Metazoa > Chordata > Mammalia > Chiroptera > Miniopteridae > Miniopterus > Miniopterus natalensis. Next base: position 12,466,607 of record NC_142101.1, on the reverse strand, counting down.
TCCTCCCCAGGCACACTTCCCTCGCTCGGCCTCACAGTCTGGGAGGATCGGGGGTGCAGGGACCAGCAGGCTGCCAGCCCATCTGGGCGAATCCCAGCTCCACCCTGTCCTAGCTGTGTGTCCCGGACCTGTCAGTTTCCTCATCTGTGGAATGGGAACAAGAATGTCCCCCACTCCAGAGGCTGCTGTGAGGACTGGTTGAGCACTTGGCACAGCACTTGGCAGGCAGCGGGTGCTAAGGAAACCCAGCAATGGAAAGGATTGCTCTTAAGGGGAGGGAAAAGGCTTTGGGGAGCTGTGAGGCTGCCAGCTAAGGGAAAGAGTGAGTGCTCGCCGAGGCTCCCCATGTACCCGCAGAAGGGGGCTGCCAACCACACCACCTTCCTCTTCCACCTTCCAAGCCCAAGTTTGGGGCCAGGGTTTTGTGTGGGCTCTGTGGCCACTGCTGCTGTGGCCTGGCTCGGTCTGGGGCTGGGTAGCACTCTCCAGAGTGGGCACAGCCATCCTGCCCGAGCCCGCACTGCCGGCTCCCTCTCAGGGGCTCCCCTGACTCACCAGGATGTTCCGGTTTCCTTTAGTGAATTCTTTGAAGGCCTCGATGACCTGCTCCCGCGTTTTGGTCTTCTTGAAGTCCCGGTTCACGGAGCCATCTTCTTTCTGAGGAGAATCCACGAGGGGTCAGCACAGGGCCCAGGGGTCTGAGAAGGCCACTCCTCGCACAGGCCCAAGGCCCTGGCGGCGAGGTGTTCAGGATGGGTAATGGGGCAGCACAGCACAGGGCACCCTGTCCTGGACCCTGGGAGGATGGCCCCAGCGCCCCAGCCAGAGTGAAGAGTGTCAGGAAAGTCTCCAAGGTGTGAGGGCCACTTGGGCCAAGAATGTAGGGGTGAGGCTGGGGGGGGGCTGCCCCTCCTGCATGTGAGCGGCAGGGGCTGAAGGAGATGGACAGGTCTTGGCTTCCTTTAGGGGCCTGGCCCTGGAACCTGAATGCCAGGAGGTCGCTGCTATCCAGAGGGGGCCAAGAAATAATACTGCCAGCCCACCTCCGCTCTCTGGTCTCCCCAGCACTTCAGATGGCTCCATTTTCTTAGCCCACGCTACGTCTGTTCCAGGCTGTTCCAGGGCAACACATGGAGCTTACTTCCTCCAGAAGGAAATCAGCTCTTCGGGACAAAGAGTGAGAAAGGGCGGCTCCTGCAGGAGCCCCACACTTGGGCCTGGGTACCACCAGGCTGGGGCTGGTAGAAGCCCTGTGGCTGCCTCTGAAAAAGGAGGCAGGGCCCTGGCCCTGGGGTGGATGTGGGGTGGATGCGGGGTGGGCTTCGCATCTCGGCTGAACCTTTCTCCCACAGGGTCTCTGCGGGGCATTTCCTGGGCCAAGGGGAGTGGACTGCTGGTGAAGACAGTGCCTGCTCTCAGAGCCGGTGGCCCTCACCCAAGAAGACCGGCTGCTGGCTGTCCCCGCAGCCAGACAAGGGACAGAGACCAGAGCACCCAGCTTGGGAGGGAGAAGGGAAGGGAAAGGTGGATTGTTTCAAGCAGATAAAGCAAAATGACCATGAAGAGGAGGAGCGTGTAGTTTGCATCCAGTCTGAGGATTGCATGTAAAAAAAGAGAGAAGCTGGTTTTGGAAGACAGGCAGGGAGCAATTGGCTTTCTCAGCCCAGAGCTCGCAGAGCAGCTGTCCCGGGGGGAAGGCGAACACTTTCCCAGGCTCGCCACCACCAGCAGTGAGGCACCACCGCCAACGGCAGAACCTCACACCTAAATGCCATCTGAATGAGGCTGCGGGGTCGGCCCTGGCGTCAGCTTGCCCGAGCAGGGCTCCCGGCTGCCCAGCCCTGGCTCTGCAGGGGAACAGCTGAGGGCCAAGAATGAGTAACAGGCAACAGAAAGCCAAGAACGGTGCAGGGGCCACCATCCGCTCTGGAGGGGTGACTGCCTGAGACCCCGAAGGGCCCTGTGCCTCACAGCCCCGCTCCTTGGGGTGACCGAGCTGGCCTTCAAATCTCACAGCAAGGGAGATGGCACAGGGGGAGCATTCTTAGACCCTTCTGGGGAGACTGACGAGGGAAGAATAGAGAATGGGGCAGCCCTGAACTCGGGGGGCTTCGGTGCAGCCTCACCAGAGCTATTTAGGGACATGGGGGAGCAGCGCCGGTCCTGCCTGAGCAGAACAAGGGTCACAGCTTGGATGTCAAAGGCAGCCAGTGTGCTCCCTCCCTGGCCTGCATCTCACTGTCATCCCCAGTTTTCGGGCCATGGGCCATCAGAATGGGCCAGCTCCCCTCACTGGCATCCTACGACCTGGCCCCTGGGTGGGTTCTCTGTGCCCAGGATGGCCTGGGCTAAGGGTAGAGTCCTTAGCAGGGGGCTGGCTACTGGCAGAACTAGAAGCCACACCTGCTCCAAGGCCCCAGGCCCCTGCATGGCCATCTCACCTGCCCCCAGACTGAGGAATAGGACAATTTTTCCAAATGTCTGTCCCTGGCTGCCCACACTGTGGGCCTGTGTGGAGAAGAAGCTTATGGCCTCTGCAAAGTCCACCCTGAGGCAGGTGCTGGTGGAGCACAAGCCCCCATCCCTTCTCTACCTGGGAGCTGGGCGGCGGCCCAGGTAATTCAGGGGGCACCTGGCTGGCCTTACCTTGATGCCTTCAATCCTGAACCCGAGGGTGGCCGTGGAGCTGATGGTCTCCCTCCACTGCATGTACCGCGGCTTGGTCACCGCCCGCTGGGCTTTCTCCTCCTCGGTGGGGGCCTCAGGGTCCACCTCGATCATCTTCTGGTACATGTCCTTCCGGAGGCTGGGCTTCTTCCGGGCCTTGGTGAGCTCCTCTTCCAGGTAGGTCCTGCGTGGGAGGGGAGGCCAGGTGAGGGCCACTGGCTAGACCGGCCCACCTAGCCAACCTGCCTCCTGCTCTATGGCAGGGATGCCCCCGGCTCGTCCTGCCCCATGGACACCAGGGCTCAGCCCAGCCCTCGTCTCCTCACACCTGAGCCCCCAGTCTGAAAAGCCAGGGAAAAGGTGTCCAACTGAAGGGCCCACTGTCCTGCCCTCCACATGAGCAGGCTGGGCCTGCAGCTGACCTGGGGAGGTCCCCTGGACACTGTCCTGTGGCCGACCTGGCAGGGTCTCCTACTCTGGTGGGTAACAGGAGCAGGGATAGTACAGGATTTCAGTAGCCTAAGGCTGACTCCCTGGCCCTGGCTGCATCCCTCACTCCACTGTGTGTAGCTCTTCACCCACGCAGCCCTTTCCCTGCCCCATTTTAAACTCCCCTCCTCTCCTGCCACACAGCAGGCTTAGCTGCTGCCCATGACCCTTCATGAGACAGAAATGTGAAGCATGACTGCAATAGAGGGAAGTTTTGTCCCCTGGCCCTGTGTGGGTGGGAGCTGCCCACAGGCAGCCTGTTGTAACAACAGGCCGGGTCCCCACTCTCCCCCATCTGTCCCCGGGGCCTCACTCTACACTTCCCCTCACACCTCCAAGCTGCTGGTTTGGGACCCAGAACAGACTGAATGTTAAATACATGCCGCCTTTAAAAGGTGTGTTTTCCGAAACTACTATATCAATTGATATAAGAAAAAACTCAAATCCTTGAGTGTGAACTTGGGCCTGGTCATTTAGGACCTTCTAGGAGGTGGCAATGAACGAAGGAGCACTGTGGGCCCTGGGCTGTGCACTTGCACACACTCATGTCCACGCCCACACGTGTGCTCACACTACTGTGCATGCAAAGCCAGGCCAGGGATGACGCGTCAGGGCAGACACTGGGAGCAGGATGCGTTTGCACGGAGCGTGCGTGCGGATCTGTGCGTGTGCTGTGTGGCAGGGCAAGGGGCTGGCCACCTCCGGGGCTCCTGATGTGCTGCAGGGGCCTGCAGGGTGGTGGGCGGCCACACTTCTGCAAAGAGTTCTCAGTAGCTCCTTAAACAGGAAGCAGGCCTCGATATCAAATCCCTTTTCACGCAGGGCTATTTCTAAAAAGGGCCCCCACAGCTCAATCTGGGCAGAGTTGCTCACCCTCTGGGGGGAGGAAGGGACTGGGCAGAGATGCCCACAAGGTGCACCAGCTGAACAGGACCAGGGGGCCCAGTGGGAGCGACCCACACTGCCCTGCCACCTGCCCTACCCCCAGGGAAGGTCAAACCTCCATCTCATATGGGGGTGGGGGTGGGGGTGAGGGTGAGAGTCAACAGGTGACAACAGAGCCATCTACAGCTTCAAACAGGGCAGAGGTGCTGGGGACAGCGCTGGGCTCCACCCCCAGACCCTGGTCCGCATGCCTGACTTTGAGTGGCAGGTCATATAACACAGACTGACGGGGGCAAATCTCAGGGAACTCCCTAGAATAGTGTGAGCATTATGTCCATGTGGAACCAGGGTCCCAGGACACCTCCAGTTTAGGACACTGTAGGTTCCCACTGTGCTGGAGGCTGGGTTTGCCCACTAGCTCTTCCACCCTTGCTCTGTGACAAGTCTCAACCCCCCATGTCCGGTGACCCTGGGCTCCCACCTCCTCCCTTTGCGAAGCACAGGCCACACTTTGGGGGTGATTGTGGACTTATGGTCTCATGAAAGGCCAAGTGTTCTGGCCAATGCAGTTGGAAAATGTCCCAGTCCCAGCTCGGACACAGGGCCCACTGAGCCCCCTTGGCAAATGCAGGGTGAAGCCCAGGCTGGATCTGCAGGTGGAGGCCTGAGGCAGATGAGGGCTGAGCTGCTTTGGGGTTGTGGGGCCCTGATGGATCCCTGAACCTCTAGTGTCAAAGCTCAGTCCCAGGGAGGCCCTGAGGAGCACCTGGCACAGTGCTCAGGGGCACAGAAGGGCCCATCCTTTGAGGCAGAGAAGGTGGAGCTGGGGGGGGGGGGGCACTGGTTCTGGGGAGACCTACCCCTTCCTCTCCACAGGCTCCTCTCTTACCCCACTTTTGCCTCCAGCTCCTGCTTAAGACTGGTTTAAACGTGTCCCAGCCTCACTGGCCCACTCTGGGTCCCTTCCGAGAGCCCTTGGGTGCAGTGAGGCAGAAACTACAGGAGGCAGGAGGACGGGGCAGCCCTGGGCAGAGGGGATTCCCGTCCCCAGCAGCCTCCCAGGGCACAGACAGGTACTCCAGGCAGCCTTTCAGGACTGACTGGCTACGCGCTCTTCCCACAGGGTGTACTTTATTTGGCCACAGTCTGAGTGAACACCAACCGGATTATTTATATGTTTCCCCTTGAGAGGGTGCATCCTGGTGTACCAAGGGGGGGGGGGGGGGGCGGGCGGAGAGCTTCCTGGGACAGAAATAAGACTCTGGGGGAGAGCAGTGGCCAAGTGGTAGCTGGAGGGACGTTCTGTCTCCTCCCTGTGGACTGGAGCTGGTGAGGGCCCTAGAGGGAGGCAGGTAGGAAGGGACAGTGTAAGAGCAAATAGTGGGACCTGCACCACCCCCCATCGCTGTCCTGGGGTCAATGCCAGGGGAGCATAGCCTCAGCCTGAGGGTCAGAATTTAGGACACAGCTCCCAGGATGGGTGAGGCGAGAAGGAAAAGTGGTGGGCTTAGCCTCCTGGCTCCCCTCTCCCTCCCCACCTCCCCCTCCCTTCCCCCTCTCTTCCCTTGCTCTCTCTCACTCTCTTTCATCTTTCTCAATCTCCTTTTATAAGAAATAAAACTGCTTAAACCATCCAAAGCAAACAAGCTCCTGCTCTGAGCTCTGCTTGGTGAAGCCTGGCTTGCCTGGCAAGGGGCTAGGGAGCCCAGCGTCCAGCCATCCTATCCAGGCACCTGCAGCCAGGTGGCTTTCCCAGGTGAGCCCAGAGCACTGGACATCAGGAGGCTGACAGACCCAGAGGACTTCGCCACCCTTGGCCCAGCAGGGGAGGGAGCCACCTGGTGACTTCGGGGATTGATTAGTCAAAGTTTGGGAGGGGATGAAAAAACCATGCAGTCAAACAGGGCTCAGGGCTGAGGGAGGTGGGGTCTCAGGGCCTCCAGTTCTGCTCGCCTTGCACCCAGTCTCCTCCTGCCCGGTCTCCTTCCCTCCCGGGTCCTTTCCTGCGTATGTCTCTGGGCAGATGTCAGGGTGAGCCTGAGTCTTGGAGTCCCAATGCAGCTCACAGGCCAAGTACCTCTTTTGGCCAATGTGCTTAACCCAGGGCCCTGGAGCACCCTGCACTGAGCTAAGGCCACCTTAGCCCCAGTCTTCGGTGTGGGCCAGTGGTGCACATGGTCAGGGCCACTGCAGCTCCTGGGCTCCCTCCTCCGTTGCCCTCTTACACGGGCACAAGTCTTTTTTGGCAAACTGACATGTTCTACTGACCAGCTCTCTCCCCACTCACCGGCGCCAGGTGGGGTATGAGGGGAATGAGAGAGCCTCTGCTCCAGTCCCCCCTCGAACCTCGCGTAACAGGAAGCCACCATCTCGCTACCTCCAACACCCCCCCCCCCCCGCCCCAACCGGATGGGCAGTTCCCTCTGCCTTCTCCCTGGGGACACTCAGCACCAAGCCAGGCCCCACCAGCTATTGGCTCCTGCCCCACACTAGCTCACGGGAGAAGGAAGGGGCCATCAGGGTCAAAGCCAGGGTCACGGTCCCCTCTGCATGTCATGTGACATGGCTGGGATGGGGATGGGAGCCTGGCAGTCCAACCAGAGCCCCAGGCCTGCCCTTGCACACACAGGGGGTGAGCCAGGGTGCCCAGCCTCTGGAAGCCGGGGATGCTGACCCGCATCTGCCGCATGGCCCAGCGCGGCTCCAGGCAAGCGCTCCGAGGCCTGGCTCACCTCACGCCCATCTTGCAGTCCATCACGCAGGGCGAGTCGAAATCGGCCAGCAGGTCGTCCATCTGGTTGTAGCGCTCCCCGTCCTTCACCACGTCCCCGTGATAGGCCGGCACGTAGGGCTTCAGCACGTCGGCCATGAGCCGGTCGAGGCAGCGCTGCTCGGACTCGCAGTGCTTCTTCAGGATCCGGCCGTTGGCGGCCGCCTTGAAGCTCCCTGCACAGCAAGGTGAGAATGGGCCCTTGGTCCTCCCGCTCTGCCCACTCCCGCCCCCGGACAGCCCTCTCGGTGACAGTGCCTGTGTCCCTCGGGGATGCTTCGGGGCTGGCTAAGCACAGAGCCCAGGTCTCAACTGTAGACTGAGCACTTTAAGAGGAGTGGGTGCAAGTCCTAGTCCCCCCAACTGATTGCAACTCTGAGCTGGTTCCCCATTTGGAGGGACACCAGTGCTCACTGCTGGAGGTCAGCAGGGCTACGTTGAGAGGTCTGTGCCAACACTCATTCTTTCCTCTTTGTATTACTGTTACCACCACCTCCATCATCAATCCTGCTTCTAGGGCAACCAAGGTGTCTCTGGTCTCAGGAGAGACTTGGATAGGACCTGGCTCAGGTCCAGGACAGAGAGACTGACTGAGAATCGAGGTCCCAGACTCCACCCACCTGGCCATGCCCCTTCCGAGCCACACCCTCAGGTGAGCATTCAGGAGGTGTGCCCATCCACGGGCCCTGGGCTGAGCCAATGTGGTTGGGGATATAAAAGAAACGTCAGACCCTGTGCTGGCCTGAAGTGAAGGCCAAGCACATGGGCTGCCACTGAAATGCCCCTGCAGGATGAGGCACACCAAGGGCCCCGGGCCCCACATGTGGACTGGACAGCTCTGGGGCTTTGGCTCCAGGTGTCCCTCCTCCCCTGTCACTGATAAGCAAACTGGAGACCACATGGCTGACCTGGTGCCCTGGCCACCTGCACCCAGCACTCCATCCCTTCTTCCGCCTCTGAGCTCCTTCGGGCAGACACGACACTTTCATTAATGTTGTGACCCCTGATGACGGGACATCTTGGGGGTATATAGTTGATGCTCAATGAAGGAGTTAGTTAGCACTGCCCTGTTGTCTAAGATGACAAATGGCGGGCAAGCCATAAGATCTATGACTTCCATCTGTTTTACTGAGTTAAACTGGAAGGGCTAGAGAAAGAGATGGAAAGAATCAGAGACCGAGGGGAACTGTGTGTTTTGGGGAGGGGATGGCAGCTGTCCGTGTGCATTTTCAAGGCATCGTGAAGGTCACATCTCGAAAGGATGGCTGCAATGGCCACTGCCAATTCTCAGAGAGAACCTGTTTGGATACTTTCACCCCCAGGAGTGTCCAGGGCCAGGCCCCACCCCACCCCACGTGTGCTGGGCAACTCCCCAGGGTGCCCAGGAGAGCTGCGCTACCTGCATGTCCTGCCAGCTGGATCCAGGGGTACTTCTTCTTGAAGGACATGACAAAGGGAGACCAGTGCACCATGTTTTTTATTTTCCTCCATGATTTGCTCTAGAAATAAGCAAATGAAAAGCTCTACATTAGAAAGAGAACTGCTTTCTGGTTAGGGTGAACTCGAAGCAGGACAACTCACTGCCCGTGGCCACAGGATGCGAGGGGCCATGCCCACCACGCAGGTGCCTTCGGTGGGACCTCACCTCCGGCAGAGGGGGCTTTGCAAAGGCTAAGCAAAACGCCCAGAAGCGAGGGGATCTTCGAGGATGAAGCTCTTACAGGTTTTGAGGGTGGGAGGAGGGGTGAAGAGCTGACCCCTCCAGGGCTGACCCTGTCCCATGGCACCCTATCAGGGAACAACTGAACCCACACTGCCCCGCTTTCCACCCCTTCTCAGGGCCTCAGTTTCTTCATTTCTCTAGTGAGGGAGAAAGAGCTGGTCTATCAGGCTCCTTGGACTGACGTGTCCGTCCAGGAGGACTATAGGACTCTGAAAATAACGTCCTATGTCCTAACAGACATGGCCCTTCAGAGAAAGACTAGGGCCACTATACCCGGCTGCCATGTGTCAGTTCACATTTCATTTGCAGACTCGGTAACAACAGAGGCACCTCTTGCCTGTGAACGGTTTGAAGAGCGATTTTAAAGGGAGTTCCCCAGGGATAGCGCCCTCACCCCCCACCCCATGGGGTGAGCAGGCCTCTCCCCTTCACGGTGCTTCTCCTTTGCAGGAAGATTTTTTGTGTGTGTGTGTGTGTGTGTGTGTAGGAAAGGCTCCTTGGGCAGAGCACCTTCTTTCCCCAACAAGCATTCAAGGCGGTTATGGTCATTTGTAGAACCTGAGCCTCAGAGAAGTAAGCGATAAAACTGGCATTTAAACCCTCACCTATTCGACTACTTTTGAAAAATCCCCTTTCCCTCCAGCAATAAGCATTTCTTTAGAAAAAACATCCCTAAGTTAACTTTAGTAAAAACATGCCATAGAGATAAAAAAAGATTAAGTGGCCCCAAACATGTGAGCCCTTGACGGGGTGATGAGAACCTGAACCGAGAAGGATTTCGAGTTCCTGAGAAAGCGGATGCCTGACCAGCCAAGCCAAGAGTCAAAGCCACCAGGCTCTGTGCTGGGGGGAAGGAGGTGCTAGGAATTCTGTAGAAGGGGTTGAGGGGGGTCCTGCCTTGACAGGGGACCCTGAGGATAAGTCTCCTCGCTCCCTGTCCCACGGTGGCCAGCAGCTGCCCTGAGGAGGGAGACTGGACGGACTCCGGCTGTGGATGCTGCTGGAGCCCAAGGTTAAGTCAAGGTTAAGTCAGCCTCCTTTGATTTTTCTCTCTTTTCGGAGACTCAGCACTTCTGTCATCAGGTTTTCAAGTTAAAAGTCTGTTTAAGGAGAATTCTTCCCTCCTGAACCTGGCAATTTTTATTCCTACCCCAGAAGCCCTCGCCCCACTGCCAAGACCTAGTCTATCTTAAGCAAGGGCAGGGCTGCCAGGCCATGTGACAAAAGGGCCGGGCCTTTACTGACAAGGGTGTTTTTCCTACATCCTTCTGATGGAGATCACCAAAGAAGGCGAAGGAAGGCGAGGTATTTCTTATCTAAGCGCCCAGAAGGCTGCATAAACAATCAGCGTAGACAATGCTGAGGCAACAATGGAAAAACCTAATTACATGAGATGAGCCAAGCAATGGCCTGCTGGACGCATGGGGAAGACATTAAGGTAGGTCCAGAGGAAAAGTGCACAGCTGGCCACCACCGCTGGTCACGTCCCTGCAACCAAAGAGCTCAGAGGGGACGAGGGTCTGACAAGTCCAGGGGTGGGGTAGGGGGAGGGCAGAGTACTTTCAATCCAGGGTTGACCCCAACCCATACCACCCCATTAGGAGACAGCTAAACCCACACTGCCTGCCTTCATGCCTCAGTTTCCTCACCTGGCTAGAGGGAAAGACAGCTGGTCTACCAGATTCCTTGGATCGATAACACTCTAGGACTCTGGAAAATGACCTCCCACATCCCAACAGCTATGGCCACTCAGAGGAAGATTAGGAAGGGCCACTGTCTCCGGCTGCAGTGCATCATTTCACATTTCATTTGTAGACATGAAGGAAACAGAGGACCCAGGAAGATATGTCCCAGGTCAGGGAGGGGCCACGCACAGACTGATGACTGCAGGGAAGGAAGGCCCTGAGGCTGCATTCACAGAGGCAGTTTGGAGAAAGACGGAGAGGAAAGAAGACATTGAGGGATTGGTGGCTAGCGGGGACAGAGGCCTGGGACAGGGATTTGGAGTAGCTGGGACTAGACCTGCTGAGAATGGGAGGTGTGCAGGAAGCAGGCCCACCTGGGCCTGAGTCCTGGCTCGTCGCTCCTCACTGACTACCCTTCAGTTCCTGACCCTCCCTGAGGCACGATTATCCTACCTGTAAAATGGGAACAACACAGATTCCCCTGATAGCAGGATGTAAAGCCATGAGCAGATTATGGGGTGTTTGTGGAAGGGTCTTAGCTCTGTGTTCAGGGAAGAGAGGTCTCTCAAGTTATCCCCGGAGCTGCCAGTCCGGAGCTGAGCAGAGGAGCTGCCATAGTTACTAAGGAATAAAGACCACGGAGCCTTGGGCTGGGTCAGGCCCACTCTGTCGGGATGCAGCCCTCCAGAGACCCATGGCGACACACTGAGGCTGCAACCTGCGACCTTGGGAGGCAGGAGAGAACAGAGGCTGGGTGAGAAAGGGAGGCTTGGGCCAGCAGGGGCACTGGAAGCTGTGAAACCTCTAGGTGGACCTCTCTTCAGAGGCTGAAGACCAGGGGTCTAGCAAGGAGAGGGGTGCTGGGGGTCCCTCTGATAGTTCACGGGATCCAAGACCCTCCCAACATCACTGAGCTCGGACCAAATGGGGCATTTTCTGCTCGACTTTCCCTTTCCCAACCTCCTCCATCAGGAAGCATTTCTGCCACACAAAAAAGGGGCACCACATGGCCAAGGCCACGAGTGCCCTCCATTCCGTGGCTGCCCTGTGCGGGAGGGAGATGGAATATTCCACTCAGGCGGGCTTGCACACCAGGGGACTTCTGTTGGCAGTGGCATGCAGGGGTTTTTCCCGTGGTTTTTAATAGCAGCACCCAGGCAGTGCCTTGTGGCTGCCAAACATTAAACAGAACAGGCACTTCCAGGTCCAGGCCTAGGCCTGGGAACGGAGCCCACAGGGTGACCCACCCTCCCCATATCCAGCCCACAAGAGCGGAGACAAGTGACAGGGCAGAAGATTTAAGACCTTAGCCTCCATTCAGGCCTCAAACCCAATCTTGGCAGAAGCCGCTTTCTGGGCGGTGGGTGAGGGCAGGTTGGGCTAATGGTCTCCCTCCAAGCCCCTGCCAGAAGGAAGCCAGGGTCCTCAGAAATGGATGCCAGGCAGTTCCCCCCCATCTACAACAGGTGACATGGCAAGAAAGGAGGGTAGCCAAACAAGCTGGGAGAATCCCATGCAGAAGAACTGATCTCTCTCAGCTCTGGCTCTACCCTTTCTCTCCAGGGAGGTTCTCAATAGCCTCATCACTTCTCTGAAATTGGACCACTGTCCCAGGTTTCCACTTCTCAAGCCGAGCTTTGTGAAACACAAAAGCAGCCCTCAGGTGCCTTGAACACGATGTGGCAAAGGGTACCTGGGCCCCTCCCCCAGGGCAGTGCTGGCCACCTACCGATTTCACTGGCCCTGTTCTTTCATCACCTCCCAATCACCACCAGGGGCATCTGGTCACCCTCTGCTGACCCTTCTTGGAATGTCCCCAAAGCTCCATATGCCTGAGAGGTTCCTGCTGGCATCTCACTGGAAGCTGGGAGGGTCATTTCCCCAGATGTGTAACAAGTATACCAGCCCACCCGCCAGGCAAACACCAGCTGAGCCATCTGCAGCCACAGACTGCCAGCCTGTCCCCACCGCCCAACTCCACGTGCCCCGCATAACCTGCCAGGAGGACCGGCACCCTTGGGAGGCTCAGGGCAGGAGTGACCCACTAGCCAGGGAGGAGCCTGGACAGCGTCTCTGATGCTATGTTTTTATCTGAACCAGAATCCAAGCCCCCTCTTGCGTGATGCCCATGGCTCCTGGGTAAACGCCATCCTCTGGCTGGTTCTCCTGGTCTGGTGTCCCTACTCAGGCAGCAGGGAAACGCTGCCTTAGGCAAGTAAAGGGGCTAACTGGGAAAATAACCTCCAGTTTGGCCTTTGTCTTCTAGAAAACCGGCCAAAAGGACTAGAGGCAGGAGGGGAAGCAGGGACCCAGAGCCCAGGCTGGGGGCTGAGGGGGCCTCTGGCCACCCCACTCACGCAATGCTTTAGCTACCGCCAGGATCAGCTACGTGCGGAAAATGCGTGCCCCTTGTCCAACACTTAGTAAGAAGGTCAAGATGGGGGTGGCAGAGCATGAGCCGAGCGTGGGACCCCTTCGAGGGCCCACTGTGGCTGCCCAGCTCTTGAACCCAGGAATCTGGCCCTGCTACCTGGGGTGGGAAATAGCCCTGCTGTTGGGTGGCGACGGGAGCCTGGGCCTGCAGGGCCTTCTGGATTCTGACCCACTGCCTCTCTGCTACTCCGCTGCTCTCCAGTGCTGGGGCAGGGGAGGGCTGGAGGCCACAGGCACCTGAGGCTGTCCTTGGGGGGTCCCAGCAGCCCTCTGAAAAGGCCTGGCAGGAGGGACAAGGATGGTCGCCTGTCTTTAGCCCTCCGGTCACTCATCTTCTCATGTTCTTCAGGCTCTGGCCTTGCTGTCTCCGCCCTCGTGGTTTCCTCCTCGCCGATGAAGGGGTAAGGGAGCCCAGCAGCGGTGTCTGAGCCGGGGTCTAGGACAGCGAGCCCCCCCCTGCGTCCCCCCCCCAGCAGCGCTAACTTTTTCCCAGCTCAGCCCCCAGGGCCCTGTGGGGTCCACTTCCTGTCTCGGCCCAGCCCCCGCCTGCCCCTCCAAACCAAACGTGCGTTTCTCCACGCAGTGTGGGTGGGGCGGGAAGAAAGGGAGCGACACTGGGGACAGATGCCTGGCTGTGAGGACTGCTTCACACACTCAGGATGCTCAGCAGGCCTGGTGCCCCACCCCGACCCCCACCCCCACAGGGAAGTGTCTGCAGCTCACTGCACACACACATTTTCAGGTCTGGAAGATTCTGTGGGCAACTTCTGGCTCTAGACACCTCCCCCCCCACCCTCAGACGCCTCCAAGGGTGTGAGTGTCTCCGTCGGGGACTTTCACAAGAATGGTCACAGAGGCACAGGGCTCAGCCACCCCCACTCGGCTCAGATCCCCCTTTCCTCAGCTCCTTCCTCTGCTCCAGCTGCCCCTCCCAAAGTGCCCTGCACCCCGGTTCTTATCTGGGTGAATGTAAGCCACCCCAGAGTCAGGACCCCCAGCACCTGGCGCACCTGGCTCACCAGGCACTCGGCAAACCCTTGCTGGGTGTCCCTGAGAGGCCACCAGTCAGCCAAGCTGTACATGGCAGGTGCGAGAGGGGCTGCACCTGGTCAGCCTCCTGAAGCAAGTTCCAGGCAGGTGGAGGCTCTGCTCCGTTTCTCATCAGGGCCCCTGCCGCTGTCCTGTCAGCCACAGCGATGCCTGGGCTGCCTCACAGGAGCAGGGCCCCTGACGATAGCTGCTCAAAATCCCACGGTCACCCCCAGACAGCGGCCCTTCCTCCAGCTCCCCTTCCCGCTGACTTGGCCAAGCCGGCCCTGTTTCACGGCCCCTAAATTTAAGGCTGGAGCAATCCCCCTCCATCTGGATTCTGCGTCTGAGCTCAAGAGGCAGCGCATAGCATTGGAGTTCATTTCCAGAACCATGAAGCGGTGCAGCCCCGGTTTTGCTTTCCCACCTCAGTGTTCTCATCTGTAAACTGGGCACTATAACATGGCAATGCCCTGCCCACCATGTGGGGTCACAGTGAGAAGTGATGAGGCAATAATACATCTATACAGTTAATCTGAAGACTGTCAAGGGACCTTCTACGCTCACTTCATTTTAACTTCTATGTCTTTTTTAAAAAAAATGTGTTTTTATAATTGATTTTTTAGGTATGTGCCCTGACCGGGAATCGAACTGGGGACCTTTCAGTGCATAGGATGACGCTCATCCCACTCAGCCACACTGGCCAGGGCTGTTGTTTTTTGTTTTGTTAACTGAAATAGTTTTCTCCTCCAAACCACTATAGATGGGCAAGAATCCAACTGGGCACTTTCAGAGGGTCAGATCATTGCTGCGTGGCAAGAAGGTGAGCTAACTGTGTGATTAATTACTTACAAAGTTTCCCCTTGGATGCTCAGGGCCTCTGGGAACTCACAGGGCGGCACCTGTGACTCAGGGAGAGTCAGCGGCCGCCAGAGCCCAGGTGTCTTCACCCCAGTTTCTGGGTCAGAAGGTCAGCAAAGTTGCCAGAAAAAGAGTTTGTAAAAGAACCCCATTTGCTACGTGGAACTCCGTAGTGAAGAATCGTATTTTGGGGGTAAATAGTGAGATTGCTGAACAAATTTCATTTTATAAAGGGGGTTTACATACTCTTCTTAACCTCATTTGCACCTGATTTGTGTCCCCAATTTGCTTCTTTTTCTTCTAGCATTTCCCTTTTTACTTAAATAGTTTGATCACTTGGCTCACTTTTAGATCATTATAAAAAGTCTCCATAATTTTTTAAGAGAAATGAGGGGAGATCTCTAAAGTGTCAGAAAAGGGAAATTATCTGGGGACTCTGTGACTCTCCTAAACCATATTGCCAGGATTTTTTGCTTTGCTGCACATGTGTGCACGTGACTGGTGATAACCTGGCTTGTGGGGGGAAAGAGGCAAAGAAACCACATTTTAAGCGCCTAACGTATTACTAGGCATTTGACTACGCTAAAAATCTCATGCAATCCTCACTCACAGAAACTGTTATCTCCATTCTGCAAAAGATACAACATGCTCAGAGAGGTTAAATGAGTTGCCCAAGGTCACACAGCTTCCTGGTTCCCACCACTCAATTCGAGATTTTGTTTTGTTTCAGCCAACAAAATAACTGGGCCCCCATCCTCTCTCCCTGCCCCGGGGCTATCTGCCTCTCACCCCCCAGTTAAAAAATAGCCTCAGATAAACAGCAAGTGCTTTGTCAAAAGAGTGACCTTTCCGGTGGGGGAGGCCTGAATAAAGACCTGCCCTGCCTTCCTTTCAAGTCGGCTCCCAGAAGGCCTCAGTGACACACACTCAGGGAAGGCACATTCAACAAAGCCCTGAAAGTGGCTGCCCAGGGAAGGTTCACCCTGTATCCGTGCCTTTGTTCTGCTCTTGCAAAAGTCTGAGCGAAAGTCACTGAGGTGCTGTGTTTGGAAAGAATGCTTTTTTCTCCCTTCTTCTTTGGGTCTTTCTAAAACACCAGTGAGGGTTTCCCTGGTGATCATTCTTTCCTTGGTTGGGGCAAGGCCTTGCTTCTCTCGGGCCCGGGCCAGCCAGCTTTGTTCATTGTGTGCGCCCTGGCAGGGCCCTCCTGTGACGGCAGCTGGGTGCAAGCCCTGGCAGGTAGGGGGCCCTGGCTCAACAGCTCCCTCCTGGAGTCCTGGTTAGAAACCTGGCTGGGGCCAAAAGAGAAACCTGTCGCTGCCAAAAAGTGAGCTGCGGGCTTGGACGGGAGGAGGAAAGGCCTTTCAAAACCAAGACACCAAGGATCGGAAAACTTAAGCCCAAGGACTTGGCAGGGCAGGTAGCTCCGGCTAAAAATAAGAGCCTGGATTTGAAGGTTAACCATCTGCCCCCTTCAACAAACAAGAAAGCTCCCCTAGAAACCAAATGCAAAAATGCTTTTTGAAAAAGACCTGAGCAAAGTTGAATTCCCAGCCCTTCCCAGCCGCGTCACGTGATGGTCCCACTGCTGGGTGGTCCAGAACACCTTTGGCAGAGTTTGTGGCTGGGCACCAGCTTTTCCTCATCTGTCTTTCCCAGAACCCACGAGTGGAGGGATGGGTGAAGCGCTCCCACAGAATCCACAGCTGGGCCAGGGCGGAACAAGGAATGTGGGCCTTCCCCACGCCTTGGCCGCTGCAGGCGTGAGAGAAACGTGCTCTGTTTTCTCAGGGCGACTGCTGTGTCCTCTCTACTCCTAATCGGATCAAAGGGGCTGCTATGCTTCAGGTTGGGAGTGTAGGACCTGGGCAGGACCCATGGCTCCTGTTTAAAATGGGAGCCTGGCTGGCTGCTTCTGAGGGGAGCCACCTTGGCCAGTCAACTCCTGGCAGCAATTCTTGCCAAAGCCAGGAAAACCCGGAGTGACTGTCCAGCTGTCCTCTCTGATTAGCTGCCTTCTTCCTGTTGCAACTAGAGGCCCAGTTTCTAGGCCAAGGGCAGCATCCAGGTTGTACACAGGGGTCCTCCATCATGGCCACTCCCCTGCCCCCATCATCAGCCAGAATCCCTGTCCCACGAGGCTGCCCCAGGGCCCCACCAAGTGCTCCAACTACCCACAGGAGGCAGCGAAGCCCCACCAGGAACACAGGGCCGCCCCAGACCCTCATCCGTCCTCACTCCCCACACTCACTGTCAGGTGCCCTCTCCGATCCAGCGGGGCTGGCCATCCTCTTGTCGCACACCTGGCCCACACCCAGGTCCTGCTCATGCAGGTCCTTCGTCTGCAGTGTTCTCCCTAGTCACCTCATTGACCCACATCCCACCCATCCCTCCGGCTGGTACGGCTGGGATTTGTGAGTTAGCCTTCCCTTCCCCATTAAACTCCACACACCACTCTAGCCACGTGCCATTTCTGGAACCCTCCCCATAGGGTTTGGGTGCTTTGTGGTTCTTCAGTATTGTATTGTGTCTCCCAGCACAGGGTAAGCTTCTGGAGAACTGAAAACTTGGCCTAATACTGCTGTACCCCCGCCCCCTTTGGCTGGACACACAGTGGGTGTACAACACTATCAGCCATCTGACTGATAAGAAAACTGTACGGGGCCAGCACACAGCAAGGGCGCGAGTGCCACATCTCAGCTCCTGGAACCAGCTAACACTTCCTTATGCTCACCTGCTCAAGCCTGGATTTTTCCAGAGACATCTCCAGGGAGCAGGAGGGGCATGCTTGTGGGCACTTCCTGTGCAATCTGCCTGGGCTCTCTCCATGTCCCCAAGGCTCTGGGACAGTTGGCAGCCTGGCTGGCCCCAGGAGTCTCTTGTCAGGCACACATGAGGCTGTGGAGGATCCCCCTGTCACTCAGGTTAGTCAGCCCAGCAAAGAATACCCTTCCATTACAGACTGTTCCGGATCCGCCCTCCTTCTTTCTTCCTAACTTTATAGGAGCTGGCATCGAAGGGGCCCACTCTTGCCAAATGAGCCTTTTTTTGGTTATTCAAGACGAGAGGTATCCTTCACCCAAAATGGAAACAACTCTAACACTCCCTATCGGGCAGGGCCCAGCAAGTGCTTCTTCCCTACTCTGGAAGGTTACTCCCTCCTGGATTCCACCCTCTTTAGAACTAAAAATAATGGAGGTCTGGAGGCAAGAGGCAAGGGAGAGGAAGCCGCAGAAAGCATAGGAAATGCTTTGGTGCATACAGAGGCCTAGCAAGCCTCTCACACCAGGAGCCAGTCGGGGCCTCAAAGGCTGCTGGGACCAGAAGCTGGAGGACCAACAATAGCAGGAAACAGGGAGTGGCCGGAGCTGGGGAAGAGTCCTGGGAGTGGGGGGCAGCCTCTAGCAGCTGGCTTCCTAATGGACAAAGCACACAGGACAGAAAGGCTGAGCTGAGCCTTTCCTCTGGGAAAGGGCATCCGGGGCTCTGCCCAGCTGGTGGGGGCCACCCCTGCAGCACACACCAGGCCCCTTCCCTCCCCAGAGATTTTATTTTTACTTCTGTAAAATGCAAAAAAATAAAGCCGAGTTACAGAGCGTGGAAATTTACTGGAGGTCCGTACTGGTCAGCAGACAAGTGGCACTGAGTCTGGGACTACCAAGCACTCTGTGTCCTGCCCAGGATAACTCCTGGGAAGGGCCCTCCCCCCTCCCAGCCCCCCACACCTCTTCCAGCTTCCCTGGTTTGGGGGGCCTGTGGCTTTCAATCCCTCCTCAGCCCTCTTGAGATGCCAGGGTAAGGCCAGGTGGGCGGCAGTAAGTGGCGTTGTTTTTCTAAAACCAGTGCTTGATAAGGATTATGTATGTATGAGCATCTCAATTTATCACACAGGCACTCTCATCCATCTTACAGATGGGGACACTGAGGCACACAGGGATTAAACAACTTGGCGAAGGTTCAACAGATGGGAAGTGGCACAGTCAGGATTTGAACCCAGGCAGTCTGGCTCCAGGGTCCAAGCTCTTCGTCACTTGGCTAGGCTGCCTGGTATCTTGTTGTTTGTAACCTGCAACCTTATAGCTAGAGAAACCCAGGTTCAGATCCTGTTTAGATCCTGGCTGGTGGTATTAGGCAAGTTACCAAACCTCTCTGAGCCTTGGTGTCCTCCTATCTGTAAAATGGGAATATCACCCATCCCGCAGGGTTATTTCCAGGATTAAATTCCATATGTGCAGTGCCTGCTACACAGACGGAAGTGCTCAGTGAAGGTGAGTATTGCCCACGTCTCCAGTGTCCTGTCTGGTGTCTAAGGCCCCTGAGGGCAAGAGCCTGTACGTGGGATGAAACACACGTGGGAGGGGGGGCTCTATGCTGGCTCAGCAGATGTTAGCAGCAGGGTCTGAACTCTACCTCTACCCCCAGCCCTGGCCTTTACATCCCACCTTTCCATGAGGAAAGTGCAGAGGCGAAGGCCACAGTCGGCAGGAAGTGGGCCTCCAACAACAGTCCTATTCCTTGCCATGAAATGAGCCCTGGAGGAGCTTAGCACTTGCCTTTGAAGAGTTTTTCTGTAAGTCCAGAATACCCAGAGGCTATTTTATATTATTTAATTTAATTTAAAAGTATGTTTTTATTGATTTCAGAGAGAGGAAGGGAGAGAGAGAGAGAGAGAGAAACATCAATGATGAGAGAGTCATTGATCGGCTGCCTCCTGCACACCCCCCACTGGGGATTGAGCTCCAACCTGGGCATGTGCCCTGACCGGGAATGGGACCTTGACCTCCTGGTTCATAGGCTGACACTCAACCACTGAGCCAAGCCAGCGGGGAACCCAGAAGCCATTTTAATGCTGGGTACAAGAGATAGCCGGTGAGGGGGCAGCTTCGAGCAGAAGCCACCAGCCTGTGCCACCGGTGGCTCTTCTGTTTCCTGCAGACCTTCCCTTCCCAACTCCATCTTTCCCGGGGACCTGTGGTCTGAAAGAAGGCACTCTGCTTGTTTCCTGGGAGACTGGACCAGGCATCTCTGCCCAGTTACCCACGTGGAAACAGACTTCTTTATTCCATGCTGGAAAATGGAATTTAAAAAGCCAGGAGTCTGAAGGAATTCTCTGCAAAACAATGAAGAATCTGAAATGCCACCTTCTCTCCCCAGAGTTCTCACAAGCACAGCCTTTAAGGGAACAAACCTCTCCTGTGTTAGCAGCTCTGTGATTCTCCCTTGCATTTCTGCAAGTTTTGCTCCGACTAAAAACCTTCAGGTTATAAACTAAAAAGGCTAAGGGCAGGACTGAAATAGTAGAAGGGACAAGATTTCCCCAACCAGCTTGCTAAAAGCTTACTTCTCCAGGCTGAGAACATTAACAGGCAAGATACGGCCTTTTAAGTGGCTTCTGAGAACCCAGAGAGCGCTAGGAAGAGATTTGGTAAGGGGGTTACTCTAGACTAACCCCAAAGCCAGATTTTTGCCAACTCCCACGTAAGGAATTTCTATCAAAGAAACTTCAGGAAGAGCCTGGAAACCACACGCGAACTTCCAAGCGATCTCAAATATTTCACTATATTTAGAAAATATTTCCAAGCATTGGTGCGATTCAGACTTCTGACAGATGACACTGATTTGCCTGTGGCGAAATGGCGCTCAGCAAATGGGAATGCAGAGTGGCAGAGAGGAGCAGAAACCCCGAGCTGCTTTCCCAGGGGCTCCTGCAGGCCTGCCCGGGCCCGGCTCTGCCTTCTGCTCCGAGTCACTATTTGGGCTGCATTCTCCCAACCAGAGCTGCTCAGCTAGGCGGTCATGCATCTGTTCACGTGCAGACCGCCGAAGGCACAGGAAACGGCTGCCAAAAAGACACACCAGTGAACCCCCAAGACTCTCAGAGCGTGGCTGTCCCCCGGGTCATCTTGATGTTTGTGTCGGTATGTGTGATTTTCATAAACAGACTGACTCATCGCCCTTCCCCGAGCAGCTCTGACAACTGGGGCCCCGAGTGCTTACTTAGCACTTTCCCTGCAGCATGAGCCTCCCGGGGCTCCTGAGAGGCAGGCAGGCAGGCTGCACACTCACCTCCCATTCCCAGAGAAGCAACCAGGGACAAAGGGGCCCACCCAGGCTTGTGTCCCAATCGGGGGACACACCCTGAGGTCCTGCTCCAACTCCTACCCCAGGCAGCCTGCACACCCAGCTGGAAGCAGGGACTCCCCATCCCCACTTCTACGTCTGTTTCTTTCACTTTTTGCTTTAGGCTACAATGAGTGAACATTTATTTTATATTGAGATATTTTACAGCAGCTCTTGGAATAATTACAAACAGGATGGGTTTTCGCCAAACTGCAGTGGGACCCCAGTCCTTCCTGTGTCCTCCCCCAGATTTACAGAGAAGCTAACCCACGACCGCAGCCTCAGCATCTGTGTATCGCAGCTCAATTTTCTACCTAAATGCTCCACCCTCTGCCTCAAAGCCTGACCCACAGAAGTGCCCCTCTTGCCTGCAGGGGTTACAGATGCTTCTGGTTCTCTTAGACTGGGTTGTTCTCCTTCCCACCGAGTTAGGGGAAATGAAACATCATGGAGATATGCGAGTGGCTTATCTGAAAAATGTATTCTGGAATGACAGAGTCTGAGGAATGGGCTTAATAACCTTGGAGAGTCCTTCCAGTCAGTGGCCCTGAACCAAAGGAGCTAGAGGGACAGTAGGGGGACTGAGTTGCTCAAGGCAGACAGGGTTTAGGTCTCACTGAAGTCCAGGCCTCCGGGCAAAGGGAAAAGGCAGGTGTTGAGGCAGTGCCTTTGTCTGCCAGTCTATGGAGAGAGTGGCTGCTGAGCTGGCATCTGGATGAGGCGTGAGAGCTGCCCTCTGGGGTGAACCAAGAGCTACAGGGAATCAGTCCCAGAGCGAGGGGCTCCAGAGTCTCACGGTGACCACAGCTATCTCGTGGGCCCCGCCCCTCTGACGTCTCTGGGGACGACCCACATTTAGGAACCGGAACATCACTTCTAGGGAACAGAACCAGCTGGCTGATTTCTTCCCCTTAACTTTTAATGTTATTCTTAGGGCACATCTGTCTCTCAGTGAAATCACCAAGGAAAAACCCAACTGAAGAAAATGTTTTCAAGCCGTCGTCATTTCAATCTTTGGGAAGGGAAGCAAGGTGAGGAACCGCCTAAGAACCCTCGAATTCAGGTGACCCAGGAGGAAAGTGGAAAGTGTCTGCCCTGGAGATGCAGGCAGCTGGACTGTTCACACAGTGCTGGGCCAGTGGAAGGCGAAGGGACCAGCCGCTTCTCAAGCTGTTTTCTCTCCCCTTTCCCCCAAGTCAGTGGGAGCTGACTTATTTTCTTTGGCTACAATATTCTAATAAATTAGTTGTCAACATTTAAAAATCAGGGCATTTCACACAAAATATCCAACTTCCTTTGAAAGACTGGGTTTGCATTCCTGGGTGGCATCCCTCCGTGGGCTGGAGCCGGGCAGCACACCTAGAGATGGGCCCTCCCTTCCCTGCCACGGAGCCCTGAGCATCTGTATCACTTGCCTGGCCCTGGACAGCATTTGAGCTGAGCCCCTGAGTTTAGAGACAAAGAGGAAAGAGTGCCAAGGGCAGCCTTAGGACTTCTGTTGGTCTTAAGCAGTCTACTCCTCAGCCATGTAAACGTGGACAAGTCACCTATTCCTTTGAGCTTCTGTTTCTCCACCTGCAAACTGGAGACAAGGCACAGCACTGCCCACGCCTCTAGGACTGCAGGGAGGGTTATGCAGGAGAACAGGGGAGTGCTTTGAACACCTGATTGCATCATATATTCGAGGTAAGACATGATCATTCAGGTCTCCAGGCTCAAATAAAACGCCCAAACAAAGCTGGCCACTGATTAGATTAGTAGCTGGGGAGGCGGGAGTAGGGGAACAGAAGCACAAGAGATGGCTCAGTGGTCACCTACCTATAGGGGCTGAAATAGAAGCTGGGATTTCTGAACCACCCAACCATGCCACCCTGCCCTGCCTGCTCACTGACACCTCTTGGCTGTAAAATTCAACGCTCTGTTGAGTATGTGAGGGAGAAACCAGAGGGCACAGTGGCCCCTGAATATTTCACAATGTAGACTTCCATTGAACTTGGAGCGTTGACTTGCATCAGACCCAAAGCCCTTGGCCATCCTCTCTCAATGAGAAAGAAAGGACAGAAATGACTACAGAGGGCTGGCTAACCAACTGGCTTCTTGCAGACAAGGAAAGGTTTAAGTGATAAATGTCTTAGGCCCCTAGCTGCCCCAAAGTTTTCCCGAAAGCAATGTCTGAGGGGAAGGCTTTCTTCGGAGAAGGCTAGCGAGTGAGTGGCTATGATACAAGAAGGGAAGGGGGCACATGATCCGGTGAGATCTGGTGCCTGTGGCCTGGGTTGGGGAGGCAGCAATGACTCAGGCGACCCAATCAGGGCACCTCCCCCGGAGCCTGAGGAGCTGAGAGGGTGGTGTGGCAAGTGTTCAGTGCTCCCAGGACCAAGAGGGCATCTTTCTGCTCACCAGCTCCTTAGCTAAGCACCACAGATGGCAGGGCCTCCACCCACTGCCAGTCACCACATCCAACTTCGATCTCTTGGCAGCTAGGGACACCTGTGTGATGCTCTGAATGCCAAAGCAAGAAGCAGGTGGAGTTCAGATGACTTTCAGGTCCTACATGCAGACAAGGCCCAGACAGGGGAAGGGACTTGCCCAGAGAACAGCTCAGCAGAGAAGAATCTAGGTCTTCTCACACCCAGGCCAATGATGAAGACCTTCATCAGCCCTCCCTTCCAGAAGGGTCCATCCTGTTGAGAGCAAACCAGGCCTTCTCTGCTCTTTCCAGACCCAGGCCCTTTTGTAACTGTACAGCCTCCTCTCATCTCTCCTGTCTATGAAACCCAAATTCTGGTGGCCCCTGTAGCGTAATCCCCTCTCCGTTTGCACTTTACCACCTAGAATAACCTGTGCCCGTTCAAATCCCACATGTACCAGATACTACGGACTAGGTTTAGTGCTAAGACCTGGGGAGCCTACAGTCCATTACGGGGCATGAGCACAGGCCTGAATAGCTACAACGGAAGGTAGGTAATGTCAGTGGCCTTGTAGAGCACAGATACTGGGCTACAAAGAGGTCATTTCTTTGGGAGACAGAGGAAATACATTAAGGAAGCTTAATGGAAAAGGTGGCATTTCAGCTAAATCCTGAAAGATAAGGGAAATGAGTAGGGTGTGTATGTGTGTGTACATTGGGGGTGGGATTTCAGGTCTCGAAAAAGCATGAACAAAAGCAGAGAAACAGAAAAAGCACGAACAGCTAAGTTACCCTTGGCACCGAGGGCTGGGCAACGGGTGCAGTCTGCCCCACAGGCAAGCAACTTCCCTAAGTACCCAACCTAAGAAGGTAGATTGTCTGCAGGGAATTTAAAATAATAACAAAACTGATCAGCTTTTTTAGTATCATCAGGAGCTGGCGATTCTGATTGAACTTACGCCTACCACCCGCTCCCCAGGCCTTTTGTCTAATTTTAAGCAGTTGCTGCATTACTGTTTCATTTTACTAGTACATGTGAGCTTCCAATTCTCACTTATTATTTCCCCTTTAATAAATACCGTATTCTACATGAAAGTTAATTTCGAGACCTCCCAGTTATAAAATCAGCCCCCCGCACACAAGAGACTCAGATACACGTTTCAAGGGCAAGATCACAGGATTCAGAATCGTTCCAGCCCGAGTCGGGGCACAGTTTGCTGTCCCCAAACCCTGTGGTACTGCGCGTTCCTGAACTTCAAGAGCAGACCAGAAATAAACTTCAGACCAGAAATAAACAACGGTGGCCCCAGGATGAAGACAAAGAAACAGAACCTGGCTACTTCCATCCTGTCATTCTACGAGGTCGCTTGGAGTTTTTATTTGTTTAAAGTTTTTCAACAGCAGAGACATGGACTCTGCTGTTGAAATACAGATAAGGACGGTATTTACGACTTTTGGATTTACTGTGAAATGGGAAATCTGTGAGTTGTGACAAATTTATCTTTACATTTAAGATTTTTTCTGTGTGTTGCGTCAACGGAAAGGAACTTCTCAAAGTTAAAACTGCTAACAAGTACTCTGCAACCAACCATAAGGAAAGACAGACATATCTGTCCGTCTGCTGAACATGAATATGCAAAGGAGGTCAGGTTCATGAAGACTGACACATTTATACAAGATCAAAAATAGAAACGATCTGCTATTACTCATTACAGCTGTAGACCATATGTAAGTGTAATTACCCCCTTTTTCCAAAACATGCACTAATAATGCATTTAACAAGGTCCATCACTATTCCCCCACCTTTTCTTTTACTGCCGTGACCATGTGCATAAAATTCAACAGAAAAGGTTCACTGTCTGCAGTTCTTTTCTGGCCATTTTAATGATTTATTCCTTGATTATTACGGAAAATATGGTTTTGTCATACAGAAAAGAAGACTGTTTACAAAAACTCATCCATGCCAAGTGCAAAATATGTGAGATACACCACTGGCTCAAGTTCCTGACAAGAGGGTTTCAAGAGGAGAACAGGTGAGGCTTCTGGAAAGGAGAACTGAGATGAAATCACCATGGCCTTGACTGCCGGGCTGATAAACTTGGACCAGTCTCTAGGTAAATGGGTAGAAATGACAGAGGAAATTAGCAAGGGCTGTGACTATACAAATGCAAAATTTTTAGGTATCAAAGGCAAAAATACCCCCAAATTAAAATAAAAGTCAAATAAGCTGGAGAAAATAGTTTACAAAATATATTATGGTGGGAGGATTAATCCATTTGGTACACAGAAAACTCCCACAAGGTGCAAAAAACCGCTGAGATGCCAACAGATAGAACATGCACATAATTCAACATACACATAATGAAGCTATTTGCTTATTAGGTTAGCAAAACACAGAAAAGTAATCAATAGACCTGCTCCTGAGCCACGACAAAATGCTGCTGGAAACACCCCAAATGAATGCATGTGACCCTTGGGAAAAGCAGCCCAGGAATGTATGTCAAAGGCCATAAAAATGTCTGAGCCTTTCATAAATTATTTTACCTCTGGAAATCTACTTAAGGAAATAGTCTAAAATGTGGAAAAAGTTACAAGCACAGAGATGTTAATTATGCCATTGTTTATTTAACAATAGCATTGAAAATAACCCAACATCCAACAATAGAGGAATGGTTAAATAAATTAGGGGCACATCCTTACAACTGATCATTCAGTCCTTAACAATAAGAGTTAGAAAGAAACAGGGACATTTTTTAATTTGTGGGGGGGAGCATGAGAGGCTATAAAAATGTATATACTTTCAAAGGCTGGGAGGAAATACACCAATTGATAAAAATAGTTGTATTGGTATGCATTTCTGCATTTTAAGGTTATACCGATTTCGATAAAATGATTTGACCCTTTGCTCTGATTTCTTAGCTATTTATTATATTCTAAGGTACTGCATGTAAGTTTGGAAGCATCCTCAAATCCTTTTTGAAGACAATATAGATTGACCAATTAATTAATAATCAACAGAATCAATATGTTTAGTTATAAGGGTAGGGTTATGATTCCATATATCATCATTCTTAATTTTCTAAATGTCCATAATGTGGCTAGTTTGCTTTTACAATTTAAAATGTGTACAGATCACCAAACCACCAGCTTCCATGAAGGAACGGCTGTTGTGAGAACACAGCCCCCTCCAGGATGTCCCTTCTTCTGAGAGAGAAAAACAGCTTCCTTCTTTTATGTGTAGGTTCCACGAGATCAACACTAAGCCCTGTCCCCTGTTCCCATGGAACTCTAGGAAACTGGGAATATTAACAGAGGGCCATTTTGATAACAAGTGGCTAGGATGGTACAGTGGAGGGGCCTCCCCCATATTTAAAAAGCACGTTCAAGGACAGGAATGGTGAAGAGTGTGTGAGCTCCTTGAGAGAGGGACCTTGAAAGCCATCTTTGTAGCCTTGTGACTCACATGATGCCCAACAAACAGCTCAGTCCATGCTGTTGCTAATGGACTCATCTGTTCGTTCACTGTTGGCCAAATATTCACAGAGTACCTGCCATGTGCCACTGTCCTAGGTGCAGGGATGTTGCGGTGAACACAGCAAAGTCCCTGCCCCTTTTAAAAGAGCTTAGGTTCTCAGTGGAAGGAGGCAGACAACGAATAAATATTAAATACAGAGGACATCACACAGCAGCGAGAGTTTTGAAGAAAAATACAGGAAGGTGGAGGGAAAGGGGTGGCCCAGGGCAGGGGAGGTAGGTGTGCTACCTGGGCTGGGCCTGGGGAAGGCCTTTCTGCAAGAAGTGAGGAGCTGGGGGAACAGAAAGCACGTGGGAAAAGGTAAAACCGAAAAAGATCACTTTTGAGGCCACTGTAATTGTCCAGGTAAGAGGAAGATGGATTTTTTTAAAAAATCCATTTGCTTCAGACCATGACTGTCCTTTGGTTGCTTCCCATCCCCCTGGAACCTGGAGGTGATCCCTGTGGAAAGAAGGTGCCTTCCAAGGATCCTGACAGTGGGCAAGCGGGGAGGATCTGGTGCTGCAGATGAAGAGCCTGGGGTGGGACTGCGGCCTTAGGCAAGCCTTGGTGGGAGGTAGGGTCCTGGAAGGAATCCCAGGTTTGAGCAGGTGGTGTAGCCACCTCACCCTCTTCAGGAGGTCCAAAGAGAGGTGTGAATTTGGGCAGACAAACAGGGAGAAGGTTCCAGAAACATAGCCTGTCCTTGGTTTCTGTACCCCAATTCTAGCTATTAAGGAAACCTGCCTCACTCAGAAGAATGACCCTTCCTAACCAGCAGCCTGTTTCTGACAAGCGGAGAACACGCCTTGCCCTGTACCAAATGTATGACAAGGACCTTCTTCTAGATATCCCCATTTAAAACAGGGCGGCATCGAACACGTAGGTCCTGTCTGGCCTGGGAGTGGGGGTGACGGGAGGAAGGCCAACCCAAATCTGCCCGAGTGGCAGGACGTGTCTGCTTATTCTGCCCAGAGAGCTCTGCCAACAACCAGCTCAGCCACCTCCCAAGCTCTCCTGAATTCTCTAGACGTGTGGAAATCTCTGACAGATCTTCTGGAGCCTGTAAGCATGGATTGGTACGTAGTACACATCACATACGTCAGGTATATGTTATATATGTAGGTTTCTTGGCCTTTCGGCTTTATCACCGATCTGCATGGAGTAGGAAACGTGCCGAGCCTGTTTGCATACAAGTTTCTATATCTGGACTGTCTTGCAGATCTGCCAGGGTTGCAGGAAGCTCCTGCTTATGCTGCCCAGAGATCTCTGCCAGATAGGCTTGGAGACCTGCTCTCTTTTTGTTCTGGTTAATAATGCAGAAAGGTTAAGCACAAACACACAGGGTGGCTTCACTTTTCCTCCCTTTTTGGGCTCAGTCGCAGGCGCGGCTGGAGCAGGGAGTCGGGAGGTTTCCCAGCCATGTGCGCCTCCAAGTCCTCTATGTCTCGCTCGGTCTCGCTGCCACCCTACAGAGTCAGGGGTGATCAGCTCCACATGAAAATAATTTTTTGGTGATGGAATTCCATGGTCTCAAAGGCTCTGAGAAGAACGAGGGGGGGGGGGCCTGGTTAGAGTGGCTCAGCTGGTTGAGTATCACCCTATGCACCAAAAGGTCGCAGGTTCGATTCCCGGTTGGGGCATACACAGAAGGCAACCAATGTCTCCTCTCTCTCCCCACCCCCCCCTTTCCTCTCTCTAAGGATTGTCCTCTGGCAAGGATTAAAAGACAAACTGGGAGGGGATATTCAGAAGCAGTTCTTGTAACCCAAAACCAGCAATGACAAAAAAGTATTAAAGTATTTAAAATATCTAAAATGAAAGCCCCTCTTTAAACCTTTTACTGACCCTTTCCTTACACCCCCTACACCCTTTCAGTGCCTGCAGACTCCCTATTTGCTTCCTTGCCCATCAGCTAACCACCAAGTCCTGCTCTGCTCCCCTTGTTACTGTAACTACTGAGATGCCTGTCCCTGGGCACTGTAATGACCCCTGAGGCTGCCACCAGGTTGTTCACCCCCAGGCCTTGCCTCTGGCTCATCCAGAGACTCCGATAATTAATGACTCTATAACCCTCCTCAGCTGACTCCAACCCAAGTCCCTCCACAATGAGCCAGGATGACAAAGGACCTCACGAGAACCACATCTGACCTCCGTGTGGGTTTTCTGTTTCCAAGGCCACTGCAGGGTACTTGGAAAACTGTCAACCAGAGGGGAAGGAGACCTGTCCTTAAGAACCCTGTGTGTGTGTGTGTGTGTGTGTGTGCACTTAAAACAAGAGGGGAAAAAAAAGGAACCCACCAAGGCTCTGAGAAGGGAATACATGGCTGTAACTGGTGTTTACCATGTTCCACTGGGTGCTGAGGAGGAAGTGGTTACTCTAACCCCAAGGGGGAAATGCTCGCTTGAAACAGGAAAATGGAACTCTTACTACTTTCCACTAGCAGCGTGCAAGCAGCAGCTACACTTGGAAACGCCTGTACAAGCACTCTCCTGGCTGAGAGTGTAAGACTCAGCCCCATCACCCCTAATGCATGGATCAGGACAGAGACATGGGTCCACTTCTTCCAGCCACATCTCAAGCACTGGAAAAATCCTTCTGATCACTTCCCTTACCTCTAAGCAAAGGGAATGGCTGGGAAGCCCCAGGGAACTCAGGGGAGGGGACAGGAAGGGGAAGAGGGCTGGATGGCAGGTTGGAAAGACACTGAACTAAGTAGTTCCAGCTCTGCCATTTACTAGCTGTGGAGCTTTGGGCAAATTACTCAACCTTCCTGCTTCTCGGTTTCTACTTCCTCTATAAGACCAGGATGTTATTAACTGCTCTGCTTATGTCCTTGGCTGTCGTGAGATTCATATGGAATAAGGCATAGAGATGAAGGTTTTCTGGAAACTCTAATGTGCTCCACAAACGCAGGTTGTTACTATCAACAAATCTAAAGTCTTTATGAAGCTTTCTTGAGTGCTGAACTTCAGCTTCTCAAAGTCATCCTCTCAGGTCCATTTCCATTCGTGAGTACTTCCCCAACTCACCTTTCTGAGGCCTTATTATAATTCAATCCCCATTTAGAATAGTCAATACGGTCTGGGCAGAGGAGTATAAATAAGACCGAATAGAAGAAGTGAGAGGAAAGAAATGAAACTATCTGAACCCGGGCCCCCTGCTCCCACATTCTCTACAATCCAGAGTCAAAGACGTCACCCTCAATGGCTTAATTTGCCTGCCTGGAGGGTCAGATTGGCCCCAGTTCTGAGTCATATTTTCCATTTATTAAAATGAACATCTGGCTGCTACCTCATGCCTTTTGTGCACAGTCTTTTAACTCACAATTACCTGCAAGGTGGTTCTGATGTTTAAAGCAATGCAGAAAGAATAAAATCATGGACACCCCTAGGCTAATCCATGCCACTGAGGCCCGTGCAGAAGCAGGCGAGGTGGGGCCCAGTGAAAATCAGCCATCTGGGTTTCAATCTGACATGCAAATTCTAAGGAAGAAAACAAGGCAGCTCAGAAAAGCAACGACCAGCAGGTCCCAACACAACATAAAGAACTTGTGAGTTAACTTAAGTTCAAAGGGACCGTCATGCTGTTTCATCTCAGCGGGGAAACAGGACAGTTACAGAAGGACTGAGCTTAGATGCTTTCTCCACCCCCGTGCGACCTTGAACAGATCACTCCACATTCCACAGCCTTGGCTTCCTCATCTGTAAATCAGGGACAAGAAGACAGGCCCTGCCTGGCTCCCAAGGTCATTGTGACAACCAAGTGAGAAAACAGATGTGAAAGTGCTTTGCAAACCACAAAACATCGTCCAAGTGCAAGGTATTCCCTAGAAAAAGTGCCTGAGAATAACCCCCAAGTCTGGAAGCGTTTTATTTTAGTCCCTCAATAGACGTACATCCTATCTGGATTTAAAAAGAATTTAAGGTAGCTTCCCAGAGAAAGTCTTCAATAATTTCTGAGTAAGTTTATCCAAACAAGTTCCAAAACAACCCACTAAAGTGGACAGCAGGCTTTTGGATTTTTTTTTAATAGGAAAAAAGAAGATGTTTTACTTTTCTTTTTTAACACTTATTTTGAGGACTGATATAAGCGTGCTGTGTCACTTTTTAGGTAGCATGAGACATAGGCGCCTGACACCACCCTCCACCTTGGCAGGTCCCTGGCCATGCCAGCAAACCCTCCCTTCCCAGGCCCCCAAGCTGCTTGGGAAGCCTAGAGCCATTTGAAACGATGTTTTCCTATAATCCCTATAATCGTGAAGGCCAAGGTATCTCCTTCCTCCTTCCAGAAGGGTGTCGCCCTCAGGGAGGGACAGCAGGAGTTCCCGGGACACACAAAGGCTCATTCTGCTCACAAAGGGTTTTTACCAAGTCAGCCCTGCAACAGTCTGCCAGGACCAAGAGTCTGCCAGGGTCACGGTGAAGAGCACGGCCTGCCTTCTGATTCACTGCCTGGCAGATCTACCCTTCTCTATTATTAGCACCCCAGGCAAGGTGCCACCAGGCTGGGGAGAGACCTTTATGTGAAGGTAGAGAAAGCAGGGAGAGGTGTGTGCGGAGGAGACAAGCAGAAGGAGCTGTTTGAGGTTTCCTTCAGAGAGAGAGAGAGAGAGAGAGAGGGGAGGGGAGGAGTGGGGTTTAAGGCAAGTCTCCTTCCTCCTCAGTTCTCTAACCTCATTTGAACCTCAGATAAGCCCAGCCCCTGGATCAGAAGGCCTGGGACTCAGATGCACCCTGACTGTGGCTCTAGGTGGGGGAGGCGGGCTCCCATGGAACCTTCGAGGCCTGCTGGAAGTCGTGCCTGCTGATGCCAGAGGCTGCAAGATGTTGGATCCCAGAGAAACAAAGTGAGTGGGAAGTTGGAGAACCCCTCCTCTTCCATGGCAAAAAGGCAACCTACGGCAGCCCTAATGCACATATGTTCCCTCCACTTAACAGGTACTATTTAAAGAGCATCGTCCTCAGTCCATCAAGAGTGGAGAGGCTAAGTAAGGTGCCCCTGGGGAAACGAGGTAGCTAACACTGATTGAAAGGAAAAGGGTTGAGACACAGGCGATTAGCTTCACCTTTAGACATCTTATAATGCATTATCCCATCCGTACAGGTATTTAATTTGTTGTACTATGTGACTACTCTGAAACATATCAAAGGAGTTTAAAAAAAGATATGTTGCCAGTCAGTGGTGAAGTCTATACATGTATATATTTTTAAGTATGTTTTTATTGATTTTAGAGAGAGGAAGGGAGGGGGGAGAGAGAGAAACATCGATCAGTTGCCTCCTGTATACACTCTGATCAGGGATCAAACCCACAACCTGGGTATGTGCTCCGACTGAGAACTGAAACTGTGACCTTTCGGTGCACACATGGGATGACATTCAACCAACTGAGCCACATCGGCCAGGGTGACGGAGTCAATATTTTAAGAAATTTGTCAGATTCCAGAATACACTCCCTGGCCACACCTCCATACTTGTCCAAACCCAAACCAGGATGTGGATGCTGACAAGACTATTTTTCTAACATTATTCATATGGAAAATTTTACAAAAGAACTAATGACAGTTATTAAACATGACAAAAATGCCCTATGGAAAATCAAAGGACAAAAAAAAGAAAACTGGATGCCATGAAAATCTAGGACAGGGCATAGGAAATAAGGCCATCGGCTAGGGTGCAGGACTCCAGACTCTCACTCAAGAGGGAAGACAATAAAATCCCTGTGCAGATGGCCTCGGTGTGCTGAGCCCCCGTAGGAAACTCACTAGTCTAGTCTAGTGGTTAGAAACGTGGTCTCTGGAGCCGGGCTAAGTATGAATTCTGGCTCTGCCATTTATCAGCTATGTAACTGTGGGCAAGCTTGTGTGTGCCCTATCCATTTCCTCATCTATAAAATGAGCTCGGGACACTATGACATGGCATTAAACCCTCTCTAGATGATCATTTTTATAATCATTATCAGTCCCAGTCAGAGGGCCAGCCTGGGCTAAGGCTTTGGCCTGGTTTTACATGGTCTTGACAACCATGTTCACAACATACTTACTCTAGGCTGCTCAAAGGAAGGAGGTCTCCTGTGCGATGAGTGATGCTTCCCAGGAAGTGACACACAGATGTCAATTAATACTCCCAGCACGTTAAACAGGGCAGGCACAGAGTGGAGTGCCAGAAAGAGAGGCATCCCCAGGGGACAGGCAGAAATGCTATTGATAAGAGGAAGAGAGTGGCGGCTGGCCAGGGGAGGGCCCACAGCTGTCAGGACCTGGGTTAGGGGACTCATGGGGCCCACTTCTTCAGGACAGGTCCACGTGTCCCAAAGAACTGGATGCCTCTCCAGGACAGAGCCCTCTGTCCCTGATGCATCTCCTTGCTGGTGTTTTCTTCCAATGGGGACAGGATCTACTTAAGAGTTTTAGAAAATGTCCTTTTATTTCCATTTGTAAAAAGAAATGAGAATGCACCAAAATTCCAAAGAAAATTGTCCCTTTCTAATGTTTTGCCTCTTCCCTGCCATGCCTTGATTTTAAGTTTCCAACCTGCAAATAATTGGTCATATTCAGTGCTCCTGGAGATTAGGGAGGAGCCTGATTCCCAGGCTCAACCCTAGGTTCTTCTGGCGCCAGGTCTTGGACTAATTAGGCAACCCCTAGCAAGTCATGTCATTTCTGAGTCTCAGTCCACAAAACGGAAGGATTAACCACATAAACTCAAAAATAATACCCGGCTCTGAAATTCCGTGGTCTTGGGATAGTCTCAAAAAAAGCTGAATTGTGGGGACTGACCTGCGTTAATATTCCACTTCCCTTTTGAAGTGGTTTTTAAGGGAGAAGGCAGATAAGAGAGTGGAAATTTTCTTATCAGAGTAACCCAAAGGAGTATAAACTTAAAGAGCATTTTGACAGTAGGAAAGCAATTTTTAAAAATGCTTAGGGAAAAAAAAGTCCAACTGGGTGAGTACAGGTGATTTTCATTTCTTTACAGCTTTCTCGATCTATCCAGTTACCTACAATGGACATATAACATGCTTTAAATAAACGTGAAAGTTATTGTTTTAAACTATTTTGCTGGGGACAGGGTTAAGGCAGAGTCTGACTTCTGAAATCCCTCTTTTCCCCAATGTTAACTGTCCTCACTCCAACCTAGAGAAACCAGAGAAGAG
The DNA here is from genome assembly GCF_054644295.1 of Miniopterus natalensis. NCBI lineage: Eukaryota > Metazoa > Chordata > Mammalia > Chiroptera > Miniopteridae > Miniopterus > Miniopterus natalensis. The sequence goes on along the minus strand of NC_142101.1, from coordinate 12,432,864 downwards.
TTAATGAGAGTGATACCCAGAGGGGGAGAAAGGGAAATGCGAAAAGCCCCAAGAACCTGACGTTTTTCTACTGATATTGACACCTTTGCCCCGAGGCTGCCCCTCTGATCGGCCAATGGGGACCAGCCACCTCCTGCTGCTCACACCGGCTGCTGTGAGCTTGCGGTCAACTCTCGGGCAGCCTCTGTCCGAGCTCCGAGACCGAATTTTCAACTCGAAAGGCGGCGGTAGGAGCCTGGGGCACCGGGGACCACGTGAGCGCTGCCCCGGGGACCACGCGAGCACCGCCCGGCTTTCGCCTTTTGGAGACTAGGCGCAGGGCGGAGCACGGTGGGCGTGGCTGAGCGCGATGGGCGTGGCTGAGCGGGGAGGGTGTGACCGAGCGCGGTGGGCGTGGCCGAGCGCGGGAGGGCGTGGCTGAGCGCGAGGACCACCCCTCTCCCGGCACCCAATGGCCCAGCTCAGCGGGACCCTCAAAGAGCTCCCCGATTCTGGAAATTTAACTCGCCTTCTTTCAGATTTGAAGGGCAGCATCGTTCTAAACCCCTTTTTGGCAGAGGAAATATGCAGGAAAGCTGGAGGGCAGCCGAGGGCCGGCCGGAGGAACAGAAACTCTTCCCCGAAAGAGAGAAATGCTGAATGTTTTCGGGTCCTTGTGCAAGGAGCATTGGGTGAAGGAGTTCCTGGGGAGTCGACTTGACCATGATTAACTGTATGAAGTTCCCGGCGATTCTTATTTAAAAGGATGGCGGCATCTCACTGTTTGGGGCGGAAGGAAAAGGGGACGCCGCGAGGACTTTTGCAAAGAAACTGACATCCGAAGACAATAGCCTCTCAGGGAACAGGCGGGGCTTGGTTGGGATGCAACTCAAACCAAAGGAAAGTCAGGCTGAGGAAACTGAGCCAGGGAAATGTTGTCCAAGAGACATTTTAAATGCCTTCTCTCACCAGAAGGATTCATGGTGGCCTCTTGCCTTGAAGCCCACTGGGCATAAGAGAGCTAAACAGGGAAAATGTTCTAGCCCAACCTGAGTGAATGCAAGACCTCACCCCACCCCCAACACACACACACACACCCTTGTCAATAAGCTATAAGCAGCTATGTTCCTCCGTATTGCTGAGAAAAAAATCCCAAGTAGGAAATGGGCAGCCTGTGAGGTGAAGTCATTGCAACTGACAGTGCCTAGGAGAGGCATTGCCCTCTGACACCAAAGCTCACCAAGGGTGGCAAAACTATTCATGCCACCCCAGTGGTCTTTCAGCTGAGCCCCTTGGTCAGATACGTAACCACCTGCCTCCTCTCATCATGTGAGACCAAGTGGTCTAGTGAGAAGATCTAAGACCGGGTACTTCTCAGCCCAGGGGGCTGTTGCGGTTTCCCAGAGAGAAGCCAGATGGTTCCTTTCTTCCCAGCCTGTGGATAACACTCCTGCCTACACCAGCCCTTCTGCTCTTGAGGGGGTTTTACTTCATTTACCACTGGGTGGACTAGCAAGTTTACTATTGCAGCCAGAACAGACATCCCTATCATTAAAGTGGGGCAGGGAAGGAAGGGAAGAGAATTCATATGTGTTGGGCATACGCTCTGCCTGGCACTATGAGAGAGGTTGAGTCCATTCTCTTTAGTGTTCACAGCCACCCTGGCAAGGGCACAGAGTTGGTAAGTGTTGAAACTGTGATAAATCCAGTGCCCAGATCCATCCTAGGCCTACCAGATGTCAGGCTGCCTTCTTGCAACTGATTGCCAGGGCAACAAAGGAACACCTAGTCAAGGTAAAAGATTTGATTTAAAAATTAGTAGCGTTTTATTTTAAAAGCCAATTTTCATATTTTTGCATTATGCAGAGATGGATCTGTGCTTTATCCTTCAACACCTGCAACATTTAAATGTCCCGACCTGAGCACTGAAAACAGGAGTGAATGCACGTCCAGCTGGCCATCTTTTTGGAAAACCTGCAGATGCAACTCTCCCGACAATATCCCACCTCCCCCTTCAAAACAAATGCCTGTATTCCAGCACTGAGAAACCCAAGCTGGGAGTTCAGGTGCTGCTTATAAGCTTATAGACTGAATGACACCATTAAATAAAAAGTCTGTCGCAGAGCTATCTGGAAACAGCATGGCAGCCATGGAGGTGGGCCACCTAAGGGGCTGACTAAAGAATTCCTTGGCCTCCTGAAGGATCCCAGGCAGCTGCCACCATCTCACCTCCACAACTCAAAGGAGCAGCACCAGCTGAAGGCCAGGTTGTGAGCAGTGGGCCTTAATTTTGGCTTCCCCTCAGCATCACCTGGGAGCTCTACCACTGTTGCCCAGGTCCAAGTCCCAGGGGTTCTGGCTTACTTGGTTTGGACTGCAATCTGGTACAGGGATTGGCTAGACCCCCCACATTTCTAACGTGAAGCCCAGGTGAGAACCAATGGGCTGGTGGTTGGTCATATTAGCCCAACAGAGCTAGAAAAACATAAGTATATTCAGCAAGTTAGGTCAGGGTTCTGGAGAACAGGTAAAGCCCCAAAGGACTTCTGTTTTGGAGCCAAGCAAACAGAAATTTGAATCCTAGCCCACTTTGTGACATAGGCCAAGCCACTTAATGATTCTGAGCCTTAGTTTCCTCATCTGTAAAATGGGGATTGATGATCGTACTTCCGTCACAGGGCTGTGTTAAGAACCAGCTGTACTAGGGCACTGCCTGGCATGTAGGTCCTCAGTAGATGATGCCCATGACTGCTAACACCCACTGCACCTGGGACTAACCTGTATGAGGTCTGAAGAGGAGATATGCTGTGGGCCGACAGTCTCCTTCCTAGAACTGTTTGGGAGAGTGAGATTCATACCTTCTTGAGGAGCTGTGGGAGTTAACCAAAGCTAAAAGTGGTATGGGAGACAGGCGGGGCAGCAGCTCCAGTCTCCAGGACACCTCCAGCTTTTGTTCCCCACCTCCAGGCCCTTTGCCACTGCCAAGTTCAGCCCCAGGAGGAGGTGTATATTTAGAGGGAGAGTCCAAATGCATTTGGCCACAACTCTACCTCCCAAGGTGGGTGGCAATCAGACTGGATTGTGTCACCCTGGATTGTGTCACCCCAAGCAGCTCTGCCCAAGACAGGTCTGTCCGCCCAAGGATCCACGCCTACCCTATCCCTCCTACTTTAAACCATGACGCTCTGAGGGGAGCCGGGCCCTAGAGGGGCAGCCAGCACTGGCATCTGGCATCTGTTCTGTACAAACGTGTGTAAACCTAGGTAGAAGAGACAGACGTTGGGGATCTATGACAATGTCCCAAGGCAGAGATGGGGGAAATCATCCTCTGAGCAGCCCAGCATAAAAGAACCTACTTTCAACGCGATTATGTCTCCTTTTCCTCCTCTCTCCTTTAACATCTGTAAAGCTGACGGAGCACTTTCACATACATTATTTTTTACGATGCTCTAAGCAGCCCTGAGGCAGGTGATGGCAGAGGCGAAGATGAACCTGACTCGCCAGTAAGAAAACAGAAGCTCAGCAGATCCCATGACTTGCTCAAGGTCACAGAACTCATCAGAGGCAGAACCGGGACTTGAATCCATGTCTGTGTTCCAGAACCCATTTCTCTCCACCATGCTATGTCCCCTGGTCCCCTATGAGCCAACTGTGAAATGGGGGGATGGAGTGGGGAGGTGGCTAGTTTGATTCTCAATTCTAAAACTGTGGTTTGGACAACACACCATTCCCTCTTTTCTGTGCCTCTCTCCTATTCTCATTTGAGAAATGGCAAAGCCAGCTGCCCAAGGCCAGGGTAAAGGAAAACTCAAAAAGCCCGACCACCAGGCACCTTGCAGGGTCTATGCCCCAGAGCATGAGCTTTCAACTTACCAAATTTCACATTAAAAAAACTAAAGAAATGAGGGCAGCACAGGGCATTCCGCAAAGAGAGTTTATAAGTTGCTGGTCCAAAGTGGGAAATGTTCAATTCCAGCCAAAGAAGGCACGGATATCCTGCTAATACCAGAGGCATGCCCCATATTGACAAACCATCTGGCTTTCTGGGTCCCGGGGAAATTTCCAATATAAAGAGTAAATGAACTTGAACTAATAGAAAAATAGCCCCTTTACAGAACCCAGTTCTCACCAACTGAGAATTCTCTTACCCTTGGCACAAAGCACTGAAGTTGGGGCCATTACGAACAAAACCAAGAGAATGAAATGGAGCCAGCACAGTATTACAAGGAGGGAAAGTGGAAGTAAGTGCAGAACCACCCCAAAGAACTCATGCTAGGAGAAACCCTTGTTCTGTTACCAGGCACTCTCCAGCCAGCCTGCCTGGCACAAGGCTTCCAGAAGGAGAGAGGCAGCCAGCCTGTAGACACCCCCCGCCCCCAAAGCCTACATGGAATGCCTACGTGTGGAGGGGAGGGCAAAAGGGAGCATCAGTTTTTAAAACCAGAGAAGAGACACTCACGGGTGCAGTCTATACAAACCCAAAGTCATTCTTGTCCCAGATCTGGGATCTCTAAGAGTCCTTCTCAGGCAAGAAGTCCTTTCCACAGTGAGGAGTTGGGTGAAGCAGCCCTTGGGAAGGCCAGCTACAGGGATACAAGTCAACGCATGCGAGGTTCTCAGGCCTCATGCTTTTAAAATTATATTCTAGTACAGCATTTCATTTGCTCTTCATGGAGATTCCAGGTTGGCAGACACTCACTTCTAACTGATCAGGCTATTTCTAAAAGACAAGAAAACAGGTACAGAGGGTCCAGCGGCTTCTCTGAGAGCACACAGGTGGGCTCGGGAGTCCAAAGGCACCAAGGCCACAGTGCTGTTCTGACCATCACAGCACCCATCCTCCCACCATTCTCTCCCATGGGTCCGCATTCCTGGGACGGCAGAATAGGGACCTCAGAATGGGGCTGATTCACAGGTCCTACCCAGGGACATTGGAATGGGGTCAGGAAAAACTACTGGTCCGTTTGAAGGCCTGAGTAGACACTGAAACCAAGGTGGGGAATGAAGGGAGGTAGCCTTCTACGTCCCAGGAAGGAAACAGTCCATTGATGGGAACACGGTAAGAGAGGTAATAAAATCCCTGTCATCAGAGTTACCTCTCTAGGCTTAGGTTTATTGATGCCACTTTAAAAACTCCACATGTCCACTTGTCATCCACAGGAGATTTTAATTTCCTGACAGTGTGGCACTTCAAAATTCAGCTCATGCTGAGCTCAACAGTCAGGACACTCAGCACACACGCTCTAGCTCTTGCCCCACCCATGTCCCAAGTCCTGGCACCACCGGCCCACTCACCATTTCCCGGTCCCGCCACATTCTCTCAGGTCCCTTGGCTGTTGGGTCTTTCACCTTGGAGTCTGACTTCCCTCCCTGTCCAGCCACTGAGGTCCAACTCAACAGTGAAGACCTGGCTGACTGTCCTGTTCCTGGGAAACTTCACAGAAATAGCTCCCGCCTGGGGCTTCCCAGCACACCCCGGGGCAGAAGTCATCCCTGCCTGGCTGTGCCACCGCCCTGTCCCTGCACGCCTGGCTCTGGATGATTGCACACCTCTGTGACCAGCTACACCTTCGGCTCCTCCATCCAGGGCAGGCACTGGGGCTTGCTCGGCTGGAATGTTTAGCATGTAACGTGTTGAGTTCAGTGTTTAGCACTAATGAGAAGCCCAAACACACAAAATAAAAATTAAAAATCGCCCTTCTAGGGCACGAGGCTCTAGATCTGGGGAAATGAAGCAGCTTGCTTCTGAGTGCAAGGGCTGACGGGCAGTTTTTAGGAAGAGGCTGTCCCTGGGCACATGAATGGGGAGAAGCCCAGAAGCTAATGATGGGTGCAGGTCATGGGGTAAAGAGTAGGCAAGGATGGAGATCCCCACCCCAGGGCAAGCTGCTACAGAAAAGAGAAGCCCATCCAGCGTGGCAGATAAGGCCACATGCACACAGGGAACTTCAGGGGAACCCAAGAGAAAGCCATGCGGGCCAGCAGGCTTCCCAACCGGTTTTGTCTGCTGTAATGAGGTGACAGAGGTGGGTGGACAGGGCACAGGCCACCGAAGCACCTGCCCTTGAATCAACAAGCGAGGCTCTGGTTGGCTGAAGGAAGTCTCCATTCCCCAGGCACCCAGGGGGCCGATTTTATTTCTGGCATATCTGGTGTTGATTGAAAAGGAGGTCGCGGTTAGCTACCAAAGGAAATGGAAAAATTCCCCTGGGTTCACAGAAATACCATGACGGGACTGGGGTCCCCTCGAGTATTTCACAGGCCAGAGCTGAGGATGCATCTCGGGCTTTGGGGAAATGGGAAAAATTCCAAAGGATCAGCCCATTCAAGCTTCCTTAAGCTCAGGGGGCAATGCAAAGTTCCTGAGAGACTCCAACCCCCTCCAACCTGTGGTGTGACGTGCCCTTTACTCCAGCACAGACCAACACAACAGACAACCAGCCGGCGGACTCTCCATTCTGACCGCGTGCCTCCTGCATAACCAACGCTGCTTTTTGAAACAAGAGCATGTAGCTTGGGTGTGTGTCCATCTTCCTAAGGGTTGTTCTGCGTGGTAAGTGTGACCCTACCACCATGCCCTGGGGGCCACATGTGGCTGCTGGAGCAGAAGGTCACTGACGTGCAGAAGGGCACAGAGGAAAAGGAAGAGGTGCTGCTCAGCAGGCTGTGACATGTGCGACAACAAAAGTCCCCAGAGTGGCTGAGACTCCAGGCTGGGTTGAGACCTTGGACCAACTCCAGCCTCTCTGATGTGGCACAAAATCATTTGCTGCCTTAGGTTTGCAGCATCGTGGCCAGTGTGCAAAAAGGAGTCCCTAAGAATGGCATTTTCTTACAGCATCGCTTACACTTGGCGGAAATAAGTTCAGAGTGGAGCAAAAGAGACTCTGGTCAAGAAGAGAAGGCAGAAATCAGGCAGAATGCTGCCGGATATATATGTGAACCATGAGATACAGACCCGTGAATTATTCGTGAAGAGAGAGCTTTCAGCGTCCTGAGTCTACGGCTCCCATCCTTGGAGACAAACAGAAATCTCACCCACTGCCCACACTGAGCCACCAACAGTGGGCCTGAAAAGGGACCAATAGGGGCTGGGGTCTAATGTGCCAGCTGCTGTGGGCCCATGTGACACCCAGCTCCCTTGTCTCTGGTTCTCCAGCTCAGGGGCCAGCCTGGAAAACATGCTGCCTTTTGTCCCAGGAAAACTTTCTCCACGGGGACCACAGGGTCCATTTGTGACACCCACAGTAAAGGAACTTGAGTGAGTTTTGAGACAAAATCTTCTTCTGAAGTTGACAACCTGAGGCCAGCAAAATAGAGGAGGTCCTTGAAACCCAAGTGCCACCAGCTCCACTCACCTGGAGACATGGCATCTCCCATCCCCTTCTGAGACTCTGCCTGGCACAGAGACAGGGCCACACAGAAGCCAGTGGTGGCAGGTTCTCTACCCCAGGCAACACCAAAATTGCTCCTCGCTTTGAAGGGCTACTTATGTGTGGCCCTCTGCCCAAGACAACAAAGACTAAGGTTCAAAGACACCATCCCTGCACCTCCCCAAGGAGCTCACGAACTCCTACAGGTGTTCGGCGACAGGAAAGAGCTGCTCCCATGACCCAGGAATCTGCCAGGACCAGCTGAGGGAGTTTCTGCGACAACCCTTCCTTTTCTTTCCTATTTTTTTCCTTTCCTATGTTTAATAAGGAACAGGAGAAAGCTCTCGATCTGCCTGAGTTTTCCTTAGGATAAACATACCTAAGCAGAAGGCAATACCAAGTCTGGCCCAAGTCCAAGGCAAGGAAAAACACTGGGCTTAACCCCTTGTGATCGTCTTAACTCTTCTGATAGGGCTGAGCAACGATTCGAGTCCTTCTGAAATGACAGATGAGGTGACTGACGTTATTGTGAAAAAGTTGTCTGCAATGCTTGGGGTCCCAGAAAAGAAGAGCACCCCCTAATTGCAGCCCTTATATGTGACAGGTGCCATGCTTTACAGAGCTGTTCCTGGAGACCCAGAATGAAATCCCCAGGCTCTTTCAGGATGGTCCCATCTGTTTGGGGTCCCTTAAGACAAAGAGAAGAGTCACCCCCATTCTGTTATATTTGGCATTAGATAATACTAAGGGACACAGGAGAAGAGAGGAAAGGAGGTCTTGGTGGCCACAGTAACCCTGACAGGAGCAGGAGCCCATCAGGATTAGCAGCTCCTCAGGGGCCTTCGGCGGGCTGGAGTAGCCTGTCCAGTCCACACGGAGCTTGATGCTAGAAGTTTCTCCTCTGTCTTGCACCCGGCGTTTGGATCCCCACCAACAACGCTTGTACCCTTCTCTCTACCCGAGCCACAAACTACCCATGGAGGCTGGTATGATTCACTGGTCAAACCGAAGACAGATGCTCTTGGGTGAGTGTGGGGGAGGGGGGAGGGGGTCCAGAAAGGATGATCTGAACTCTGTTCCCATCGCCAACCATTCAGATTCCCCCCAACACACAAGCCCTCCCCACCTGACTGACATCCATGCCATCAGCTTGGGACCAAGTCGGTCCCTCTGACCTTCTCAGGATATTCAGTGACTCTTGATCAAAACAGCTCTCTCCAAGGAGAGACATTTCACTTTATGAAAATTCCTAAAGCCATTGGGATATGTTTTCTTGCCAAGACATCTGACAACTGGCCTATTTTTAAAGTTCCAACTAATAATCTTTGAAAAGCACTTCACGTACAGACAAGGAGGCGGGTATTTAAACTCAAAGAAGTAATGAGGCCACTATTAGGTTTTTGTTTTTCAAACAAGCCAGCATTTACCCATCCAAATAAATAATGCTTTCTTCAAAGCAGTCCCCTTGGGAGGCCCAACACCCATTCCACTGAGGCTGTGCTTGCTCAGGTCATTTTTTAAAAGTCTTGTCGTGGACTAGACTTTTTGTTTCACATATGGTGTCCAGCATAATGTTAATAGGCCTTCAACTGGCAGCCTCTACTGTGTTGAGCACAGTTTAGGCCCTGGGAGCCACGTAAGTATAAAACAAGATCTCTCCTGGCAAAATGTTCACTATCTGGTGGAGAAGGGAAGAAAAAGGGAATAAAGATTTGTTTTTAATGCATACCATAAGCCAGGTATTGGACTAAGAGTTTTTGATATATTTTGTTTAATACACACACACACACACCCCTTAAATACAGAGACTGAGATTAAGAGAGGTTAAGTGACTTAACCAAAGTCACACAACCAGGAAATTACAGGACTGGTTCTGGCCCAGGACTGTCAGGGTCCCAGGCTGGACCTCCCCCCCCGCCACACACACAGTGGGCCCTGCAGTAAACAGCTCATCCCATACAGGAGGCACAAGGCGAGGCTGGGAGGGAGAGGCAGAGGCTGCTCAGAGCAAGGAAAGTCTATGTGGGTTGTCCAGGACCCAGGGGAGGAGCTTGTCACCTCCCCTGAGCCTTCTCTCACGTCAGTACTATCACGCGTGCCTCCTGTTTACCCTTTCACCAAGAGTTTTTGACGAGCCAGGTGGGCAGGGAGTTCCTCTAGTTTAAAAACAGGACTTTTATACCCTATTTACATAAACTCAAAAAGACAGATGGACACTCAGACACATTCGCACAAGCCTCACTCACTCGTACGGAGACTACCGGCTGTTCGACCTGCCTACCTACCTCTCAAGGAAGCAGAAGCCTTCGTCTCAACACGTCAGAAGGAGTTTCCCACATTTGCCAAAAGGTGGAAGCGACCCAAGTGTTCACCGACAGGTGACTGGGCGAACAAAATGTGCTGTGTCCACACAATGGAATATTATTCTGCCCTAAAAGGAAATTCTGACACATGCTACAGCAGGGATGAACTGAAGAGACTAAACTAATATAATGGATAGATGCTGTATGATTCCTCTTACAGGAGGTACCTAGAGGAGTCAGGCTCAGAGAGGCAGAAAGTAGACTGGTGGCTGCCAGGGCCTGGCGGAGGGAGGAAAGGGGAGTTCTTGTTAAAATGGCACATCTTTCAGCTGGGGAGATGAAAAAGCTCTGGAGATGAACGGTGATGGTGGCCGCATGACACTGTGAATGTACTTAATGCCCCTGAACTGGATGCTTAAAAACGGTTAAACTGGTAATAGCTTACCGCACACATTTCAAAAACCCAGGTTCTTCTCTTTGGGGGTAAGGATGAATATTCTCTCCCTCGAACTAACTTCAGACAGGTTTGTAAGATCAGCTTCTACTGTGCTCTTCCCAACCTCAGAGCATTAGGCAGCAGCAGGAGGCAGGCGGTGGCCAAGCATGGCCGGGGAGAGCTCTGCATGCACAGCAAACATGCATTTGAAAATCCCCAGAAAATCCCCCAAATGTATATGAACGCCTTAGCCGGGGCCTGAGTCAACAGCAGGAAGGGGAGGGCCCAGCATCAGAAGATACCACACACACACCCCAATTTGCAAAATAGTATTTTTTTTTTTTTAAATATATCTTTATTGATTTCAAGAGAGGAAAGGAGATGGAGAGAGGGAGACAGAAACATCAATGATGAGAGAGCCATTGATCGAGCCCACAACCTGGGCATGTGCCCTGACCAGGAATCGAACCCTGATCGCCTGGATCCTAGGTCAATGCTCAACCGCTGAGCCACACCCGGCCGGGCACAAAATAGTATTTTGGCTAGTGCATTTGGCCCGATACAGAGCAGAGCAAATAGTTCCAGTGCAGGAACAATGAAAGGAGACTGCTAATCCTAAGCCTGATGCCTTAAAGGAAGCTGTTCTCTGCCCGATTCCAACTTTCCCTGATAAACGATGACGCTGTAATGCCAAGCTGTCCGTTACGCCATCTCAACAGCGGCGTGTTCTCCTTCCAAGTATGTTCCGTTTCTGTTGCCTCCGTTTCTCCCCATTGCGTCGTCCTACTTGATGGGTTCAATTTTAATGACCCCAAACCGAAAACAAACACGGAAGAGCTGTGGGAGCAGCACGAGATTGCATCAGCCCTGATCCTGAAGGCAGTTTCCAGTGGGTCCCTGGAGGCCCGCCCAGAGCCCACCCAGAGTCCAGAGGACTCTCTGTTCTGGGCTCCCAGGCACCTGCTGAAGCCCAAATGGATGACGTACTGATTGACGGCCGGTGACAAAAAATAACAGTCCTAGGAAGACAAGGAGAACAGGCCTGGGAGGAAATCGGTATTTAGCAAGCGCCTAGTATGTACAAGGTACTATCTTTATTTTTCATGGAGCCTTCACAACCCTGTAATTGTCAAGTTTTATAAAGGATAAGAAATTCAGCAATATGCCCAAGGATCAGAGCTAGAATTCAACTCTAAATCATCTGACTCCAAAGTTTGCACTCTTTCCATTACACTAGGGCCGCCTCTCAGAATGACATAAAATATATATATATATCGCCCTTGCCTGGCTTTTTAACTCCTTTAAGTTTTCCCTAGGCCCTGGCCCAGCCCAACTTTCCATTTGGGTAAAAAGAACATCATCCCAGCTGCTCTGTCCCAAGTCACATGAAACGGCGGGAAAATATCTCGTAAACACACGTTCAAAAGCCTCTTAAAATAAATAGGAAAGTGGAAATCATTTTTCAAGGAGTAAGTTTCTAAAGAAAGCACTCGTGTTCCGCAGCCCTGGAATCCTCAATGTCAACCAGCACCGGTCCTCACCCCACCAGCCACAGAGCTGCTGAGCTGAACTTGGCCTTCAAATCCTGGTGTCTAGGCGATAAGCGTGCTGGCTATTTCTGAGCCAGCCCCCATAAGAAAGTCACATCAAACTGCCACCCGGCCAGAGGGAGCCTGGCATTGTTCAAGTTCAAGAGCTCTATCCTTCAAATGTAGAATTGCCCAAAATATAATATAAATATCCAGGTTGGAGAAAGTTGGAAGGAAGGAAGGGGAAAGAGAAAGAAAAAGAAAGAAAGGTAAGAACAAAGGAAAAAAATAACTCTCCATGAAACAACACTGCTTTGCCCTGGCCAGGTAGCTCGGTTGGTTGGAGCGTCATCCCGATACACCAAGGTTGCAGGTTCAATCCCTGGTCAGGGCACATACAAGAATCAACCAATAAATGCAGAAATAAGTGGAACAACAAATCGATGTTCCTCTCTCTCAAATCAATAAATAGAAATTTAAAGGAAACAACACTGCTTTGTGTAAGTATTTTTGCCAATGTGAACACTGTCTCTCATTTCTCACTTTTCTCCCACAATTAGCAGGCAACAAAATCTCAACATCTGGCTCCCAACATCCATGGCTTTTGTCTTCTCCTGGCTCCTTCCTCAGCTGAAATCCCTGACCAGCTGTCCCAGGCCTGACGGTAACAGAGGTCAGGGAACAAAGCAGGCATTTTGGTCCTAACTCTGGTACTGATCTCGTCCAGGGATGTGGGGAGCCCTTCAAGGCAGCACTGTTACAACAGACCCTTCTGGTCAACTTCTGCGAGTAGAAAGGACAGAGCCCTGCTTTCCCAGGAGCTGGACTAAACGTACTGATGGGAATGGGGAGGGCAGGAGCCAAAAAGCAGAGTGTGGGAGACACTTTGCTAAGACTGCTGTGGGCTTCTGGAAGCAGCCAGGCCCCTCCATCATTTACTTCCCCCTCTCCTGCCTCCTCCTGGCTGGTCTCAACTGAACAGTCATGGGAGGCTGAGAACCTCTTTACCACACAGAGATTAGGGAACCCCTAAGAGTCACCGCTTTAGAACGTAACTTCTAGACGTTAGAACCACTTCTGATGTGGGTCTGTAGAGACCATCACCTGCTGCTCTCCCAACCTTTTAAACTGTGACCCATTGTAAGCAATCAAACTGATAGCATGCCCCAGTATTTTCTCAAACACACACACATAAAACTGAAAACAGCAGTTTCACTGAACAGTACTTAACCACTGCTTTGTGCAATGCAGTCTAATATTCCTATCCTACATGATTATATTCTATTTCATTAAAACAGGTTGCCTGTGGCCACCTAAATCGACCTCCAGTTGAGGGTCATGATCTATAGTGGTTCATGGGAGGCAGTCCCACCTTTCTTAGTGAACATCATGTGCTGATATCGTGGGTCAGACAGAAGGTATAAATTAGTTGGTTTGTATCTTACTCCTCTCTCCTGGGTAGTTCAAGTTTAGCCATAAAGCCCCACACCGGTGCTTTTTGGAGAATCTAAATTATTCGATGGGCCAGCCACAGTGGGTTCCCACATCACGCCTTGCTCGCCATCCTGGTCTTCAAGGCGGCCACAGAGCTCAGCTATGTATTCCAAGAACCACTGCTCGTAACCTTTAAGATAGCCCAGAGAATATGAGAAGGGTCAGAGGACTAAAGATGGGTAAATATTTGCCCCACTGTTTGGCCAAACTGGATTCTGGAAGCTTCCGACTGGCAAACATAGCGCTGGATGGCAGAACAAATAATTTGTGAACGTTTACAGGGAAAAGCAGAAATCACAACAGTCAAAACAGGTTCACTAAGAAAAAGTCCCAACCAGCCAACCTCATTTCGTCTTTGGAGGCAGACTACCAAGCCAGGAAGGGTGCCACAGAGAACGTGTTTGGGTCTCATCAAGTTGCATGAAATGACAGAGAAACAGAAATCAGCATCAGAGTGTGGTTGAATACTTTTGAACAACTACGCCCTGGAAGCTGTTGATAATGGGCCCTTAAGAACCTAGAAGAAGCTTCTGTCGGGACCCCAGAGGGTTCCTTCCTGAGCCCAATCCTAGTGGCCTTTTAATCAATGACTTTAATTTGTGAATAGCTTCACTACTCATTGGTATGGAGTGCCCATAATCGTAACTGAAAAGTGCATGAACCGGGCACCTATATAGCACTTTACAATTTTATTAAGTGTTTTCATATATCTTATCTCATCTGAGCCTCCCAAGCAGAGGGCCAGGTATCATTACACCCATTTTACAGTTGAAACCCAGGCTCAGCCATCCTGGTTTCTCAACCTCGGCCATACTGATGTGTTGGACAGAGAAATTCTTTGCTTCCCTGTGCACTGAAAAATGTTTAACAGCATCCCTGGCCTCTCCCTGCAAAATGCCAGTAGCACGCCCCTTAGAGTTGTGATAAACAAAAATGTCTCCAGACACTGCTAAATGTCACCTAGGGGTCCAAAGTATTCCCGGTTGGAAACCACTGGGTAGTGTCTTGATCCAAGGTTCAGGGTTAAAAAGTTGCCAGGGCAGCATTTGAACTTAAGTCTGTTCCTTCCCCCTCCCCTCTCAGAAAGCAGGGAGGGACAGTGGACAGGATAAATCACAGAGATCTGAAGTCAAATGACCTCCACTGAAATGCTGGGCCAAAATCAGTAAGAAAAGAGAATGAAGGTCCATATTTTGGTTTTAAATATATCTGTGTGCAAAGTAAGGCTGGTGCTGGTTTTTACAGCAGTTATGTATGACAGATTAGGGTCCATGGCCGGGGGCTCAAACTCAAGTTCAAGAGCAGCAGTCCGGGTGTCTCCCACCCTCCACCCCAGCCGCCCTACCATCGCCCTGCCATCCTCTCTCTCCTCCCCACTCACAGCAGTGAAACACAGAGAAGGGAAAGAAAGGGGACCTAGGACCAGGACCAGGAAAAGAAGAGAACAGGGCAAAAGGCCAATGTCCCCCTCAGCCCTCTGATATTTATCTCCACCTTAGTTCTTTGTCTGTCTAGCTCCTTACTGTTCCTCACCCTGGGCACTCAGCTTAGCCCATTACTCACCCATTACTGCCCCTCCTGCGAGTCTTTGAAGTCAATATACTTGGTTAAAATCCTGGCTTCACCAGTTACCAGCTGTGTGATCTGGGCCAATTATTTAAACTCTCTAAGCCTTAGTTTCCCTGTCTGTAAAATGGGTCTAATATCTATCTCATAGTTTTGCCATGGGGTCTAATGAGAATTAGACCGGCACATAGAAAGTGCTCGCCCGTAGCTAGTGTTTAGCTGTAACAGACAATGCTGGCATGTAGCTAGTAGCCATAATCTACTTACCTGAGTGCCAGCTCCACCTGGCAAGGCCAAGGCTTAGCGAGGAAACGGTGGCAGGCCTGGCCCTGTACTTTCTCCTCTGTTTCCCAAGGACACGTTTCCTAGCTGGAGCATGAGCTGCTATTATTTCCCAGGATCCCTTTAGAGATAGTGACCCCTGAGATGACTAACTTTCTCTGGAGATTTCAGTGCTGGCATGAGCAATGAGAAAACAACACTACGATACCTTAACATCCGGTGAGGGCTGTGAATTGTTCCTACATTTTCATCACACTTACTAAGGTCACAGATTCTCAGAGCTGAGACAATGCAGAGGGGATGTGGCCCAAGCCTCCGCCTTAGGCTCGAGTCCCCCTGCAGCTCCCTGCTGGGGTCAGGGGGGTTCCCATAACCTGTCCCCACTCCCAGGAAACATCCTCAGCATGGATCACACTCAATGATGCCAGCTTCCTATAGGAAGGACAGATATACTGTCTCTACTTAAAAAGAGGACACACCCTAGCTGGTGTGGGCTCAGTGGTTAGAACGCTGGCCCGAGGACTGAAGGGTCCTGGGTTCGATTCGGGCCAAGGGCACGTACCTCGGTTGCAGGCTCGATCCCCAGCCCTGGTCACGGCACGTGCGGGAGGCAACCAACTGATGTGTCTCTCTTACATCAATGTTTCTCTCTCTTTCTCCCCCCTCCCCCTTTCACTCTCTCTGAAAAGCAATGGGAAAAATATCCTCTGGTGAGAATTAAAATACACAAACAAACAAAAAAGACACAACTCTGAAGTTCATTCATCCAGGCCTCTGGGAATAAATCACACCAGCGACCCCTAAACAAATTAGTCCACTTTAATTTGGAGGCACTATGAATAATATAACATAATTCACTTAACCAGAAAACACGGGGAAACATTGACTAAGAATTGGTGGGTCCAGGAAGAAATCCACTGATGCCGGCGACGTGCCCGCTGCCACCTGGTTAACCTTTCTGAACCTGCTTCCTTGTCTGAAAGGTGATGGAGATAATTGTCGTGAGGCATTCAAGGGCACGGTGCAATGTCTGGCAAATGCTCAACAAATGTTAAGTGTCTTTCCCTTCTCTCTACCAATAAGCAAATCTGAAAAAATCACAAATACGTGCAGAAAACATGAGAAACAGGACTTCCCCCTTTTAGACGGGTGAGCACTTGCAAAGCAGACAAAGACAGCCCTGGTGTCAGGGAATCCTCCCTCTGCCCGTCACCCCCACTGCCTGGAAGTCAGGTGAAGGACTCCCTTTGTGCCTGAAGACACTGGCACCCTGCTTCAGGTGGTGTTAGTGAGAGAGACAGAACTCTCCAGGTTCCTGGGCACAGAACCCAGAACTGTCCTAGCGACAGGCGCCCCAGGAATGCCACGGTTCCCTGGCCTTGCCTGGCACTTCAGGTCCCAGCTGTGCCCCGTGCCAGGGCACTCAGCTAGGGTTGGTAGGTATCTCCTGGGAGACCTCCCAGGGGTGGATGCAGGTCTGAGAGCTTGGGACAGAGAGGCGACAGACTTTCAAGCCTTCCTTTCCCGAGCCGAGCCATCAAGGAGGAAAGTAACCGCCATGACCAAACCCTGAAGGAAAGGCAGGATTTGGTGATGTAGTCAGTCCTCCACCATACAGTCTCCCCCAAAGTGCCTTTCCCCGTGTCCACGAAAGCTGAAGCAGCCCCTCAGAGATCATTCCAGGGGAGGGTCCTGTCGGACTGAGCAGGAAAAGGCAGCAAAACCGACGTGCCTTTCCATCTAGACATAAGAGGTCCCAGAGAGGAGCTAAAACCCTCCTGGCAACCCAGGTCACAGCCACCAGGCCCAAAAGCAGGGTGTGTCCTGCATGCACTCTCTAGAAAGGTTGCTGACACTGCCCCGGGGCAGGACAGCGCTGTGAGCTAAAAGGCAGCTTTGGGTTTCTCTGCCCAACCGGTTAACTCTTGTTTTCTGTCCCCTAAATGTCATGGGTGTTACTGTCAAGGGGCCAAGGGGAATAACCACTGATCAAGTTCCTTAAGGGTAGATGCTCTCTGCTGGATTTCTCTTTGTTTCTGCAGCACCCGGCACGTGGTGTGGCACACCCCGGATGGTCAGGAAATCTCTGTTGATGCAAAAGATGAGAGGTCTCTGACTCCTTAAGGCCCCTAAAGCGGCAGTTACAGCTCATTTCTGCACTGAACACAGCTGACCTCAGGGTCGGGGGAGGGGGACTAGGGAGGCTGAATGCATATGTGACCAGAAACCTCTTACACGAGTGCGGGTGCTGAGCCAATTAGAGCAGGAGAAGCGGCCTTTCAGAATCACAAGGCTGGAAAGCGGGTGCCTTTCCATTTCATCTTGTATCTTCTCCACAGGCTCAGAGCAGGGAGAAGACAGAGGCCCAGGAGACAGGCACTGTTCACCCACATTTGAATGGGTCATGACTAGTTCCCCAGAACCACCCAGGCGGCCAATCCCAAAACTAGGGAGCTGCTGACCCAAGTGGAAGTCTGAGGTCCGAAGAGGAAGAGCATCTGCGGGAGTTACAGAAAGCTGCTTCTGGATGGGACAACCCCTCCCCGCCAGGGCCCTGCTCTGGGCCTGGCTTCTCAGCCCGTCCTGCTGACCCAGTACTCACACAGCTGCTGAAGGTCTCTAGGGAGAGCCCTGGGCAGCGTCCGCTCTGCTTCTCTGGTCATATCTCAGGCTGGTGCCCTCTCCAACCTGTTGCACTTATATGCTTAAAATTAAAGAAGGCTGAGCCTGGCAGCGCAGGAAAGAGCTGGAAAACCAATGCCAAACCAGTGTCATCTGGAAACTCTAACAAACGGCTGCGAAGGACCCAGGGAAGAGCTGCTGGGCAAAGAACAATGCCTTAAGTTTTCCTCTGATTCCTTGAACTCTCCATGGCCCTCTGGCCTCCTCTCACCCCCACCATCTCTCATAAAGAACAGCCTTGGCTTTCTAACATGTTGATAATAAGGGCCTATCAGGCCAAGAGGGAGGGAAAGGTCTCAGCCAAAAGGAAAGTGCTCAGTGGGCCGTTTGTTCAGTAGGAAAGCTGACTGCAGCAGCCTCCTGGGCACAGTGGCACCGTGACAGAGTGAGCAAAGGTGCAAGGGCAGGACGCCTGGGGGATGACCTCTGAGGGTCTCAGCAGGCACCCACAGGCTGGTGACAGTGCTGATTCCCTAATCTGACCACCTGTGCTGAGAGGCAGGGTGGAGCAGAGCAGTTAAGAGCCCAGGCTAGAACCAGGCTGCCTGTGTTCACATACTAGAATCGTCTCTGACCTTGAGAAGTTACTTAACTTCTCTGTGTCCCAGTGTTCTCATCTGCAAAATAGACATATTAAGAGCAGTTACCTCACAGGGCCATTTAGGAGGATTAAGTAAGCCAAAATACTTTAGCACTTAGAACAATGCCTGGCACATATTAAGCACGAAACAGTAAGCCATTATCATATATATATATTTATTTATATGTGTGCGCACGCGCACACACACACACACACACACACATATGCACACACACGTTTTTATTTATTTCAGAGCGAGGAGGGGAGAGGAAGAGAGATATAGAAACACCAATGATGAGAGATGGTCTTTGATCGGCTGCCTACTGCACGCCCCCCACTGGGGATTGAGCCCGAAACCCAGGCATGTGCCCTGACGGGGAATTGAACTGTGACCTCCAGGTTTATGAGATGACACTCAACCACTGGCCACACCAGTCGGGTGAGCCATTATCTTCACTGACAGCTTCTGAGAGCAGTCCTTACTCAGATACTCTCCACAGCACCCAGTACAGCACAGCCTCATTAATTTAAAAGAAAAAACACTCAGTAACACTTACCATGCACTTTACTTCCATCCCCCCATTCCCGTGTAAACCCAGTGCAGGAAGTGTTTTTACTGAGAGAAACACCTTGCCTAGAATGACATTAGTAACTGGCCAGGCTGGGATGGAAACCCAACCTCTAACTCCAGAGCCTGACCCCTCTTCCCATATGCTACACTGCCGGACCCCTGGATACCGTCTACCCTGTGCAGAGCCAGAAGGGAACAGGAGCCCAGAGAGGTCAAGCAAGAGAGGAATAGAATATAAGAAGCGACACTGGGGACCTCAGAAGAAATTCACTATCTCTAAGGCCTGCGTCTTTTTCTGGATCTAGGTTTCCCTTTGTCTCTGGATTTTAGATTACACAGGGCATTACATGGCAGCATGTAGCACCTGTGATTCTTCACGGGAACACATCTCCAAGAACTTCAGATGCTCTTGGCATTCTGATCAGAAGCCAGCCACGCAGGGTCTGTGTGCGTTGCAGCTGAGTCTCCCTGCTGTGTAAGCCAGAACTCCTGCTTTGGGAAGGAGTGTACCCACAATCCCAAAGCTAGTCCTATAATACTCAGAGAGCTCTAATATCTTGCTAACAATAGCACCTCATCAAGGACTTGACTTTCCTTGTTTTCTCCAAGGACCTCATGTCTTAAGCTCCACGGATACATAGAGACCTACTCAGTAAACTGTCAGCAAGGCAGGGAGGAGGAGTGGGGAGTCTTCCCAAAGCCTGCTGCTGACTGGACACTCAAGAATCCACCTGGTTGTGATGAGAGAGCTCAATGTCATGACCAATCGAATCCTTCTAACTGACCTCCAGCATCAGCACCATCAACAGCCCCTAATTCTGAACAGTAAGTACCAAGTGGCTACTTCCTGCTCCCCAATTGCTCCTTTATCAGAAACCTTCCTCCTCTAACCCATGCTACACACGAACTGAGGACTGGAAAAGGCAGGAAACACTTGGCCTAAGACCAGAGAAAATACCACGGAACAGAGAGACAAGAAAACTGTATCAGACATTTGTTGAGCAGCGCAATTATTTCCCCAACAGAAAGATCAACTTGGTGGCTTCCCCTATTTCTTCACGGTGAGGTTCCCAGAAAGAATTACCTTCTGGTTGGGCTACCCACATTCTTCTTAGGACCCCACTCTATCTGTTAAACAGGCAGGAAGCAAAAGGCCGTATGGCTAGAGAGAGGTGAGCTGGGTTAACCACACATGCACATAAGAGCATAGCTTGAATTCAATCATTAGGCTCCAAGAAACCCAGGACACGCAGCTCCTCTCAGTCTCTTTACTGGGCAGGTGGTAACGAAGATCAATTAACAAGGTGCCTTCCCCACTTCAGGTCTAGAACCCTGTAAGACCAGAGTGGGTAGAACTGGGAAACCTGGGGCAGTGTCCTAAGAACAAGAAAGTAAATTTACGGAAAGTTGACCATCAGGAGCCAAGAGATATTGCATCCCAATAGTGATTTCTTGGGTCCCGGTATATTTTGAACTTAATATACCAGCTCCCCCCAACTTCAAGGAACTGGAAGTCTGAATCATTTTACTCTTTTCTAATGAAACATTTTTTTCCTTCAATAGATAATCGACACTGACCCTAGGAAGGAAAAAAATCTGAGCTGGTGTAACTGCAGGAGGTGATTTATTCTCACAACAGTAAAATATCTAAGCCAAATATGCCCTGTGCTTGGGCAGCTTTAACACAGAGGCCCCACAAGGACCCCAGACGACTCCACCTGACGCGCCAAGGGCTGGGTGCGTGTTTCAGCAGAGAAACCGATGTCTGATGTCTGAGCAGGTGCGGGGGGGGGGGGGGTGGGGGGTGGGAGCGGGGGGAAGGGGCAGGTGTTGCTAGAAAAATGAGCTTTGCACGCGATCCCTACCACCTGAGCATGAGAAAAACCAGGTGCGCGCACCCCTCGGTGTGAAGGGCTGAGCCCCCCCTGAAACCGGCGCAGCCCTGCACCAGGGACCCAGGGCATCGGCCCGATTCCATCTCTCGCTCAACTTGTTTAC
The DNA here is from genome assembly GCF_054644295.1 of Miniopterus natalensis. Taxonomy (NCBI): domain Eukaryota; kingdom Metazoa; phylum Chordata; class Mammalia; order Chiroptera; family Miniopteridae; genus Miniopterus; species Miniopterus natalensis. The sequence goes on along the minus strand of NC_142101.1, from coordinate 12,412,071 downwards.
AATCAAAGGCGCAGTGGCGGCCCTTCCGCCCCGCCCTCGGCCCGGTCCGCCCCGCCCCGAGTGGGGGGGGCCGAGGCGGGGAGCCGCCCGGGGAGGTCGGAGGGGAGCCGGCTCTGCGAGGAGGGGGAGGCTCTTCCTCCTCGCGGTTTCTCCCGGGGCCCGGAGCCCCAGCAGGGGCGCCTCCCGCGCCCCGCCCGCCGCCCACGCGCGGAAGCTCGCGGCCGGGGAGGGGGCGCTGCTCCCCGGCATGCTCCGCGGCGGGCGCGCGGCCGCGCCGGTCACGTGAGGGGCGGGGCCGGGGCGGGGGCGGGGCCACCCCTGACGCCTTGGCTTTTACCCCGAAAGTGGGAAACACCGCTGCCGCTCGTTGCAGGGAGCCTCCCGCGCTGCCTGCCAGCTCCGGGGTCCTGGGAGAAGGCATCTAAATCTCGGTTCCCTCCTTTGTAAACTGGGTAGACTGCAGACATTTGTAAAATGGGGAGAACAAGCTCTTTTGTAGGGATTTTGTGAGACCTGAAAAAGGGGCAGTCTAGGCCTGCTGACCTAATTTATTAAGTTTTAGCAATAATTTGTAATCGGTATTTTATGGCATGCTAACCAGATTTTCCTGAAGTGTCTGGAAACCAATATGTATGCTAATTAGCTTACAGCCCTGTTTTTCCTCCTGCAAAGTCTGTTGCATTCAGCCTGACTGAATTATCAAAATTATCAGCTCTTAGTTCTTTGACCCATCCCTCTTACTCAAGGAACTACAACTTTGGGTCCCAATATTAGCTAACTTGGTGCAAGGACTGGTTACACCCCTCCCCCCCCAAGACTTCATTTCTCAGACAACACTGTGCTCAGCTCCATGGAGAGCTTGGAAAGGGTACTGGTTCTATATCCAGAGCCTCAGACTTAAGCTTGTATTTACTTAGACCTCAAACAGTGAAAGGGCAAGGCTCTCATACTGTTTGTTGAGATTCCAGAGAACTTTCGATAATTCAGTCTTAGGCTGAATTCAACATACTCTGCACTATGATAAAAAGGGGCTGCTAAACTAATGAGTAATACATTAACAGTACAAATACTTCATAAAAATCTGTTGGGCATGTCATACAATATTAATCACAAATGATTAATTCTTATTAAACTAAATCCAATTTAATTGTATGTGACTAAGAAAGTAATACAACAACTTACCCTTTTCAAATTATTACATAATCTAGGCTAGCCACACCACAACACCCACTATAACTGATCAAATTTCCTGTACGAAATTTCTTGTGTGTGCTGCTGAAGATATATGAGGCTGGAGAAAAAAATCCAGCTGGTTTCTTTCCTGGGTCACTATGAAATTGAAACTCGGGCAACAATGAAAATTGTCTTTCTGGAAGACTTTCTGGGGAATGCAACATTTTCTCACTCTGGAGAAACAAACAGAAAGACTGGAACAAAAGCACTGGAGATAAAAATGACATGAGGAAGGAGAGTTTACAGTGGCTTGAAACAAAGCAGTGCATCATTTTGGCAACGTTACAGCCAGGCTTTTTTCAGAGACCATTGGCTACTTAAATAAGTGAGTGATGGGACAGTCAACAAGGCAGTGCCTAGTCTCACAGTAAGAGGTTTTCGCCTCCACAGCTGATATGGGAAAACCTGTGACTTCACACTGCTTCAACTTCATTTGAAATCTTGAGTTGGAATGAACTTTCTTAAAGTGGTAGACTCCTTTGCATTATAAAACTTAGAACTGGAAGAAAGAACTACTGGCAAGATTGTGTTATATGCTTTTAAAAAGAATGGCTCTTGTTTGGTCAAAAGTGTTAAGTGTTCAGAGATGAATTCCAGAACAGGCAGGAAACAAGAACATCACTAATACCTATGACAGAACTGGGTCCAAAGGTTCCCAGGTTCAGGTCCTTCTCCCACACAGCAAAATCATCCTAAAACTTTGTAAAATATGTAGGAGCTAATTCCTTTATCACTCTCTCCACATTTTACAGAAACATTCTGGTGGCCTGAGGGAGGGACGGAAGAGATTCCAGGAACATAAAATTGGGGTTGACAGTTCTGATCTCTCCCTCCTGCCGCCAACCATGTCAACTTCTTGGGTCTAATCAAAGATTCAAAAGCGCCTGTCAGCACAGATGCACACACACACCTTCAACATCCCACAGACAGACTTGTACCTGTGACTGCCTCTGCCCCATTTGAGGGGGCAGGGCTGGCCTCCACCAGCTGGAGGCTGTGGGCATCCCCATCCAGCTAAAGTCAAATTACACTGGCAACTTTTTCCTAACCCCTGAGAATGGATCTTTGGTTCAAGAGTCATTCCTCCCAACTCCCTCTTAGGCAGATCATTTGAGGAATTAGGAAAGTCCCAGGGAACTGAAGCAAAGCCTCTTAACCAAGCAAGGCCAGAGGTGCTGGAAAAAACACTCTGATCAACCAGAAGACATTTCTCCCCCCCATTTGCTCACAAAAACATCGACTCCACCAGTTCATTCTCTCTCTCATGTCCCAAGCTGCTAAAAGACTAAGGGATCAGCAGGCAAAGGCTGATAGCTGCTGGCAGTTGTCAGGAACATCTGGGCAGATGTTCTCCCTCCCTGTGATGTGATGGTCAAAAAAATATTCGGAACCCATCTCCCCCCCACACAGCACCCCATGAAGCCAGAACGATTGCAATAGTTTCAGTCAGAGGCAGTACAACATTTTTAAAGACTAAGATGAAGGGAAAGAACATGGTGTCACAAAGTTGAACTCAACCCTGGAAAATGAAAAAAACAAATAAAAATATCTGATAGTAAAGCCCTTTGGGCTGGGCAGCTGTTTCCTCCACTTCATCCCTAGGTTTTTGGCCTGGAAACTTTCTAGAACTGGGGCTTTCTGAGCTGAAAGGGACCTCAGAGGTTAACAACCTGCAGACTGTAGACTGGAAGTGAGATGGGCTTCTAGCCATACAAGTCCTGAAAGGCACCCAAATTGGTTTGTAAAATATACATTTCCCAGGGAGAGGTGCACCACTTCCAACCACTTACCAAGACGGCACAAGACCCAAAAGGGGTTAAAAACCACTGATCTGGTCCAGCTCTTGGAATTTACAGATAAGCCCTAGAAAACGCAATTGAGTACTTCGGGTGACAGAGCAAATTATATGTCACCTTTTAAAGCTGGTTGGGGCCCGTGGGAGGAGGAGGGCACCACATGAACTAACAGGCCTTTTCCCTTTCTAATTATAAGGATCCCGTGAAGTTTCCAGCCGCCACTCTGTCTGGCTTTCTGGGTCTGGGAGTGTTGGTCACCACTCTGTTGTCAAGGTGTACCAGATGGCCAGGGGACTGGGGTTGGCTAGATATAGACAGTGGCTAGCTAGCTAGCATCCCAGCACCAGCTCATAGCCAAATTGCTTCCTGGGTGTTCAAAAAGGGGTTTTTAAAGAACCCAGTCTTCACAGGTGAGGCACAGTTCTATCCTCTAAGAACCCATCACAAAAGTTGGTTGCATTAAGAAAAAATACTAAAAACCATTGCCCTCAAGTACCAGATGTTCCCTATTTCCAGGCCAGGGCAATGAAGAACAATTTCACAAGGGAAATAAAAAGGATCTGTTAGTAAGTTGGAGTGAGAACACTGTTGCAAAATAAAATAGGACTTTAAGAGAAAACCACAGAATAGACAGATATTTGTAAGCAATGATGGAGAGCTTACTATATGAGAATGCTTTCAACAGGTGCTGTTGTTACGTTCAATTCCATGGGTGCTCCATGGGGGTGAACAAGCAGTTTACACAGGAAACATGCAGAATCCCCTTTGAAAACGACAGGATTGCAAATTAAAACTTTAAGGGACAAGAAGACAATACCAAACTACAAAGAAAACCCAATGGTGGTAGAGAAACAGGAGCATCTAGACTTTGTGGATGTTGCTGTAATTGGCTCAGTCGTCCCAGAGAGTAAGGTGGGAAGATGACACAGCTATGCACTCTGCTTGGGCTATGACGATAATACCACTGAGAGGAGCATTTCCCAAGGAAGTTACTAAAGGGAGGCAGAAAGGGTAATTTTTATGAAAATGCTCACTACTGCATATAGTATCAACTACAACTATAGTAGAAGCATGACGATGGAAATTAAGCAGTGGCCCAAAGTGCAGGCTCAGGAACCAGACTGCTATCTGTTTCTAGATGTTCTGTGCCTCAGTTTCCTCAACTGAAAAAAAGAGATGCTATGAGAATTAAGTAAAATAATGCATGTAAAACTCTGAGAACAGTGCCTGGTACATAATAAGTACTCGATAAAAGTTAGGTGCTGTTATTATTATCCATTCACTTAAAATGACAAGCAGATGGCCTATGTCAATTCATGAAAATATAAGATGACATTAAGATGATCAAATTAGTACAGTCGGATTACAATTATGTAAAACAAAATGAGGCAGCTTATCAGAGACTTAAGTAAACTTAGAGGGAGCCATGGTTTTCATTAGATTCTTTCTCTGTCATGTTTAAGGTTATGTTAAAAATAAAAGAACAAAGAAAAAAAAATCAGCCCTGCCTCAAATCCTTTCTAGGTTGAGGTGGGGAACGGAGTCAGGTCGGGACCTGAATTTTTTGGGTGTCTATGTGAACCCTAAAGGAACCCAGCAAAATGTGTGCTTCGTTAGAGCTACTCCAGGAGTAAATACGAAGTGTTTTATCACTCTCGTGCCAGACGCTGACCTAGGCATGAGCAGGTGACACATTCCCATCAATGAGACACAGAAGATGTCTGCTGGGTATCTTCTGAGAAAGATGCCTAGACATGATGCCTCTTTCTCCTCCACAGGACATTATTGTGTCCACACAGGACACTTGGACCTGCCATCCTGTGACCCTAAGAAGAAATGAGTCAATATGCTATGGGGGCGGGGACAGGCCCTTGAGCGACTTGGCTGCGCTGATGAACTACCCAGCGCTGAAGCTGCCTATTCTGGGACTAATGAATGGAGGGGAAATAATACATTTTCTTTACTGTTCAAGCCAGTAGAGTGGCAGTTTTCTGTTTCTTGCAGCTGAGGGCATCTTAACCAATGAGGAACGAGCCTGGGCAGCCTTCTGATGGAGACCTGGGAGCCCTCGAATCCCTGGGCCTCGTGACTCTGCCAGGATTCCTCATTGTAACCCATCCTGGGAGAGAGCCTAGGGGAGACGGAGGAAGAAAGGGACCTGGTATTTCCATCTCTATGTACAAAAGAGCCCTCCCCAGGCCTAAGGACAACACAAATGGCACAGCAAGTAGGTGACTGCACTGGGCGGCAGAGCCCCAGGCATCTGGACGCTTAATAGGGCACCTCCACGGCTCTCTCATTTCTGGATTTACACATTTCAAAAAGGCTATGGCAAAACTGCTCTCTGGAGTGGGGCTGCTGGAAAAAGTTAAGTCTGAATTCCAGATAAACAACAGATAACTTTTTAGTGTAAGTACATCCCCTGCGTGACAGTTCTGAGCCCTCGCCCCAGCTGTATCCCTTCTCTGCCAGGCACCGGACGACAAAGGCCTCTCTCTGCCTGCACACTGGAAACAGAGGTGACTTCCCTGCCCCCCTGATAGTCTGGGCCACTTGGGTTATGTCTGGCCCAGAGGTATGAGGGTGGCCAGTGTCTGGCTTCCCCAGGTCTCTGATGTGTATTTTATAGTAACAGACAAGAAGTGACGGACACTTAAAATGCAAGGGTGGGGCGGGTGTGACTGCGGTCCTGAAAGGCCTGGAAACTATGCAGCAGACTGTGGGAGGAGGCTGGGGAGGGAGCACAGTGGCTCCTGACAGCCAGTTTCCCCCCACAAGAACTTCTTAGCTGAAGTAGAAGAGACGATACGTCCCTGACCTACCTTGTTTCAATACGGTTTTTACGACTTTGGTAAAGAGTGGCTGCAGGCAGGGCCCTGGCCTGTGCACTGTCTATAGACTCACCTTTTGGGTCACCTTGGGCTAATGGTCTTTCTCCAGCAGGCCATGTCTTATAGCACAGTCCCCCTAGCCAAGGACAAGGTCTGTTTGATTTGCACTATCTACCTACTTGCAAACAATCCCTTTGTGAAGCTGACAGGTAGCAGTGAGGCCTCACTGCCTGGAACCGTTCTTTCTGGTTCCTGTCTGGTACCCCTGCGGGGTTCTGCCCAGGGCCAGCACCAGCCCAGGACTGGCACATAGTAAGCGCCTGTGAGGAAACAGCTCACTGACATAGAAGATTCAGAACCGACTGGCCAAAAAATTCAGTCAAGTCCCAGCAACAGACAGGCCGATGGCCCTTTATTGTCTCTCTCTGTCCCCTGGTTTGCTGCCTCCTGCAGACGGTGCTGTGCCAACAGGCATTGTGGGGAAAGAAGTTTGGGGTGGAGCAGCTGGTGACTGTGACTTTCAAAACAGAAGGGAGAAAACACAGGGAATCTCCTGTTTAGAGTGATCCCTTTTAATTGTCTTTTATTTCTTTGGTGAGTAGGGCCTGCTACATAATTTGCAGGGCCCAGCGAAAAGTGAAGACGCAGGACCTCTTGTTCAAAGAGCAGGAAAAAGGGCCATGATAGATAGTAAAATGTAAAACGTTTTCTTTCTTCCACAGTTTCTCCACCTGATGTAGTGTTGCTTATTTGCTGTTTAATGTCTCTGGGCTAGTGCTGACCCTCATGGGACCCAGGACCCTCACCCCATGTCTCTGGTCACTCAAGGGGGCTGTGCGTTTCCTCCAGTCAGCTGCCAGGTCAAGGGCAGGAAGGCCTCTTCTTCCCATGGGCCCACCCAGGGACGAGGGCACGCAGAAGGATTGCCACCTCCGCGTGGGACATGGTACACCCAGATCAAGGGTGACCTGCCTGTGCCAGACAGTCGCAAACAATGAGAACTATCCTACCCAAAATGCCAGTAATGCCCCATTTAATAAACTGCACAGGGAAATTTCAAGTTAACCATGGGAATCTACCCATCTGGCCTGCCTCTAATTTGTTATGGAGGCAACAGGGGCCAACAGAAATCCCTCAGTATCGCCCATCGTCTCTTTGGGGTTGGAGCTGAACCTCCTAGGGTGTCTGCCATTACTTATCATCCCTCGCACCACCATTTCCATCCCTAACCCAGAGGCCCCACGTATATAGGCAAGGAGAGGAAGAAAGAGGGGTTTCACGGCAAGCTGGGACCATGGGCGTCCCCCAGATCAGTTAGTGGGAGCTCACTAGTGTGAAGTTGGTTGCTAGACACCCATATTTTTTCTAGACACCCATATTTCCCTCCCTCTTCCCAAGCAAGCCCTGCAGCAGGCCTCCCTGGGAGAATATTCAGTTTCTCAGAAGTATCCCCAGCCAGCCTGGCCCCCCTGGGTCTGGGAGAAGGGCTTCAGGAAATCTCCGCGGTGGGGTACAGTAAGCCACCAGGGTGGAAACTTAGCAAGAGTGAGATAATAGTTTTGGTTTATATATAGCACCTGTGTCTTCCGGAGACCTCAAAGCACGGGGGAAGAGCAGGGTTGAACCTCCTTCCTACCACCCGAGGGGTGGGCAAGGCTCACTGGAAACAGCCCTTCTCTGAGCCCCGCTCCTCCCTGTCCCCAGCAGATGGGAGCCTCTTGCTGGGGACTGTCAGGCCCTTGTGAGGTCCACAGCAGTCTGGTCCCTTGCCTCCATGGTCACTGTGGCCACAACTCCAATCCTAGGGTAAGAAGGGTAAGCAAGCCTCCGCTCACTATGTGGGCAATTGAGAAAGAAGGTGATGAAAGCCGAGCAACGAGAACCGCTTGGACAGGCCTCGGTTTCTGAAACAAATTCCCAGAGCTGGTGCATTTGCAGACGCTTCGTGCTCAGCTGAATGCAACCTGCCCATTTCCCAGCTGGGAAAACTAAATGTTGAAGGGGCAGTGGCCTTGGTGGAGGGAGCACCGGACGGGGAGGAAGGGGAGCTGGCCTGGCCCTGGCCCTGTGCTCAGCAGCCTGTAACCTTCAGGCCCTCCTGTCTATCCAGGCCCATGAGCTCTAGGGCTTACTCTATTCTTACATGATCTGGTTCTGCATAGCCTGCTGAAGCTTCCAGAAGGGCTCTGTCAGCCTTGCTGCCCTCTGAGAAAAGAAGAATACAGGCTGGGGTTGGGGGGTGGTATGTGCATTACTGAGCGCCCTAGAGTACCCAACAGAGGGAGGAAACACACACAACCCACTGAGGCAGCTATCAGCAAACCACAGGATGGTCAGTAACGCTCGCCTGGCTGCACAGCCTCCCACTGAAGCCCTCCCTTCGGGGGCACACACATGCACATGTACCACTACACCGACATGCGCGCACACACATATACACATGCACAGGGTGCACACAAGTGCTTGCACACACAAAGTCCAGTAAGGCCCCAGAGGTGAGGCGACTCTGGACCTTGCTAGCTGTTTCAGGTTCTTCTCATCTGTGGAATGCCCCAATCTCCAAGTTTCTAGACTATTACTAATTCTGTCCCCCTTTGAGTCAATGCCTGTGCCCTACCCCCCACTCAACTCTCCCATTTCTATCCACCTCACTTGCCCTGGCTCCCTACACACCACGGTGAGGAATACAGTGGAAACCAGGTCTGGAAAGAGCCTCCACTGGGGAGGGAAGTGGCCAATGACTGCTATTTTTATTTCTATTTTTCTAAGACCTCTGCGTCCCCTCTGTCAAGGGGTGACAAGGGCTGCATCTTCCCCACAGGTTTCCGGTTTTATCCCATTTTAGATCCACGGCAGCCAGGCTCTGTCTCTATCTCCTCGCCCCAGGGCCTGGGACAGGGCCGTGGTCTGAATGAGTTTCCAACAGGGCAAATGCTCCTGAGTTTATAAGGACTTTGTTTAGGCTTTCTAAAATCATCTCGAATGTTCTTGGGGGCTACTGCTCGCATCTAGCACTTTCTTCTATTTCAGAACTGCCTCATAAATGTACAGGTCACAAAGGACACCATCTTACTACATGACATTTGGCTCAGGCTTGAAAGCTGGTCTGTTTACTACAGAAACAGCCAGAGAAAGCATCCTGGGTGTTCAGATAACTACCACTGTCCTGAACAACTACCCCCAACTCATTAAAACAATCTACTGCATCCAGGCCACATTGACCTGATCAATCAATCTCTCCCACTCCCATTCTCACATCCCAACTCTAAAAATAAGGGCCTGTGACCTGGTCCTAACAAACAGGGACCTCTTGGACTTATTCAGAGAATTAGATTTTTTAGAACCTTGATAGCTTAATTTTCCTCTTTTTGCTCAAGTTCTTGCTGAGTTTGGCAAAAGGCCATTCTTTAAGGCCAAGCTAGGAGGCCCTCAAAGAGATGGAGAGTTGTCCATGGTTGCACGTCCCAGGTATGGGCCTTTGACATCTGTGGGAGACATTAATGCGGCCCCCCAAATAGTTCCAGTTCTTCCGGGCACATGGTAGGACCCCATTTCCCCTGCCCCCTTAAAGTTAGATGAGAACATTATATGAGCAGGAGTGATTCGTGCTACTTCTCTGGCTGAAGCTTTACAAGCCAGTATGTGATTTGCCATACTCCTGCTCCCTCTGCCATGGTGACCAGCAATGCTCCAGATAGTGGCTGCGCCATAAGCCTGGGTCATAGGGTAAGGACAATATGTAGCAGAGGCCATGGCCGACCCAGATCAGGTATGTAACACGGGCAAGAAATAAGCCGCTGATTGTGGGGTGGTTTGTTACTGCAACATATCCTAGCCCATCCTGACTAATATAACACCTTTGACTGAAAGTAAGAATCCTATGGCTACTGTGAACCTGCCTTGCTGATTGAAAGGAGGAAACAAGAAAACAGCAAGAAAGAGGGAAGTGAAGGGCCCATAATAAACTGACATCCCTTAAACCTGCCTTGTTTTCTCCTGCTTTCATGCTTTTGTGCATGTGGGTCCTTTCCCTCCGAATATGCTTCCCCTTTCTCTGTCTAGGTAAGTGAATTCCTTCCAAATCAACCCAAACAGCACCATTTCTGAGCTTTTTCTCCCTAACAATCCCAGATAGAGTGGCAACTGTCCTCTGCTTCCATCAGGACTTGGGTGGACTTATCACCCTAAGCACACAGACACTGAGCTACAGCACTTACTACCTGGGAAACCAGGATGAGCAGTGGTTATGGGACATGCTCTAGAGCAATGGTTTTTAACCGGGGGGTATTTGGCAATGTCTGAAGACATTTTTGGTTGTCATTTGGTTGTTAACAACTGTGGGGAGGTGCTACTGGACCAAGGATGCTGCTAAACATCCTCTAGCATACAGAACAGCCCCGCAAAACAAAACAAAAAATTATCTGGTCCTAAATGTCAATAATGCCAAAGTTGAGAAATGTTATTCTAGAGAAAGAATGCCTGGATTCATGTTCTAAGTCTTCTATTACTGGTATTTTAGGCATGTCACTTAATTCTTCATTCAATGCCTACTACATAATAAATGCGTAATAGATGTCAGACATTGTAATCTGCCGCCTCTATTGAAGTGAAAATTCCTAGAAGATAGGGACAAAGCTTTACTTATATACAGAACCCTACCTGCCAGCTTAACTTCGATGCAGTCAGCACACAATAAAAATTTGTAGACAGTCTGAGAAAGGAGCTCACCGTTTCCCAAAAGCTAGCTAGTTACAAATAGTAAATAAAACCCTCTGCCTGGTCCCAGAAAGACAAAGTTTGTGCATTTAGCAAAATCTCTGCTAGTTTTAGTGTAAAGTATTTTATTACTTCTAGTTCATGGCAAATACAAGTATAGTAACTCTTGGCCAACCAGAATATTTAAGAAACGAGATCAGCACACACACCATCCCGCAAGAATGCAAGTTCATGGGAAATAAATTTCATAACAGTGATGCTATCTGGGGAAATGACTTGAATTAAAATGAACTGCTCACCAATGGCCCTAATACACTTTATTTATTCAACCCCAAACCAAGTACAAATATCAAATTTTAATTGAAACCAGGAATGTAACAGGAGGTGTTTTTTTTCTTCTTTTAAGTCTACTGAACAAGTTCAAACCAGAATCAAACACAGGTTTTCAAAAAGTGACCAAGGAAGAAAAATATTCTGATCAAATCCATCGTGTGATTTAGCTACATCTTGGGTCTTGGGCCGAATCAAAGGACCATTAAAATGTGCTGGAATATTCTAACGGCCCACAGGGACTGTGTGGAAAGCCTGTGGCCATCCACCTTCACGAGTCTGTCTCTACTATCTGGCTCAGGGAAACACGTAAAACTCCTCTGCCCATTTCCCAAAAACCCTCCAAGCCCACAAAGAAAACAATTCCTTCTTTGTGATAGATTGTCTGTACAAATGCATCAAAGGAGATTTTGCAAATATTATACTGCATTATGCCAAGGAAGAAACAGCCATGCCTTTTCATTTCTGATGACTCACTGAAGTGAAGACCAAGGATGCTTATTCCACGCACTGTGAAACCCCTGCACATCACCAGGCAGGAAAACAAAATAAACACACTCTTAAGCAGATGACATCGACCCCGCTTCCCCGTGGACCCCAAACCCTCCAGCAGGTTCTGAAACTGGAACAATCCCAGGAACACCCAGGACTGCTTCCTGCTGCCCCTCCTGAGGCAAAAGGCAAAAAAATGAAAAATAATAAAAAATCAACAGCACTGCCAAGCAGCCTAGGGTGAAAGGGTGCGATTCAGTCTTAAAGAGAAAAATTCCCTCACTCAGTACTGTTCTTAGTTTTAAATTATACCCAGCTAGAGACACTCTCAGAGGGAAGTGGGAAGGAGCCCCGCAGAGAGGGGGCCTGGTCCTGGTCACAGCCTTTCAGGGAGGCCCAGGGGGAAGCCAGGGAGGTGGCAGGGAGACACTCTACATTTGTTCCTTTGTTTTTCTGTTTATGTCCAGGCCCAACAATCCATAGACAACTTTCCTTAAATACAGCACCTGTGAGTCAGCTTTGGTGGGATCCTGTGGAGACAGAGCTGGGCCGAGGGGGGGGGAGGAGAGGGGGATGATGTGTGTGCGGGGGTGGGAGCCCAGCCTGGGGGAGGCTGCTCTGGGTCACCACTCTATTTAGGAGTGAGAGAGGGTTGGGGCAGGAAGGGACCCCA